>NW_026294535.1:5298808-5953808 GCF_007827085.1 Peromyscus californicus insignis
AAAGTAAGACATCTAAACACAATGCCCAGCACACGTTAGCCATGGGAAATTATTAAGAAGCAGGAATAACAACAAATGGGATCTGGAAGAATATCTACATTTGGCTAAAGTATGAAATGTGGGTAATATTAATATTCTTTTACCGATCTCAATCTGAAACCCATCTGATTAGAAGAATCAAGCTTTTCTGTATATTTGGATTAAGGCCACCTTATTTCATTCTTGTATTTATGTTAGTTTTTAAATTTTTCGGATATGCATGCATGTGTATGTGTATGATGTGTGTGTGTGTGTGTGTGTGTGTGTGTGTGTGTGTGTGTGTATGTGTAGAGGGCACACTTGTGCAGGCATGTAGAGGCCAGAGGCCAGCCAGCATCGTGGAATCGGTTTTCTCCTTCTACCAGGGTTAAGTTAGGTTTCTAAGCTTGCTCAGCAAGTGTCTTTACCTGTTGAGCCGTCTTGATGGCCCTAATTAGTCTTTGATTTTGAATATTATTGAAAGGTTAGCTTGCTTTAGACTTTCTTCTTTTTTTTTTTACTTTTAATTTTAAATTACATGCATTTATGTATATGTGAGTATGCTGTGTGGGGGTATGCATACATGAGTGCAGGTGTGCTCGGAGACCAGGTGTCAGATCCCCTGGAGCTGAAGTTAAGGTTATTGGAAGCCGCCTGATGGGGGTGCTGGAAACTGAACTCAGGTTCTTGGCAAGAGCAGGATGCACTCTTAACTGCTGACCATCTCTTCAGCCCCTAGGCTTTATTCTTTGTTTGTTTGTTTGTTTTTCGAGACAGGGTTTCTCTGTGTAGTTTTGGTCAGCCTGTCCTGGATCTCACTCTGTAGACCAGGCTGACCTCGAACTCACAGTTATCCGCCTGGCTCTACCACCCCCCCTCGCCACCACTTAGTGGCTTTATTCTTAAATGGGTCTGTGTGCACTAAATGAATAAGAAGATACATAATGGGTTATATAATAGAAATTGTTTCTATCATATGAATTATAAATGTATAATTAAATAATATAAATTATGTGTATAAATTATAAAAAATGCTTTAGAAACAAGTGTTCAGTTCTTTCCTTGTGGATCTTTGGGACCCTTTAATAACTCAAGGAGGCTACAGCTGGGGTGGTAGAAAACCATTTGGTCAGCTGCTAGCTCCTGAAAAGCAAGGTAGAGTTGTCATTGTGTACTTGTGCACATGTGTGTGCGCGCGCGCGCGCGCGTGCGCGCGCGTGCGTGCGTGCGTGTGTGTGTGTGTGTGTGTGTGTGTGTGTGTGTGTGTGTGTGTCTTTGTGTATATGCAGGTACATGTATCGACTAAGGGTTAACTGCAGGTGTTGTTCCTCCTGCTGATCACCTTGTTCACTTTGAACTTGACTCTTAGAAGTCTCATGACACATGGATGAAAATACTGTAACAGAACCCATTTTTTGTAAGCCAACCTTAAAAATCAGTTTAAAATACTTCTGCTATTTATAGATTAGCCTAAGTGAGTGAAAGTCAAGGTTAGTTCAAGAGACTTGTTGGACTGTAAATTCTGCAGTACAACATTCTGTTGAAGATCTTGGAACTTGGAGCTGGCCTTGGGCAAACTGGGTTTCTAAGTCTGTTCTGGCCCAAATCTCAACAGGGAAGCTGAGAAGCCCAGTTTGGAGGTGCAAGGTGTGTCTTTTGGGAATCTACCAGACCAACTATATTATATTTTGTATATTGATACTATCCTTCATTCCCCACCTCCCACCCCTGCCACTGGAATAAATTGGGGAATATGTGTCTCTCCGAAGACAGGAGGGGGTTTGATAGGCCAGAACATCCTGACACTAATCAGGCAGTGGGTTTGGAATTGAAGGAAATTGGAGCTGGCATGAGCATTAGAGATCATCTAGTTGTCTGGCCCTCCATATTTACCAGAATTTAAAGGACTTCCCCATGGTAGAACTGTATCTGTGCTTATGGTTATCATCCGTGTTGGAATATTTTACCCAGAAAAAAAAAAAGCCATGCTCCTCAGCCTCTGCCATGGAGGACATACATGTACACACGTACCACAACACTGAACCTTTGTACTAGCTAGCAGTTTATGTATCAAGTCTAAATTTGTTTTAGACTTGTTGCTCTCGGGTGGTGAAAGTTGGATTCCGTATACAAATGGCATGAGGGAGGTGAAATGGTCTGTCTGTGGCAATGGTTCTCAACTTGTGGGTCGCGACCCTTTTGGGGAGTGCATATCAGATACCTTGCATACTGGATATTTATATTATGACTCATAACAGTAGTGAAATTACAGTTATGAAGTGGCAACAAAATAATTTTATGGTTGGGGTACATAACATGAGGAACTGTATTGAAGGGTCTCACAGTATTAGGAAAGTTGAGAACCACTGGTCTATGATTTGCTTTCACTATTATATACAGTGGGCTATAAAATATGATACAACCATAGAGAGAAAGGGCTATAGACACAGAAGGGTAGATTCCTTCCTGGGCATTAGAAGAGTCACACAGAACTGAAGATGTGAAACTACACATCTAACACTTGCCTTATCTTTTCTTCACTGTTAAGATTACAAACACAGTCTTGAGTGTTTGTATCATGAAGAGTTTGCTGAGAAGTGCGAGCAAGTTTTTGTTATTTCCAAGGAGTCAAACAGGACCTTTGAAATACTGGAAAGATTTGCCTTAAAAGATGTTGAACTTGACTCTGACAGTGCAGGTTTGGGGCTGGACTCCATTCTCAGGTAAGAGGTTCGGAAATCCTAATTTATTTTACGGGGCTAACACAAAGCAGCCTGGCTTTGGTGTATGTGAGCCTCCAAATCCGGAGTGTCTAGCCTCCCTTTTCCTGTAGCTTTCTGTAAGAAAGACCCTGTGAGAGTCTACACTCGTGATACCTTAGCAGTGTGGTTGCCTAAACCAGACCTGAATTGTGACAACACCAACAGACATGCTAATGAGGAAGAGGGAAATCTCAGGGGACCCCAACCCTAGACAAAGAACTACAAGCGACTAAGTACCACTGAGAGAAGGAGAATTAGTCTTCCCTGGGGATGAGCCTTCTAATTTGTTATCTAACATCAAGTGGTCAGCCCTGAAATCAATATACAAGCAACACTCTGCGGACTCAGTGGGTTATACCTATACATTTATGCACATATATAAAACGTAATAATAATGAAGGAAAAAGAGGTTATGAATTTAAGGGAATGGGGGACATGGGATGAGAGGGACGGGACATTATGTATTTATATTTTAATTTTTAAAAATTGCAAGAATTTAAATAAAAAATTAGGTGAAAGAAAGAAGGAGAGAAAAGGAAAGGACTGTAGAAGCCATGCTTCAATTAGAGTATTAGCGATCCCTCTGCTTTTTTGAAGCTTTTCTGTATTTCACACACTGTCAAGATGAAAAACCTCTGAAGGGCCGAGGACCTATCCTTTTTCAGTCTCATACATCAAAATTTGTTTAACAAATCCCTGAGACTTGTGGGATGACTATAAGCCACAGAAACCAGGGAAAATGAATATGTTTGGATAGTGTTATGTCATTTACAAAGAGCTTCTACATATATCATTATAAATTATATTAATATATTCCCCAAGCACTTATTGGAATATGGGCCATATCATGTTAGGGTTAATAAGGAATCAAGTTATTACACACAATGCATGACGCCCTTCTGGTTTATCTGGTGTCCTGCACAGTACAGCCGACCGCATACCTCTTCCGCCAATGGTGATCGCAGACCCCCATTTACCGGTCAGATGAGGTTGAGAGTAAGAGAGCGGGAGCTGTCTCCAGTGTCCCTCAAGTCTCATTTCTAAAGAGGGGAAGACTGTAGAATGTTTTTTCGTTCTCCTCTTCTGGCTCTTGCCGCAGATCTCATTTATTTTGTAAGAATTTTGTGATTTGAAGTAAAGCCACAGTAGCTGGGATGGTACAGGCTGGCCTTCGCAGTTCCTATCCTAGGCTTAGTACTCCCATCACAGGCCACTCAGAGTGACCAGGGAGCTTTCTGGTAGTTCTGGGTGCTCATGCTAGGTTACTACAGCATGAGTATTCAGCCACTTTTTTTTTTTTTTGTTTTGTTTTTTGAGACAGAGTTTCTCTGTGTAGCTTTGGAGTCTGTCCTGGAACTCACTGGCTCCGCCTGCCTCTGCCTCCCAAGTGCTGGGACTAAAGGTATGTGCCACCACTGTCCGGCCAGCCAATGTTTTTAAGACTATAGGAGAATGTGTAGGTTATGATTAAAAATGTTAGGCTTGGATAGGTGAGTCCACAGAGACAGAGAGTTAGGGAGTGGCTGCTGAGAGGTGAGAGTGGGGATGGAGGGGAGGGTCACTATTAAAGGGGACAGAGGGTTTTTTTTTTTTTTTGAATACTGGACATGTTCTGGAGTTAAATAGCAGTGATGATCATAGATCCTTATATAATGAAAATCAGCTGTGTACTCGAACACTGAGGTTTGGGCTTTGTAGATTCTCATTCTGTTTATTATTTTTTAATAGTTTATCATTCAAATAAATTTAGTTGTAATTGAAGAATTTAAATTGGACCCAGTAAAAACACAATGATAAGATAGTCTTTTGAACTGTATAGAAACACTCAGGGCCCTGTTTGCTTTATGATCTGGAACGGTGCTCTGTACTGTATGTTCCTGAACATTGTGTGTAAGTCAACAGAAGAATGTTCTTTGTTCTAAGGTGCAAAGCATGGCCTTAATACTACCTTTTTTTTTTCTTTAATTCTCTCTATCTCTTTCAGATGTGATCTCACTGTGTAGCCCTGGCTGGCCTCAAACTCATTATATAGTTTAGGCTGCCCTTTAACTTCTGGCCATCTTCCTATCTCTGTCTCCTGCATAGTGAAATTATAAGCGTGTGCCACCTTTCCAGGTCATATATCAACCTTTTATCAAAAGAATTTTTTTTTTTTAAAGATTTATTTATTTATTATGTATACAGTATTCTGCCTGCATGTGTCCCTGCAGGCCAGAAGAGGGCACCAGATCTCATTACAAGTGGTTGTGAGCCACCATGTGGTTGCTGGGAATTGAACTCAGGACCTCTGGAAGAGCAGTCCGTGCTCTTAACCACTGAGCCATCTCTCCAGCCCCAAAAGAATTTTTTGTAAGAATGTTTTTATTTGTGCCGGGCGGTGGTGGCGCACGCCTTTAATCCCAGCACTCGGGAGGCAGAGCCAGGCAGATCTCTGTGAGTTCGAGGCCAGCCTGGGCTACCAAGTGAGTTCCAGGAAAGGCGCAAAGCTACACAGAGAAACCCTGTCTCGAAAAACCAAAAAAAAAAAAAAAAAAAAAAAAAAAAGAATGTTTTTATTTGTTTTTGAAGAAAAAAAAACTGTGATGACTATATTTACACGGATGCATCACACATGTCTTTGTGCTCACTGATTTGACCTGCTTAGTGCCACATACAGTTTCAGACTCACAGGGTCCGGCAGGGAACAAAAGAGCTGAACCCCCTGCCTCTGTGGCTTTTGATCCTGGACACAGGGACTAAACAGCATGTGTGAAGAGTGTGCAGTGTGCTCCACGTCTTCAAGAGCCAACGGAGCACTGTGCGACACTGAAATGAAAGGGGCCGGCTGATAGGCTGAGGGAAAGCCCTGGGTGACAAGTGATGTTTGGGAACTAAGAGATGTGTGAGGCAGCCAGCTAAGCAAACATGGCCTGGAAGAACATTCCAGACAGAAGCAATTGTAAATACAGAAGCCCTGAGGCTAGAGAAATAGCCAAGATTCCAGGCAGTGAGAGGCAGGGAAAGCGGCAGGGGGTGAAGGTGGAGGTGAGCTGATGACCATCTGGTCTCACAGGTCACCTGTATGACAGAGGTCAATAAGCTCACTCTGGCTGATGGCAGGGGTAGGAGGAGGACTCAAAATTAAATCCCACTTTTGAAAATTATCAGCGAAAGTCTGGCGGTGGTAGTGCACGCCTTTCATCCCATCACTCAGGAGGCAGAGGCAGATGGATCTCTGAGTTCGAGGCTAGCCTGGTCTGCAGAGTGAGTTCCAGGACAGCCAAGGCTACACAGAGAAACCCTGTCTCGAAACCCTCTACCCTCCCGCCCAAATAAAAATGAAAAAGAAAGAAAATTATTGATGAAGGCATTTAAGTAATAGAGCATTGATTCCTAATTCATATCAATGAAGATTGAATTATTGCAAACTACTTTTTAATGACTACTTGACAGTTTTTATTTCAGTGAGTTCCCTAGCCAATCCTCTTCTATTGCTGAATTTGAATTCTGGCTCATGTGTTTCATTTCATTCAGTCAGTCATTTATTCCCTCAACAACTTGTCAGGTGCTGTCCTAGTCAACAGTAAGATAATTCCTCATGACATTTATCCTCAGTGGAAAATCATTACACACATACATACACACACATGAACACACACGCACAGGCACACACATATTTTGTATGACTGGTGCTAGAGATTGAACCTGGGGCCTCATGTATGATAGGCAAACACTCTCCTACTGAACTATATACCCACCCCCAGGCATTTTTCCTTATTTTTCTCGAAACAGGGTCCCACGACATTACCTAGGATGGCCTTAAACTTGTGATCCTTCTGCCTCAGTGTCCCAAGTAGCAGAGATTACAAATCAGCACCTCTAAACCTAGCTGATACATACTAATTCATCATAATCACAAGTCCAGGGTGGTTGTCACATGATCCCAGCGCTGGAGAGTTTGAGGGGGAGAATCAGGAGTTCAAGAGCATCCTTGGCTACTTAGGAAGTGTGAGGCCAGCCTGAGCAATGTAAGACCCTGTCTCAAAAAGAAATAAGTAAAAAATAAAATAACTGTAAGTCACAAGGCTAGAGTCTCTGTCATGGTATTCACAGGCCAGAAGTATCTCTGCATATCCAGAACTTGGCTAAAAACTAAGCACCAAAACAAGCTGTTGCCAGAACCTAGACAGTTGTTTAAGTGGAGTTACCAGTTAACACACGCTGGGGAAGCTGCAGGCGCTTCTCAGCCACCAAACCAATGGCAAGTTAGTTGGAATTCCAATACTGCCGGTTTGGGAATTGATGAGCGTTCTTGGTGTATGGGTGCTCCTGTTCTTCATTCTCTTCCAATGTGGCTTATGTCACCAAGGATAGCCTGGTGGCAGTGAGGTGGGCAGAGTGGACAGACAGATAGGACAGTGGGCTGGGGTGGTGACCTTTTCCTCCCTAGGCCTTGAGCCCTTGACCATACTTGAAGTTCATGTTGGACAGTCCTAGGGTCCGTCTAGGCAGAGGGACCTTCCAAAGTAACTCTGTCCCTTCTCTCCTAATCTCATGTCTTACGAAGCTGCAGCTCCAAGGAGGAATGGCTTCTCTGAAGCCAGCCAAAGCCTACTAACTTAGGCCAGAGCATTGTATCTCTTAGAGGGAAAATGTACCCACGAAAATGTCTTCTCTCCTTCTCCTTCTTGGTAAAGATTCGTGCCTACCACTTCCCCTTCTATTTTTCAGAATAAATGCTCTTCCGACTTATAAGTCTATTTTGCTCTTGTCTGGAGAACGCGGCTGTGGGAAGTCTACTCTGATTGCCAGCTGGGTCAATTATTTCAAAAGCAGACATCCCGGAGTGCTGATGATCCCGTATTTCGTGGGGAGTACCTGTGAAAGCAGCGACATCATGTCGGTGATCCACTACTTCATCATGGAGCTGCAGCACAGAGCCCACGGTAATGGAGCCAGCCTTAGGGGCGAGACGCGGACGCAAGCCCCTCTGCTGTTCTTCCTGCACTCCACTTTCACCTTTTTAAAAATAATTTATTTATTGTTATCTTGTGTGCATTGGTGTTTTCCCTGCATGTATGTCTGTGTGAGGGTGTCAGATCCCCTGAAACTGGAGTTACAGACAGTTGTGAGCTACTATGTGGGTGCTGGGAATTGAACCCAGGTCCTCTAGAAGAGCAGCCAGTGCTCTTAACCACTGAGCCATCTCTTCAATCTCCACTTTTACTTTTTATAAATTCCAATATGACTGCTTTAAACACTTCAGGTCACTTGTCAAATTAAAACCAAAAAGTTCTTAAGACCAGAAAAAAAAATTGGTTTTGATATAAGCGTGAATTTTAATATAAAAAGAAAAATCATTAAAAATGTGTTTTTTTTCCATGAAAAATAAAATCATGACTCAAAGGATAATTAACATAAACATTTTTTAAAGTACCAGCTGAATCAGAAACAAGCAGTTCTTGGGCCGGGTGTGGTGGTTCACCCCCTTTATCCCAGTACTCGGGAGGCAGGGGCAAGTGGATCTCTGTGAGTTCGAGGCCAGCCTGATCTACTAAGCAAGTTCCACAGAGAAACTTCGTCTTGAAAAACAAAAAACAAACCAAAACAAAAGAAAGAGAGGAAGAAAAGAGAAAGAAAGAAACAGTTCTTGCCCCTGTCCTTGAGGCTGGCATTCTCTCGTTTGGATGTGAATCCCTATGGCCTCACCCCCAGACCCTGCTTCTCCCTTCCTAGAACTTCTCTGGTTCTTCGAAGGTAATAGTCTATTAGGTGTCTCTTAACTGAGTAGCAAGCAGCATTCTTCCCTAAGGTGCCTGGAGGAAACCTTTCCCACACAGAGGCTGTGCCTGAAAGGTCTGACTCTTCTGCCTTGGGCTAGCGCAGTGGTTCTCAACCCTCCTAAATGCTGTGACCCTCTAACACAGTGCCTCATGTTGTGCTGACCCCCAACCATACAATTATTTCCGTTGCTAGTTCATAACTGTAATTTTGCTACTGTTACGAATCGTAGTGTAAATATCTGATATGCAGGAGATCTGATGTGCGACCCCTGTGAAAGGGTCGACCACCCAAAGGGGTCTGGACTCACATGTTGAGAGCCGCTGGGCTAGAGGAAGTGTGGAAAAGGCAAACCAGGGACTGTTCTCCCCACCTCCATTCTTTTGGTAAGAAGTTGGCCACATAAGATACCAAGCAGGTTTGGAAGGTATGGTGCAGCCGGACAGATAACCTTCTGCTCTAACCTAGCCTACACTCTCTGGGAACATTGCACAGTCAACAGAGGCTAACCATATGGAAATCAGAAGAAAGAACATTCCAGGCGAAGGGGAACGCTAACACAATGCAGTAGTTCCAGAGCTGGAAACACAGTGGGATGAGCTAGAAATGGACAGCGGGCCAATGCGGCCAGACAACAATGGATGGCATGGTCTCACAGACAAAGCAGGGACCGCAGGGCTGCTTCATTTGGGAGGGAGTTGTGTAGGGCAGAATAACAGGTGTGTGTAGCTGTGTGGTCGCTACACGAGTGTGTGGTTCACGGGGGTCCGTGGAATGAAGACACAGAGGCATCTTAAGAATGAATTTAGCCTATCGTGGCTGCAGGGGAGTCCAGCCTCGAAGGACTGAAGCACTTTTCCCTTCACCTAGGGCATATTTATTTACTCTTTTTTACAGTTTAGATAGTTAATTTACATACCTTCAAAGCAACCCAAAAGGAGCGCCCAGAGACCAAATGCCAGGTGCAAATTATTTGAACTATCAGGTACCTCGGTTTTCTGGGTTTCCTGGACCAAGTTTTGCATAGGCCTTTGATCCCTGGGGGACTCTCTGATCCTTGACTCTCAAATAAGATTCACATAGGGCAATAAGAGAAACAAAAGGTGTGGTTAAACAGAGGAAGGATTAGGGCGAGGTGCTGCTCTCTGGAGCCAAGCCAGGAGCTCAGCAGAAATGCCGCCACAGGTGTGGATCCTGTTATGTGTAGCCAGAGGCCAGTGGAGGGATTTAAGCGGGGAGGGAGGGGGACACATGGACGGACAGGACATGGCTTGATACACAGGGAGGCCAGCTTGCAGATGCGGGGGTGGGGGGCGGGGACACACACTTATTGTTGGTTGTTGAAATGGTTCTAGCAAGATGATCAGCGTGTGGGGTGAGGGCGGCAGCGGTGGAGAAGGGCTGTGGGTGGTTTGGTTGGATGTGGGTTGAAGGAAAGGGGGACACGGAGGGTGATTCCCGTTTCTAGGCTGTAGGAAAAGGGCTGCTCACTGAATCAGGCAGAGCTAGCGGGGCGGGGAGGGAAGCAGGTTCGGAGGAAGTCAGGGCTCTGCTTCGGAGGTGTGGTGTTTGAGATACAAGGTGTGTTGTGCCCACAGGGATGGCAGTCATGGGTGGGGGGTGCTGTGCTGTGCTTCATAATGTCCTTGGGAACCTGAGAACCTGTATTCAAACCTGTGTCTCTGACTTACTAGTCATATGACCTTGGGTAAATTATTTTAATTTCTGTCACTTGGTTCCTAGTTGATTTTGTTTCGATTTTTTTTTTGAGACAGATCTCATGTAGTTCAGAGCGATCTCAAATTTGTTGTGTAGTCAAGGATGGCCCTGAACTCCCAACTCTACTTCCCAAGTGTTCCAATCACAAGCCTGCCATACCCAGCTTTGTTTCTCTATTTATAAAATATGGATATAAAAGGAAAAGTACCTTTTAGGCATATAAGAGGATTGGCTAGGATAAGGCACAAAAGACAAAGACCATCAGTGTGGTGTGACCCTGGCATACAGTAAGCACTGATAACATTAGTGCTTACCATTGTTCCTCATCTGCCAAGGATGTACGGATTCATATGCGTCTGACTCTGCCTGCTGGTGACAGTTCATCTCTTATCATCCATCTGTTCTTCGAGGTCCTGAGTGCCCTCACAGTGACTTTGGATGTGTTCATACAATTCACGCAGGGCAGGGCAGGTGTCAGCGTGCCTGGTGGGTTTCTGTGAACATGCAGGGTGAGTTCTCTTTGGTTGCACTTCCTGGGTCTGTAAAGCAGGTAAAATCAGAATCAGCAGAAGCAGGTGTGACTGTCTCCGTAGGCTCCTAGGCCTATTCTGGCACATCCCCTAGGTGCTCACTTGGGCTAGGCAGCTGATGATGTAAGCTTGGCTGAGCACACCCAATTATGATTTTATTCCCAAAGTGAGTTGTTATTTTAATGAGTGTGTCTTGGGGTTCAGGAAGCTCCTGATAAAAACAGCTGCTGCCTTTCAAACAAGCAGCTTTTTAGTCTGGTAGTGGTAGGACAAATTCAGGAAAGCCTGTGAACACCAGACAGGTCCCCATCAGAGAACACTTCTTGTTCACGGTGGAAGCCCAGAAAGGGAGGCTTTGGGCTTGACCCACAATTCCGCCTTCCTTCTTCACTAGCTGGGTGATCGCCAGCGGTTTACTGAAGCTCTTTGACGCGTTTCTCACCTGTAAAACCCACAAACCTACCCTCTAAGGCTGTGTGAGAACGGAAAGATGAAGCCTGTAAAGGATTGACAGGGGTACCCGGCAGCCTGCTGCTACTGTTATTTTTCCGCTGTTGTTATTTGTTGATGGGATTAGCGTTCCTCCCAGGGTCGGAGAAAGAAGCGGCGGGGTGCACTATTAAGGGAAACAAGACTCTCCCACCCCCTTTCTAGGTAAAGGAGGAGAGAGGCTGCCATAGGAGCGTCTGCGGCATCGCCACCGCAGCCTGAGTGGGTTCTTGGGTTCGGGGCTGAGGGGCGTTTTCAGGGCTGCCTGTGCTGTACAGCGCAGCTGGTTTCCGGAATGAGGTGGATGTGGGTGCAGGGGTCAGACGCAGGTGCACACCACAGACTCAGCTACTTTGTGACCCGTTTTCCTGTGACCCACCTCTGCATCTGCAAGCCTTTCTCTGTGAGATGTGAGCAGCGACCCTTCCTCTCTGGGACACCAAATGCCATGTGTGACCTATTTCTGCTTTTCTGGCCCCAGCCTCTGCCTTCCAGGACAAAGCCTCTGGTGGAGGAGAACTGCCACTATCAGACTCCCTTGATATCCTGTCCCCTCCCCTGCCTGGTGTCCCTTCTGTGACATGCTTTGCAGAGTCAAGCTTTTTCTTGATGCAGTTCCTCTCCACCATGTTCCATGGTATCGTGTGAGGCAGCCCTAGCAGGCAAGTTGTACCGATTGAAGACGCCCTGAGCACCAGGCATTGTGTTAGGGGTTTCACCTTGTTCCAGGCCCTGAACCGACGACATTAGCATCCTGACAAGGAGACTGAGGCTCAGAGTGGCAGCGTCACCAGCTGCACGTGGGCAGAGTAGAATAGTCTAAGCTCCGCTCTTGCTGACTTTAAAGCTCTCAGTACTGCACTGCGGAGCCTCCTCGAGGCAGCAAAGGAAAATCTCAGCCTGTGGAAGATTTCCTTCTTGGTCCTCACCAGCGCTGCTCCTCGGGAGAACCTGCCTGTGGGTTGATGATGTGGATTACGTGGGCAAACAGCCTCAGCTTTGTGACCTGCTTCGTGCCCTGGGCCAAGATCACTTCCTAGCCTGGCTTCTTGTCCTTTCCTCCACAAGTCTGGTTTCTTCGGAGTAGACCCATCACTTCAGGTTCATTCGCTTCTCTCAATTTTCCCTGGTGGCGAAATGTTTATTCTTTAAGTCTCTGTTCACGGGCCACCCCTCTGTGAGAGGGCTCATGGGCAGCTCTCCCTGACTGACAGTCAGTGTAGCCCCAGCCCCATGTGGTGCTGCTGCCTGTGGACGTGAGCTCCTCCTCCTTGGCTCCCCAGATGACTTACAAAGGTCCCAGTGTTGAATGTCTGTCCCAGTATTTAGTGTTTGTCTCCCTCTGCAAGCCCTCGGAGTTCAGAGGTTATGTCTATTTTCCTGGTCATTGATATACCTAGTGCCTGGCACAGGCATACAAGATTCCTGGCAAATTTGTGCTGAATGATGACCTCCACATACACAAGGACACATGTGAGCATGTACACATACACAGAGCAACCAAGTTTGTCTATTAGTAAGTCACTAAGTGGGATTTTAAACATTTGAGATATTAACATTTAAATCAGAACTTCAATAGAGGCAGATTGGCTCTTTCCAAACAAAGGGAAATGTTTAGGATCTTTTTCCAGTATTATCGATACTATCCTTATCTTTAACATCATTGTAGCTGAAGTTTTCTCTGGTCTTGCCCAGCCCCACGGACTCCGCAGCCGCTTATAAAATAATCACTCAGAGCTTATATTAATTAAAACTCCTCGGCCATTAGTTCAGGCCTATCACTGACTAGCTCTTACACTTAAACTCAGCCCATTTCTGTTCATCTATATGTTGCCACATTTTCCGTGCCTTTACCTGTGTGCCATTACATGCTGCTACCTGGATGGTGGGCTGGCGTCTCCTTACTCAGTCTTACTGTTCCCAGAATTCTCCTTGTCTGTTTATCCCGCCTGTACTTCCTGCTTGGCTACTGGCCAATCAGCTTTTTATTTATCAACCAATCAGAGCAACACATTCACAGCATACAGAGAATCCCACAGCACATCATTTTAAGAACAAATAGTTATGTCCATTAGACTGTCTTTTACTTGGAGCTTTCTTCATTGTGATGCTTTTGCATCAACTGCCGTAGCCTTCAGATTCCTGGGGAGGTGGGGGTAGGAGGGTCCCCAGAGCTCATTGGTCAGCTCCAGTTTCAGAGAGAGACCCTGCCTCAAAAACTAAGGTGGAGAGTGATCGAGAGGGACACCAGACATTTACCCTGGCCTACACACACACACACACACACACACACACACACACACACACACACACACACACGCACACACACAAGAAACATGTGCAAACACTGTACATAGTATTTTTATATGAAATCCTGAAACTGTTGGAGACATCTGGTGACAAATACCATTAGCTCTTTGGGCCTGAATGTCTCGAGGAAGCCAGCCAAGCATGTGCATGCGTGTGTCAGCTGCACAACTGTGAGTAGCACTTCTTTCCCACCCCCACCCCAGCCCATCAGCACATCTTAGCAGTGATTGGAACATCTTCACCTAATTTGAAATTTCTGTATTGTAGGTCCCCAGATTGAAATGGATTTTCTTAATGAAGATTCAAGTGTCTTGGTCTTTTCGCTTCTTGTAGAAGTGTTCATGGCCTTCATCAGCCTAAAGCCATGTGTACTTGTATTAGATGGGATTGAAGAGTTGATTGGCATTTATGGGATTTCAGGTCAGAAGGTAACATCTTTTAAAAATAACACTTATTTTATGAAAAAAGGAAGACCCCATTATTTAGGTGTATATAATACATTTCTATTGTGTTGTGTTTCTAGGTATGCCCATCATTGATTTTATTTGTTTTTTTGTGTTTTATTAGACAACTATTTACATGGCATTTACCATGGTCTGGGTACCAGCTTTAAATGTATCAACATATTCTTTTTGTCTCAGAATCGAAGGTCTAGAATGTACACAGATGTTCATAAAGAGACTACTCATCATCCTTGGTTGGACAGAGGACAAAGAGATGCTAGGTGTTGTCTAAGGTCCAAAGATAACTAAGTGGTGGGATCAGAATTCAGACACAGGGAGTCAGTGAGATGGCTCAGTGGTAAAGATGCCTGCTGCCATGGCTGACAGCCTCAGTTCAGTACCTAGGATCTGCATCGTAGGAGAGAACTGATTCCCAAAAGTTGTCCTCTGACCTCTGCACACGCACCCTAGCACCCGCCTGCACACACACACACACACACACACACACACACACACACACACACACATGTGCACACACCTGTGCACACAAAAATAAAGAAATGAAAAGGTAATTAAAATTTTTAACAATAATCAAGAAAAGATCATATTAGGTGTTCAACTCAAGATAGTTTTACTGCAGAAAGTAACAACTCTTTATCATAACACAAGGTCTTATTTTATTAAGTGGTTCAATTTGCCTTTTATTAGATTTCCTCTGATTATCACTGTAGATTAGTCCTCAGAAGTATGAGATTTTATTAAATTGTTTGTAGGAATCTGTTTTCTTTTTTAAAAAAGATTTGTTTATTTATTTTATGTATATGATACTCTATCTGTGTGTATGACTTTATGCCAGAAGAAGGTATCAGATCCCACTATAGATGGTTGTGAACCACCTTGTAGTTGCTGGAAATTGAACTCAGGACCTCTGGAAGAGCAGCCAGTGCTCTTAACCACTGAGCCATCTCTCCAGCCCAGGAATCTGTTTTTAAGAGTCCAGATTTGCACAGCTGGGCAGTGGTGGCGCTCACCTTTAATCCCAGCACTCAGGAGGAAGAGGCAGGCGGATCTCTGTGAGTTCGAGGCCAGCCTGGTCTACAGAGTGAGTTCCAGGAAAGGCACAAAGCTATACAGAGAAACCCTGTCTCGAAAAACCAAAAAATAAAAAATAAAAAAAAATTAAAAATAAAAAAGAGTCCAGATTTGCACTATTAGATTCATCAGATATGCATCAGTCAACAGGTTTCATTCTGTGCACATTTGTATTTCTTCCTACCAAATGGCTCCTTATCCAAGTTACTGTTAGTGGCCATCACCCACCCTTACCCTATACTCACACCCAATATTCCACCTACTCTAAGTCTGAACACCATCCGCAAAGTCATTTTAAGGTCTTTGAGATTTTCAAATGTCTCCACCAGGCGAAAGACTTCTCGTGGCTGCCGTGTTCACTCCCTCCACATTGTAAATTCATTCTGAGCACCGTCTCCTCCAGCCTGTCCTGCAAGTCACTGTGCGCCCGCCCGGATGTGAGGACTCTGGAGCTGTCAGGCATGGGGGATGAAGACACGAAGTTCAGCATCTTCAGACAGCACCTTTCCACTCCTGACCAAGAGCGCTTTGGGCAGAGCAAACCCATTTTGAGGAAAAAGCCCAACCTGACCCCTCTGAAGCTGGCGATCATCGCCAGCGAGCTGCAGGAGTGCAGAATCTACCGTAACGAGTTCCAGTGTCTGAGGGAGTACTTAGAGATGGCCTCTGTCCAGGAGCTCTGGGAGCTGATTCTGAAGCGCTGGGTTGAAGATTATGGTTGGAATTTGAAGCAAAAAGAGACAAACTCAGATGCCGTGGCTTCAGGAAAAGGTTTGGGCAGTGTTGACATCTTGGTGGGAGTCCACGGGAACAAAAGGTCTGTGGTGTAGGCTTGCTCAGGAGAAGGGTCTGGGGAGGGAACTGTCGGAGGAAACACAGGACTTCATTAGATTTGAATTTCAGATCAACAACAAATAATATTGTAGGGGAGGGATATAAAAAGAGAAGAATAGTATTCTAGGGGCTGGAGAAGTGCCTCAGCAGTCCAGAGTGCTTCTTGCTCTTACAGAGGACCTGAGTTTGGTTCCCAGCACCCACTTCAGATGACTCACAGTTACCTCTAACTCCATTTCCTGGAGACCTGATGCCTTCTGGCCTCTGCAGGCACCTGCATTCCCATGGTGCACATAAACTCATGCAGACACATATAAATAAAAAATAAATCTTTTGATAGAAATATGTCTCTGATATTGCATAAGATGCACTTAATCACTATTTGGATTCTAGAAAAACAACAAGTAATTCTCAGAATAAATATGTCCCAAATATTGCATGGGGGTGTATTTGTACTAAAAATTAGTTTATCTGAAATTCATATTTAACTGGGCATCTCATCTTTTTTGGTGACTTTGTCTAGAGAGATGTATGTTGACTATAAAGAGAACTGTATTAGGCACAAATTTGAAATTTTTCAGGGCTCTGAAAAGTGTACTTTTATTATTTCTATCACTCAGTATAAGCCTCTGCTTTGATCTCACGGTCCTACTTTTGGCACAAGCCTATCCAGTGAATTTAGGTACATTCTCCATGTTTCCAGCCAATGGGGCCTCTTAAGTCTGGCAAGGATTCGGATACTTTCTGTGTTTCTCTTGGATGAAGCCTTGGTACGGGGTGTCTTTGGCTATCACCTGCTCCTGCACAGTCTTCCGGTGTGGTAGCTGATCCCAGATGAACTGCAGTCCTCAGAGTGCCCCCCCCCCCCCTTTGGTGGCTCCTGTTAGAAGCAGCGTTTGCCATCTTTTCTTGGCTGTCGAGTCTCTGCTGCCCCCTGCTGGTGCGATCCCTCATCCTCGCCAAGGAGAACCTTGACCCGGCTTTTGTTTTGTTTTTGAGACAGGCTCTCCATATGTAGTTCTGGCTGGCCTAGAACTTGCTATGTAGACCAGGCTGGACTTCAATTCCCGGAGCTCCATCTGCTTTTGCCTCCCAAGTCCTGGGACTAAAAGTGTGTGCCACCACACCTAGCTCCCCTGGCTTCTTGAATCCTGATTTCCTCATCAACTCTCTCCTAGATCTTTCTCAGTTCTGCAACCGCTCTTTTCTTCCTAGGTGGGGAAAAAACAAATAGCATTGTTAGCTCATCCTCTGAGTCTCTTGTTGGCGGTGAACAACTTCTTCTAGAATTTGTGTATGATATTCAACAATCAGGCTTTTGAAAGCTTTTGCTCTCTCAAGTCACTGTCTGTGCTGTAGGCCGGTGAAGTCCGGTTTGAAACATGCTTTCCCCATTCTGTTTCTGCTGCATCAGTCTTCTCTTCAGGCCATGGGACCTAGACTGGAACAGAATTGGAGAGGTGGATGAGGAGCACAGGATGCATTGATTACTGCTGTGCTACGTAGTCCCACCCAATTTTCTGTGCTACACTTTGCATTTCTATCAAGAAAATGGGTTTCAAGTTTACTGTACTGAGCCCCACCTCCACAGAGGTAGAAGTGGGGCTCCCTAGAAGAGTCACACAGGCCATCTGACCCATCCCCTGCAACTCCCTCTCTAGGACTGTGCAGTAAAGCCCAGGGCTTCTTCCCCTAGGGACTGGCCCAGCTCTGGCCAGCAATCCTGTCTGGTCCAGGGAGCTCCGCCACAGATCTAGGAAGAGCTTGGCTGAGTTCTGTCAAGTTCAAGGGAAGCTTCATCAGCTAGGCTTCAGATCTGCCTTCACCTGGAGACTGCAGGTGGTACGGGCCCCTTCAGTCCATGAAAGGTCACAGTGGATCATAGCGCGTTGTTTCTCTGTGATCTGATCTCGCTCTAGCTGGCGGATCAGAAAGCCAGCGATAGGACAGAAGCTGAAGGGGCCCTTCAGTGGTGCTCGTGGTTGTGAAGGAAACACTTCTACAGGACAAGCACCAGCTTTGGAACCAGCACCACTGGGCAGCATGCTCAGCAGAGTGACCAGACTCATACTAGTGTTGGCTGTGACTTTGCAAATGGCGGGTAACACCACGGGTTCTGAAGGTAGACTGGGCTGAGATCCCATGTCAGCACTTACTCCTGGGTGCCTTTGGTCACCCACTCACTCCTGTCTAAGTCTGGGGCCATTACAGTGCTGACCTCGGTTGAGGGAGAGAAGCTGGTTACTGGCATAGCGGAGCCCACTCTCACTGACTCATGCTCTCGTGCTTCCGTCCCCGCTCTTGTGGCTGCGCAGGGCTGAGTGGCTGGGTAGCGGACGCACTGTGCTTGCTGTGCATCTCACACTGTGGGCTGGCTGAAGACGAGCTGCTCCACCTCTTGGACATGCTGGGCTACAGGAACAACCAGAAAGTGACCACCGTGCACTGGGCGGCCTTCCGCAACGCCACCAAGCACTGGATCCAGGAGAAGCCCGATGGCCTCCTCTGCTTCCGACACCAGTCCCTACGGAATGCGGTGGAGCACAAGCTGCTGGGTGAGCAGTTGAGTTTGCGAAAATGCTTTGGGGCTAAAGGGAGGGAGAGAGCCACATTCAAGAGGAAACCTGTGTGGGATTCCTCTAGCGTCAATATGCAGGACAGCGTCCCATAAATTAAAGGAGACCTGACTTCAATGGCTGAGCACTCCAGGGGCTATTCCCTCAGGGAGCAGACTGAGTCTATCCTAGCTCCTCCTCAAAATGACTTTTTAAAAATTATGGGTGATGACTTCAGTATCTTACAGAACTGATAGGATCTTATGCAACGTGCTTAACTCCTTTGAACTGTTTCTCACTTTCAAAATAAGGCTATTGATGATATTTACCTTGAGAGTAATGGGAGTCTGTGTAAATACAGCATCCCATGTTACCCAGGTCATCTCCATGGCAGCCATTTGAATGACAGTTCTCTAGTACCTTTGTGGGTTGGGTCTGTTTGACTGAGTGGCCATGCAACATTCAAGATGATGCTCCTCTGGCATCTCCCAACCTGGACTAGAGTTTTAGGGCCCCAACCTGAAGACAGACATAATGAACTTGTTCTCTCAAGCCACTGAGATTAGCAGTTGTCAGGGTAGTGTGTTCTAACCTACCATGAGTCACCCTAGCTCAGGAGTGTTCAGGCTAGTCTGTCAGTGAGAACTGTGCTGCAGTGTGTAAGCACAGGTCAGACCTTTCCTCACATCCCGTATGAGCTCTCTTTTTTAAGTAGCTTTCTTTGTCATATGAAGATTCATAGCCTTATCTTCCTCATGAGACTAATTTGTAAAAAGATGAAATGAAATGTGGTGTTATCTACAACATCCTCTAACCTCCTCCTTTTTCACGTGTGCTGGACATTGAATCCAGGGCCCGTGTGTGCTAAGCACATACTCTACAGTGAGCTACACTCTGGCCCAAAATGTTGGTAATTGTAGCCTTTGTGTTTAATACTGGCAGTGGCGCACACCTTTAATCCCAGCACTCGGGAGGCAGAGCCAGGCGGATGTCTGTGAGTTTGAGGTCAGCCTGGTCTATGGAGCGAGATCCAGGACAGGCACCAAAGCTACACAGAGAAACCCTGCCTCGAAAAACCAAAACCAAAAACAAACAAACGAACAAAAGGAATAGACATCCCCAGGCTCTGATTAAGCAAAACTCTGAGCTGTTGAGAGGTTTGTTTCTGAGTGTCACAGTCTGTCAGGACCGTTTCCCTTTGGGGAGGAAGACACAAACTCCTGGCTTTAGCACCACATTTCCAGTTGTGTGCTCAGTGACCATAGGACCCTTAAGAGATCCAGGAAGAGGGATCGGGTCTCCAGAGCACTCCCCCTCACATGCTAGAGAGTGCTTATTTAGGCGGCAGCCACAGTGTGCACTGAAAGTAGAGAAGTGGACTGGAAAGGTGGCTTAGGAATTAAGAGCTGTGGTTGCTCTTCCAGAGGACCTCGGCTTTGACTCCCAGCAGACACATGGCAGTTAACAGCTGTTGTACCTCCAGTTCCAGGGGTCTGGTGCCCTTTTCTGACCCACATGCACTGCACGCGTGTGGTATACAAGCCTACATGCAGGGGAAACATCTGCACACATAAAATACAAATAAATGAATAATATCTTAAATATCTCTAACTACCCTTCTGTCCCTTCTACACTGTGAAACAAACAAACAAACGAAAAGAGAAAAGTAGTTGAAAGTGTTTCCTTGTGGAAGTCAGGGAGGGAAACTCAGCATGAGAAATCCATATATTTACCCCTAATCATAACTCTATATGCTTTCTGGAGAAAATCAGAATGTTGCATAAGATACTTTTTCGGGGGTCATATATATGTGCATTTGTGGCTGCGTGGCTGCATGGGGGTGTGTGCATGAGTAAGTGTGTGTGTGTGTGTGTGTGTGTATGCAGGTGTGCATGCATGTGTGTGTGCAGGTGTGTGTGTGTGTGTATGTATGTGTGTGCATGTATGCAGAGACCACAGGTTGATATGAGATGTCCTTAACTTCTTTTCACATTATATATTAAGGCAGGGTCTCTCACTTAAACCCATAGCTCATGGATCTGGCTAGCTTAGCTAGCGGACCAACTAGGCTGCCCCAGGAATCCCCTCCCCTTCCTCCTTAGCGCTGTGATTGCAGGTGAGCCATCACCTCTGCCTGCTGTTTATGTGAGTTCTACAGATCCAAACTCCAGGCCTCATGTTTGTTCAGCAAGAACTTCCCTACTGGGCCATTTCCCCAGCCCTGTCCAGCCACTCTCCGAGATACTTTGACTTGTCCTTCCTTAATCATGGCACTGGAGTTGTCATATTTTTGTGATAGTACTTTCACACGCTAAAAAAGTCGGAACTGTGAGGCTGTAATTGGTCTTGAAATAGGTGTAATCACTCCAGTCAGAGAGAGCAGTCCAAACATGTCTCAGCACACCGTGAATCACAAGAAGGCACGTTTCCACCAGGTCTTGATGAGGTACTTCCAGCGGCAAAGCATTTTCTGGAGAGTGTATCAGGAGCTGCCGTGGCACATGAAGATGAGCAGGTGTTGGGAAGGCCTGTGCAGCTTCGTCACGAGCCCTAGGTGAGTCGAGCCCTAGGCGAGTCCTGCCAGCTGCACAGGGAATGTCGATGTCACATTAGCAACATGGACTCTCTGGGCAAAACGTTCATTCATTCACGTGTGGACCTTACTGTGGAGTCCCCTTGCATGGTGGGTGGATCCCCAAGGATGCTGTTTGAGCTCTGTGTCACTACAGCATGCTCCTCTTCCCACTCCGTGTGCATTCCTCCAGGCGTTGCGTAGGGACGAGGACAGATGGGCCGTGCTGGTGGCTGGCTGGACGTGTGTCCTGTGTCCTTGCTTTTCTTGCTCCATCCTTCTCCTGCTGTCCTTTCTCTGTCTTTCCCTGCTTCCTTCCTTCGCCCTCACGCATTAACTCAGCCAGTTTATCGAGGTCTCACCTGCCTCTGGCCTGTGGCACTGCCGTAGCCCTTGACGAGGACACAGCCCTAAGTTCTCACTTTCCGTGTATGGGGGAGGGGTGGATGTGGCCCATACTTCATGTGAAGCAGCAGGCATAAGAGCTGGAGGGGCCCCCTTGTCTGGGAGTAGCGCCGAGGATCCTGCCCAGAGAACCGGCTCTGGCTGTGGAAGAGGAAAAGGCTCATATTTCTTTGGTAACAACCAAAGCTTCAAGAAGTGTATGGGACTGGCCCTCCTACGAGGTTCTGGGAGTTGTAGGAAAGAAAGAGCCAAGGATGGGGACATGGGTGGCCAGAACACATCTGGGCATGATGTCGTCATTGTACTTACCCACTCACTGCACCTGTGGCTATCTGCACAAGATTGGGCCCTCAACATTCCATCATGGACGGGGCAGCGAGCCATAAGGTCTTTTCCCCTCCGTGAGGCTCTTGGCAATCAATGGCTGTTGGGGGAGGGGTGTCATTTTCCAGTGGTGTAGTCATTGATGAGGTGCCCATGCACCTCCTGTGCTTATGCGGGCAACCCTAATTAAACTCTGTGGGACGGACACACACACACACACACACACACACACACACACACACACACACACACATACACACACAGAGACAGACAGACAGACAGAGACAGTGGTGTTTGTGTGTCATGGGGTATAGCTCAGTTGGTAGAATGTTCACCTAGCCAGGACTCTTCATCATACACAAGGCCCTGAGTTTGGTTGCTTAAACTGGGCATGGTGGCACATATATGTAATCCCAGCACTTGGGAGATTGAGGCAGGAAGATCAGAAGTTGAAGGTCCTCCTTGGTCTGGAACATATGAGCTCCTGCTTTGAGGGGTGGAGAGGGTAAGGCTAGTGAAACATGGGAAGAAAAGAATAGCTTCCTCCAAGGCCTGAGTACTGAAATGATTATGTGTCTCATAGCATCACAGATTTCATATCAAAAATCCACAACCCGAGTTTGTGGACCAGGCTGCACCTTGTCCACTACTGGGATGTGCTGCTGGAGGCTGGCTATGACGTATCTGAGTCGTTTCTGCTCTGCGTTGCCAAGATAGAAGCAGAACAGTGCCAGAAAGTAAAGAAGCGACCCACAATCTCAGGTACGCTAGTAACAGGGCTGCTGACCACGCCCTCAGGTACACCAGCCACAGTGCTGCTGACCACGTCCTCAGGTACACCAGCCACAGTGCCGCTGACCACGCCCTCAGGTACACCAGCCACGGTGCAGCTGACCACGTCCTCAGGTACACCAGCCACGGTGCTCCTGACCACGTCCTCAGGTACACCAGCCACAGTGCCGCTGACCACGCCCTCAGGTACACCAGCCACGGTGCAGCTGACCACGTCCTCAGGTACACCAGCCACGGTGACGCTGACCACGTCCTCAGGTACACCAGCCACAGTGCTGCTGACCACGCCCTCAGGTACACCAGCCACAGTGCCGCTGACCACGCCCTCAGGTACACCAGCCACAGGGCTGCTGACCACGTCCTCAGGTACACCAGCCACAGGGCTGCTGACCCCGTCCTCAGGTACACCAGCCACAGTGCCGCTGACCACGTCCTCAGGTACACCAGCCACAGTGCCACTGACCACGTCCTCAGGTTCACCAGCCACGGTGCTGCTGACCACGTCCTCAGGTACACCGGCCACGGTGCTGCTGACCACGTCCTCAGGTACACCGGCCACAGTGCTGCTGAATCTCTTTTTCTGGGATAGAAAATATCCCAGAGTCAATGCTCTTCTGTTTCCTCCCACGAGTCCCAGTCTATCGGCCTCTCTGCTTACTCCTCACAGTTTAAGACAAGAATTTCCGCAAACAGCGAGTCGGGATAAGGGGCTAATGTTGAAATGGCTTCTCTTTCTCTTCTCTCTGTGGCTGTTTTCTATAGTTTCGTCTTAGCATTCTTTTCTCTCTAGACTTCCTCAAGGCCCACCCCTAAGGCCTTGCCTAGCTCCATCTTCAACCCTCACTTCCTTTTGGAGGGCCAGAGTCCATCTGCTTTTCATGATATTGCTAGAATTTATTTGTTCTCGTTTCTTTAGTACTGGGGAGTCAACCAGAGCCCTGAGCATACCAGGCAAGCGCTCTATCCCCCCGCTACAGCCTCACCCCCAGTATTAGGGTTTTTCCCAATCAACAGCTTTCCTGAGTGATCTCTGTCAACATAAAAACCACAGCTCTCATTCAAAGGAATCAGAGTTTACTCTGGACCCATCTTGAGTGACCATGGCCTGAGAACACAGATTTAGGTTACCCCAAATTCCATGTTCCAATACAGAAGCAGTTTCATGAAGGTTTTATAGTTTTTACAGAACAAAGAAAGTAATAAATCAAGGGAAGTTTAAAAATACATTGGTGAATACATCAGAGAGGTGGGTACAATGAGATGGAGGAGCTGGTCTGTAGACCCAAGATGCTATTGGATGAAGTTCTTAGCTCTTGGATTGGTAGAAGCTAGTGTTCTGCTAAGTTAATAGCTTCTCAGAGGTTTTATTTGTCATCACAGGGTGTTAGTTCAGGCACAGAGTGGCTGTCCCAGAAGGCTAACACTAGCCCTAGATAAAGTAATTAGCCCTGAACCTGCAAAATTCCAATCTCTCCACGGTACTAAAATTCCAACTGGTCCATCAGTCTCTGCGGGCATGGACGCCTTCCATGAGCTTTTCATTCACAGCCAGACACAGCTTCTTTTTAGGAATTCTTGTTCACAACATTAGCCATTCAAATCTGAACCCTTGACAGGCATCTGGACCTTCTCATCTCCTTGGAATGTAAAATCCCCACATCCTGCCGCTGTTCCTCCTCACCTGTTGCCTGTTGTAAACAGCTGTTGTGGCTCTGAGGCATCCCCATTTCCTGTTTTGACTCTGGTTCTTCTTCTAACCTCAAGTCCCTTTGCTTTGCTGACGACTCTGGACAAACAGCGTTGACTTTAGCCCTCTGCATCTGTCTCCATGAATACGTTTGTGCTTTTGCCCTCTGACCTGGAAGTACATTAGCTCCCAGCTACTCTGCAGTCTTGGGGGATGCAGTCTGCTTTCTCAGACCCTAGAACCCTGCCTGACACACAGTAGGTCCTCAGTACATGTTTTACCCTGCGCATGACTGTGAAAGCCAGAAGCATGCAGGGAACACTGGCCCCAACACAAGGAAACAACCAATGAGGAATAAGCAGTCATTTGTGACAACTGCATTAGAGCCAGTCCTCTGAAGTAAACAACCACGTGGAAGTTTAAATCCTAGAACAGCAGTTCTCAACCTGTGGGTCGCAACCCCTTGGGGTCACATCAGATCTCCTGCATATCAGATATTTACATTATGATTCATAACAGTAGCAAAATTACAGTTACAAAGTGGCAACGAAATGATTTTACGGTTGGGGGTCACCAGGACATGAAGAACTACATTAAAGGGTCGCAGCATTAGGAAGGCTGAGAACCACTGCCCTGAGGCATATGATAGAGGCAGACCAGTGCCAATGTTGTCACACCGTGGGTCAGAGGTTTTATATACTTTTACTTGTATGTAACGACATACAAACACAAGTGTGTATCCCCTAGTTTGTTCATTTTTGTTGCTTTGCCTTTCTGTAGTACGTCTGCATGTGCGAGGCAAATGTTCTATTGCTATGCTACATGCTCAACCTTTTTTTTAAAAACATAATTTTTATTGATTCTTTGGGAATTTCACATCATGCACCCCAATCCTGCTGATTTCCCAGTCTCTCCATATCCACCCCTCACCCCTGTAGTGTCCCCCAGAAAAGCAAATTAAAAAACATTCATTAAAAACAAAACAAACAAAAATCCACTTTGCTTCTCCATCTTTCCGGCCTCTCCAACACCTCTGCACTCATGTTAGTGGCATTGGGAGCTGTGGTGTGTCACACAGTAGGTCCCTTTGTCCACTCAGCTTTACTTCCAGATGCTCATTGCAGGGAGTGGTCTGTCTGGTTCAGGACCTCTGGCTCCTGGTACACCATCAACACTGAACTCTCTCCGAAACTCCCCCAGGATATCCTGCTGTTGCCCTGGGTCATGGAGATTCTGCGGCTACAGTTCCACAGGACCAGTCCCTCCACACACTCTGGCAGGTCACAGATGGGGTCGATGCTGGGGTGAGCCAACTCAAAGCCTGGATGTGGGTCCAAATGGTAGCTGATTTGGTCAATCCAGGCAGCTGGGACTGCCCCCTCTGGCAAGGGGCAGAATCAGCTCTTCTACGCTCAGGTCATCAGGGCCAGCCTTCCTATGCTCAAGGTGAGGGGTGGGGCCATCTCTCCGGAAAGTGGAGCCAGCTCTCCTTTGAGGGGCAGGGCCAGCTCTTCTGCTGTAGTGGCCAGTGAGAGGCAGGGTCAGCTCTCCCAGGCCAACAAAGGTGGTGCTGGTTCCCATGACCCCCTGGGGTAACAGGAACCACAGACATCAACTCAGACCCTGGCTGCTGTAGGGCCACTGACCCAGACATGGCCCTAGGCAGCAGCTGGGCCTGGACGTCACCCTGGCCCCAGTGGTAATGCGGGTCACCCAGATCAGTATGGTCCCGGACATGACCATGGCAAGTAGGCCACCCACAGGAGCCTGCTCCTCACCTCCTCTGCTTCTTCAGTTCTGCCTCTTTCCACAGCACATGAACCTGTCCATTTCTCTTTCTCTCCCATTTCACCACCATATATTTGCTCATCATAACAGTGCCTACCTGCCAGGCACCACAAGGCCTGTGGGTGTCTTCAGCCAACCCAGGCCGTGAGGACCCAGGCGAGTCTGTGGGTGTCTTCAGCCAGCCCACATGCCTAACCTTTTTTATTTTGAGACAAGGTCTCATGAAGTTGCCCAGGTTGTCCTTGAACTCCCCCAGTGTCCCCACTGACCTTGAACTTGTGACCTTCCCAACTCAGCCTTCTGAGTGGTAGTGGTAGGGTTTACAAGTCTGCCTGTGTTCTCCAGGCCTGGCTGACATTTCTAACATTTTTCTTTCTGTTTAATCTAGCAATTCTTGATAGTTGTAACAGAGGGAAGAATTGTGTAAGAAATATTAACTTAAAAGATGGGCGGTAGTGGCACATACCTTTAATCCCAGCACTGGGGAGGCAGAGGCAGGCGGATCTCTGTGAGTTCGAGGCCAGCCTGGTCTCCAAAGCGAGTTCCAGGAAAGGCACAAAGCTACACAGAGAAACCCTGTCTCGAAAAACCAAAAAAAAAAAAAAAAAAACAAAACAAAAACAAAAACAAAACAAAAACAAAAAAAAAGAAAGAAACATTAACTTTTTTTTCTTTTTTTCCTGAAAAAAATCATTCCAAAACACAAATTATACATGGATTGAACTTGTCTTAGTTGGGGTGTCTATTGCTGTGAAGAGACACCATGACCACAACAACTCTTATAAGGAAAACATCTAATTGTGATGGCGGCTTACAGTTTCAGAGGTTCAGTCCATTACCATCATGGCGGGGAGCATGGCAGCGTGCAGGCAGACATGGTGCTGGCTACGTCTTGATCAGAAGGCAACAGGAAGTGGACTTACACACTGCGTAGTATCTTGAGCATGAAACCTCAAAGCCTGCCCCCACAAAGACACTTCCTCCAACAAGGCCACACCTACTTCAATGAAGCCACACCTCCTAATGGTTCCCCTCCCAATGAGCTCATGGGGCCAGTTACATTCACACTACCACAGAGCTGTGTAATTGTTTAGCTCTTTAGATTTTAACATTTATACAAGGTTGTACAATATCACTATAGACTTTTATGGTGTCATTTAAAGTATTTGCCAATATTTGTAATAAAATCTGCTGGTGTCTTGAACAAGAAGTTGAAGCCAGCTATGATGGTATGTGTCTACAGTCCCAGCACTTTGGAGGCAAAGGTAGGGGATTGTGATTTCAAGGCTAACCTGGGCTACAGAGTGAGGCGTTATCTCCAAAAATCCAAAAGAACTTGTCACAAACAAAAACAAAGAAAACAACCAATCACCCCGAACAAAAGAAGTGAGAAATACAGCTGTGGAGTCTTGAAGCAGGAGCAGGCCAGGCAGTCTGTTCCTTCCCAGTGTCCTTCAGGCCTGTCTGCTTTCTTCCTGTTCCAGTCCTGGAATGCAGCCTCTCCCAGGTTACTGCCGCTGATAAATGCAGGATGATACTCTTTGTTGGGAGTTTCCTGAAGCTCATGGGCAAGATCAATGATGCAGAAAGGCTATTCTTGAGTGTCGAGGAAATGTTACTACAGGTAAGGAATGAAATCCTTCAAGCTTTTCCCCCTTGGTGTCTTTGTCGACACCATTGACCTTTGTTCCTTCATGACTTTATGACTTACTATCCAAGAAGGGGAGAGTCAGAGGGCTTGTCCACCAGAGAGGAGACTATAACCCACACCTCAGCTGTACACCACCACCACCAAGCTCCAATAAACAGGAGTCACTAGAGAATGACAGCTGCAGATAGGTGTCTCTGTGGGACGGAATGGAATTACAGTCGCCTAAAACTTGTTTGCCACTTTCATGAAGACCTGGGAGAAGTCTGACTGATTATTTCTTGATTTTTTTTTTTTTCTGAACCATGAACCTTTGGCTTTACTGAATGTAATGAAAAGTTTACTTCTGAATGTAATGTCACCCGTAAAGGGACAACAGGCCCCTGGTCTGGTAAGTGGTGTCTGTCTGTGATAACCCTGAGAAGGCAAGGGTGCATGAGGGACTGGCATGCAGGAAGTCAAGAGGTGAGTTTTAAGAATGAAGTGGGGAAGATGCACACATGGGAGCCTGTTTGAGAAGCTTCTCGGTAAAAGGAGAAAGATAAAAAGTCAGGAGAGTAGGAGGCTCAGGTCAAGTTTGATCCAGGTTAGATGTGTTTGTGTGGGGCAGGAAATGAACCTGGTAGAGGGACAGGTTGTGCAGCAGGCTCTGAGGAGGCTGTGGTGTGGGACAGATGTGCAGCCTGAGGCTAGAGGCAGGTCCTGTGGAAGGAGCTTAGGCTTGTCTTCATTCAGGGTAGGCATGAGAGAGGAAATGAGTGGGTTTTTTTTTTTTTTTAAAGATTCATTTACTTATTGCTGGGCTGTGGTGGCACACGCCTTTTATCCCAGCACTCAGGAGGCAAAGCCAGGCGGATCTCTGTGAGTTCGAGGCCAGTCTGGTCTACAGAGCGAGATCCAGGACAGGCACCAAAACTACATGGAGAAATCCTGTCTTGAAAAAAAATTATTTACTTATTATGTATACAGTGTTCTACCTGCATGTATGCCCGCACGCCAGAGGAGGCACTAGATCTCATTACAGATGGTTGTGAGCCACCATGTGGTTGCCGGCAACTGAACTCAGGACCTCTGGAACAGCTGCCGGTGCTCTTAACCTCTGAGCCATCTCTCCAGTCTGTGAAAACACTGTTAATTTGAAATTTGGAAGAAGAGGCTGTGGCCGGTGAGAGGGCTCAGTGGGTAAAGGCTCTTGCAGACAAGCCTACTGACTTGAGTTCAATTCCTGGGACTCACATGATGGAAGGGGACACTGCAGGGATTTTTTGTTTGTTTTGGTTTGTTTGTTTGTACTCTTTTTCACTCTTTTGGCTCTTTGAGGGTCCGCCACCTAGCTCCCAAATAAACACATGGAGTCTTATTCTTTCTTATGAAAGCTTGGCCTTAGCTTGGCTTGTTTCTAGTCAGCTTTTCATAACTTAAATTATCCTGTCTACCCTTTGACTCTGGGCTTTTACCTTTCTCTATTTCTGTATCTCTTTCTCTCTTTCTTGTTCTGTGTCTGGCTCTGTGGCTGTGTGGCTCTGTGGCTGTGTGGCTCTGTGGCTGTGTGGCTCTGTGGCTGTGTGGCTCTGTGGCTGTGTGGCTGTGTGGCTGTGTGGCTCTGTGGCTCTGTGGCTCTGTGGCTGTGTGGCTGTGTGGCTGTGTGGCTGTGTGGCTGTGTGGCTCTGTGGCTCTGTGGCTCTGTGGCTGTGTGGCTGTGTGGCTCTGTGGCTGTGTGGCTCTGTGGCTGTGTGGCTCTGTGGCTGTGTGGCTGGCCCCTTCTTTTCTTGCTCCTTGTCCTCTCCTCCCAGATTTCTCCTCCTGTTTATTCTCTCTGCCTGCCAGCCCTGCCTATCCTGTCTCCTGCCTTGTTATTGGCTATTTAGCCCTTTAGTAGACCAATCAGGTGTTTTAGACAGGCAAAGTAACCGAGTTAAACAAATGCAACATGAAAAATGCAACACATCTCTGCTTCATTAAACAAATATTCCATAGCACAAACAAATGTAACACATCTATAACTAATCTTTCACAACAGAGAGCTGTCTCCTTCAATGCAAGCTGTCTTCTGACCACCCATGTACATCATGGTGTGCACGCATGCATGCATACACACACACACACACACACACACACACACACACACACACACACACACAGACGCAGACACAAACAAATGTAATACAGTTTTTTTGGGGTTGTTGTTTTTTGAGACAAGGTCTCTCTCTGTAGTCCTGGCTATCCTGGAACTCACTCTGTAGACCAGACCAGCCTTGAATTTGCAGAGATCCGCCTGTCTCTGCCTCCCAAGTGCTGAGAATAGAGGCATGTGCTGCTATGCCTGACAATAAAATTACCTTTTAAATGGAGGGGCTGGAGAAATGGCTTAGTGGTTAAGAGTGCTTGCTGCTCTTTCAGGGGACTGGGGTTTGGTTCCCAGCACCCATGTCTTGTGGCTCACAGCCACCTGTAACTCTAGCTCCAGGGTATCTGACACCCTTTTCTGGCCTCCACGGGTACCTGGACATATATGGCATATTGTCCTCTGGGCTTGCTCCCTTTCTCAGTTCATCTCCTTGGTTTAGGGCACACAGCCTTATCTAATGAATCATTTGGAGCTTGCCTCCTTATCCCATGGGCTTAGTCACGTAGTGAGGGACACCTGTAACTTTCCAAGCCTTAGAATTCTGAGACAAGATGGGGGAGAGGGGCCTAGCCAGGCTTCCTGCTTAACTGTGACTCTGATGAGTTCTGAGCATATCTCAATCTATAATGGGCCATGACATCTTCTTCCTTACAGGTAGTAAGCAGAATTTACATTATAAAGGTGTCAGATATGAAGCAATGAACTCTCTGGTCCCACTGAATTCAAGCAGCATTCCCAGCCACTTATGCTGGAATCACCTGGATCACCTTTTCCCGGAATACTTGACACACATTAGGCATTGGCGTGTTACCATTAACTAATAATCGGTGAAAACGTCCAAAATGGAGTCTTATTTTTACATGTCTGCTACTAAAGATTTCATCATAGCAGTTCATCTGATAAATATTTAAATCTCCCTGGGAAGTGATGGGTGGGTGCTGTAGCTGTCACTGTCAGCAATCTCTGTTTTCAGGAGTGGTTCCCTTTGTCGTTGTGTATAGAGCCCATCCATGACAGAAATGCTCCTCAAAGCTCAGAATGCCATTGGAGAATTGTATCTTGAAATCGGGATGACTGAAAAAGGACTCACATATTTTCAGAAAGCGTGGTCAAATCTGCTGCGGTTTACGCTCAGTGACTTGAAAACCAGCCAGGAATTAATGAGGCAGAAAGGTAGGCGACACCTACGGAGGCCACACCACTCCTTGCAGTTCAGAGAGCAACCCCAGGGAGGGGGAGGGCCGGGTGATGCTAAAGAAAACTACCCACTGCCAACCGTGAAGGCGCGTCTCTCTAATCCCAGCACTCAGGAGGCCAAGGCAGAACCCGTATAAAAAGGTGGACATGGTGGCACATGCTTGTGACCCCAGTGCTGAAGAAGCAGAGATGGCTGAATCCCCAAGGCTCTCTGGCCAGCCAGCCTCACCTGTTAGTGAGTTCCAGGCCACTGAGACCCTGTCACAAAAAACAAACAAAAAAGTGTGTATGGTACCTGAGGAATGAAACTTAAAGGCATCCTCTGACTTCTCATGTTCTCTCTCTCTCTCTCTCTCTGTCTCTTCTCTCTGTCTGTCTCTGTCTCTCTGTCTGTCTCTGTCTCTGTCTCTCTCAGTCTGTCTTGTACCTCCACGCTCATGTGCACCTGTATCACCCTAAAACAGATCTACTCTTCAGGTTCACACTATTGTCTTTGTCCCTTGGTCCTTTGACTGCTGCATGCGTACAGACACTTTGTATGGAAACAAACCCTAGTATGTGTAGGTCAGTGACTGATTTGTCCGGAAGAACCCTGGTTCTTGGCATGATGAAGAAATGGTATTAAATGCTAGGCCTGTTGACATTTTGACTCTTCTGTGGATAAACAAAACCTTAAGCATTATATTCTTTGCCAACATTTATGCCCTGTAGTCAAAGTGATGAATAACCTGGTAAAATCAGCATCTGAGAAATTCTTAAGAGAAAGCCACATTTTGGATTATGCTACTGAAATCTCCAAGTTAGTGACTGATAGCCCCCGCGATCAAGCTACCATGAAATATACTGAAGGTGTTCTCATGTAAGCATGACATTTTTCTTTGTTCTTCTTGCTTTCTGTGTTAGCTCCTGTTCTTTTTATTAATATGCTTAGGGTCTGAGGATGCAGCTCAATTGGTAGAGTGCTTGCCTTGTGTACATGAAGTCCCAGGTTCATTTCCCAGAACAGCGTTAAGTTGGGCACAATGATGCATGCCTGTAATCCCTGCACTTGGGAGGCAGAGACAGGAGGATGAGGAATTCAAGGTTGTCCTCAGCTTCATAGGAAGTTCAAAGCTAATTTAAGCTAACATGAGACCCTGTCTCAACAATACATATTTATATTTATATTTGATCAGTACCTGCTACCACATCTATCATCTAAATCTAAATTTGGATGAACACTGAGCATTGGCATGTTTATTTTCCAGCATAGCAGGCCTCAGCCATGGCTGGTCTGGGGCTCTTCTCAAGGCACTTTTTGCCAAGATCTGTACCGCTTTCTGGTTAACATCACTGGCAGGAAGATTTTTATTGCCATCTAGAGGTGGAGGCCAGGAATGCAGCTGACAATGTGAAGGGCAGATCTACATGAAATTACCCTCCCCAAAGAAATGTATAGTGTAACAAGTCTTTCTCTGTACCACCAGCTCCCAAATATTGACATGGAGACTTCTTATTAATTATGAAAACTTGACCTATAGCTTAGGCCTGTTTCTAACTAGTTCTTTTTTTTTTTTAAGATTTATTTGTTTATTATGTATACAATGTTCTGTTTGCATATATTCCTACATCCCAGAAGAGGGCACCAGATCTCATTACAGATGGTTGTGAGCCACCATGTGGTTGCTGGGAATTGAACTCAGGACCTCTGGAAGAGCTGCCAGTGCTCTTAACCTCTGAGCCATCTCTCCAGCCCCCTAACTAGTTCTTATAACTTAACCCATTTATATTAATCTGCATTCTGCCACTTGGCTTGTGGCTGTTACCTCTCCTCCTGTACATCCTGCTTACTCTGCATCTCCTGGTGTCCTTTCTCTTCCCAGACTCCTCTCTGTCCCTGGAAGTCCTGCCTATACCTCCTGTCTTAGCCTCTCAAATGCTGGGATTATAGTCATGTACCACTATGCCTGGCTATTCTGGTTTCTTTATAAAGGTACTTCTGAGGACAGGCAGATGTAGCTCAGTGCTAGAGCAAGTACTAGCATGTTATAAGGTTTGGGGTTGAATCCCTAGCACTGCCCGCTCCTGAAGGCGGTGAGTGTGCTCATGCACGTGTACATGTGTGCTCGTACACACACAGACACATACTTCTGAGTGTTTTTGAGGTTCTTGATTCCCCAATTTACACATATCTTTCTGGATAGATGTCTATATAAGAGAAAGGATTTTCATAAAATTGTTGAGAATTGTTGCTAGCCCAGTGAATGTGGACCATTTACTGTAAGCATTCTCCATCCTGGTAAGCCACAGGCTTGTGTTTCGTTCTCAGGTTGGCTGCTGGAAATGTGCCTGTTGCAAGACTGAAGTTTCAAGAGTGTTTACATATCAGAAGACGTCTATTTGGTGATAAAAACATACTAGTTGGAGAAATTATGGAATTTTTAGCGGATTTGCTATTTTTTTTACTAGAAGATAATGAAAAGTAAGTTTCTATGGATTTTTTCAAGAAATGGGTCCCTCTCCCATTTCTCTGGTGTCTGGGGTGTGCACTGACCTATCAGGGGCGTCTTGCTTCTTTGTCTCTAGTGGGGATGTGCCCCTCCTGAGGGCTCATTCCTGCCGAGTTTGTCAGGGGACCTGCTGCAAGGCATTCTGAAAACTCTGGGCCCACAGAGTGGTAGCTTTGGCAGCAGGTAAGGACACAGGGGGCCAGTGCGCTCACTGCGAGTGCTCCCCAGTGTTCCTGACAGGACCTGTGAGTGGGCATGCTTTGCTAAGGGCTTCTGTACAGGCCCAGGCCCTGGCTGCTGTTCTGTGGGGCTGTGTGATCAAGGCCAAAGTCAGCCATGCCTTAGGTCGTACTCACCTGCTGTCCCCCTGCCTCGAGCAGCCTTTGAGATGTGGCTCTGTCCTCAGCTCCTCACATATCCAGGTGCAGAAGAGGGTAGTAGAGATCACAGGACCCTGCTGTGAGCGTGGCCAGATCTGACTGTTTTTCCCGCTGCAGGCTAGTGTGGAAGGAGTTTCTTTGTGAAGCCTGAGAGCCAATGGCAGACTTCCTGGGCTCAGCATTGCTCTTTCATAGGGGAGTCAGCTCACTGAACATCCGGGGATGCTCGTTCAGTTGTGAAGTTACTGTGTCTTGGGTTCGGAGTTCCCCTCTCCTCCTCTCCTCCTGTGTTCTGGTGTCCTTTTTCCACTCCAGTCTTCCACTTTCTCTAAGACCATTCCCTCCTCTCCATCAGTAGATGAGTGCCTACTGATAACTGACAATGAGGACATGGCCGCTCCTAGGTATGGTTGAGGAGGTTTTATTGTAGATATGAGGGAGAGAACAGCCAGAGGCATCTGGAAAGGTCTTTCCTGAACATGGCCGGCTGACTGAATCAGGCCAGGGTGCAGGGGGTGGTGGTGGAGGGGTGTCGCGAGAGGAAGAAGAGAGGAGAGAGGGCAGGAGAGGGGACCAGGAGCCAAAAATGGCAGACCAAGATAGAGGCCAGGAGAGCACGTAGTCCAAAAGGCCGAGGCTACGCAGGGGAGAGGAGCTGGGCAAGGGAAGGGACACTCAGGGGCTGGGGAGGTGTAGGGTGTAGGGTAGGGGCGGGGTGAGAAGTGGAGGAGCCAGGACTCTGCAATGCTGGGAGATGTTGGGAGAAGCTGGCGGCTAGAGTCGGCTTTGATATGTTAATAGGCACCTTAGCCGTCTGAGCTGGGTTTCTCTGAGGCCTAACAGTAACCTGTAGTCCCTGAGTTTAAATCAGCCCACGGTGTCCTTTCTGACCAAGGAGGGAGGAACTCGAGGGGAGGTGTGGGCTGTGTCTCACTGCTGGACTCCGGCTTCCTTTCTATTGCTGAGTGACTGTGCGGTTGGACAGGAGCTTACCTACCGTATTGCTGTTTGGTGAGGGAAGCGGTAAGCACATATCAGAGGGCTTGGCTCTGGTCTGACTGGCCCCTGTGGCCGCTTCAGTGCAGCCTCCAGCGTCCACCCAGGCGCAGTCAGTGTGAGCCTACCATCTTCTTGAAGGTTTTTCAACGTTACAGCCCAAAGCCCTGGGCTGGGGGTATAGCTCATGTTCAAGGGGTTGAGGATGAGCTGTGACAGAACAGCATGGCCAAGGCAACGTGTAGAAGAAAGTCTTTAGTTGGGCTTAGAGTTCCAGAGGGTGGAGTCCACAGTGGCACGGAAGCAGGAACAGTTGACAGCTCACATCTCAGTCCGAGAGTAGGAGAATGGTTCCAGCATTTTGAAACCTCAAAGCTGCCCTCAGTGACACACCTCCTCCAGCAAGGCCACACCTCCTAATCCTTCTCAAACAGTTCCACCAACTGGGGACCAAGTATTCAGACATATAAACCTATGGGGCCATGCTCATCAAGCTACCACAGAGGCCCTGGCTTTGATACCCAGCACTGCAATAATAATAATAATAATAATAATAATAATAATAATAATAATAATAAATACAATAACAATAGTATAATACAACAACAACAGGGGCTGAGGATGAGTCTAAGTTGGGAGAATGCCTGCCTAACATGTACTAAGGCTTTGGTTCACTCCCCAGCAAATCTCCACTCTGTGGAATGGTACATGCCTACAGTCCCAGAGCCCAGGACAGGAGGCAGGTGTTCAAGGTCATCCTTGGCTATATATGGAGTTTTGATGCCTGAGACTCTGTTATTAAAAAAAAAAAAAAAAAAAGGTGCACACTGTTACATCCGTGGATCTGGCTTCATTTTCCACCCTCTAACTGTGAGAGTCTGACATTCACTTACTCTCCTTTGCGCCCCGATCCTAAGGCCAGCATTTAGAGAATGTTTGTTGAATGAATGTATGCCATATTTCTTCAATGCAAAACTTTAATTGAATTTCTGTTTTCTAGATCGCAAAAGAAGCAAGTAACTGAATATTATAAACAAGTAATAAAAATCAAGGAGAATTCAGACACTGTGGCCACCTGCAAGCTTGTCAGGAAGCAGCTGAGCATCAGCCTCAGCGATACCTTGTGTAAACTAGGTAATTGCTCCCATCTGTTCATGAAAGGGCAGCGTTTCCCTGCTTCATCTGAATGCTTTGCTTATTTTAAAAATGGCTTCACTGGAGCAACTCCTGCACTATATACTTGCTTTTTTTTTTTTTTTGGTTTTTCGAGACAGGGTTTCTCTGTGTAGCTTTGCGCCTTTCCTGGAACTCACTTGGTAGCCCAGGCTGGCCTCGAACTCACAGAGATCTGCCTGGCTCTACCTCCCGAGTGCTGGGATTAAAGGTGTGCGCCACCACCGCCCGGCCTATACTTGCTTTTTTAAAATTACATTTATTTAGTGTGTGTGTGTGTGTGTGTGTGTGTGTGTGTGTGCATGTAGAGGTCAGAGGACAAATTGCAGGAGTTATTCTCTCCTTCCATCATGTGAGTTCAGAGGATTGAATTCAGACTTGGCAGCAAGTGCCTTTACTCACCAGCTTCGCTATTTTTCTATTGCTGCAAAGAGACAAGGAAGTTTACAAAAGGAGGCATTTGATTAGAGGCTTGCTTACGGTTTCAGAGGTTGAGTCCATGACCAGCATGGTGGGAAGCATGGCAGCAGATGAGGAGGTATGGCGCTGGAGCTGCAGCTAAGAGCTTATATCCGAGTCTCAAGTTGGAGGCAGAAAGAGAGAGTGGGCCTGCTGTGGGCTTTTGAAATCTCCTGACTACCAGACAGTTCTAAGAACTGGCCCAGGCCTTTACATATATGAGCCTGTGGGGGCCATTCTCATTCAAACACCACACCCACCAAGCCGTCCACTGGCCCAGCACCTTCAGGTTTTGTTGTAGTCTAGTTCCCTTCCATTCATAGATCTTTTAATGTTCTTCTCTGGCCGGGGACGGTGGTGCACTTTCTATAATCCCAGCCGGGGATGGTGGTGCACTCCTGTAATCCCAGCCGGGGACGGTGGTGCACTCTATCATCCCAGCAGGGGACGGTGGTGCTCTCCTGTAATCCCAGCCGGGGACGGTGGTGCACTCCTGTAATCCCAGCCGGGGACGGTGGTGCACTCCTGTAATCCCAGCCGGGGACGGTGGTGCACTCCTGTAATCCCAGCCGGGGACGGTGGTGCACTCCTGTAACCCCAGCATTTTCAAGGAGGGAACAGGAGGACTGAGAGTTCACGGACAGTGTGAGCTGTATTGTGAGAGCTTGTCTCAAAAACAAAAAGCGAGTGAAACCCAGAGGCTAGGGTTGTAGTCCTTGCTTTGCCTTCAGAAGAACCCACCTTCTACCTCTAACCCTGCAAAGAAAAAGATTATTTCCCATGCCATTTTTCATTCTTTGTGGGTTTTTTTTTTTTCCAGTAAAAAACGATTGCATCAGCTTGGTCACTTGCTGAAGAGAAAAAAAAAAAGCCAAAAATATCTGTCTGAGCAGCAAAAGAATGTTTTCAGTGGATGGATTTAGGGGTGTATGTGTATGTGCTTGAACAAACAGTTTTTTTCTATTTTTCTGATAAAGGCTTCCAGGCTGAGGTTTGTGAAGTGTTTTATCTAAGACCAGAAAATGCAGATGCAAAAAATAGAGAAAATATTTGGAAAAGGAATTGGTATGTCTGCTCTAATTTCTCCACACAGTCTGTTCTGTGACAGTTTGGGTCTCTCGCTTATAGCAGGGATAAATGACATCCATTTACTTCAGAAAGTCGGCATCTGTAACAGTGTCAAGGGCAGAGTTTTATGACTCCTGAAATAAGTCTATACAAAATGGCTCAGGTTTGCAGCCTGTGTTCAATGTGCTGTGATCCAACTTCTTTTTCTTTCTCCCAGCGATTGAAAAAAGGCTTCTTTTGGGGGTGAGGGAACACACACCTATGGCAGGCACCCAGGGACATATAGCAAAGCAGAAGGGCCTCTCTCTTAGGGCTGGGCAACATTTTTAATGTCTCTGAAGGGTCTTCCTCTGTATCTGAAGTTTTCCTGTGTCCCACCTGGCCCATGGTCAGGAAAAAATCTCTCTCACCCACCAGTCCTGCAGCCGCTTGGACCCAAATAAACACACAGAGACTTATATTAATTAAAACTGCTTGGCCATTAGCTCAGGCCTATCATTGACTAGCTCTTACACTTAAATTCAGCCCATTTTTGTTAGTCCATATATCACCATGTTTTCTGTGACTTTACCTGTGTGCCATAACATGCTGCTCCCTGGATTGTGGGCTGGTGTCTCCTGACTCAGCCTTTCTCTTCCCAGAATTCTCCTTGTCTGCTTATTCCACTTATACTTCCTGCGTGGCTACTGGCCAATCAGTGTTTTATTAGACCAGTGTACAAAAGCATTATTCCACAGCATTCCTCCCCTAATTTAGGCTTGTTCAGTTTGAAGAAAGACAGGCTGACTGATTGGCCCCCAATTATTGTGTAACATGATCTGGTCTGGCCTGGAACTTGTGTAGTGTAGAGTAGCCAGTTCCTCAGCAGGGGCCCTGTTGGTAGAAGAACAGGGCAATAAGGACTTTTTTAAGCTACCAGGCTTTTGTCTTAGGTGAGGAGGAGGAGGAAGAAACCAGCCATCCTGGAACTTCGCCATCCTTTACCTAGTCTTGGCTCCTTTCCTGTCTCTGCCCATCAGTGATTCTAACTCCTCCTTCCTCCTCCCCCTTCTCAGAGGTCCCCCTAAAGGCTGTTAGGAGTTTTAGGGCACAGACTAGATGTTTTGAGCTACAAAAGTAGTGATGGGGGTGAGTGCCTCGGAGGAGGGTTGATTTAGGGGGCCGTCACCAAACCTAACTGATGGCAGAGATTCAGGACACAAGGGAGCCCTGTGAGGACAGCACACGTCCTTGGAGTGTGCCGTGTGGGCCAGGTCGCCTCTGTGTCACACGGAACGAGGCTGGTAGTTGTGCTGTAACTCCTCCTGGCGTTAGGAAGCGGTCGGGGCAGTTTTGCCCTTATGAGAGGAGAAGGATAGGCAAGAAACCGTCCAAAGCACTCCCGCAGCTTTGTCACAGGGACAGGCAAGGTCGATGGCTTGAGAGCTTGAGACGCTTTGCTTAGCCAGTGTAAGTTCAGAGGTCGACCATCGGGTCCCCTGAGCGAACCTTGTGGGGAACATTAAGAGACAAAGCTAATGAGGAAAATCCTTTGACATGATGACTACCGTAAGTCCTGTTTAATAAGGTGAAGCATAAGTGTGCAGCTGGCTGGACTAGTACCAGAACCTTCGTACGAAAACCCTGTAGAAGGGCGACGTCAGGGAAATGATTTCCTCTGTGTCTTGATCAGTGTGAGCTGTGTTTACAGATCAAAGTTTAACTGTGAAGTCAGATGCTTGTTAGATGTAAGGAGCCAACAACAGGAAACTTGGTAGGAGAGGTCAGTTCAAGTAACTGTCCTAGGCAGTGCCTTAGCAGCAACTGATGCCTCTGCCCAGGTCCCAGCTGTGTGTCCAGTGGAGAGGACAGTGTGCTGATGCCTCTGCCCAGGTTCCAGCTGTGTGTCCAGTGGAGAGGACAGTGTGCTGATGCCTCTGCCCAGGTCTCAGCTGTGTGTCCAGTGGAGAGGACAGTGTGCTGATGCCTCTGCCCAGGTCCCAGCTGTGTGTCCAGTGGAGGGGGCAGTGTGCTGATGTCTCTGTCCAGGTCCCAGCTGTGTGTCCAGTGGAGAGGACAGTGTGCTGATGCCTCTGTCCAGGAACCAGCTGTGTGTCCAGTGGAGGGGGCAGTGTGCTGATGTCTCTGTCCAGGTCCCAGCTGTGTGTCCAGTGGAGGGGGCAGTGTGCTGATGTCTCTGTCCAGGAACCAGCTGTGTGTCCAGTGGAGGGGGCAGTGTGCTGATGTCTCTGTCCAGGTCCCAGCTGTGTGTCCAGTGGAGGGGGCAGTGTGCTGATGTCTCTGCCCAGGTCCCAGCTGTGTGTCCAGTGGAGGGGGCAGTGTGCTGATGCCTCTGCCCAGGTCCCAGCTGTGTGTCCAGTGAGGGACAGTGTGCTGATGCCTCTGCCCAGGAACCAGCTGTGTGTCCAGTTGGGGACAATGTGAACCAAACTTGAGTGAAACCCAGGCGTCACCACCAGATATCAGCATCTAATTGACAATTTAAAAGAGAAATATAATCTCATTTGGTCTTTTTTATAGGGTTGTCCAACAATGTCCTAGGGAAGAAGTCCCTGTCCATCTTATATGACTTAACCCTTGCCTTTTTTTAAACCTTTCTACACAATTTGTATTCTTTTAATAAGCGTTACTTAATACTTAACATAGTTCCTTACTACCTAAAGTTAAGTATTTATATGTTTGTTATTATTATTATTGCTATTATTGTCTATACCTTTTTCTTTTTCTTTTTTTTAAGATTTATTTACTTATGTGTACAGCATGTATGCCTACATGCCAGAAGAGGGCATCACATCTCATTACAAATGGCTGTGAGCCACCATGTGGTTGCTGGGAATTGAACTCAGGTCCTCTGGAAGAGCAGCCAGTGCTCTTAACCTCTGAGCCATCTTTCCAGCTCCGTCTATACCTTTTTCTAACAGGAAGAGACTTGGTTTCTCTTTACCAACATTGCATTTGTCGAGCGAGCTCACACAGTTGGAAAACCTTAGCTAATTCTGATTCCCCTTCTCTCTCTAGAAAAGCAAGCATGGGACCAGGGGTGTAGCACACTAGAAGCTCCGTCCCATCCCCAGCCCTGCATCAACTCAGCGTGTTTGGGTACACTTGTAATCTGAAGTTCAAGGACATCCTCAGTTCCTTAGTTGAGATCAGCCTGCCTGAAAAATGAAAATGTAGAGCAAGTATGGTTATTAAAGGGATTTGTATGTTAATTACTTCTTACATTCTTATCAGGCAGTTATTTAAGTTGTTTGGTTATTATTAATAATTCATTCAACAAATATTTACTGTGCCTTTCACATGTCAACCTCTGTTTTTGTTGCTGGGGAGATAGCAAAGCACAAGACAGACAAGACCAGCTGTGCCTTCAGCTGAGCTCACCTATGGGAGAAGGCTATCACACAACTAAGTACACAGTTGTTTAAATTGTGCAATGCTGCTTGGAGACCCCAGCTGACACAATGCTGTAGTAATATATCACACCTTAAGTACAGCCAGGAGAGTACTATTCCGGGAAAGTCCAAGTGTACCAGGGGACCAGGCTTCCTCCGCTGGATGAGCCAGGCAGGGGAAGTATCCCAGGAAGTGTTGCTGGAACAGAAGGTGCAGGATGAGAAGTTGTTCAGTAAGCAGAGTCCAGGAGTGGGAGAGAACATTTGAGGCTGGATGGAGCTGAAAAGGTCCCTATGGCTGGTGTGCGGGAGCAGTGGGGGAGGGGCACGAGAGAAGAGTCTGACAGGTCATATTCCTGGGAAGCCAGGGCAGGAAGTGTTCGGAAGAGTCATTCCCTGGCAAAGCTTTCACTGAGATCGCCAATGTAATAGTCCTAAATTAGACTTTGGGTCAGCACCACCACGGAGCTCAAGGACCCTTTCCCATCATTCTTGTTCCCACTGTGTGCATTTTTGACTTCTCAAACAGACTGAGAATCCCCAGGGGCAGGGCACTTGGCATTCACTCTGTCAGCATGCTGGCTGAGTGAGGTGCCATGGGTAAAGCAGGGTCTGTCCTTTACACAGTGTGCCCTGGGTTATCCCATCGAGACGATGGTGCTGCTCCTAGTTAACAACACGGAAGGAAACAAATCAGACCCTTCTCTCCCCCACTGAAAGCCGTTCTCCTTAGCTGACGTTCCGGATTGTTTTAGACTGTGTATTAACAGTGATAATTGCCAGCTTGTCTTGGCGTCTTCCTTCTGATTTCATGACTACAGTAGGGAACAAGTTGAATACAGTTTAGCTCTCAACGGGATATGAAAAGAGGGGACTTCCAGTAAGCTTTGATAGTTAAGGTTTACTTTATAATCACGATTTTTTTTTTGCATGAGACAATAATAGTAAGGTTTAAATGTTAAAATGTTACATCTGTAGGAAGGTGGTGGGTCCTTCATCTTCCACCACCTTCACAAAAGTGCTTCACTTTTGTGAGGCACTTATAACTAAATTGAATCTCTTTTGTTCATTAAGCCTTCCTAGCTCCAGTTTCAAGCGCAAGCCTTAGCATAACAAAGCTGTAGATCCCAGAGATTTCAGCAGGATTGCCAACTCTGACGTGAGGCCTTCTGTGATCTGTGTTCTGAGCTCTCTCTGGCAGGCGCAATCTCATAGATCTTTGATAAATGCTGTAAATTCGCTATTGAGTGGGAGAAAAGAATAGAAATGTGCCTTTCCTTTCCCATTGTGTAAGCTGAGTGCTCTGCACTGAGCAGTTTATTTTGGATGGAGAATGACAGATGAACACAATGCGACCTCCCTCTCACTGGGCTTCTCTTTAAGAGGAAATGTCAACCCTCTGGGTCAAGTTCAGAAGGAGGAAATTAATTGTGCCAGCGGGTGACTCTCAGCAGGGAGAGGCAGTCTCTTTCCTTCATTTGATTTCAAAATTCTCACCTCAGCCAGAACCCTCTGCTGACAGAAGTTGGTCCTTTGATCCAAAGTTAGTAACCCAGACAAACCTTACATTTTCGTTTTGACTTAGGTATAAATGTCCACCATTTAAAAACCCCAAATTTTTAAATGCTTCATAGAGTCTCTCTCCACCTTTAAGAGTGGACTCTTGGATTAGAAGTGGATGTCATTTTTTCTTGAAATACAAGGCCCACAAATTCTAGTTTGGGTTTCTGAAGAGTGAGGCAAGTGTGCTTCAGTCTCTGTGACAGATCCTGAGACTGCCACCTGATGTCCCATCTCTACGGTGGTCTTGCCTGCTCATACTTGGAAACAATGAGTTAGTTGTTTTAGCATCTCATGGGAGTGAATCTTTCTAAAGCATCTAGTCTAGTTTTCATAGGAAGCAATTCCTTTTCATCCCAAGTCTTATCTGTTACTTGGTACTTAACCAAATTACTTAATTAGAGTAATGAACCTGGCTGACTCTGGCTCATGCTAGCACCTAGCTGGCTGGGAACAGAAGCCTGGCTGTGGAGAAGAACTAGCTGCAGACACTTAGTGTGTCCTGGGTTTTGTAGAGGAAGTGAAGGACCTGGTAAGGGTCACCTCCCAGATGTACCACACAGGTGGATTCCTTCCTAGTGATATTACAATTTTTTAAAATTGTATTACTATTTATTGGCCCGGTGATGTGCTGCAGGCCGCAGGAATATATCATAAGAACTCAGCTGGTTATGGCAAAGTCACTACCTGGAGGTAGCAAGGATTTCCTCCAGAGGAAGCCAAATTCCAAGGAGCTTTTGGTGTTACTTGGCTTGTTATGTATCAGCTGTCTTCTGTTATGAAAATCATGTGTGCCTTCATAGTTTTCCCAATTGACTTTTCCCCAAGAAGGGCTAACTGTGTGGACTGATCACTCTCTGGACATACACATTCCAGGTATTTGGAGAACAGCCTCAGGAAAGGCTTTCTCTGGAATCAGATATTTCCCTTAGCCACTTTCAAGGACTAGCAGTAATAACAGTCCATATGCAAGTCTCCTGATGTAAGATAAATTCTACAAGGAGACACTGCCTAGGTCAGGTGGACATTAAGTAATAGCTTTACACAATTTAGCTCGGACCCTTCTTTCTTACAGCCTTACTAACTTTATAGACCTTTAACTCCTTACCTAACTACTTCTAGGAATATTTAGATAACCTTCTGTGCTGACAGCTATGCTCAACCAGAACCCCAGTTCAAGCCTCCCTGTAATTATCATCATTGGCAGCATCCGGCCAGGTCCATCCCCAGATGGAGGAAAGTACCTTATCAGAGATACCTTTACTCTCTAAGAACAGACTTAAGCATCCAGGCTACCTGTCTGAGAAGCCTGGTGGATGTGCCAATTAAGCCTTACTTCCTCTTTTCCCAAACCTTACCTCCAGTTCCAGATCTCCCTGTAACTATCACCAGAGGCATCTACCTGTACATAGGTTGCCTAGCAACTGAGCACACTTTTCCCCCACCCTGCAGAAAAACAGCAGATAGCTTGGACAGATAGGAGCCACAGGAAAAAAGAAGACAGTTTTATTTTCTCCCATTGACCTAGCAACTTATAGATTCTTAACATTTTCTACTAATCACATTTAAGAGTTTACTAGTTGAGCACATAAGATCCCTCTTCTTAGATATTACCCGAATTTAGCCTTTAGTTAATTCATTTCCCGATTGGTCACTTCCCTTTGGGGTTGCAAATAATGGAAGAACTAGACAGGTAAGAACTTGAGAGGAACAAACTGAGATGGGGAAGAACTAGGTTGAAGGGCTAGAAGAGAGTACTAGAGGAACGAGATGGAAGATGAGGAAGAGCCAGATGGGGAAGTACTAGCTGGGTAAGAACAAGCTGAAAAGGACCTAGATGAGGCAGAATTAAGACGAGAGAATTAAGATAGAACTTAGAGGGAGCAATAGATAAGTATAGAGAGAAATCAGGCAAGAAAGGAGCTAGACATGAGAACAGAACTGAAGCTGGGTATAAAGGATATTATGCCAGAGGAATTAAAGCAAGTGGACTATAGAGCTCGGTGTGCTGAGATTCTGTTTCCTGAAAATAGTCCTCGCCGTTAGTAGTTCTCTCTCCTGAGCCCCTGGGATGTATAATAGTAAGGCTGGTCCTGCTAATATTATACAAGAGTGATGGTGGCCCATGTCTTTAATACAGTACTTGGGAGGCAGAAGCAGGCAGATCTTTGTGAGTTTGAGGCCAGCCTGGTCTACAGAGAGAGTTCCAGGGCTACACACAAAAACCCTGTCTTGAAAAACCAAAAGAAAAAATATTTTATTTATTTGTGTGAGTGGGTGTGCATATGCCTTGGGTCTGTGGGGGTCAGAGGACAACTCGCAGGAGCCACTTCTCCCCCTCCATCAAGCTTGGGGTCAAGTGTCTTTCCCCACCAAGCCATCTCTCCGGCTTGATGACGATGATTTTGACTCTCCTAAGGAATACGTGCAACATGGAGAAGAGTGTCCTCTTTCTTGCTTGTGGAGTTATGTCTGGAATCGTGGGAACTGAGAATCTCAGCAGCACTATTTTCTGAGCTTGTGGATATCACTGCCTAATTTTTTTTACTGTCCAGAAGGGGATAATAATGTCTGCCCATAGGACTATTCTAAGGATTTAATGAGATAAAAACATCAGCAGAAACAAGCAACTAGGTGTTAGGTTCTCTCCCCACCCAGAGCAAAAGTTGGCTGTGGGAGAAGGCCCAGAAATTCCTCAGTAATTCACATTCACAGGGATGGTTGTCTTCTCCCTGGGTCAAGAGGACTGATGAAGCTAACCCAGAGCTGGTACCAGCTCCAGAGAAAGGTCTGGGGCTAGGCTAAGGCAAGGATGCCTGATCCTGGAAGTTTACCTGCTGACAGAAAGAGAGGATCAGGTTGTGTCAAAAGACACCAAGGTCAAAACTATAGCTATGGGTCTGCCTTGGGTCCCAGAGGAAGGCCCTGGGGGTCAGGCGTTGGCTTGGAAGAAGCCTGGGCAGCAGGCCATGGAGCAGCAAAGCTGTGCCTGTGAAAATTTACCTCTGTATCACCAACCAAAGAGCTCCTTGGAGAATGAACAGTGTCTGCAGAATCTGGAGGTGGGTGACCAGAGCATCTTCCAGTGGGTCCTACCTTACCAGCTCCATGGGATGTTTTGTGTTTCTCCATTTTTTCCTTTTGAGGCCAGTTAAAAATCCCTGGAACTCAGCATCACACTGAGTAATGGGCATGGTACTGTTCTTGAGAGGGCAGCTGAAACATCATAGGGCATCATGGGAAAACTCAAAAGCAAGGACTGAGCTGCAGATGGCTAAGCAGATAGCCCCCCAACACTTACAGAGAAAGCAGCAGGCAGCATGGCTTAGGGAAGAGAGCTGCAGGGAGAATGAATGCAAGTAGTAGTCAATGATGTTCGTTACAGTCCAGAGTGAGGGGCCAGTGCAGCAGTCAGGGCCAGGCTGGGTTGTTCTACCACGAACCAGACCATGTCTACGAGAGGCGTGGAATGGACATGCACTGGAAGCCCATGGCACCGCTTACAGAGGCACGGGAGGGAGGGAGGCGCTTTCTCCTTCACACTTGGGTACACCTTCACGTGTGAGCCACAGGTATATGGGTACTGTGAGAAAGACTAAATGGAAAAGAAAGCAAATGATGGCACGGAGCTCTTACTGGACTACAGAGAGATGGTGACTACAGCCAGGTGCCTTGTAATGAGCACAGGCTCCTGGGTGTACGTCCATGCTCACAGCCCCCACCTCCCCAGCAGTCTCTATCACATGGCCAGGTCCGTGTGCTCCGGGCACCAGCTTTACAGTGCATTTGTAATCAAGAAAGCATGTTGTGCATGGTTTCAAATGTCACCTGTGTCACCTGACCCGAGAGAAACACACTCGTTAGTCGTCACGAAACTCTTTAAGCCACAGTGAAAGTTGTTTTTCTACTCTAGAACTATCTAGAACCGCAGCTGTCAAATGCTTAGAGTATGTGTGTGTGTGTGTGTGTGTGTGTGTGTGTGTGTGTGTGTGTGTACAATGGAATGCAGGGCCTGGTGCATGCTGGGCAAGCTCTCTCCTGAGGGGCTCAAGCTGTGCTTACTGTCTCTTTAACTTAAGGCATTGACCTGGTCCCATCTTCCTTTTCCTGTCTCTTCCTCCTCTCATAACACCAACATCTTCTTTTCTAAAGAGTGTAAGTCAGCTTCTGCCCCTTCTTTCCAGGCCCAACATCCTCTCATTTGTATCTGTTTCTTCACATAAGACGCACGTGAAATGCTTTTGGCGGGGTATTACGACAGACGGTGTAATAAACACTCTCTAGTTTCTTTGAAGTGTATAAAGTTGGTAATTAAGAATTCTAATATTCCTTTTCCCTCCTTCTCTCCAGCAGGCCAACTGCTGTCAGGTGACGTCTGCCATCACGCCATGATGGAGGCCGTCAGCTATCTGTACAGGTCACTTGATTTAAGGTCCACTCACCTGGGGTCTTCCCATGCTTCCATCCAGGGAATACTGCAGTGAGTTTCTGTTGCCTGTCTCAGAAAGTAGACTTTGTGATTACCTGTGTGAACACACACAGCCACTTGACACGTTCTGGTCTTTTGCAGCCTTCTAAGGGAAATCCAGAGGTTCCGGGGCAGGAGGTTTTGGCCTCAAGGCATGAGCCAGCTGCACTCCGAAGGTTCGAAGAATGGCTTTTTATTATGGGAAAACTTGTCTAAATTAAACTTCTGCAGCGCTCAGAGTTCGGACACGGTGAACACTGCCATGTGTATGAATGTAAGTAAACTGCAGGGAGCTAAAAGCACAGAGCCGGTGCCTCCGCCGGTTTCAGATAAGCCAAAATGTTTTCCTGGCAAAGGGAGGAAGACTTTGATTCCAGTTCTGTCTGCTGGGGAAAAGACCCAAATATGGAATGGTCCAAGAAAGCAAACTCCAAGGAAAAAGAACTATCCCGTCAAGACATTGTCTGTGGGTGAAAAGAATGGCTTAGTCAAACTTTCAAAGCAAAGAGTGTTTTCTGCTAAATGTGAGAGTGGAGACGGACTAATCACCGCGATTTACCGTCGGCCCCCGAGAGCACCTCTGAGTGCAAACAATCCCTGGCAATCCATATCTGAGCTTGTATCAGAAAAATGGCTTTTTCACACCCCACAGTACAGCTTCACTCCCCAGAAATTTGTTTTCCCAAGAAGATCTCAAGTAGAAACAAAATGGTTGAGGATCTCAAATGAAACCGATAATGAATAAAAACCACTTTGGGCTCTTTTGTATTTAAGTTTTTCTCAGTCTTTTTGAAGTTTTATGTGTGTGTTTGTGGGACATGTGTGTCCATGTTTGTATGTAGGCCAGAGGTCAATGTTGATGTTTTCCTCAATCGCTTTCCCCCTTATTTTTTATTTTTTTCTCTATGTAACAGCCCTGGCTGTCTTGGAAATCACTCTGTAGACCAGGCTGGCCTTGAACTCAGAGATTCTCCTGCCTCTGCCTCCCAAGTGCTGGGATTAAAGGCATGCACCACCACCTCCCAGCCCCCTTTGTTTTTTGAGACAAGGTCTCACTGAACCTAGAGCTCACTGGTTCTACTAGACTGGCTAGTCAGTGAGCGCCAGGGATGATGAGGTCACAGAGACAGGCTGTCACGCCTGTCTTTTTATGGCGGTCCTTGTGTGTGACAGGAAGCTCTTTACAGACTAAGCTATTCCCCTAGCATCTGTTTTGGATTCTTTCATTGGATATTTTCTTTTAAACACTTAGGAGTGGTCATTATCCAGGTCTGGGGATTCTTAGTCCCTTATAATGTTATGTCTGATTTTAGTTAAAAAGAGCAGGTTTTTAAGTGATCCATATTTCTATGGGAAGCAGAACAATCTTGATCCCATAGTCCTATATTCTTTTTTTTTTTTTTTTTTTTTTTTTTTTTTGAGACAAGGTTTCTCTGGGTAGCTTTGAACCTTTTCTGGGTCTCTCTCTGTAGACCAGGCTGGCCTCGAACTCACAAAGATCCGCCTGGCTCAATATATATATATATATATATGGAATCTTATCAATTTTAACTTATTTTTACATTGCTAGAGTTTATCTATTTTGAGTTTAAAAAATTTTCATCTAAGCAAATTGATGATTGTTATTACCAAAACTTTTTATTAATACATTTAGAAAAAATAGGAATTGAAATGTTCTCAAGTCATAAAGTAAGCTTATGTATCAGAGCCCATGATTTTGATACTATATCTATTTGAACATTTTATTATCCTCCGTTTTATCAGTGATTGGTAAAACATTAACCTGTAATAGTTAAGGATTACTTTCCTGCTACCCTTATCCCTACCACTCAACAAAATTATTCCTAGGAAACTCACAGAAGAGGGGACTCAGCTGTGTGACTTTACCTCTGTTGTGCCCCAGTTTCGTTAGGTATAAAATTAGAGACACGGTGCTTACCTTTCAAGATAGTTGAGAAAAATTGTATGTGATAAAATACACTGGACATCTTCCACTGATGGTTTTTATTATCAGTCAGGAACTAGCTTAGGCGTCATCTTCTTCCACGAAACAGTTGACTCTTCCAGCCCACAATTTAAGAATCACGACTGTGCCCGACCTATTTCACATGCGCCAGCTATTCCCCCTAATTTACCTCCCACTCAGCGGTCACCATGGGGTAGTTTGGGAATTCCTTGGGGCCCAGTGCTTCTCGGGCAGGTCATGGGTGGATGATAGTTAGTCCTGCAGGAGTCCTGTCTGACTCAGTGCACACAGAAATGGCGCCCGGTGGGGCGGCTGCTGTTTATTGACTTTTAGTGGAGCTACAAGGCATGGAACAAGTGCAGTTAGCAGGTGAGCTGAGCAGGCACCCAGCGTGCTGTGAGCGTGGGCGGGAGCCTGATAATCATGTCCAGAGGCCCTCTCTGGAGGTGGGAATCCGGCTTTCCAGAGGCCGTGCAGCGAAAGGGAAATTTGAGTGTGCTTTATACCTATTAGAATCTTCAGGGGGTGGGATCTTGCAGGCGATTTTAGACCTTGTGTGGGACCTCGGCCCAGCTACCCTTTAAAGGGCAGGTTTGGATGGGCTTCAGGACCGTCTCAGACGGGCACCTGAGATCCAGGAGATACCTGCAGAAGCCATTGACACGGAGTGAGGTCACCTTCCAGAGGCTGGGACCAGGGCAGGGGTGTGTAGGGAGTACACTGTCAGAGCCACCACAATCGGGGGCCGCCACGGAGGGCCAGTGGAAGGTAGCGCGGAGTCCTGCGGGCGGCGACAGGGTCGGAGACGAATCATCCTAGTCCATGTGGCCTCAAGCACCACTCCCCCGCCACCCCCACGCCTCGCGGGGTCAGGAAGTGACCGCAGCAGACCGGGCACCTAAGGCCCCGCCCCACCTCGTTTCTCCAAGGCTTCTCCGCCTCGGACTTAACCCAGCCCCGGTCCCACCCCATTTCCCCAGGTCCGCCCCTGACCCGGCCCCTGATTAGCCCGCCCCCCATCCCCGTTTCCCTGCCCCTCCTCCCGCCATGTCTCCCCCCAGGCCACGCCCCTGACTCCGCCCCTGACTCGATCAAGGACGGTCCCACTCAGTCTCTATAGGCCGCATTCCTTACTCAGTCCAGTCAGGCCCAGGCCCCACCCACCCCGCTGCCCCAAGCCCCGCCTCTGACCCCGCCTCCCGCTCCCGTCTAGACCCCGCCCCCACATTCCCAGGCCTCGCCTCCGACTCCGCCCAGGCCCCGCCCCTCGGAGGCTGGCGCTCGGGTCGCGAGGCCGCTGGCTCAGACACAGGGATCGCCGGCTCGCGTCCCGGAGCCTCCCGGCGCTGGCTGTCCGCGCCTCCGGCTGCTTGGAGGCGGCATGGCCACAGTGGCCGCGGTGGCCCGCGGGGCCGGGGCGAGGGCGGCGGCGGGGCTGCGGGGCGGCAGCGGGGCTGCGGCTCGGGGACGGCCGCGTGCGAGCTGCGCTCGGCGCCTGTGCACCGCCCCGGCCGCCGTGGACATGAAGCGCTACCTGTGGGAGCGCTACCACGAGGCGAAGAGGAGCACGGACGGTGAGTGCGCGCCCCAGCCGGCGCCGCCGCTCGGGGACGCTCGGTCCCCGCACCCTACCTCTGCCGCGCGGCTCCCGCGGAGAAGGCGAGTCCCAAACTTCCCAACTCTCGCTTCCCTTGCCCCTGCCGGGAAAGCTGTTTTCATACCCGGGGGATGGTTGAGCCGGGAGTGTGCATCGGAAGTGCCCTGGGTCGCCGCGAGGGTTCCAAGGGCGTCAGTCGGAAGACGTAACCCCAAACACCGTGAGGTGTTGGCATTCACCCTAGGAAGGATAGTGGCAGCCCAGCCAGCTGCCGCGCTGTCCTAGACGAGCTCCGGCGCGGGCGGCTGGGTCAGGAGGCTGAGCCGGTTTCCTTTGTGCAGGATGGAGTAGGGTGAAATGCTCTGTTTGAAGTGGGGGTGGGCGTCTGGTTATCCACGGCCCTCTGCGAGGAGGAGAGGAGTACCTGTGGCCAGGTGAACAGAGAATGAGCTTGGCTCCGCTAGGAAGCGGGGAGGAACGGAGAGAGGAGCCAGGTTGTACCAGTGTCAGGTATTGATAACTGTCCCTGAATCTCCCATCGCCTCCGGAGGAGGGGGTCGCGTCCAATCTGTTGTGGATTGCAAAGGCGAGACTCGGGTGCACGGAAGTCGCCTGACCAAAGACTGGTTTTGACCCAGGGTCGGGAATCCATTGTCCAGTCTGTCGCTTTCTGCTGCTTCTCTGCTGTCGACTGTTTGGAACCTGGAGTCAAGGGGCAGTGAGCCGTACGCACCTGAAGCTATCAGAGGAGACTCGGGATTTAATATCGATTCTTTGGGGGGTGGGGAGGCGGTTGGGGAGAATGGCACGGCGGGATGGGGGTGGGGATTTGGTGAGGGCACCTTTTGTGGGATTTTAAAGATCCGTTTGCATCTTTTGGCCAGAGGTCAGTTCAAGTGAAACAAACCCACTTGGAATAATTTTCACAGCACGTTCCGAGGTGTCAGCAATGTAGACGTCTATGGAAGGGTGGCCTATTGTTTTTGGCTTTCTTTTGCCAAGAGTTGGATTTCGAAGCTGTTTTGTGGTGTGGTAGAAAGACGATTTGCTTTGGAGAGGTTAGGAATTACAGACCTTAGAGATAGAAGAAATAGAGAAGATTATCTAGGCGGACATTTTTGGCCAGGCAAGTTCTTTGAGATGGGCCGTGTAGCCCAGGCTGGCCTTAAAGTCACCAGTCTCCTGCATTATCCTCCCAGGTGGGAGCTGCCATTCCTGACAAGTTTGTCGTGTCGTGTGTCGTCCCCCCCCCCTTCTCCTCCTTTGGGATGCTCAGCAGATCACAGCCACTGTAGGGGGTGGAGGAAGTGACTTAGCACCCCTCACCCGCCATCCCTCACCTAGTCTCCTGCTTAGGGCAGTCCTATGCCTGGCCTTGAACGAGTTACCTAATCTCTCAGCTTCAGTTTCTCTTCGTAAAATGAAGCCACAAGCTAAATAATGTCTCCAGTGTTATAGGTGTGCAGGGACTTCAGGTACACAGTGTGCAGGTCCTCTCACTATGGGTACATGGTATGCTGGTCCCCTCACTATGGGTACACGGTGTGCAGGTCCCCTCACTATGGGTACATGGCATGCAGGTCTCCTCACTATGGATACAGGGTGTGCTGGTCCCCTCACTCTGGATACATGGTGTGCAGGTCCCCTCACTATGGGTACATGGTGTGCTGGTCCCCTCACTATGGATACAGGGTGTGCTGGTCCCCTCACTATGGATACATGGTGTGCAAGTCCCCTCACTATGGGTACATGGTATGCAGGTCCCCTCACTATGGATACAGGGTGTGCTGGTCCCCTCACTATGGGTACATGGTGTGCTGGTCCCCTCACTATGGATACAGGGTGTGCTGGTCCCCTCACTCTGGATACAGGGTGTGCTGGTCCCCTCACTATGGGTACATGGTATGCAGGTCCCCTCTCTGTGCCACAACACATTCACAAATAGTTCCTATGTTGCCCCTGAAAACACAGGGACTTTTAAGTTTGACTCTGACTTCTTAGTCTCTTTTGGGTGCTCACCTTCCCTACCCTCCTACAGCCGATGTCTGTGACCTTTCAGTGAGCATGTGTTAAGTACCCAGCAGCGGGTTTTAAGGTTGCTGATTCTCAGGTTCGTGAGTCTGGGCTGTGGGGTTCCGGATCTGTTCACCTGCCTGCCTGTGCCCAGCTGTGGACCAGCCTGACATGGATGTGGAGTCCGGGAGGGAGAAGTGACAGCCACAGACAGCAGAGCAGATGAGGACTGACTGGGGATACAGGAGTCCCTCCCTCTCCTCAATTATCCTCTCGGGATAAAGTGGTTTTACTTTCCCACTTCCTGATTCTGACAAAAGAATTTTATTTTCTGGTCACTTGATCCCTTTCATTAATTCAAACAGTTCCTTTCAGGTACAATCACTTCTAATGCCTGCCAGGCGAGGAAGGGCTGTAACTTTAGGCTTTGTTTTAATATATTCTTTCCCAGTCTTTTCTTTGCATTTTAACTGAAATTTGTTAAATGTTTTTTTTCCCCCCCGGGTCAGTTTTGGATATACAGAGAAACCTGTAGTTTCTATAAAGCCTACAGCTATTTTCCATTCCTAGCCTTTCTTCTCTTCCCTTCCCTTCTCCTCCCTTCCTTTCTTTTTCTATACCTAACAACCGTTTTCTGTGCCGGGATCCCATCCAGGATTGCACACTACATTTAGTTGTCTCTTTAGACTCTGTTGAATCGCACAGTTTACCAGACTTGCTTGTTTTTCTGTGACAGCGACAGTTTTCAGGGACTGGTCACATTTTAAAGCATCCCGATGGGAATTTATTCCTGTTTTTGTTTTAACCGGAGTCTTGGAATCTGGTACTGCTTCCTTTGTCCATCTGGTACTCACCGTCCCCACCTCTGTACTGTTTTAGCATCCCATCTGGAAGTCAGCTCAAAAAGTTCTTTGTATCTTTAGGACATGAAATGTCACACCATAAACCCTGGCAAGAATCTAGATGCTGGAGGGGAAATGGTCCTTCAGCAGGGTGCAGAGGGGGCAGCTTTGCCCCCTGGGGACACTTGGTTAAGTCTAGAGACCATTTTATTTCTCTCACTGTGGGGTAGGGGCAGTGCTGCTGGCCTGTGGTGGGTAGAGACCAGTACAATATTTTCATAATAAAGAGCTATGTGGCTTCGAGTATCAGTAGTGCTGGGCTCAAGATCCCTGTACTAGAGTTCTGAGAAACCACTGGTGTGCCAAGGGCTGGATGTATTTGTGTGAGGTTTGTTCCTGTTTTCTGTGTATTGTATTTCGGCTTCTCTGTGTGTGCATCAGGTGATTGGTCTGTTTTCTTGTCTCCAGAACAGAGGCAGTCTTCCCCAGAGGGGTAACTCCAGCTTTGGATTTGGATAACTTGTGGATTTGTTGTTATTTTCCTTCTTTCCTTCCTTCCTTCCTCCCTTCCTTCCTTCCTTCCCTCCCTCCCTCCCTCCCTCCCTCCTTCCTTCCCTCCCTCCCTCCCTTCCTTCCTAACGAGTTAATCAGAGAGCTAGGCTGATTAGAATAAGTGCCCACCCAACCACCCTCCCTCCCTTCCTCCCTCCCTCCCTCCCTCTTTCCTTTCCTTCTTTCCTTCCTTCCTTCCTCCCTCTCCCTCCCTCCCTCCCTCTCTCCCTTCCTAAGGAGTTAATGGGAGAGCTGACTTGATTAGAATACATACCCTCCACGCCTCCCTCCCTCCCTTCAAATCCATAGTGGAAGAAGATAAACCGTGGAAGCGAAGCTGGGGATTACCGTGAAGTTTTAGGAGCTTTATTCAGAGACATGGAAAGGTTTATTCCAAGTTCTGGGTTGAAAGAATCGGATAATCCATCAGAAATTAGGTATTTGTGAGGATGGGAGCCAGTTTAGTTGAGAGCTTCTATGCAAGCATGGGGGGCCTGAGCTCTGACCCGCAGAAACCCACATAAAAGCCGGGCATGGTAGCATACCACCCAGCTAGCAGGGGGAGGCAGACAGGAGGGTTCCTGGGGCTTGCTGGCCAGACAGGTTTGCTAAAAAACAAAACAAAACAAAACAACCCCAGGGAGCTCCAGGTTTAGTGAGAGAAGCCTTCTGAAGGCAGCCAGGCAGAGTGGTAGAGCAGGGCACCTGGAGTCCTCCTCTGGCCTCTGCGCCAGTGAACATGGAGCATGCATCCACCGGCACGTGCACACACACAGACATACACCATACACACACGTGCATGTGCACACAGACATACACCACATACACACACACACACGTGCACATGCACATGTGCACATGCACACAGACATACACCACACACACGTGCATGTGCACACAGACATACACCACACACACACACACAGTGCACATGCACACAGACATACACCACACACACACACACACACATGCATGTGCACACAGACATATACCACATACACACACATGTGCACATACACACGTGCACATGCACACAGACATACACCACACACACACACGTGCATGTGCACACAGACATACACCACACACACACACACACCACACACACACGTGCACATTGCACACGTGGCACATGCACACAGACATAAACCACACACACACATGCACGTGCACACACACAATTAGATGTTTAGAAGGGACTATTTATTGATGCATAGCAGAACAGGTTCGAAATAAACATGAGACACAAAGATAATTCTCACCGTATATAAGGTGCCTACACAATAAGTACCGACACACGTACATTCCTCAAGGAGCTGCTGCGGGGTAAAGAGATACTCTTGGATAATTGACAAGACGTACATCTTGTTAGTTTAGACTCCCCATCTCTGGGACTGTGCTTCACAATCTTTTGAGAGATACAGCTGTTGAAATGGAGAGAAAAATATCCACACACAAAGTTTTTTTTTTTTTTTCTTTTTTACAGCTGAGCTTTTCAGTACTAGCTTTAGAAGCACACCAGAGCCTTTAAAAGGCATAAGATTCCAGGAAAAAAGATGTTGATATTTTGTTTCCTGAATAAATTTGCTCTTGAAGCCCCAGTTTTTGCATTACTAGCTCTATTTTGGGGGTTCTGTACTTTGGAATTTCTAATAATTTGTTTAGTAAGAATGCATGTCACTAATATTGGATGGTGCTCCATTGTCTAAGCAGAAATGTGCTTTCTTATGCAGATAGGGAATGGCAGAATATGAAGTCAGGAGCCCCATAAGAATCTGGAGAATCTTTGTACTCTATCCTAGATCAATAGGCACATTTGCACTATTAAATTACACTTACTTGGCAATTGATACACACACGGGCCATTTGTGTGTGAGCTCACTCTTTTCCTGGATCGTCTCACCCCATTTCCCAATGCTGGTTTGGTTTTCTGTTGTTCTGAACACATAAGAAGACACACACCATGGATGAGAGTGGCCGGCAGAGCTCAGCATAGGGGCTGTTTGCTGAGTGAACCTAACTGGGTTGTGGATGTTGGATCCAGCCAGGGCTTTCTTTGTTCATGTTACGGAAGCATTCTGCCAAGTGGGCTACATCTCCAGCCCAGGAATGTTTGTAGACAAGCTTCTCAAATGATCAGTGCCACCAAGGCTGAGGAAACACTGATTTATTTATTTATTTATTCATTCATTCATTCATTTATTTATTGTTAGCCTTTGGCTGTCCTGGAACTCACTCTGTAGACCAGGCTGGCCTTCAACTCCGAGATTTCCCTGCCTCTGCCTCTGGAGTGTTGGAATTGAAGGCATGCACCACTACCACCTGAAGTACTGATTTTAAAAATTTAATTCTTTTGTCTTCAAAGGCTGTTAACTGAATTACCATTTAATTTCCCTTAACATTTTGTCCTCTTTACACCTTCTCAGGATGCCTTCCTTAGTGAAAGAAGCAAATTCATCCTTTTGTAGCATAGGCTGGCCTTGAACTCTTTGTGGTGCCAAGAATGACCTTTGAACTGATGTCCCTGTTTCTAAATGCTTGGGATTAACTTTGTGCATGCTAGGCAAGCACTCTCGACTGAGTCCCATTCTCAAACCCTAATTCCATGTAGATCATTCAGCTACCTTCAGTAGCTACAGTAATTTCAGAGACTCTTGGCCCTCGTCGGTAAAAAGCCAGGCTACAGATGTTATCATTCAGTTGAAGCAATGATTCAGCGGTTAAAGAGCTTGCTATGCAACAGGAGGACAGGAGTTTGGATCCCCAAACCCACTGGTGAAGGCAGGGAGTGTAGGAAGACTCTCACAATTCCAAGAAAGTGGAGATGGGATTCTTAGAGCCATATAGCATAAGCCGGCCTCAAACTCATGATCTTCCTGCCTTAGCCTCCTAAGTGTTGGGATTACAGTCCTTTCCTGCCATGTTAGGCTCAGATTACAGACAGATGCTAATTAAAGGTGATTTTTTAAACACAGTAATGCTGTAGATTATGTGTCTGCCCATGAGGCTGAAGTCAAGAGTGATAAACCAAAAGGGGGGTGAGGTATTGGTTAGGGGTGAGGCTGGAGAGCCCAGGGAGTGTGAGGCTTAGGAGCACAGGGAGGGTGAAGCTGGAGAACACAGGGAGGTGAGGCTGGAGAACACAGGGAGGTGAGGCTGGAGATCACAGGGAGGTGAGGCTGGAGATCACAGGGGAGGTGAGGCTGGAGATCAGAGGAGGGGTGAGGTTGGAGAACACAGGGAGGTGAGGCTGGAGATCACAGGGAGGTGAAGCTGGAGAACACAGGGAGGTGAGGCTGGAGAACACAGGGAGGTGAGGCTGGAGATCAGAGGAGGGTGAGGTTGGAGAACACAGGGAGGTGAGGCTGGAGAGCACAGGGTGAGGGTGAAATTGGAGAGGGGGGGGTGAGACTGTAGAGCGGGGTGTGTGTGTGTGTGTGTGTGTGTGTGCGCGTGTGTGTGCGCGCGCGTGCATGCCCCTGTGCTCTGCCTGCTTCACAGTGGAGGGAAGTGCCTGGCCCTTGGGAAGCATCCTGTGCTGGTGAGATGCCTCCCAAGGTCAGTGCTGGCTAGCTCGTGCACGGTCAGCCAAATCCTCACTGTCCTTTCTGAACTGACCGTATATATTGTAGAGAAAGGAAGGGAGGAAGAGAAGAGTTTCTGAAAGCTTTACAATTTCCCAAATGTTAAAAGCATGTGTTTAGTTGGTTGAAGAATTCTGCTTCTTCCAGTGTGTCTTCCATGCACCAGCCGGGGCCTAGAAGACCATGGTCTCATTTTATTAAGTACAGCCAGTGCATAGACAGGATGAGTGGGGGATAGCTGGTTGAGGCTCAGCTTTATAGGAAAACTTCCTAGTTAGTGAGTTGGTCCTGCATAACTTTTTTTTTAAACTTTATTATTATTGTATGCATGTGTGCCATCACATGCACATGGAGGTCAAAGGATGACTTTTGGGAATTGGTTCTTTCTTCTACCTTTATGTGGGTTCTGGGTGGTTGAACTCAGGTTGTTCCGGCTTCCTCAACGATTGCCTTTACCTGCTGAACCTCTGACTGGCCCAGCTCATCTTTTTGAGTTTACTGTGGCTTTGAGGAACTGTTTCATGCTAAGTGAACTGATCAAATATTGACGTAAAGCCTGAATACAGGGCTGAGACTGTGGAGGAGTTGGAGGAGTACTTGCTGAGGATGCACAAAGCCTTGGGTTTGGTACCTAGATCTGTAGAAAATCAGGTGTGGGGCACACGCTTGCGATACCAGCACCCTAGCCAGAAGAGAGTATGGAATGCCCTAGGATGGTAGTTATAGATGGTTGTGAGCCTCTTTGTGGGTTTCGGAATTGAACCTGGGTCCTCTGGATGTGTAGCAAGTTGCTCTTAACTGCTGAGCCATCTCTCCAAGCCACCCTTTCGTTTTTGCTTTTTTGAATAATACATGTGAGCAGCGCGTTTAATAGCAGAGTATATCACTTTTACCCATTTAGGACTCATTGATTTAATGCTTTTAAAAGATTTATTTTTATTTTATATGTATCCGTTTGCCTGCCTATATGTATGTGCACTATGTGTGTGCCTGGTGCTGACTGAGGCCACAAGAAGGCATGGCTTCTTTTTATAGAAAATGATTTTCCAAAATAAAAAAGCTTAGGATATCAGCATAGTTTCATAGTTTCTCAAGTTTCTGTGATGTGCAGATTAATACAAGAGTTCTGGGTTTTCCGGTTGATTCTGCGTTTAGTCTGTTGCAGTACAGACGTCACACAGCCTCTGGGAAATGCCACCATATGCCGAGGGTGAAGGGAGTGAAGCAGCAGCCAGCCCCTGTGTTTGGCTCTTGTTCCTGAATCATAGTCTGCACATTGCAGGGTATACATTTGTGCTCTCACAGCTCTGGAGCAGGTCCCTGGGCTAAAGCCAAGCTGGTAGCTAGCAAGGCCGCCTTTTCCTCTTCTGGCTCAGGGCAAGAGTGTACCCCTGCCCTTCCAGCTTCTAGAAGCTTCTGGTGTTCTCCCTGTCCCCCCACCCCTTTGGTTTTTCAAGTTAGGGTTTCTCTGTGTAGCCCTGGCTGTCCTGGAAGTCGCTCTGTAGACCAGGCGGGCCTCCAACTCAAAGATCCTCCTGCCTGCCTGAGTGTTGGAATGAAAGGCGTGCGCCTCCGCCGCCGCCGCCGCCACCACCACCCAGGAGGTTCTGGTGATCTTTGCAGTCCCTTCCATTTTCACAATGGAAGGTAATGGCTGACTGAAGCCTCCTCACACCTCACTGCCTGACTCCTGCCTGGTTTCCATCTCCACACCCAAGGATCCTGCAATTACTTACGTTAGGGCCCGCCTGGGTAGCCGAGGATGCTCTCTTCATGTCTGAAGTGCGGCCCTACCCACCTCCCCTTTTTGAGTCACGGGCTCTAGGGATCGCAGTGGGAAGACTTTAGTTAGCCATTGCTTTGTCTGCTACAACTCAGTGGTGTGAGAAGTTTTTGAGGCAGGACAGAAAGATGGAAAATCTTGGGCACGAAAAGGAAAGTAGTCCCTCCACCCAGGAGTTGGACGCCTTTGGCCAGCAGCAAGGTAAGAAGAGTTCCAGCGCAGGCTAAGGCCTTTCACCTTGTCTGCAAACCTGCAGCTCTCTAGGAGACTCACTAGAAATGCCGTTTACAGTCAAAAGTACCTCCCGAACTCTTTGCACAGTTGCTCCGGGGTCTTGCTTTCCCCGTCAGCTTCTGATTCCATCCCAGGCTTCCCCAGAGCCACTTCACTTACAAGAGAGATGGGGTTTCTCATATCAACTATGATATTCTCAAGCATGCCCTACCTGTTCGGCAGTTTTCTAGGTCTGGGCCTGCCTGTGTGCATGGCTCTCTGACCACGGGAGCCGAGCCTTAAAGGGCCAGGCTACCTGCGGCGATCGCCCGGACAGGAAGGGGCGGTTGCACACTGTGAGCATACAGGTCGGCCAGAGAAAGTGCTGCAGCATCGGCCCATGCACCGTGGCTCCCAGAAAATGTTGCAAAGCCCTGCTGTGAGTGTGCAGGCTCCTCCCTCCTGTGAGTGTGCAGGCTCCTCCCTCCTGTGAGTGTGCAGGCTCCTGTGGCTCTGCTAATGCATGGCGCTGGCAGCTGGCTCTGTCCCTCTTGGGTCTGTGAGAGCCGAGCTTATGCCCATGGGTACAACCCGGGAGCTGCATTTACCTGCCCCAGCTCTGGGAAGTTGCTGGGCTGAGCCGTGGCACCAGCAGAAGCAGCGGCTGGTGTGACCTCTCCATCCACTGGAGCCCCAAATGTGTCCGACCCAGCTCCCAAACAATGACACAGAGACTTCTTGTTAATTATGAAAGCTTGACCTTAGCTTAGGCTTGGTCCCAACTAGCTCTTAAAACTGAAATTAAGGGCTGGAGAGATGGCTCAGTGGTTAAGAGCACCGACTGCTCTTCCAGAGGTCCTGAGTTCAATTCCCAGCAACCACATGGTGGCTCACAACCACTTGTAATGAGATCTGGTGCCCTCTTCTGGCCTGCAGGGACACATGCAGGCAGAATACTGTATACATAATAAATAAATAAATTAAAAAAAAACTGAAATTAACCCATTTATATTACTCTACATTCTGCCATATGGCTTGTTACCTCTCCATCATACTGTATGTCTGACTTGATCTGCATCCCGAGCACCTCAGATTCCTTCCAGAGTTTCTCTCTCTCTCTCTCTCTCTCTCTCTGGAAGTCCTGCCTATCCTCTCCTGCCTAGCTATTGGCCACTCAGCTCTTCATTAAACCAATAAGAAGGTGCCTTGGCAGAGATACATCTTCACAATGTACAAAAGGATTATCACACAACAGAGTAGGAAAAAGAATGGATAGACGTTTCTTTTTTTTTTTGGTTTTCGAGACAGGGTTTCTCTGTGTAGCTTTGCGCCTCTCCTGGAACTCACTTGGTAGCCCAGGCTGGCCTCGAACTCACAGAGATCCGCCTGGCTCTGCCTCCCAAGTGCTGGGATTAAAGGCGTGCGCCACCACCGCCCGGTGGATAGACGTTTCTAAAGAACCTAATGTGTGGTTGGCATTTGTCCACACTGAGTGGTTTGCTGGCATGACTCTGGCCTGGATGCTTTATCTTGGTTGCTTTTGGGTCCTCTGCAGATTGGAAATTTGCCTCTTGGAATTCCCATGTTGACTGAGACCATGACTGTGAGGTTCCATAGTGTGTGGCTTAGTCCTTTTCTGCCTCCTCTGGACCCTAGTGACAAGCCTGCTGAGTGTTTCATCTTTGGGTATCGTTGGCTCTGTTTTCTTCCAGGAACTTTGCCCCTTGAAGCTAAGTATCTTTTCTCTTGAGCGGTTAAGTTTACTTTTTATTAAATGTACCTTAAGATTAAGTTGTCATCAGACCGTTACATTTAATCCCGTTTCAATGCAGTTGTGTATGGTTGTATTTCTGGAACTTGAGGAAGTGTGATGGATTTCTACAGAGCGGTGGGAATTATAGATATTACAGAGTAATAAGGGACAATTTTAACTTCCAGTGGGAGTAGTATAAATGTCATGTGCATTAGCAATTTTTTCTAGATGAGTAATTCTATTTGTCATGGGTTGCTTGTCCCTGGAGATGATGCAGAATCCTGGTGGGAAAGCAGAGTTTCTCATTAGATTAATAGAAGAGATATAAGTGACGTCATCTGCATTGTTCCCCCCTTCCCCCTGCCAAGTGCCAGCCCTTTGTGTCCCTTGTCAGTGTGGTACGTGCTGATTTCCTCACCGACAACCTGGGCTTTGTAACTAATAACTCTTGCCTCATTCCCTGTGTAGTGCGGACACACAGGAGGTCTGTAGATGCTCAAGATCTGTGGTTAGTAAGTAGGAGAACCAGGTTATAAAAAACACTGCTTATTGGATGACCTCATCTGTAGAACATTCCAGAGATAAGTGTTAGGAATCTGACCCCCAAACTCAGCAGGGGCAGAGGGAGAGAGAGCTGCCGCCTCCAGGCTTGAGGGGGTGCTCCTGGTCTCTTTGGACCTCCATACTGGCTATGCGGCTTATTGCACACAATTCACACCTCAGCAAAGCTATGAAATGCAGAAAGCCTCTGTCTGGCCTGGTTTGCTTGTTTTGAGGCGAGTACCCGTGCCAAGAGGTGGGCGGGGCCATGAGTCAGGCGGCTTGCCTTGGATCAGCCACTGCAGCTGCTGGGGGCAGTGTCCTGGAAGGAGCTGGAGTTTGTGTGCTTGTCCCTTCAAAGTCGGTTCTTAGAAGGGTTGAGACGCACTAGCCGGGATGGTGAGAGAAACAGCCCGCACCCGACAGTGCGCTGTGTGGGGTGCTTTTGTCTAGTTGTCATCTAACCCAGGTGTGGTAGTTCGAACGTAATTGGCCCCCATAATCCCAAAGGGGACTATTAGGAGGTGTAGCCTTGTTGAAGTAGGTGGGGCCTTGTTGGAGGAAGTGTGTCACTGTGGAGGTGGGCTTTGAGGTCTCTTTTGCTCCAGCTTTGCTCAGTGTGACACAGAGACCACTTCCTGTTGCCTTCTGATCAAGATGAAGCCAGCACCACGTCAGCCTGCACACTGCCATATGGGCTCCCCGCCATGATGATAATGGACTGAACCTCTGAAACTAAGCAAGCCACCCCAATTAAATGTTTTTCTTTATAAGAGTTGCTGTGGTCATGGTGTCTCTTCACAGCAATAGAAACCCTAACTAAGACACTAAGTGTTCTCAGTCTACAGTGGGATGTAGGCTAGACTGAGCTATGTATTTCAATAGGTTAAATGTGTTAAATGCTCCCGGCCCTCTAATGCTGAGGATTGATCCAAAATCTTATAAACCTTATAAGTGGTTTGTAAGTGTCCAAACGATGAACCACTCTTCTGGCTGGCCACATGCATGTCAACTATGGTATTTTGAACTTACCATGAGCTATAGGATTTTATCCTTTTCTAAGCCAAGAACATGTATCTTAAATCTTTTCTCGATTTACAAATATAGAAATATACTGTGGGCCAGACTTGGTGACTCACACCTTTAATCCCAGCATTTGGGAGGAAGAGGCAGGTGGAGTTCTTGGAGTTTGAGGCTAGCCTGGCCTATATTAGTTACAGTTCAGTCAGGGCTACATGGGAAGACCCTGTGTCAAAAAATTAAAAACAAAAATAAAAAATAAAATCTTAAAAATAATTGGGCATTAATTCCTTTTCTGTTGGCTGTGATAAAATACCACGACCAAGGCAACTTAAAGGAAAAGAATTGATTTTTGACTTAGGGGGAGACGAATCTGTCTTAAAGGGGAGGAAAAGAGTTGATTTTGACTTAGGGGGAGACGAATCTGTCTTAAAGGGGAGGCGTGGCCAAGGCATGGCAGCAGGTACAAGAAGCCAAGAGATCGTATCTCAACCACAAGCACGAAATAGAGAGAGAACTGGACGTGGGGAGAAGCTATGGGTCTCAAAGCCCACCTCCAGTGACATACTTTCCCTGCAAGTCCTCAACTCCTAACCCTCTTCAGTTAGCGTCACCAGTTGGGGACCACGTATGCGGATATATGAGCCTGTGGGGGACATTCACATTCAAACCACAACATATTGCATGCCACAAAATATGTGACCTGAATTATTAATCTTCCATCACCCCTTTTCCCCCTCTGTAGACTGGGCATAGTACTGGAGCCCTGAAGCAAGTGCGGTCCGTGGCCTTGACTTTACGTAGTGCCTCATACAGAATGTAAATGCACACACGATTGCCGTCCTCTAGGACAACTGGGTCCTTTGAGCACTGCGAAGATCCACAGAGAGTTGGGTGGTGTATTGGGAAAATGAGAGGCTCCGTCCACTTTTTGTAACTGCTAAACTTCGCTAGGGAAAGGGTCTTGTCTCTTCAGTAAGGCCTTTTGAGTTTATATATTCTTTTTCTGCCCTGCCCCCACCCCAGGAAAGAGCCTAAATCTGGCATATGACCAAAATTAAAAAAAATATATAGCCAAATGATTTTATTTTATTTGTGGTGTTGAGGTCAAACCCAAGGTCAAACCTTGATGCTAGGCAAACACTGTACCAGTGAGTTCTATTCTCAGGCTCTCTCTGTAGAGTCCAGGCTAGTCTGGAACTCTTGATCCTTCTGCCTTAGCCTCCCAGTGCTGGAATTACAAGCATGGAATACCATGCCTGGCATAACTAAATGATTTATATACATTTATTCATAAATAAAGTTAAATCATAACATTCCATCGAGAAAGTGTCCTCGCCCTGTTTCTGGGGTTGTGGCCCCCATTCATTTGAACTTGAGAGTTGTCCAGTGTGCTCCAGCTCCCCTGTTTGGTCGTGCCATATTAGTAACATGCTTTGGGGTCCTGAGCTCAGGTGTCTGAGATGAGCATGTCTCCCCAGTTTCTGCCTTATTAATATCACTGTAACAATATCTTCATGCATACATCTTTATCCACATCTCTGTCTATTTCCCTAGCAGAGATTTCCTGGAAAGTGAGAGAGTGGGTCAAAGAGTATGACGCTCTTGGTGCTGATGGACAGGTACCTTCCAGAAAGTTTGCCAGGCACCGTTTTCTGTTCTGAAACTGCCTGGAGGCAGGTTCTAATCCCCAGCACCAGCACCGTCTCTGCCTCCATCGTTACCAAAAGCAGAGTACTTCCGGACAGCACACAGACAACATGAACAATAAGAACATCCTAGAGCAGCGGGTCTCAACCTTCCTAACGCTGCGACCCTTTAACACAGTTCCTTATGCTATGGAGACCCCCAATCTTAAAATTACTTTCCTTGTTATTTCATAACTGTAATTTTGCTACTGTTTGAATTGTAATGTAAATATCTAATATGTAGGATATCTGAAATGTGACCCCTGTGAAAGGGTTGACTCCCCAAAGGGGTCGTGATCCACAGGTTAAGAACCACTGCCCTAGACTCTGCCTAGAGGAAAATGATGTCTTATTTTATTTCTTTGCTAGGGATCACCTGCTTACCATAGAAAAACATGTGTGTGAGTCAACCCAGTAGACCATGTGCGTTCTGCCCTTCAGAGAATGCAACTGTTAACTGTTCCCAGAGGATTTCATTTACCTTTTTAAAGATCGGGGTGGCTGAAACATTTGTTGATTAGCTGTTTAATTTCTTTTCTGTGGATTTTAAAATCTATCAAGGACATTTCTGTTTTATTTATTTATTTTTGTCTAATATGCCCCTATTTTGTAAATCTGTCGATACTTTGCTTTTCAACATATTCTTTGGATTTTTAAAAATTTGATACTTGGGAAGTTATGTCCTATTCATAAATTTTTATATCTTTTAATGTTTTTCTTTTTTTTTTTGGTTTTTCGAGACAGGGTTTCTCTGTGTAGCTTTGCGCCTTTTCCTGGAACTCGCTTTGGAGACCAGGCTGGCCTCGAACTCACAGAGATCCGCCTGGCTCTGCCTCCCGAGTGCTGGGAGTGTTTTTCTTTTTAAAACTGATCACATGGCATATGGTTTGCAACATTCTATGTGAGAAAACCTTCCTCAGCATTCTTTCCATGTAGCATATGTAGAAAGGCAGACATTGGGCTGGAGAGATGGCTCAGAGCTTCAGAGCATTGGCTGTTCTTCTAGAGGTCCCGAGTTCAATTCCCAGCAACTGTATGGTGGCTCACAACCATCTATAATGGGATCTGGTACCCTCTTCTGATGTGCAGGCATCCATAATAAATAAAAAACTTAAAAAAACAAGAAAGGCAGTCCTTGACACAGACTTAACAGTGTGTGGTGGAGTCACAGACCACAGATCACCTATTCTGCTGAAGTCGGTGTGGAAGGAAAGTTTAAGATTGGAGAGGTGGGAATACATTTAATGCAGAACAAAAGTTTAAAATTTTGAGGCAGTAAGAATTTTGAGCAGTTGAATATCCTTGAAAAGCAATTAAAAACTTAAGCTGACTTAGTTTAAGAAAAAAAAAGTTTTTTTTTTTTTTTTTTTTTTTTTTTTTTTTTTTTTTTTTTTTTTTTTTTTTGTTTTTCGAGACAGGGTTTCTCTGTGTAGCTTTGCTCCTTTCCTGGAACTCACTTGGTAGCCCAGGCTGGCCTCGAACTCACAGAGATCCGCCTGGCTCTGCCTCCCAAGTGCTGAGATTAAAGGCGTGTGCCACCACCGCCCGGCTAAGAAAAAAAAAGTTTTTAAAGAGAAACAAGTTACAGTGCTTGTCCGGGTGCACAGGCCCTGGGTTGGATTCCTGGCACCACAGAGATAAATTGAGAGAAGACATTTTGCCGGACAGTGGTGGCGCACGCCTTTAATCCCAGCACTCGGGAGGCAGAGGCAGGCGGATCTCTGTGAGTTCGAGGCCAGCCTGGTCTACAGAGCAAGATCCAGGACAAGCACCAAAAAACTGTATGGAGAAACCCTCCCCTGAAAAACAGAAACAAACAAACAAAAAAAAATGAAGGCATTTTATGGGCTGGTGTAAAGCAGGACATTGAGGTGACGTCACCGGGTCCCTCCCTCTGCTTCTTACCTTGCTCTTTGCTCCTGGTGTCTTTCCAGCTTCTTGGTAGGGATCCCTTGCTCCTCTGGATTTATGTTTTCTTAGGCCCAGACTTGGAAGACAAAACAAAACAAAACAATGATTCTTCCTTGAAATTACCGAACAGACCCAGAAATGCACCTGCCTGGCAGGATGATTGGCAGGGGAAGTACACGACAATTGTCAGAGGGATGTCCTGTGCCTACTCGGAACTCCTCACTGTGGTGGGCCCGTCATGTCCTTTCCCCCTGGAGTCAGGACTGGAACCTACTGAGACCTCACATGTGGTGTGCTCAGAGGGGCAAGTTTCTCCAAGTGGGCAGTACTGGGAGAATGGGAGGCTCTGGTCAGCTGTTCTCACAGACAGATCAGCCCACCTCCACGTGGCTGCGTGGCCTTCCATGCTTCTGTGTCTTGAGGCATCTCTGTCACATCTGCCACGTGCTGCATTGGAAGTGATGGGTGCCACCTGTTGTGACTTCTCAGGAACTGTTGAGCAGAGCTGACCAGAACCAGGAATGGAAGAGAAAGGGAGGAAATTAGTAACCTCCCTCCCTCCCCTCCTCTGGTTGGAAAGAGGGGCCGGCTGGACAGGCACAAGTTTGAGATGGTGAAATCACACTGGCTGAGCACCAAGAGCCAGAGCCCACAAGCATTGCTTACCCCCGGCAGCCATGGGACCCTCATTCGTGAAACTCACCTTCCTGGCACATTCCTGTCTGGTTCCTGGAATAATGCCAGGGAGAAGGAATATACTTCCTCATCTCTCTCTCTCTTACTGTCTCGCTCACTCACTCTCGCTCATATGTATGTTTATGTGGGTGTTCAAGACATGTATGTGCGTGCTTGCTTGCGGAGGCCAGAGGTCAACATCCAGTGTCTTCCTGGATCTTACTCCCACCTTAAATTTTGAGACAGGGTCTCTCAATGAACCCGGAACACATTGGTTCAGATAGACGAGCCATGAGTTTTAGGGATCCAGTTCTCTCTCTGTCTGCATGCAATGTTGGGGTTTCAAATACCCACACCGTTTCTTCCAGCCTTTTATATGAGTGCTGGGGGGCGGTCAGCCTGCTTGAGTGGCAGGTACGTTTACTGGCTGAGACATCTCCCCAATACCCACTCGGTCAACTTTTACAAGTCTCTAGGCTGCCTGCCTGGTTGCTATGCCAGTCACCTTGCCTTTTGTGGTTTTTTTTTTTTTTTTTTTTTTTTTTTTTTGGTTTTTCGAGACAGGGTTTCTCTGTGTAGCTTTGCGCCTTTCCTGGAACTCACTTGGTAGCCCAGGCTGGCCTCGAACTCACAGAGATCTGCCTGGCTCTGCCTCCCAAGTGCTGGGATTAAAGGCGTGCGTCACCACCGCCCGGCTAAAGATTTATTTATTTATTATGTGTACAGTGTTCTGTCTGCATGTATCCCTGCAGGCCAGAAGAGGGCACCAGATCTCATTACAGATGGTTGTGAGCCACCATGTGGTTGTTGGGACTTGAACTCAGGACCTTTGGAAGAGCAAGCAGTGCTCTTAACCTCTGAGCCATCTCTCCAGCCCCACCTTGCCTTTTGAATATGTGAGGAAATCCCTTGATGCACCTCAGGCCCTGGCTTTCTACTTGGCACCCTCCCCACATTTGCTCTGTGACGGTGACAGCCCTGCCCGACTGAATGCTTTTTATTGATGGAGAGTCATTTAGCGTCTCTGAATATAAAGGGGACAAACAAGGTTGACCCGCTGTGCTTCCCAAGCTCAGATCTTTATGCAGTTTAAAATAGTTGCATAAATAGAGGGAGGATAACCAACTCTACCCAAATTTTGCTTTTGTTCATTTTCTTTTCTTGTCAGCAGTAAAGACAGAATTTAGTCAAGGAATGATGTTCTGAGGGGGTCTTAAGAAAAGCGATTCAGAGGAAGGGTGCAGCTGCTAAGATAACAGTGCAGGACTTTGTCAGAAGTATATACTAGAGGGTCGGAGACGGCTCGCCGGTCAAGGCGGGTAGGTGTGCTGCCGAGCCTCATGACCTAAGTCAGGTTCCCGGGGCCCATTGGCAGAAGAGACCAGCCTCTGGGCACTGTCAGGAGAGGGGAGGAAATGGTGAGTGCTTCACCGTGGATGGACCTGGGACGTTATGTGAAGGACAGGTGCTGAGTGACCTGCTTCTGAGACATGCTGAAGAGCAGGCAGACTCCGGGAGACATGGCGGAGTGTGCTGCAGGGGTGGGGGCGGGGTGCTACTAGTGAGTGTGGCATTTCAGTGTTGCAAGAGAGAGCTCTGGAGCTGGATGGTGGTGGTGGGAACCCAGGGGAGAGAATGTACTTGAAGCCACCGAATTACACTTAAAAATAATTAGGATGATACATTTTGTGACAGGTGTATTTTATCATCATACAGCAAGAAACCACAAGGCCACATCAAAACAGAATGCCTACAACTTTTTTTTTTTTTTTTTTTTGAGACAGGTTTCTGCCACTGTGTAGCCCAGGCTGGCCCGCCTTGGTACACTTACCCCAGCTTCCTGAGTGCTGGGATTGCCAAAGGCTGTTCCCCAGTGCTTTGTGGAATTGATTAGCAGATTAGGACCAGAGACCACCCAGTGTGCTGGGGCTTCCCAGTACCCCGCATTGTCTGCTGGGGGACACAGCTTCCAGCTCGTGGTGGCTTGTGGCGCTCTGATGGCCAGCTTCAGAGCCGCCTCTCCACTTCCCAGCACCAATTGTACACGTTGCTGTTCTCTTGTGTGCAAAAGGGGTTCGCTTTCTAATCTGCACCCGCCCCTGTTCCTGCTTGCTTTGTTTGTTGTTTTTTGGTTTAGGTTTTTCGAGACAGGATTCTCTGTGTAACTGTCCTGGAATTTGCTCTGTAGACCAGGCTGGCCTCGAACTCACAAAGATCTACCTGCCTCTGCCTCCCGAGTGCTGGGATTAAAGGCGTGCGCCACCACCACGCTGCTTCTGTTTTCACTTTTGCAGAGTTAGTTCCATGACTAGGAGAGGGGCATTGTATTCGTGACATCACATTTTTGGTGACATTATTAGGCTTCTGACGCTTCCCCTTGTGCCTGTGTTCATGAGAACGTGTGACCCAGCCAGGTGTTGAGGCGGTGACACTTAGGTGGGATCCAGCCCTGGGGAGCCTTGGGCAGCTCTCTCGCGCTGACTTGTGGGGGTTTTCCCGTGCACGGTGACACCGTGTCCGGTAGTGAAACAGGCTTCCTTGCCAGGCTTTTTGTAAATATAAGCCTGAATGAAAGCAGACTGTTGGAGCTCCCCACACAAAGGTCACTTGTGAAAGAGGAGCTTTTGATTCCTTCATAAGCAAGCCTGCCTCACCTACGTCATCTGGATGATCCTGTCACACTCAGAAAATAGCATCACCCACAGCAGCCCCGGTCACATAGCGGGCATCTCTGGTATTAGACACGGAGGAGCTTGGCTTCTGCCCTCCCGGGTGAGTTCTCCTGGGTGAACCGTCTGCCTCCTGTTTTCTTCAAATGTCGGTTGATTTGCTCTCCTCAGACCTGTGCCACATTGGTGACCGAAAGAACCTCTCACCCCGTCACCTTGAGACCCAAGGCAATTGCCTTGTTTTGAATGGGGGATGCTAATGAAAATGTGGGGAGTAGTGCAGATTCAGTCCCATGTGAAGTGTCAGCGTGAGCACAATTGTGCTCATTCCTGCATTCACTATCGCCGGCCTGGAGACTGCGGGGTGTGAAGTGTGGTTTTGAAGTTGGTGGGTGTGGGAAGACCACGTACCAGGGTTACCATCTGGGATCTAGCTCCCAGGGCTGTAGCTGGGACTCTACCCCTAGCGGGGGTCTGGTCATGTGCCTGGAGCCATCACTAGGTCTGGGGAGCACCTCTTGATTACCCAGGTGGCCCCTTGGCCACTACTGTGCTGCTGTTCATAGAAATAAAAATAATAGATGGACTCCATTTGATGTATTTATGTTTTTGTTTTTAAGAATATTGATTGGCTGGGTGTGGCAGGCGCATGCACACATGCATACCACAGCACACCTGCAGAGTCAGAGCTAACTTGTAGGAGTAGGCGCTCTCCTTCTGCCGTGTTCCAGGGATCACAGGCAAGTCTTCAGGGCTTTCGGCAAGTGTTCCTGTCTGCTGAGCCACCTTGCCGGTCCTCCCGTTGATTTAGAAAATCATTTCTAAATCATTTAGAAAAATGTCCACTGTTCACCATTGCAGTCAGATCCCATGATTTGGGGGAAGGGAGTTAAAACACAGATTCCGGAGCCAGATTTCTCAGGTTAAATGCTAGTCTTCTTGGGTGGTTGTGTGGCCTTCAGGAAATTATGTGATTTCTCTGTGCCTCGATTGAACTCATGTAAGATAGCGATAACAGTATGTATGCACTCCATGGGCTTGCTGAAAGGATTAAGTGAGGTAAGTCTTTGTGACTGCATACAGGACATGACAATTATTAACTTATTAACTGCTGGCTGCCAGCTGCAGCATAGTGGTGTGCACTTGTGATTCCAGCTGTTTGGGAGGCTATAGCTAGAAGACCACTTGAGCCCAGAGGTCTGGGACCAGGCTGGGTGACACAGTGAGACTGTTTCACAGAGTTGACAGCTGTTCTGATGGAGCTGGTGCTGGTCCTGAGTCATAGAATCCAGACAGGTTGAATTTTGTGAGAGTGTGTGGTGGTTTTGCCCTTAGCTTCAGAAAGCCCCTGCCTCAGCACTTGGTGCCCTATGAGCTGGTTCCTGCGGAGTCTGATCCCGGAAGTGGGAAAAGGTAAAAGAATACAACCACGTGTCCCTTTAGTGTAGGACGGTCTGTGTTTGTCCACGGTCAGCACAGGAGGCTGCTCTCCAGGGACTGTTAATGGCTGCCTCGATGAGTATTTCCTTTCTGTCTTACGATACACTGTTCAGTGTCTGATCTGAAATGCCCCTGAAGACCCTCCAGGGAGCCCCGGAGCCCGAGATCTCACGGGTTAGTTGATTTTTCCAGTCCATTAGACCACAGAGATATATCGTGTGCAGCATCTCAGCACATCTGACAGCTTTGAGAGGCTTTTTTTTTTGTCATTTGGGGTAGGAAATGAAAAAAAAAACCCCACAAATTCTCCATTATGTTCTGGGAAAGCTATCAACATGGCTGCGGGATGCTGTCTTCAGACGCGTTCAGACAATCTACGGTATCTGAGAATAATGTCGCGAGGTGGAAGCTGGGTGTGGACATGGCACATGGCACTAGTGCCTGCCACTCTCCTGCTTTCTGAATTCACTCTTGTTAAAAATCATAGGTGGTAGTAACCCATGGCTAAAGGTGAATTACTTTCTAGGGGGATAAAAATAGGAAAGTATTCCAGCATAATGCAGAAGTAAGGTCACGAGCATTCTCTCTTTCATCCTAAGATCATTTTTTCAGTACTGGGGATCAAATGGCCATGTGCATGCCAAGCATGCACTCTGCTCTAAGCCACAGCCCTCATCTGGCAGCTCGGACTGTGGTAAGGGTTCGTTTGAACTCACAAACATTGTAAGGTAGAAAGAATTTGTGGAATCCCTTTAAGAAAGAATAAAAGTGAAGTGATCGCAGTCCTTCAAATGGAGAGAGAGTGCAAAACTGCTTTTGTGTACTGGGACCCCCCACAGTGGGTGGGGTGGTCCCACCTCTGATAGATCCTCTGCTCACCACATATTGGTTATGGCACACACATTCAATACATATATCGAAGTTTTATGTAGATGTGTAAGGTCGCAGTCTGAGTCTGCGGTAATGTGAACTTGTGGTTGAATAGGAGCTACAGAGACTGCTGTACAGGCCTGTGTGTACAGTAAGGTCAGCCTTATAGGATATATACGGAAAAGCATTGGTAGCCAATACATTGAATGTTAGCTTGCTTCCTTCCTCCCTCTCTCCCTCCCTCCCTCCCTCCCTCCCTCCCTCCCTCCCCCCTTCCTTCCTTCCTTCCTTCCTTCCTTCCTTCCTTCCTTCCTTCCTTCCTTCCTTCCTTCCTTCCTTCCTGATAGTGAGGTGTGCTTAAATTCCACGATGTATACTTATAAAATCTGTAACCAGCATACATTAAAAAAAAAAAAAAAGGTCTGTCTCTGTGACATTGGAGCACATGTTCTTTCTCAGGGACAGTTGCATTGAGATGTCATGTAGATACCTTTGAGCTCACATGAAGACTCCCAGGATCCCCACCCATGGACTTTAGTATAGTCATAAAAGGCATTCTGCCATGGCCATCAACACAGTCAAACTGAGAATATTTTTACCACCTGGAAAGAGATTCTGTATTGAGTAGCAGTCACTTCCTCACCCATCCGACACAGCCACCAATCTGCTCTCTGTCCCCACGGACCTACCTTTCCCCTGCTCCTTCTCCCCTTCTTCTCTCCTTCTCTGAAGCACTCTCCCTACGAGCTGCATCCCTGGCCTTGGACCTGCCTGTTCTGAACTTCACACAGATGTGTAAACTGCTCCTTTAGTTTAGAAGCCATTCAATCCATATCCATGCCATGGGATAACGGATTCTTTTTTTCTTTGCTCCTAGAATTGGTTCCTTCCATCATGAGCAACTTGCTGAATCCAGATGCCATTTTCTCAAACAACGAGATGAGCCTGTCGGACATTGAGATATACGGCTTTGATTATGATTACACCCTGGTGTTCTACTCCAAACATCTCCACACGCTCATCTTCAACGCTGCTCGGGACCTTCTCATCAATGAACACAGGGTAAGGCCACGGAGACCTTTCTGTCCTCTCTCCCCTTGACCCCTTTGATGTATGCAGAGTACACAGTCTTGTGCAATCATGGCAGGCGCTGCACTTGTACAGAAGCCCTGTAGCAAGTGCCTGCAGGGTGAATGAGCAGTTTTTGGTCCGTTCCAATTTTCCAGGTGACTCTTACTTATCTAGAACCTGGTTGCATGTATGTATGCACATGTGTGTGTGTGTGTGCATGCATGCATGAGTGCTCATGTGTGTGCAGGCGCATGGATGGATGCAGGTACGTGTACAGGCGGGAGTCAGAGAACGACCTTGGGTGTCATGTCATCATCAGGAGTGTTTGTCCATCTCGGTTAAGACAGGGTCTCTGATTGGCTGGGAGCTCACCAACTAAGCTAGACTATATGGTCGGCAAGCTCTGCCCTCTAGTTCTGGAATTATAAGCATGCCCTTTAAACGCCCTATACTACCCAAGAAATGTGGCTGTGGTCTCTGTCTCCAACCAGAGCCCGTCTCCCCAGGGCTTTGCTCTGGTTCCGAAGCTCTCTGTGTGCGGAGCGTTCTGTCTTTGGTGGTGTTCACTGTTGAGCTCTTCTGCTCATCCATTCCCTCTTCTTTATTTGTGGCTTTTATGAGCCGTAGCCTACTGTGAATGCAGGAAGGGTCGTAGGGGGTGACATGGACATTGTTCTGGAGGGAATCAGGTACTGGGACGGTCAGTTGTGAAGCCATCTGGTAGACTCCTGAGACACCAAGCAGAGGGCTGAGGAGGCACATCAGATAGAAAAGTAGCTTTTTCAGGGAGTTGGGGGAAACAGCAGAGGGGTGTAATTCAGTCTGGTTGGCCAGCAGAGGTGGCTGGGATGTGGTGAGTAACCTGGAAACCGAGGTTGTGAAATCTGCAGTTTGTCCACTCTCAGATGTGACTGGAAGGGAGGTGTGATCATAGTGGAGAAACCATCCCCCGGTACTAGATACTTGATCAGAGGGGCCAAAGTTCCCAGTAGCTTAGATCCTGAACATTTGGTGAAGTTTATTTTCTGCTTTTATTTCTCAGTGGACTTAAGCAGTTATGTTGTCCTGATCCATAATGTGGGAGTGGCGTTTGGCAAAAATACCCTTTTGTCTTGTTGCTAAGCCCGAGCATCAGCTTTCTTCTGTTTTAACACTTTTTGTCAGCCACGTTTCTTCATTTGTGCTACTTAAGGGGAACAGGCCCTGAGTAACCAGGTGGCTCTGCCTTCGCTGCCCACCTGCACTGTCCTTTAGCAGGCACTCGGAGATGGTTCTGGACGGCTGCTGACTTTGTGCTGGCCGGCTGCAGTGTGCTCTGAGCGTGTGTCCCTTGGCACGCATGGTCCTGTCCTAGTTTCCTGTCTGTTCCGTACCCGACTTCTGGCTGAGTGCTGAAAGTGTGTATTCCCCAGCTGATGGCTTGGGTAGCTTCCTTTGTGGCCCAAATCCACTCATCCATGTGTCTCTGGAAAACAGGTTTAAGAACAGCGTCTCCCTCGGGGTGTTGTGGTCATTATGTGAGTTGCTGTGTTACAGACATGTGGTGTCTAGAAGACGCCCAGCGAGAACTAGTACCAGTGCCATTGTTTCTCATCTACACAGCCCGCCTGCTTCTGCGCTCTGCTTAAGAGACCACAGGCAGCAGGAAGCACAGTCAGATCTGCTCTCGGGTCTGTCTGGGTAGAGACTTCGTCTCCACCACTCCCTGTCGCCCTTCAGAGCTTTAATGCATTTCTTCTGCCCTGGGGTTTTGTTGTTGTTGACATGAAAATTAAAAGATCTATGAAAACCGTAACTTATGAGCATAAAACTTTTATGAAATCTGGGAGCAGAGAAGAGTGAGCCAGTGGATAAAGTAGAAGGTGGAATCATGATTGACAAGCCACTACGCTGGAGATCACTGAAATCTCCTTGTATCTATTTGTTGCTTTGATAACAGAATCATTATAATACTAATTGTATCAGGCATATTAATAGAGGCAGGGATGCAGATGCGGTTTTTCCTCTTGCTCTGATCACACAAGCACTTCTTTCAAGAGGTTTTGGTTAGTTTTGTGCCGTTCTTCCTGCCAAAACCTTGTGAGCTGGAAAGGCATCTGCGTTTGGGATGCACAGTGATAGAACAGTCAGTTTGAAATTTAACCTCCTTTCAGAAAGCAAATATAAAATGTTCAGCTCCTTAAAAAATACCTTTTTACTTTTTTTAAGCAAGAATAATTTTTCATAAAGATAGAAATAAAAAAAATTGCGTAATAACCCAGTGCTTTCATTTCCTGCATCTACTAATGAGCAGTGGGGACATTAGAAGAGCTCTTGTCATCATCCAGTTTCACATCTTTGTCAATGTCTTCCTTTGTGTGCATGTGTGTGTGCAAGCATGCTCATGTGCATGCATGCACATGCACACTGAGAGATAGCCTGAGTTGTTCTCTGGAATGCTGTCCATATTATTTTTATATTTTGAGACAGGGGTTATCTTAGTCATTGTTCTTTTGCTGTGAAGAGTCACCATCATGATCAAGGTGACTGTTATAAAAGGAAGCATTTAATTGGGGGCCTTGCTTATAGTTTCAGAGGTTTAGTACATTATCATCATGTCAGGAAGCAGACAGGCATGGTGCTGGAGCAGTGGCTGGGAGCTTTACATTCTGATCTGTAGGCGGACGGGCAGACGGAGGGACAGAGGGACGGACGGAGGGATGGACAGACAGATGGACGGACACACACACACATACACACACACACACACACACACACTGACACACTGGGCCTGGCATGGGCTTTTGAAACCTCAAAGGCCAACCCCAGTGACACACCTCTTCCAACAAAGCTACACTTCCTGATCCTTCCCAAACAGTTCCACCAACTGAGAACCGAGCATTCAGACATATGAGCCTGTAAGGGGCATTCTCATTCAAACCACCATGGGTCACCACCCGGCCTCAGACTTGCTGTGTGGCCTTGAACTGCCAGGAGCCACAGGAATATGAAGTAGAAATTCAGCTGTATATGGTAAAGCTGTACCTGGAAGAATCAAGGAATTCTTCTGGAGGAAAAGCCAAATCTCAAGGGGTATTTGGTGTGCCTTTTAATATATCAGCTGTTTCCTGCTATGAATTTCATGTGTGCTCTCATAACTTCCCCAATCATTTCTAACAATGGATTTTATCTGAAATACTTCTCAAGCATCCAAGGCCAAAACAGCAGACAGAATAAGCATTTGAGACCATCTGCTGATCTCCTGAATTAAGGTAAATAGCCATACGGAGACACTGCCTAGGTCAGGTGGAAATTAGGTACATAGCTTTGTTTCTTGTACAAATTAAGCTCAGTCTAGAACTTCCCTTTTGACATTTAACTTAGAACAAAAGGGTTTTCTGCACACCAGATACATCAAGCTGAGACACAGCTGTCTAGAGATCCCCACCCTGCCAGTAACTGACACAGCCGAGGTACTGAGACAGTTAAAGCCCCAAAGAAATATAAGCAGTTTTATTTCATTCATGATTTATACTAACATTATAGACTAGTTTAATAATTTATACTAATACATAAACTAATAATTTATACTAACATTATAGACTCCTAACATTTTACCTAACCACCTCTAGGAATGTAGTTTGAGCACATAAATACCCTTTTTTCTGATATATTAACCGATTTTAGCTCAGTTGACCTCCTCTTTTAACCACTCCCCTTTTGGGTTGTAAAAGAAAGCCTGACAGTCACTGCCTGAGAAAAACTGTTATCTGCCTGATGACCCTGTAAGGATTCAAGCCTGGTGACCTTGCCTTAACCACAGCATGCTATTGCATGGGTGTATAACTGTAAACCTCAGAAACTTGGGAGAACTAGATTGGAGGAGAACCAGAAGGACAAGATGGAAGATGAGGAAGAGCCTGATGGGGAAGAACTAGGTGGGTAAGAACAAGATGAGAAAGACCAAGATGGGGCAGAACTAAGATGAAGGAATTAAGATAGAACTTAGAGGGGAGGGAGCTGAGTAAGAGAGCAGGATAGAAGCAGTGTAGAGAGAGAACTGACTCAAGAGAATAAAGTGAATGAACTGAAGGGTTTTGTGTACATAGATTCATTTAATATCGTCAAAGATTAGACTATCAGCTGGTTGTAGATTCTTCCACAGACCCTGGGAGAGGGCTGTCGAGGGGCTGGTCCCCAATAGTCCTTGATATTGAACTTCTGATCTTCTTGCCTCCGTGTCCCAAGTGCTGGGGTTACAGGTGTGCGCCATCACACCTAGTTTTATGGGTGCTGGGATTGAGCTCAGGCGAGCACTCTGTTAGTGAGCTGCATCCCCAGGCTTTTCGCCTTGTTTTAGAGACTGGGTCTCTCTTTAGTCTTGAGTTCATCCACTAGGCCAGGTTGGCTGGACAGTGAGCCCCAAGGACCCACCTGTCTCTGCCTCCCCAGCATTAGCATTGGGAGTATAAGCATGCACCACCATGTCTGGACTTTTATTTTTGTTATTTTATTTTTACTTATTTTTAAATTCTGTGTATGTGGTATATGTGTGCATGTGCACATGCATGTGCGCGTGTATAGAAGTCAGAGGTCAATGCTGGTGTCTTCCTTTATCACTTTTTTTTTTTTTTTTTGGTTTTTCGAGACAGGGTTTCTCTGTGTAGCTTTGCACCTTTCCTGGATCTCGCGCTGTAGACCAGGCTGGCCTCGAACTCACAGAGATCCGCCTGCCTCTGCCTCCCGAGTGCTGGGATTAAAGGCGTGCGCCACCACCGCCCGGCCCCCCTTTATCACTTTTTACTGTGGTTTTTGAGACTGGGTCTCTCTGAGCCTGGGCTTAGCTAGGCTGGCGGAGTTTGAGTCCCCGGCACCCACCTGTCCCTGCCCTCCACAAAGCTGGGGTTGCAAACGTGTGTGCCACCAGGCCTGGCTTTTGCATGAGTGTTGGGATCCTAACTCAGATCCTCATGTGTGAGACACAAGCCCTTTATCTGGTGAGCAACTCCCCAGCCCCTCACACCTGGCTTTTTTACGTGTTTCTGGGGAGCAAACTCAGGTCCTCACGCTAGCAAGGTGGCCTAGGCCTTTAATCCCAGCACTCGAGAGGCAGAGGAAAGTGGATGTTTGTGAGTTTGAGGCCAGCCTGGTCTACAGAGCGAGTTCCAGGACAACCAGGACTGTTACACAGAGAAACCTGTCTCGAAAAACAAACACACAGGATTTCCCTGTGTAGCCCTGGCTGTCCTGGAACTCACTCTGTAGACCAGGCTGGCCTCGAACTCTCAGAGTCCGCCTGCCTCTGCCTCCCGAGTGCTGGGATTAAAGGTGTGCGCCACCACCGCCCCCCTGGCTCCCACATGCTGCTTCTCTCTCCTGAAGCCACTGCCCTCCTCCGAGCAGTTGTCACCTCTGAGAGTCCCAGCTACCTTCCTCTCAGCCCCTAGGTTTGTTCTCCACATGATAGCAAGTGAGTCTTTTTAAAAGAGATACTTTATCTTTTTATATGTATCTGCATGTCTCTGCACACGTGAGTGGGTGTCCAGGGAGGCTAGAGAGGGCATTGGATTCCCCTGGAGCTGGAGCTGTAGGTGGTCGGAGTCACTGGATGTAGGTGCTGGGAACTGACTGAACCAGACCCATCTCTCCAGTTTCCTTCCTTTTAACTTTTATTTATTTTAAGATAAATACATGTCAGAGCTCTCTGTCTCTCCACTCCCGAAAGTGAGTTTTTAATAGGCCTGACGGTGCTACCTACCTTCGGCCTCCTTCCTCGCTTGCCCCCAGACTACACCGGGCTTGCCGCTGTTTCCTGCCAGCTGTCTGGCCCGCACACTGAGCCCTCTTTATAGCATGGGTCACTGCGAGGCATTGTGCTCCATGAGTGTCTGCTTGTTTGTGGCATGGCTGTCAGGGTAGAGTGGACTTCCTTGGAACAGACACGGTCAGTGGTATCCTCTGTCCCTGGCACAGTTACTCGACACAAAGTACGTGCTCAGCAAATGCTTGCTGTCCAGGTGCGTGCACTGTGCGGGTGGATGGGAGCACCGTGCTTTGTTTGGGGCCAGCATGCTGTAGAGGCTGTACGGTCTTTGCTTCCTGTTTTGTGAGGTTTGAAAGAGCTTTGTTCTCGGCTAGACTCATAATCCAGGCTCCGTGAAATCCCAGACTAGAAGCTTTGCAAAGCCAGACCCTTTACAGGCATTCTGAAACACTCGGTTGCATTGTAGACATTATTAGCCATTCAGAGAACTGCGGTGGGACACAGCCTGGCTCCAGGGCTGTGGGAATTACCCATGCATGGGGAGGACACCCGAGTCCTCCGGTGAACTGAGGTAGTAATGTCGCCAGGGCTGTTCTGTACAGGGGACACGTTGGACTTTATCAGGATGCTCATGTTCTTCCTGAAGCCGTTGTCCTCATTGAGGCTCAGATGTGTCCGTATGTCCTCAAGGCCACGGACTCTTGTCTTTTGACCAGTTGGAAACACTTCTAGCCAGCTTGTTGAGCTTCTGAGTTGGTAGCTGCTGCTGTCACAGGGGAGCACAAGCTTCCAGGAGAGGGACTGCCCTGGTTAGTTTTTGTGTCAACTCGACACAGCTGGAGTTATCCGGGAAGAGGCAACCCAGTTGAGCACACGTCTCTATCAGGTTGTCTGTAGGCAAGTCTGCAGGGCATTTTCTTAATTACTGAGTGGTGCCGGAGGCCCCAGCTTATTGATTGGGTTCTACCTCTGGGCATGTGGTCCTGGGAGCTATAACAAAACAGGCTGAGCAAAGCTCCGAGGTAAGCAGCATCCCTCATGGCCTCTGCTTCAGTTCCTGCCCTGACTTCTCTCAGCAGTGGGGCATGACCTGAGAGTTAGAAGCTGGAATAAACCCTTTCCTCTCCAAGTGGCTTTTGGTCATGGTGGTTTTTTTTTTTGTTTTTTTTCGAGACAGGGTTTCTCTGTGTAGCTTTGCGCCTTTCCTGGATCTCGCTCTGTAGACCAGGCTGGCCTCGAACTCACAGAGATCCGCCTGCCTCTGCCTCCCGAGTGCTGGGATTAAAGGCGTGCGCCACCACTGCCTGGCAGCTTTTGGTCATGGTGTTTTATGTAGCAAGAGAAACCCTAACTAAGATGGGAGTTCTGGGCTGATTCGGAACGGGTTAAGTGGGCTAGGGGTGGACACAGATCCAGGTTCCAGTGCTGGCTCAACCAGTGTGCAGCTTTGTGACCCTGGACAAGTGCCTTGACTCTGATCCACAGACTCTGAGCCATAAGCAGGCAGGAGGGGCTGTCTCCCTCGTGCTGGGCAGTGAGGCTAGCCAGCACAGCTGAGGGATGCTCATGACTCCAAACACATCTTCCTGACCCCACCCCCAGACTAGGGGAGGCTTCAGGGGCAGGCGCTGCAGTTCTGGCCTTCATTCAGTGAGCAGAACCACATCACCATGGCTGGTTTAGTGTGGGCACTGGCAAGTATCTCAATAAATATGCAGAACTGTACATGGTGTTCAGAAGTCTTGAGAACACCCACGAAGAGAAATATCAGGTTGGGGATTTCTTGGCACACACCCGGGTGTAAGATAAATGAGCCCAAATGTGACATTCAAGTCAGTGCGCCGTGCAGCCTGACTTGAAAACTTGCCATGTGCCTTCAGGCAGGCGGTGCCTGGTGGTTCCAGGAAGCCGGCAGCAGTGTGGCTTGGCAGGCTCACTGGGGGTCTTCATGCCGGTCCAGCTTTTATTTCCGTAAAATGGGCATGGCAGCACCCCCAGGCAGCGGAAGCTGGCCGGTGGGTGCCCTCAGTTCTGGGTCTGAGGGAAGGAAGTGCCTGGAATCTCATGCACTATGGAGGAGGGACTGAAATTTTTGTGTAATGTGAGCAAGGCTGTGTAATTAGGAAACAGTAGAGACCAGGCTGCCTCCAAAAGCTCCTCGTGTTCTCACAACAGCGGAAGTGGATGGGAGCCCCAGGCTGAGAAAGTTCCCTGGGACAGTAGCTGTGGGTCCCCAGCCAGCACAGTGAGAACAGTAACAATGGTGGCAGTTGTGTGGAGGCCCCACCTGCACAGAGCTCCTCTGGATGTCAAGGGAACCTGGCCGTGGCAGTGTGAAGCTGAGACAGAGTAGCTGACAAAGAGGAGGGGTGGGGGGTAATTTTGGCTCACAGTCTGAGGGCACAGTCCATCATGGTGGAGGAGTCTTTGCAGCAGGACCAGGAGGACTGGTCGCATCGCATCTGTAGTCAGGCAGCAGCAGGAAATGCTGGTGCCCAGTTCCCTTTCTCTCTTTATGCAGCGCTATGGGATGGTGCTGTCCATGTCCAGGGTGGTCTTTGCTCCTCATTAACCCAATCTGGAAGCTCCTCAGACATGCCCAGAGGTTCGTTTCCATGGTGATAGGTTGACAGTTGAGGTTGGCCATGGCAGAGCTCTACATGACGGTGTTAGGTGTGAAGTGGGATCAAGGGGATGCGGTCTAACCTCAGCCTGGGCCCAGGGCAGGATGGAGAAGCAGAGGACCACGTTGTGGTCTGTCACTATTGGCGTCCCTTTCTCCCCAGAGTGTAACGCCTCCCGAGCCTTTGTACAGGGCGGATCTGTGCCCGTCCCGAACTTACTGCCGCTCCTTAACTTTCCTTTTTTTTTTTTTTTTTTTTTAAAAGACAGGGACTCAGCCTTGAATTCAGTGTGTAGCGGAGAATAACCTTGAACTCCTGATCCCTCTGCCTCAGCTTCCTAAGTGCTTCGATCCCAGGAGTGCACCCCCATGCCCGTCCTGTTCCTCCATCTTTAGCTCAGCCAGGTGTCCTCTCTTCTCTCTCAGTATCCTGTGGAGATCAGGAAGTATGACTATGACCCGAACTTCGCCATCCGTGGACTCCATTACGACGTCCAGCGGGTGAGTTTGGTCTTCTATTTTTCTGTAGTTTCTTGGTGTTTGGGAATACAGTGCTGATTCATACAACCACTGGTGCTTTCCCTGGTAAATGGTTGGGCGTGAAGGAGAGCCAGTTGAAGAGGGGGGCATTAGGAAGGCGTGCATCCCAGGCGCTGTTTGGGAGTGCCAGTTAATGCTGGTAGTCATGCGGGTATGGGAGGAGCCAGCTGCCACACTTTCCTTCCTTTTTCTTTTGCTCATATGCCATTTCCTTAAAAGGCACCTCACTTAATAAGCAAGGCTTTTTGGGAAACTGTGCATGCAGTGGTTCTCAACCTGTGGGCCGTGACCCCCTTTGGGGGGGGGGGGTTGAACGACCCTTTCACAGAGTTGGCCTAAGACCATGGGAAAACACAGATATTTATATTACAGTTCATAACAGGAGCAAAATCACAGTGATGAAGTAGCAATGAAAATAATGTTATGGTTGGGGGTCACCACAACATGAGGAACTGTGTTAAGGGGTCACAACATTAGGAAGGTTGAGAACCACTGTGTTAGGGAAACATAATATCAATAGGATTTATAACAGCCCTTGCATTGTTCATTTTTGTATGCCAATTGTTATTCACGTGTATGCACATGTTTATGTTTTTAAAGGCAATATTGATGAAGATCGATGCTTTTCATTACATCCAGATGGGAACCGTCTACAGGTAAGAGAAAGTGTCATCTTGCTCACAGGTGGAACCCAGAGGTGTCGCCTTTCAGGCCCAGCTAACTGACCAAGGATGAGGGAAGTGGCTGGGTGTGGATCACCGTTCCTTCACTCACTCTGAGTCCTGCTAGCGCTGAGGGTTTGGCTGTAGGGATGCCTTCAGGAGCTTGGGTTTGTGAGAAGCCACACAGGAGGTGTAAGGGCCGGGTTGGGACTCAGCAGGAGGAGCCGGATGGCGTGTTTAAGGAGAAAGGACAGTCAGCTGTGAGTCCTCGCAAACTCTGTCACCAGAGCAGAGGGAGTTCCCAGTGCAGTGTTGTGTGCCTGTCTGGGGGTCTTACCGACTGCCCCAGGTGAACCCCAGCCCTGCTGCCTCCACATCCTGGGTCTCAGCAAGTTCTTGGTGCTCTGGAAGCCTTGGTTTCTCTGTAAAAGGGGCAGCTCCAGAGCCTGCTCTGTGCTGTGGCTGTGAAGTGGAGGTGCATTTGGCATGTAGCAGCACAGGCAGGCAAAAGTGCCGTTGTCCCCCAGAACCAGGTGAGAAGGAATGGAGGGGAGAACGCAGCAGGTCCCAGAGCTGCTGCAGGTTAGGCCCTTGGGCTTGGGTTTCAGCCACAGCAGTGGCTTCTGAAGGGCAAGGCCAGGCCTGGGGCGTGTGTGTGTGTTTGCGTGTCTCTCCTGTGTGTGTGCCTGTCTGTGTATGTGTGTGTATGGTGTGTGTGTGTTTGTGTGTGTGTATGTGTGTGTGTTTGTGTGTCTCTCCTGTGTGTGTGTGCCTGTCTGTGTGTGTGTGTGTTTGTGTGTCTCTCTGTGTGTGTCTATATGTGTATGTGTGTCTCTCTGTGTGTGTCTTTGTGTGTATGTGTGTGTATGGTGTGTGTGTTTGTGTGTCTGTGTGTGTATGTGTGTGTGTTTGTGTGTCTCTCCTGTGTGTGTGTGTGCCTGTCTGTGTGTGTGTATGATGTGTGCTTGTGTTTGTGTGTGTGTGTCTCTGTGTGTATGTGTGTGTGTGTGTGTGTGTCTCTGTGTCTCTGTGTGTCTGTGTGTGTATGTATGACCGATCCTCACCTCATCAGAGCCCCTCATGATTTTGCTTGCTTTCTTTCCTTGTATGGTTCTGTAGATGGCTGCTTTGCAAGAGCTGTTCTCCAAGGTCAGTCTAGAATGATGTGGTTTGTTACAAGGTCTTATCTGATTGCTGGAGCACAGTGGTGTTTTTTGTTCTCAAAGGCCAGGAATTGGAACAGGTTAGTCAGGCAAAATGTCAGCGAATGCACGTGGTGCTTCTAAACCTAGTGTGGGGAGTGGAGGCTGGAAGACATCACAGGCCCAAGCACCAGCTACATTGTGTGTGCCTCTTACTGTCAGGCAGCTTGGTACCTAATCAGCCTGCTGGAACTTCCACGGATTGGCTTGAACTTCTGCGGACTGACTTGCCCCCTGTGGAAGGCAGCGGGGCCCTCTGCAGTTTCCTACTTGCTGGTTGTGATTCTCAAATGCTCACCCCTGGAGAAGGGGAGAAGAGCAGCCCTCTGGGATGGACAACTCAGATGAGCATGTGACAGCTGCTCACCTTTCCCCTGGATGTGCAGGAACTGGATTAATTTGCAAGTTCCAGGGGCCGGCAGATGGAGGTGTGCGCAGAAGGAAGCTGGCTCTCAGTGTCACATGGAACCCCTCCCTCTCTTGTGGAGCTTCCTGCCATAGGGCGTGACTTTTCCACCTCAGCTCTCAATGTGGGAGATGGTAACAAAGGAAAAGGAATGAGTTAGAAACAGAAACATTTTCTCTGCTCAAATGTGTGAAACTCTCCACTGGAAGCAAGTCCTTGGGAAGCCTTGCATCGCAGTGGGTTGAGAGCCTTGGAGAGCCTGGATTTAAAACCCTGACACAATGCTTTCTACCTTGTTAACTTTGAGGAAGGCACGTGATCATTCCTGTGGGAGGAACAGTGACTCCTAGGACAGCTGACAAGTAGCTGGATGCCCAGGTGAAATCCTGCTCGGCACGTTGGAGATGTCATGTAGGATTAGTTATTGTTGTAAATCTGGTTCTTGTTACTGACAGAGGCCTCACAGAACTTCCTGCCCACTGGCTGGAGCTGCTGCTATGTCATTCTTGGCCTCCAACAGGTCTCCTGCCGGAGTGGAAAAACTCCATCAGTGGAGAGAAGTCAGAAGTCACCCTCTCTAGTTGAGGACTGCGACAACACCATCTGTATTTTTTTCAGAGGCCTCAGTGTTGTCCCCGATGAAGAAGTCATCGACATGTACGAGGGATCCCACGTGCCCTTGGAGCAGATGAGTGACTTTTATGGAAAGGTAAGGCGGACCACTGGGTCATCAGAAGAAGCCGCCTTTCTCCTTTGATTGGCAGTTTAGTGGCTGGGAAAACATCTTAGGGAGGAGGGACTTAGCGTCTGGTTTCAGAGGTCATGGCTGTGATGCTTCTGGGTCTATAGTGAGGCAGGGCATCATTAAGAAGGGGGGGTGGGGGAAGCAGAGAGAGGGAGAAAGGCAAGGGTTTGGGGGGCTGAGATACATCCGCTTCCTACAGCTGGGCCCTACTTCTTAATAGTCAACTGAGTTAGTCAAGAGATTAAGCTACTGATGAAGTTAGCAGCCTGTGATCTAATGGCTGGTAAGAGCCAAGCCTTGAGCACATGCATTTTGGGGCTGGGGCACTTGTATCTAAAGAGACTTAACTATTGGTCTCGCCTACCGTGTGTGTGATTGATGGGACCCTGAGATCGGTGTGATTGATGGGACCCGAGATCGGGTCTGGAGAGAGTGTAGATCAGAGAGGGAGTCCCTGTTGGCTCTTGATGATTTTCTCCCTCTGACAGAGGCCCTTTCCATCTTCTCAGTCACCCCATTTGTCACCACAGCCCTGCAGGTGTGGCTCCACTTCTTTTTCTGAGTCCCGAGGGGTTGCAGAGGAGCCGCTGCAGCTGTCCTAAGACGGGCAGAAGCATTCTGAGACCGAGGTCTGCTCAGCTGCCGTTGCTGGGCATGACCCTGGCTTTTCTCACCCTGACCTCCTGAGAGGGAGTGGGGAGTGATGTTCGCGTGGGAAGGTGGGAGGGGAGGGAAGGGAGAGTAGAAGGGAAGGAAGGAGGGAAGGAGTCCAGCTCTCAGGCACGCAGACCTGGTAAGAATCGCTCCTGCTGAGGCCCAGGAACAAGGGAGCACGTTACTTTCTCACTGTTGAAGGTCCCTGTGCCCAGAGGGAGCCAAGTGTGGATTCCTGGAGCCCCCTGGCTTCCCGGCAGCCTCTTGCTGCTTGTCTCCTTGTGAGATGGGGTGTGTATTGCTAAGCCTGCCTTCCGTTCGCAGAGTTCTCACGGGAACACCATGAAACAGTTCATGGACATCTTCTCCCTGCCTGAGATGACCCTGCTGTCCTGTGTGAATGAGCACTTCCTAAAGAACAACATTGACTATGAGCCGGTGCACCTGTACAAAGATGTCAAGGTGAGGGCAGAGGCCAGGGCGAGTTCAGGCTGTGGCTCTGTGTCTTCCCAGCTGTGTCCAGGGTGGGGGGTCAAGTAGTCCTTCTCTGGGGTCACCGGTCTCTGTGACTGACTGTGGAAGTCATAAAGGGACACTGCTGTCTCAGAATAACCAGGGCAGTGTGCTCTATCACAGATGGTGCCCGCTGTGACCTAGACTTCTAATCCTCTGACAGTCCTGCGTACTGTCTTACCCTGAGCCTGCCCAGGAGGAGGGTACTCCTCTTCACACAGGAGAAGCCACTGTCCATGCCCCATGCTTCCAGCAGTGAGAGGGAGCCCTTCTTAAATACTTGCTTTTCAAATGCCAGATCATTATTGCACACGTTTATGGGATACAGTGTGCTTTGTTGTACACTATGCCCCATGAAGATGCCCAGGGGTGAGGGTGAGTTTGGTGAATAGGGCATCTATTCCTCATATCCATCTATTCATTATATCCATGGCTCACTGAGGCCTGCAGAAGCCATGTCAGAATCCCACTGGAGAGCTACAGACAGATGCAAACACTTAGATGCATATGTACACTTTTTATAAGTTTGTGTATTTTAGTTTGTGTTCATAGTCACATATTTATGTATAATATATCTATCTTGTGTTCTTATGGCCACATTCATTCATTCATTCATTCATTTGTTTATTTGTTTGTTTGTTTTTGGAGACAGGATCTCACTATATAACCCTGGCTGGCCTGGAACTTGCTATGTAGGCCATGCTGATCTTGAGCCCACAGAGATCTGCTTGCCTCTGCATGCTGACTGCTGGGATTATAGGCTTGTACCACTATTTTCTTTTAATGGAAAATTTTTTTTCACATACTATATTCTGATCATGGTTTCCCACTCCCCAACTCCCCCCAGATCCTCCCTCCTCCCCACTCCCCAACTCCTCCAGATCCTCCTTCCCCCTTCCTCTCCAACTCCACCAGAACCTCTCTCCTCCTCCACTCCCCAGCTCCTCCAGATCCCCCCTCTTCCCCACTGCCCAAGTCCCCCCAGATCCTCCCTCCTCTCCACTCCCCAAGTCCTCTAGATCCTCCCTCCTCCTCCACTCCCCAACTCCTCCAGATCCTCCCTCCTCTCCACTCCCCAAGTCCTCCAGATTCTTCCTCCTCCTCCACTCCCCAAGTCCTCCAGATCCTCTCTCCTCCTCCACTCCCCCAGCTCCTCTTTTTCTGGCTCTCTTTAGAGACAAACAGTAACAACAACAACAAAACAAAATAAAAAATAAAAACAAAGAAAAAAATACAAGAAACACATGCACACAACTGAAATCCATATAAACACAGATCAGAAACCATAATTTACAAGCAAAAAACCAGTAAGACACACACACACAAAAAAAAAAGCGCCCAAACAAAGCAATGTGAGACAAGAAGTCTACAACAATACCATTGCATTCACTTGGTGTTGGTCATCTCTGCTGGGCATGGGGCCTGTCCTTGAGTGTGGATTATACACCCAGTGAGACTCCATTGGAGAAAATAATTAAAATTCTTATATTTTTAAAGATCTATGTTTCTATACCACAATACTTTTATTGTATGCTCAGGGCCAGTGTAAATTTTTTTTTTTTTTTTTAAACAGGGTCTCTCTCTCTATGTAGCCCTGGCTGTCCTGGAATTTGTTATGTAGATCAGGCTGGCTTTGAACTCACAGAGACCTGCTTAGTGTTTGCCTCCCTTAGTGCCAGGATTAAAGGCATATGCTATCATGCCTAGCTTTAAAAATAAATAAATAATAAATCACACACACACACACACACACACACACACACACACACACACACACTATAATATATATATAATTTTTTTTTCTGTGTATGGGTAGTTTGTCTGCATGTATGTCTGTGCCTGGTATCCTAGTCTGTTGTGAGTCACGACATGGGTGTTAGGAATTAAACCCAGTCCCCCTGGGGGAGCAACCAGTGCTCTTAACCCAATGAGCCATCTTTGTAGTTCCCACATCCAAAGTAAAATTTTGATTGTCTTGATTTCTGAGTTTTAGAGTTGAAGGATGCATTGTAGATTCTCAGCATCACTTTGATAAGAATCGGGCTGTTTAAATGTTTAGTTTTTAATTCTCCTTTTGTGCATTCAGACATGCTATATTTAAGACTCATTTGTAACAGAGGAGAAATGTTCATGTGAAGGTTGACTGTAGATGTAATTCTAAATGGTCTTATTAAATAAGAAACACAGAGCCAAATAAAAGAGTTAAAAGCCCAGAGATCGAGCAGTAGCCAAGAGCTAAGACCACCTTATCTTATCACCAGCTGCCGTCTTTCCCCTGAGAGAGACCTTCTTCCTGTGTCCTGTCTTTTTATTGACTTTCTGTTCTGTCTTCTCATTGGTTCTAAACCCAACCACATGACTTCCTCATCACCTCCTGTCTATATAGACCTCCAGGTCTCTATGGTTCGTACTGAGATTAGAGGTTCGGGTCACCGCTTGGCTGTGCCCTCGAACACACAGAGATTCTGCCTGCCATGTGACCGGATTAAGGGCGTGTGCCACCACCACTGGGATTTCTGCTAAATGGCTTGCTCTCAGCTCTGATCCCCAGGCCACTTTATTTATTAAAATACAAATAAAATCACATTTCAGCACAAATAAAATACCACCATAGTTGACTTTTACCACCGACAGCAAGCACTTGTGTAGATTTTATAATGTTCTAGGCTCTGCTTTGAGCGTTCCAGATTGGCTCATCAAATCTCTGCATTGGTGCCTGGAGGCAAGTACTGCTGTTATCATCACTCCATTGAAAGACAGCGAGGTACAGAGAGCTTGAGTGTCTTGCCCAAGGCCACCCAGCTAGTAGGTAGCAGAGCCTAGATTTTCAATCCGGGCAGGTTGGCTTGCATTTAACCATTGCTTTCTGTGTCGTGTGACATTAGAACAGGCTCATGCTGAAGGTAATTGAGATTAAGATTCTAGTCCAGAGTGACCCACTCTGGTGGGCAAGAAGTCCACCAACAGTGTAAGACGTACAGCCCTGTTCCTGGTACCAGAAAGTTCCCTTGGCCCTTCAAGAGTCTACAAGGGGCCTGCTGCCCAGTCCCCCACCCCGGCAGCGGAACTCTGCAGCGAGAGCTAGCAGGGTCGTGCTGGCACAGCCCTGAGCCTGCAGTGGACTTTCTGTCTTCCTCTCTTGCATTTGCCAGTTGGACCTGTTACTGCTGGTGACAATGGCTTGGGCAGTTTCTTGCCCTATTGGTGGCATCCAGAGAGGAGGTGTCTTTCTTGTCCCTCTGCCTTTGCCTCTTGCCTTACGGAACTCTTGGCATCTAGAGACGGGAAGGAAGGACACAAAGATTCGAACAGGGAGCCCTTCCTGCAGGCTGGCTGCTGTCTGTGGTCACCATCCTGCATGTAAACTACTGTTTGTCATGGGGGACTTCGTTCAGAAATGCTCAAGTGACCTTTTTAAAACGAGGCCTTTGGAAATTGCACTGGCCACAGTCTCTGTCACCGTGGAAACGCAAGCTTTTCCTAAAGTGCAACCTGGGCTCAATGGGGCTAGTGTTAAGATGTGTGGCGCTTGGGTCGGCAGGCTCCTAAGACAGAAGTGAGCACCGATGCTATTCACCGGGACTAACTCCAGCTCCCTTTTCACTGATGACAAATCTCCCTTTTGACAGGACTCCATAAGGGATGTCCACATCAAAGGAATAATGTACCGAGCAATTGAAGCGGATATTGGTACGTACTCAGCAACATTTGCTCTACTGCTGTGTGGGCATTTAGACATCACACCCCAGGGGCTGAACAGGGCCCACAGGTGTCTCCTGGGTTTTTTTTAAGGACCCTGATCCTGGCAGTGAAGGTGTCTCCTCCACATTCTCCAAGTTCTAGAACTTGGTGTCTGTCAGCCTAATGTTAAGAGGCGATGGCCGCTGCATCACACTGTCCTCTGTTGTGTATGTGTGCATGTGTGTGTTTTGTTGGGGGGCACGTTTACCATACACTGGACACTCAGATGCTTCCCCTAACCAATCTTCCTTGGACCTGAGTTTCCCCACTGTGCCTAGGACACTGCTTAGCCCTGGTGCCCACCTCGTAAGTGCCTTATTTCATTCTGACCATGTGAACTTTTCTCTCATTCTTAGAGAAGTACATCTGTTATGCCGAGCAGACCCGTGCGGTGCTGGCTAAGCTGGCCGCCCACGGCAAGAAGATGTTCCTCATCACCAACAGCCCCAGCAGCTTCGTGTAAGTTCCGTCCCTTCGCCCGCAGCTGGCTCATGGTACAAATGCCATTCGTCTTAGCAGCTGGAAAGAAATGTAAAAAGTTTGTCCCTTTGGTGTCAGCTCACCTGGCTGCCTTGTTCCAGAGACAAAGGGATGCGGTATATCGTGGGGAAGGACTGGCGGGACCTGTTTGATGTGGTCATAGTTCAGGCCGAGAAGCCGAACTTCTTCAATGATAAGCGGAGGTGAGGCCCGTCTGCTGGGGACTTGATTGTATTTTGTGAGTACAGAGAGAGCATGCGTTAGTGAAATCCAGTCACAAAATCATAGGCATCTGGGACACAGCTTTGTAACCGTCTAACATTTAGCTTTGTAACAGTGGGATGGGCACATAGAGAGCATTCTCAGGTCAGAGTGTGTTGCTGTGGTCACGTGAGTCAGGCTTTAAGAAACTGATAGACTGTGATGGAAAACAAGGATTAATACCACACAGCAAAGAAGGTCTGTGGCTCCAGATGCCTTGTGCAGTATGAGAGAGCCCCACTGACGCCAGGTTGCCTGGTGGCATCTCTTGAAATAAAGCTAATTGGTGCATTTAAAATTGCAGCTGGATTTTGCAGAATTCTCTGCCATCCAGTGCAAGTCTCAGCCATGTCTTATGTAATGTCCTCCTGCCTCCGGAGCTTTGGGAGGAGAAGAGGGAAAGTTGGGGTCAGTACAAGAGTGATAAAAATGTCTTTTAACCTGGGGACAGACTAGGTGGCCCCCACTCCTAGAGACCCACATTGTTGAGGATTTTTACGATAGCGTTCTAAGAATAGCTTCTGTCTAATGGCTTAGTTTTCTGGGACCTTCCTGGTCCTTAGCTGGTGAGCAGCAGCCTTTCCTCTGTGGTAGTTCCAAGGATCCAAAGGTAGTATCTGAAGTTAGTGCAGCATGTGTACATTCCTTTGGGGATGCTAAGTTCCGGTGTCCTAGGAACACACTGGCTCCTGGAAGAAGAGGCCAGCCCCCAAACCAAGCATAGAGAATGAGGATGCAGGCCAGAGTGTAATCGAAAGCTCCATGCTCACCATGTTGCTTCTAGAGACCTCACGCAGTTCTTAGATTCCTGTGAAAGCTGGGGCTCCCTTCACCCAGGTTTTTCTGACTTGTTTGTCCACAGTGAGGGGTCAGAGCCCCGGCTCTTCCTGGGAGGAACTCTCAGCACAGCACCTCCCCCTCCGTGGTTCTGGATGTCTGCAATAATAGCGGAGACATTCCCATTCTTCCTGTTATTTATAAAAACCCCAACAGTTGAGGCTGACTCAGTTAATTCAGCATATCCATGTGAGGAAATGTTAAGCAGCCACTAAAGATGACGAATTTGGCGAGTCAAAGCAGCCAGCCTGTCTCACTGCTGATGTGCTTAGGAATATGACATCACAGGGAGAGACTTCTGACAAGATTGAAAGAAAAGAGATATAAATAAAAGTGTACAAAGATCTTCACGTTCCTCAGAAAAGGGAAGTGGGTTTTGATACCTACAGGGACTTTCTATTTTTGTGACTGGAGAAGCAATTACCCAAAAAGGCGCCGTGAGTCCCACGGGCTGTGCCCTCGGGGTGAGGGATGGGGCCAGCTCCACTCCCAGTCCCGTCATAGCTAGTGCCCCTGCCCTCCACCTGGCATCTGACCCAGGGTGGCAGCAGTGTCCTGCAGGCTTCCCTCGAGAAGGAGATGCTCTCTGCCCTGCCAAGTGCCCTGGGGAAACCCGACTAAAGGGCTTGTGTATGCCAAGGGTGGTCGACCCTAGGATTCTGTTTTTATTTATTTTTTCTTCCTTATTCTTCATTACCTACCCGTGGGTGGTGGGTCTGTGGTGGGGTCTGCATAGTGCGGAACGAAGCGCCCTGGGCCAGGGGATGCAGTGAGGTTTGGGGTTCAAGAGCTACTTCACGTTCTCAGTGAGTCCCCGTTTGGTAGTTTGTGGAGCGGACAGCCTTTCCTTTTACCACGTGTTCTAGTAATGTTCCCCTTTCTGTTGTTAGACCTTTCCGGAAGGTGAACGAGAAAGGTGTCTTACTCTGGGATAAAATCCACAAGCTTCAGAAAGGCCAGATCTACAAGCAGGTATCTGTGCTTCCCCGTCCTTCCTGCCGCTCTGCTCTGCCATCAACACTGGCAGGGCTGTGGGTACTGAGACTGTCCAGGCGCTGGGCACGGTCCATCCTTGACGACTGCGTATAATTAGATGGTAAAACTTAGGCCAGAGTCAATGTCTTTGCAGTCTGCTGGTATTTATTTACATTAACTCAAAGTTGACTGTTTTTAAAAATAACATTTAAAGCATTACCCTCTATAAAATGTAAAGTGTCAGTAGTAAACCTTGGAGATTTCTCTTTGAGGAGCATTAATCTTGGTCTATTATTCATCCAATGTATTTCCTGCTGAGACACATTTTTTAAAAATTTTTTTATTATTATTTACATGTGCAGTTTTAAACATGTTGGCATCATCATATAAGGCTGTCAGGAGATTGGGCCATGTTGATCATTTTTACGTCACTGGAGTTGTTTTCTTTCTAGAACATTCTTGGTGGGTTTGTAATAGCCTGCTAGATTTAACATTGAATGTGTTCTCTAGGCCTTGAAAAATTAGTTTGAATTCAGGCATTTACTTCTAACAACTTAGAAGATTTAGATGTGGCTAATAAAACTCGCTGTAAGAATGTTTTCAGAGTAGGTGAGGTTGTGAATGATCATGGCATTTATGGAGGGAATCAACTGTGGTAATTACAATAAAATTAGAATTCATTTATAGGGAATGATGGTCTCAGCAATTGGCTTATGTAATCTGAAATGTTGTTGGAGACAGTCTCACAGTGTAGCCCTAGCTAGCCTGGAATGTGTTGGCTAGGCTGGCCTCAAACTCACAGAGATTCCCCCTAACTCTGCCTCCTGAGTGCTGGGATTAAAGTCGTGCACCATCATGCCTGACTATGAAATTTTTTCAGAATACATGTGGTTTTAGCTTTGTATGTTGATGTTTAAAATAAGTCATAAGAGTTAAAAACAATTTTTGTAAGTTTTGAAGCATAGGTATTGTAGACTATGGGCTACTGGGTTTCCGACATGATCTATGTTCCTCTTTTATTGTAGGGCAATCTGTATGAATTTTTGAAGCTCACAGGATGGAGAGGCTCCAAAGTGCTGTATTTTGGTGACCACATATACAGTGACCTGGCGGTGAGGAGCCTGCTTCCCTCAGTGGGGATGACCATGTTCTTTCACTGAGTAGGGGGTTCTCTTTCTTGTGACATCATCTTTATGCTTTCCTTAGAAACTAGGAGGGGGTCACAATTTTGAATGGCTCACTTACACAAAACAGGAAAGATGGGAGTTGTGGAAAGATAGCTTTTTTTTTTTTTATATATATAACAAAACTGATACCTTGGCCTACTGTGAACTCAAGGGGTTGAGACATGTGGAATAAAAATGCATTCAAGTGTGCTCACATTATCTGACCACTTTAGGCTTGAGGTCCTGTGGTTCCCTGTAGCCCAGAGGGCCTGGTGGATGGTAATGTCCCCCAGAGGTCTGGCAAGCACTGCAGTGTTGAGTGGGACACTCCCTGCACATGCGGAGTGCTGGAAATTGACCCCCAGCCTCGTGCATGCCAGGCAAGTGCGAGACCACGGATCTCCATTCCGGTCCTTGTGTTTCTGAGACTGCATCGCATGTGTGTAGCTCAAGCTGTCCTGGAAATCTAGTGCTGGACAGTGGGATGCTAGGACTCCAGGGGCACCTCACTCAGCATGTGAGGACCATTTAGAGCATTTCGGTTGAGTCTTTCCCTGTCCCTGACCTCACAGACTGTGGCTTTTTTTTTTTCACAGACCATGGTTAGTGGTTCCATACCACCACCACCCCAACTTGCCCCCCAATCTCTGAAGCAGCTGTGAATCACAGCCATTATTTCCAGAACAGAAACTTTCTCCGGGTGAACTGGGCAAAGCCTGGGGCCAAATTGGTTTTAATTAAGTGTAATTCATCGCTTTCAACTTGGTTAATAACTAACCATTACAATTAGAGAGTTATTGAGCGAATACCTCCCTTGTCTGGGAGAGGTAACACACTGTTGAGTTCCGAGGGGACTGATGTTGGCATCCCGTGGTCTTTGTGATCAGGATCTGACGCTGAAGCATGGCTGGCGCACTGGAGCGATCATCCCCGAGCTGCGGTCCGAGCTCAGAATCATGAACACGGAGCAGTACATTCAGACTATGACCTGGCTGCAGACCTTGACTGGGCTCCTGGAGCAGATGCAGGTTGGGGTGTTGTCTCTCTCTCTCTCTCTCTCTCTCTTAAATTATTTATTTTTATTTTACATGCATTGGTGTTTTGCTTGCATGTGTGTCTGTGTGAGGGTTCTGGCCCCCCTGGAATTTGAGTTACAGACAGTTGTGAGCTGCCATGTAGGTGCTGGGAATTGAACCAGGGTCTTTTGGAAGAGCAGCCAGTGCTCTTAACCACTGAGCCATCTCTCCAGCCCCTTCTCTCTCTTTTTTTTTTAAGCCTAAAGATAATTACCGAACAAAACGATGTCCTGTATTTTCTGTGTAGTTATGAAGTATAAGGTTTAAGTAGTCCTCAGCAGACTGTAGAGTTGCTAGTGATAATTTTGTCCTTTCTTCTTGATGGGACCTTTACAAATGTTCCCGAGAGCCTTTGCAGGGTTTTAAAGGCAGGTGCTGTTTTTGGTCCCCTGTTGGTGAAAATTTGCCCACTAATTCCCACTCAGTTATCCTCAGCCACCCTCCTTGCCTTTAGATTACCAGGGGACTTCCCTGTACTGGCCTCAGTTTCCCCATCTGTAAAATGGAGGGTCTTTGGGAATGAACACGCCAATCTAGCCACCTAAGAGTCGCAAAGCAAGTTGGGATCCTGGGTGAGCTTCAGTGGCACTGTGATTAGCTGCTTTCCCGAGTTCAGTGGCAAGTCATGCAGCTAGCTTGGGGCAAGTCACACAGCCAGTCTGGGGCAGTTAAGACAGGATGCCTTTGTTATGCTTATTTCCTAGCCCAAGCTGTTGTCCCTCTGTGGTAGCTGTGACCGCTTCTCAGGGCTTTTCTCACCCCATCTCATGAACCACTGTGCAGCTCGACCGGCCATGCTGTCCGTGTGAGTGAGTGAGATGCTTTTAGGTTAAGGGGCACAGATGGCACAGATGGCCACTCTTGGCGGGCACACCTGCAGCCTCTGGTCATGGCCCGCTGCCCACAGATCCTCCTGCCAAGCTTCGAGGAGAGGCAGGCCAGGCCGTGTCCTCTCTCCCAGGGTGCACATTCCAGTGCATGGGGCCCCACACGTCCTCCAGGCCTGGGCTCTGCTAGGCCCCGGAGACCTTGGCTCTTCTGATTGGGGTTTGTTTTGCTGTCTTTACCGTGTGTGCTGTGAGGTGGTTTTCTAAAAATATCGGCTGTCGAGTCTGGCCTCGTGCTGCTGAGTCTGCGCCGCCTGTCACACGGCGGTAGTTTTCCTTGCGTGCCCGTCGTTGTGCCAAGGGCTTGCATGGCACACCGCATCAGTCACAGCTGTTCCGTGTGTGCAGGTGCAACCTTTTCTTTTTAGTAAGGAAGCTGGGTTTTGAGAGGCTAGTGACGTGTCTGAGGTCACAAGATGGTACAGGGAGGCTCAGCGTCGGGCTTGTGATGCCTTTGTCTGGGCTGCCCAGCACCACCCTGGGGTGCCTCCGCCTTGGCGGTTGTCAGGTGGGGCTAAGCCTCTGCCATAGTCTTAACTGTGGGTTCTCTTTCTGTGTTTTTATTTTAGTTGCCTGTGGTTAAGTGGGTAAAAAATATGAAATGGGAAAATTTCAGAAATAAACAATTCATAAGTTTTAAATAATGTTTATAGTATATTGTTAAAGGTATTGTTTTATCATTAGTTATTAATCTCTTATTTTGTGCCTGATTTAGAAATTGAACTTTGTTATAGGTATGCACACATAGGAAAAACAGTCTATGTATATATAGGGTTTGATAGTGCCCACGCTTTAGGTTATGGGTTTGGGGACCATCTCCCTGAGGATGGCTCCAGTGACTGAGCATCTGGTCAAATGCACAAGTGGCCTGCGTGTACTGACTCAGTGACTGCATCCAGTTGGCTCTGGAAACAGATCTTGTTTATTTTTCCTCTGACCCTGGAAAATGATAGATAGCTAAGGTAGCATTGAAAAGATGTCTGTGACGTACGATCACACAAGACATAGACTAGGGAAGTAAGAGAGGGGTTGGCGTGTGTGTTTCCACCCTGATTTTAGAGGAGAGGAAACAGGCTCAGAGCTAAGGGAACTTTTCCAGTTACAGCATAGTCTGCAGCCTGGAGCCGGCTGGACGTGAGGTCTGACTGATGTAAGGCTGGGCCTGGTGTTCATTTCCTCCTCTCCAAACTCTGGGGTGTGTGTCCAGTGATTCCCTGAGCTCAGCGGAGAAATCCCTGGGGCTGGCCTTACACCAGCAGGTCCCTCTGGCTCCGGTCTTCACCTGCCTGCTGCATCCCCTCAAGCTCTGTTGGGTGTGGGTACCACATATCAAAGGGTGGGGCTGACCAGTTAAACATACGCAGACGAGTGCCTTTCCTCACTGCCCTACCATGTCTTTCCGTTGAGCTGATGACTCGTGCTTCTGGAACTTCCCTGCAGTGATTATTTTCAGAATATGCAGACCATTATTAAGAAAATGTGTCCTGTGAGATTGGGTTTAATTTGGGGAAGAGCAGCAGGGAGTCATTTGGACTTAAGTCTGATGAATTAAGCAGAAGAACATAACTTTTGGATTTAAAAAAGTGACTATAAGGAATAATTCCTTGGTCATGACTAATGGTGAGAGCTGGTGTCTGTAGACCTTTGCAAGGGCCTTCAGGCCACATGTGGACTCGGGATTGGCAAATTTCTTCGAAGGCCAGAGAGGGCATATAGTAGGGTGTATGGGCTGTGGACTGTGTCATAAGCACTCAGTTTTTCTCAGCACAGTCGTGGACAGTGCCAGCAAAGTGCTGTAGCTGTCCTAGTCAGCCATGGATGCTGAAATACAGCTCTCATCCCATTTCCATGTGTGATGAAATGATTCTTTTGTTTCCCAGCCATTTCATAGAGAGCACCCGTCTGTCAGCTCAGTAGAAGGGGTACTGCCTGGATCTGGCTTCCTGGTGTCGGGCACTAGGTGACCTGCTTGCAGCATCCTGTGCAGACAAAGAGGGTGGGGCAGTGATGGGCTAGCCAACCTGCGCTTTGCCCACAAAGAGCTGACTATATTGAGTGACAGCTTTGGGGACAAAGAATGACTGAGAGCCTGTGTGTTTCTGGTTAGTCTTCCCATGCTAACTGCTCACTCGGGAGGAAGTGAAGTAAGTAATAACAATAAGTAATTGCATAACGTTTAATATGTAATGAAATAACAATAAGTAATATTGTGATTAATAATTAATAGACCAAAATATTTTAAAGTAGACTTTAGATACTCGAGGCTTGTTTGACAGAGTGTGCCTTGTAGGGGACAGATCTGGAGAAGGGACAGCACAGGAGAGGTAGGTTTTCTCAAACAGGGACGAGCACGATTAGGTGCTGGTGACGTGAGCCTCAGTGATGGAGAAAGTCTTGGAGGGTGGCCACAGCCAGGCCCAAGAAGGGCTGCATCCAGACGCAGAGCCACAGAGCTGGCGTCCCTGCTCTGGGAATGCTGCCTTTCTTTGTGTTTCCCTTCAACAGCCTGTGGTCATGGGCTCCTGGAGACCACCCATCATCCTTGGATGCCCTCTAAGCTCAGGACCAGGGTTGGAGAGACAGTTCACTGGATAAAGGTGCTTGTCACCAAGTGTGATGTCACGAGTTCAGTTCTGGGAGCCCAGAAGAGAGCCTAGTCCTGCAAGCTGTCCCTGCATGTTACCGCCACATGCTGAGACATATGCATCCTCTCCCCAAGTAGATAAAATGTTAAAACAACAACAACAGACCTAGAAAGAAAATCAGGGCCAGTAGAAAAGCAGAGGCAGGCATCCCAGGGGCGTGCACGCGCTGTCCGCTCCATAGCTGGTGAAGCTGGCTCTTTCTGTCTACAGAGCCTGCCCTGGGCTCCATCTGAGGCTGGCGTGGAGAGGAGAATTGGCATGGCTTCTAGTTACTTTGACAGGAGATAGAGTAATTTTGGTGATTCTCAGCCTCGTCTCTACTCCCGAGATTCTTCCCTCTTCCAAGTGTGGCCCTGTCCCATGGGCTCTGGGACCAACACTTTTTTCCTGCAGTTCCTGAGACCGAGGTGCCAGCAGTCACTGTGGGTAAGGTCTGGCTTTACCTGGCGGCCTCATGTGGTAGAGAGGTTAGAGACCTCTGATCTTTCCTATCAGGACACTGATGTCGTTGATAAGAACCTCACACGTGAGTTAATTACCTCGCTAAGGCCAGAGCCTCTGATGCCATCATGACCTTGGAGGTTAGCATTTCTGCCTGGGAGTGTTGGAGGGATGCAAGCACACTATCTCTAATGAGCTCCTTCCAGGGGCCTAGTTTATGGATTAAGATGGAATTGTGACCCGAGTTGAGGCTCAAGTTTTCTCTTAAAGATTGTGGTGTCACATTGTTTTGCTATGGCCTGTTCCCACAGTGGTCGCCATCTTCTCTCTCTCTCTCTCTCGTGTGTCTTCAGTATCCGTCACAGGAAGGCCTGGTACTCAGTGGGTACTGAATAAACACACACACACACACACACACACACACACACATACACACACACACACAGATTTTACATGTATAGAAATTCCTTGAGGTGTCCTATGGATTTTATCTCTAAATTCTGTGGTGGGTGATTTGTTAATTTAAAATATGAACACCAAGGCTGGAGAGAGAGCTCAGGAGTTAAGAACACTGACTGCTCTTGCAGAGGTCTCAGGTTGGATTCTTAGCACCCACATGGCATCTGTAACTATAGTCCCTAGGTATCTCATGCTCTCTTCTGGTCACTGTGGGTGCTGCATGCATGTGATGCACAGACATAAAAACATGTCTATAGTACCCTCATCAAAACTCACAGTGGTGCTGGCTCAGTGACCTGGTGCATTTGTAGAGCTCAGTTAGGATATTTTCAATGACAGCTGCTTCCTGGCTTGGACAGATATTAGGCAGGAAACCCAAGTCTTAGGCTCAGCTGGGACAGGTTTTGTCTGGTTGACTGTTGAATTGGGCAGATGTGACAAACAGGGTTTGGCTCTCATGGGGAGGCAGGTGGTTTGCTGTGTAGTCTTGTCCTCTGAGTCCTAAGGTTATCCCGTGGTCATGAATGAGGTAGTGCCACGTGTCCCCCTGGTCATGAGTGCCCTGACTCTGGCTCCACTGTTGCTGTTTAGCAGTGAGGACCTTGGTGAGGAGCCACATACCGGCTTGTGCGGAGTTGTCTGTCACTTTCTTTTTACCACTGGCTCAAATTTTGACTCATCAGACAACCCTTCACATGTCCTTGTCATCAAGGCTAGTGTGACATTAGGGATATAAAAATTAGGAGTATCTGAGTCCTGTTGTCCTGTGTAAGTCAAACATTTCAGTGCTGATTTCCAGATGTCGTGGGCTTAGAATCCGTGGGTGTGCTGCCACGTGCACTGTGCCCACTTCTCGGCCATTGTGTTGACACCCAGGGAGGACGGGCAGTAGGCATCACGGACTGTGTATTGATCATGTAATACATGGGTGTAATGGGCATGGCACACGTACCGTACCGTATGTGGATGTACATGTATTGTGTTTATACATAACCTTTAGTAACAGTTTCATGGCTTCATAATTTTACATCTTAATTTGTGAAGCTACATTCTTAGATTTATCTATCGTGTGTGTGTGTGTGTGTGTGTGTGTGTGTGTGTGTGTGTGTGTGTGCTCACTTGCCACCTCATTTGTGTGAGGTCAGGGGACATCTTGCAGGAGGTGGGCGTCTTTATCTGTCGAGCCATCTCCAGCCCTAAGCTCGGCTTCTAATAACAGACAACTGAAGCTTCTATGTGTGTGTGTGTGTGTGTGTGTGTGTGTGTGTGTGTGTGTGTGTGCCAAGACGCCAGGCTTTCACTTGGGAAAATGCATTACTTCTCACAAGTGCTACTTAAGGAGTAAGATTCCTACAAGAAAAGTTTCCCATTAAGAAATTCTTGCTGCTAAGGAGTTTGTTTGAAACCAAAGCCCTGGCTTGTGTCCCTGCAGGTCCACAGAGATGCTGAGTCACAGCTGGTTTTGCAGGAGTGGAAAAAGGAGAGGAAGGAGATGAGGTAAGAGCATCATAGCCACCACCTGTGAATGCCGACCCTAGCTTTGGTGTGCTCTGTGTGTCTGAGGTGACATCGGGAAACCAGGTGTGACCGTGACTCCTGAGTATCCAGGATCACTTCTCTGCTAGCTGTGATCCCCATCTGTCCTCTGCCCTTGCCATTGGAAGCCTTAGGGGGGAGGTGGCTTTATCTCTTTCTCTTCCCTGCCTTGACTGGAGCCCAGTGGTTGGTGGCTGTCCGCACATGTGGCTGTTGGGACTGTGCTGGGACTGGGCTCTGGACACAGGGACCCTGCCTGCTGTTTCAGGAATGCGCACCCAGCCTTTCTTGGTCCAGAAAGCCTTCCTGTAGTCACAAGTTTCATGAGCGTGTCCTTAGGGAACAGTTGTCCACAGGAGCCTTGGTGACAACCGTGCTTCTTATGATTGGTGCTTTCACCCTCTCTGTGAACTGTGTGTGGTTGTTCCTGCGCCCTGGCAGAGCCTGAGATTGGAAACGGGTTGTTTCTGGGGCTCTGGTCCCTGAGCAGTGGCAGCTTGACTTGACAAGGGATGTTGTTGAAGGTTCTGCAGAAGCCCAGCCTGTATTGAGTCCCATCCTGCCTCTTCCTCAGCCCATTGGCTGGCTCAGGCTTATTCTGACTTGATTCTTTTGCTATAAAAATGTGGAGGAGAGGGAAAGTGGGAAAAGGAGACGATGGGATTGACTTCAGGGCCCGTCTCTGAAGGTCTGGGGTCCACGGTGCGCGGGTCACTCACTTTCAGGAACCTAGAATGGCTTGATAAGGAAGCACCTCACCTGCCACAGATTTCCTGTTGGCTCCACATCTCTAACATCGACACGTCTTTTTCTTTTGGTTTTCTTCTCTTAGTATTATTTAGATTTTTTTAATGTGCAGGAGTGTTTTGCTTACATATGTGTCTGTGCACCTCGTGCATGCCTTGTGCCCATGGAGGTCAGACGAGGACATCACATCCCCTGGAACTGGAGTTCTGGACAGTTGTGGGCTGTGCCACGTGGGAGTTGGGAATCCTCTCGTAACCACTGAGCCATCTATCCAGCCCCTCCCCCCTCTCATCCCCATGGGATGCTGCAGTAGAGGCTTAAGTACTGTTTGCGTGGCTCATCTGCAGAGACCTAGTTGGGGCTTCAACAGCTGTGGCCGTTTGGTCATTGCGACTGTCATTCTCCAGTGACAGCGGCAATTGCTAACTCCTGCGTGGTTTTCATGCACAGCTGTGCAAAGGAGTTAGACGGTTGCTGTATCTGTAACTGACTTTGCGCCATTCAGATGGCATCAGTCATTTTGCTGAATAGTCTGTGTGTGGAGGATGTTGACCGAGCTGAGACTGCACAGAGGTCTTGTTGCAGAGGCCTGCCTCGGCCTGGGTGACTGAGGATGCTCTGGGCTAGGCTGGAAGGGAGCGTGCAGAGCATTTGAAGGCCCGTCATGGAGGGTGGTGACTAACGTAATAATCCGTAATTCTTCCATGGGAAGACTTGAGGGTTTACAGTTTTTTATTTCTGTACCTTGTTTAGTTCTTGGTCTAGAAACACAGAGAATTATTCGTCTGAGTTCCTCTAAAACAGCTCTGCCTGCTCTGGCACACAGTGCGTGTGTTTGGGGAGCATGCAATTCACACTGCAGCCTCAAAGTAGTGTCTTTGAACTGCCATTAAGTGGGGAATGTGACCAGCTGTTTGAGAGATGGCCTGACAGATGATGTTTTGTGATTTCCTTATTTGTTTTGTAAGACAGGGTCTCACTGTGTAGCCCAGGCTGGCTTCTGATCTTCTCCCCTCAGCCCCCTGGTGCTGAGGTTACAGGTATGGGGCCCATACCTGCCTCACACCGTGTTTTCTTGGTAATTAGGTCTGTTCTTGGCTAACTGGATACTTTTTCTTTCCAGTAGCTTTTTGTTTTAAATATATTTTTACTTCAGTAAGTTAAAAAAAAAATCCTTTTAAAACCTTTCTCTGTGACTTTGTTTTTATTTCTTGACACTTCAGAGAAATGACCAAAAGCTTCTTCAACGCCCAGTTCGGGAGCTTGTTCCGCACAGACCAGAACCCGACCTACTTCCTGAGGCGCCTGTCGAGGTTTGCTGACATCTACATGGCCTCTCTCAGCTGCCTGCTGAACTATGACGTCCACCACACGTTCTACCCCAGGAGGACTCCCCTGCAGCATGAGCTCCCCGCATGGTCAGACAGCCCGTCTGCCTTCAAAGCCCCGCTGCTGCAGCAGGCTCAGGCCAAGTAATCTGTGTCTGCCTGAGGAAAAAGCCGGAAGCAGCCACGGCCCCACCGAGGGCCCAGTGGGCCTGAGAGTTGCTCTCCCAAAGAGTCAGATAACACCTTTTGTATTTTTTTCTACCTTACCGCAAATACTGTCCTGTCCAGGTGGAGACAGGAGCGGGGGCCCTGGGTCGTGTCCTCTACACACAGCGTTGAAACACGGATGCCGCCTTGTTTACTCTGGAACCAACAGCAGGCCTTCTGAGACGAGCGAGACTGCTTGCCGCTGTCTGTGTTCAGCAGGTCAAGAGAGGACACGTCTTGATCCTGTGAGACATTTCTTGGTTGTTTACAGGCAGAGCATTGGGGACCGGGAGAGCACGGTGACATCTGCAGCCAGTTCCCGGTCCTCTGGTCCTAGGCTTTTGCAGACTTCTACACGTTGCTCCGAGAGACCACAGCCTCCCAGAATGACTTTGTTGAGGAAGAACAAGACTTTGTCCTCAGTGTGAACTTGCTTTGCCGGCCCTGAGCTGCCGACGGGGGTGATGGGCGGATTCCCTCCTCCCCTGGGCGTGGGTGAGGAGATGGCAGCTCTGGTTAAAATTGCCTTTAAGCTGGTGGATCGGACATTGTAGGAGAAGAAAGGCAGCAAAGCCTGGGGGCTCCGTCCGCGGCCAGTGCAAGCCTGTGTGTGGGGCACTTGGGACACACTGTGTCCACAAGCTCACTGGTGGAATTTCACATTTAATGCCAAGAGCCAAGCTCACGAGGGGCATCTCTTCCTCCCTCCCCTCTCGGGGGGGGGGGCAGAATCCTCTATTATGTCTGCTTTGCAGTATCTTTGAACATATTCGATGCCCCGAGGGCCACAGCAATGGCAGTTGTTAGAGGACACAGTCCTGTTTAAATGGTTTCATTGTGAATGCCACGTGAGTCCTCGTGGCTAGATCAGCCTGGTCTCATGTGGCCTGGCTCATTTTAAGCTTTTGCGCTAATGTGGCGCCGCTGCTTCCATAGCTGCTCTTCTTTCCCCCCTCTTCCTCCTCTCCCACTCCATTCCCCCCCATCTCCAGTTAGGGTCTTGCTACGGAGCCCAGGCTGGCCTTGGACTCAATCCTCCTGCCTCAGTCTCCTGAGTGGTGAATTACGGGCCTGCGACTGTGGTGTGGCATGCAGTGAGTCTAAAGAATGGCACGAGCATGAAGGAGGCTTGTGGCGAGCGCTCGCTAGTTGACATCTCTACTACAATAAGTAGATTGCCCCTGGCTGCTGACAGACCGCTTTTGTGGCCTTCTGTGGGCTGTCTGCCACAGCACAGAGGTGAAATGGGCTGTCCAGCGTTCACCGCCATGCCGTGTGTTACCACGGCGCTCCTTGATGTCTGCTGTGCTGACCATCATCACAAAGCTGACCCTTCAGACCCCCTCCTCCCGTGTTGTGTTCTGAACACTGGGGTTCGGTGTTCTGCTTTTTAAGGACAGGATGGGCGTTTTTCTGTTCCCTTGTTTTCCCCAGTGTTAGCCACCAGGGGCTCTTGGCGGCTGGCATCTAACGCCAGCAGGTGATGCTCAGCACCGCTCAGATGCTGCCCAGGATGCCCCTGACTTGTGCTTCGTAGGCACAGAATGAATTTGTGGTCTATTCAGATACCCTTCAGTATCGACTGGATGCCAGTTCCGGGTGGAGGGGGGGTTGTTTACTCAAGAATGAAGTAGAACTGCTTTCTTGAATGCCTACCGCAGGTGACCTAAGCCTTGGGGGAGAAAAACATCTCCTGGGTATGAGAAATGAATTTTACAGTCTATTCCTGTGAAGGAGGGTAACAGTCTTGGGATCAGCAAACAAGTAGCTGCAGACTGCACACTCAGACCCGTGCCCTGGCAGTGTGGCCTGGTGTGGCGTCCTTGTAGGAAGAACGGGAGTTTCTGCTGTGTTACTGTCCTTGTCTGGTGCCGTCAGGACAGGTTTTAACTTGTCACAGGGACTCTTGGCTGGGGTCTGACTTACTCTACTGGTGTCTTGTTTTTGTGTGCTCATTGATGACAGGCTATAGATTTAAAAAGAGAGGTAGATCTTTTTCCACCTTTTAAAAAACCAAATTGTAAAGCAAACATTGTTTTTTGTTTTGTTTTGTTTTTTTGAGACAGGGTTTCTCTGTGTAGCTTTGCGCCTATCCTGGAACTCACTCTGTAGTCCAAGCTGGCCTTGAACTCAGAGATCCACCTGCCTCTGCCTTCCAAGTGCTGGGATTAAAGGCGTGCGCCACCACCGCCCAGCAATAAAATTATTTTTATTATCTTTAAAATCATAGGGTTTTTTTTTGATATTGCTTAGACTGATTTTCTAAGAATCAAGTGAACAAAAATTGACTCTAAGGGCAGTCCATGCCAGTGTGATACCCAGCAAGGTTTGTGGTGCCAGCGGGGGCTGCCTGAGCAATGTTTACTGCTGGCCTTTCCGTGAGTTCTTCTTCAGGGGAGAACTGGCCTTAATACCTTAGGTGTTGGGCTTTTGAAGCTCTTGCTTTTCCTCCTAAAATAGCACCCCCCTTCCCTCCTCCCTCCCCCTTCCTTCTCTCCCCTCCCCACTTTCTTTCTTTTCTCTTCCCCCTCCCTTCCTCCCCTTTCCTTCTTTGGCCTCTGCTCTCACCCCCCCATCCTCCCTCCTCTCTCACCATTAATAATCTCCTCCTGATCTGGTCAGCTCTCAGACTAAATTACTAGCTGCTTTGAATGCATCAGCCCTCTTATTTATTGGAAGGGAGAAGCGAAAGGCACTCAAGCCTCCTACCTAATTTAGCTTCTGGTGAATGGAATGGCTTCCCCCTCCCCTCCCCTGAGCAAGCGCTAAATACTGAAATTCCACTTTGTCTAAACACTCATTGGCTGCCAAAAACCTACTTGGGGGGCTCTTGACTAAAATGCTCAAAAGACTAAATTTGTCGAGGGAGCCGATCCGTGCTTTCCCCTTTCTCAGTGACACCCCATCCCCTCAGGGTCTCAGTATGTAGCTCTGGCTGGCCTGGAAGTCACTTTGTAGAACAGGTTGGCCTCAGAGCGTTGGGATAAAATGCATATACCACCATGCCTGGCATGGTTTCCTTTTGTTTGGAAGGGTTTTTTTCCTTTCTTCTTTGTTTTCTTGTTATTTATTATGTATATATGTTTTTGGCCAAGCTCAGCCACCCTTTCAGGCCACTGATAGGCTAAGCCAAGGGAAGGAAGAGGAGTGGAGCTCTTCTTTTTTTTCTTTTTCTTTTTTTTTTTTTTTTGAGACAGGGTTTCTCTGTGTAGTTTGGCGCCTGTCCTGGATCTCGCTCTGTAGGCCAGGCTGGCCTCGAACTCACAGAGATCCGCCTGGCTCTGCCTCCCGAGTGCTGGGATTAAAGGCGTACACCACCACCGCCCAGCGATGGAGCTCTTCTAATAAGAGAATGATTTCAACTTTGCAGGCGGCTCCCATTGCGGCCCCTGTGGAAATGGGAGCACAGTTCCATTGGGATTTCATTCACCAGCACAGGCTGTGGGCTAGGCGGGGCTCTTGGCTATGGCCTGCTCGATCCTGCTTGGGTGGCAAGATTCTTTGCTGGGAGCTTGCGGAGGAGCAGCCTCCCAGCCCGGGGACACTAGTGTAAGGTCTGGGTCAGTGTGCCGTGGCCCCTTAGGAGCCACTGTCTGCCACATGGTTCTCCATATGGCAGTGTAAGTACTGTGTCTGCAGTACCTGCCAACATTGCGTCCCCATGTGCATTTCAGCTACCTGTTGCCCTTGTCACTGTTTAGCTGGGCCCAGGACGGAGGGCTATCATCCCAGCTGCTGGGCGTGGCTTCTGGCTGATGTGTTGCTCTTGGAGAAATTCCCTGATGCACACGCCTTTCCTGGGGATGTATGATCCATGACTGTTCCATGTGACGGTACTCCGGCCTCTCCAACACTTGGGACAGTTCCAGAGCTCCCTCTGGGGCCACCAAGACCTCCTTGTACTTGCCTTGCATTTCAGAACCCACCTTACCCACTGGTCCGCCCCTTCCCTTCCCAGATGTTGCTCCCAGCAGTACTCCATGTAAGACCCTCCTGCATGAAGCATTTGTTCCCAGGCTCCTCCCTCAACAGTGCTCCTGTGTTTTCTGTTAACGCAAGCTTGCGCTCCAGTGTAGTACTTGTGTAGTGGAATGATCGAGTGTGCCTGTGTGGTATCGGGCACGGTAAGTGCAAAGTAGCTTGACTATTTATTTGGAATGTGAACTTGCTATTTATTCTACATGTTGATTGTATATGTTGTGATAATGAGCTTACAGTCAAATAAAAGCTTGAGCTGTATCTCCTGGTTTGTGGCACCCTCAGTTGCATGTACTTAAGTCAGTTGCAAAACATGGTTCCCCCCAGGATTTGAGGTTGTTCTGCTAAGAGAAATCCAAGATTCAAAAATAAAATACAACCCTAGGGTTGGGAGTGCAGCTCCCTGGTAGACTGCTTACCCAGCATGCTTGAGGCCTCGAGTTTGAATCCCAGAACCTCAAAAGCAGCAATCTAATGGACCACAGAAGGGGACTGAGAAAGGGTGAAATGTAGAATGTTTCTGGGGCTTTAAGACTGGAGGTCCTGGACAGAACTTGTGTGAGCTCTGCAGGCATTGGGGAACGGTGGGGGTGGGTGGGGTGCACCATATTGGGGAACAAGAAGTGGCAGTCACCTGTTTGCTTATAGTCATTCACCTGGGAAGCTGGGACAAGCTAAGGAAATATGGAATTGAGGAGTATTAAGAAAATTTTCACTGGGCAGTGGTGGCACACACCTTTAATCCCAGCACTCGGGAGGCAGAGGCAGGCGGATCTCTTGAGTTCAAGGCCAGCTTGGTCTATAGAGAGAGCACCAGGACAGCCAAGGCTTACATAGAGAAACCCTGTGTAGAAACAAACAAACAACAAAAACAACAAACAATAAAAATTTGCTGCTGGGTTTGGACAAGTTTATAAATATTTCGAATGCCTTATTGTTACGTCTTGTGCGTGTATAGATTTAGCGTCTGTGACACTTCCCTCTTCCTGTGCCGAACGAGCCCTCATCTGTGTCCCCACGGTCCCCAGTGTGATCACTTACGTTTCCGTTGTGATGATGGATGTCTCAGAGCTACCAGCTAGTCTGTCCTACCCTTGTCGTTTTGGGGTGCTTTCCTGGAAATGTGGTATTGCTCCTGCATGATGTGTTGTCCCAAAGGTAGTGGTGACTTTGTCCTCTGCAGAGAACTGGGACAGCTTCAGTTCCCTGGGGTTGAGAGAGCTTACGAGACATTTTATGGCTTCCAGAACTTTAGACTTGACTCAGCAAACCTCTGATGGAATAGAATGATGTGATTTGGGGTTTATAGGCAAGAGAGGGGAGCCTGAGGTCTGTTCACCCCAGGCTTCCACTCTGTCCCCCATAGTGACTCCATCATGCTGACACTGTGCCCTTCTGCTAGCTGGTGCTTGGATGTTACAGAGATGGCCGTTACAGCGTGCTGAGTGTGAGCAACTGCCCACAGGGAGAAAGGAGCAGGATTTTTACAGTAGATTGGAATCTTCATCTCAAGTTCATAGATGCTGAGTTTGCTGACGCTGGGCTCAGGGAGACAGACAGAGCCTCAGTCAGCCCAGTCCCAGAAGTTATGTCACCCGAGGCTGCTCTCAGTCGATCTGGACCTCCACTGCTTATCTGTAAAAGTGACTCCCCAGCTCCCCAGTCTCAAGAAAACCATTTTAGCACAGTTGGGTATGGTGGCTTAGGCCCATGGTCCCAGCACTCTGGAGGCCAAAGCAGGGGAATCTGAACTTGAAGGCCAGCCTGGGTCATACAGAGAGGAGAGGGGAGGAGGTGGAAGCGGGGTGAGGGAAGCACAGTATGCTGTGGTCCGGGTGCAAATAACACCTCGTTTTCTAACGATTTCAAGGTACATTAGTGCACACAGCAATGCTGCATCTTTTAGGGGTGTGTTGCATGGGTACACCTCAGCTCGGTCACATCAGATGATGGCCATTCCGGTGGTTCTGCTTTTGGGCTGTTAGGAACAATGTCACCTTGAGCACATGTGAGTCTATGGGTGGATATGTTTCTCACTTCTCTTGGGTACACACCAGTGAGAGGTAGTTCTGGTTCTGTGGGAACCCCGTTGGACTGTCTGAGGAGCCCTGAGACTCCCACAGTACCTCCACTTTACATTCCCACCAGCCGAGCATGGGGTCCCAGTGCTCTGCACCCTCACCAATGCCTGTCTTCTGATGGACCACTTGGTCATTGCTCTCCTAGCGGGTGTGAGCTGGGGGCTCATTGGCTTAAAGGAAATGCAAGGAAGCAAAACTAAAGAATTCATAAGACACATGTTGGCCCATCGGAAGGACTCTAATTAGCCTTACTTACTTACTTACTTACTTACTAAGCTTTCATAGCTTGACCCCTCCTAGGCACACAGTGACTTTTTTTTGTTCCATAAACATTTATTGAGCACATCCCTGTGGCAGGTACTTCTGGGTACTGGATACAAAGTACATGAAGTGAAGCCCTGCGTTAGGCACTCATAGTCAACAGGAAAATACCACAGGGTCACAGTTACCAGCAAGACAAGACAGAACAGAGCAGGTGCCATCTGGAACGTGCAGAGAACCACGGTAGAGGCTCAGAGGAGGAGGTTCCCCTGCATGGTCCTGCTAACATGGCGCCTTACCCATGGGAACAACCCCATGTTAACCAGAGAGGTGAGGTATGGTTCCTGAGTGTGTCATAGCTTAACATGACCCAAGAGACAACCGGTGTGGAGAATTCACAGAAGGAGCCGTGACGGCTCAGGGGTTCGTGTCGCAGTGGCTGTTGGCTGGCTGCTCACATCAGGCCCTCAGTGCCCCCAGAGGGTCGCTGCTCTCCACCTCCTGTTCTTCAGAGTCCTGGAAGACAGAGGAAGGGCTGTGATTCTGGGGTAGGGGGGTGTTCCTCCTGCAACTGTACCCTTCTGGGGGGAACACTGCTCTGCTCTGGGGCCTAAAGCATGCCTTGTCTCAGGCATGCACATCACAGGAGCCTTCCCACACGCTGCTGCCTCATGCAGAGGTTGGGGGTGGAGGGTGGAAGTGGGGGTGGGTGGGTGCTAGTCAGGGGTGCTTATGCTGGGGCTGCACATGCTTTGCTGTTGAAGCCGCCTGTGAGGTCCTCAATGAGGTTGGCTCCCCATCTCTAACGGCTCCATAGGATTATTTACTTCCCTAGGAAGGTGTGAGGGTTAGCTGCTACATGTAGCCAGTGGTGATTAGTCATAAAACTTTCATATGGAAAGTACTAAAGCAGGTGACCGCATGAACGCCCCACTCCCTGCCAGAGCCCCGTTGAGCTTCCGGCTGTCATCGGCTCCGAGTAGCACCGAGGTTCTGAAAAGCAGCACGCTACACGCTAGTTAGCAAAGGTTTCTCAAGGTGTTTGGGGTGCAGAGAGCTGGGACGGGTACCCCACTCAATATACAGGTCAGAGAATCCAGCCTGAGGTGCCCTGGGCCCATGAGTCCCGTTACTGGTATTTAACTATACAACCAGGTGTGGCCATGGCGGTGGCACAGGCTTCCAATCCCAGCACTGGGGAGGCAGAAGGAGGTGGACCTCTGAGTTCTGGACAGCCTGTTCTACACAGTGAGTTCCAGGCCAGCCAAAGCTACATAGCGAGACCTTGTCTCAATGAGTAAATAAATGAATACTGTACGTTTTTGATTTAATGGGACTTGCAGAGTAATTTTTTTAAAAATTGAACTATACTGTGATTTGTGGGAGAAATATGTGTTCTAAACACTAAACTGACAGCAGCCATCTGGCTTTGGTTAATACTACACAGGGGTTAACCCATAGAAGCCAAGATTCAAGTGTTGCCTTGGCCCAAAGAACACTGTCAGCTCAGGTGGTGTGCCTTCAGACAAGGATACTCAGCACACAAGGCTACGTTTCTCCATGGTTACGCAAGGGGGAAAATGCCTTCCCTAGCTTCCCAGTCCAGAACTGATGAGAAAGGACAGGCAGGTTACCTCCCACATTTCCTGTGAATGGGGTGCCCGGCCGCAGGGTCCCCCTGGGTTAAAGTCAGAATAGCTCCTATCTGAGCTCATGCCTCACTTTAACTCAATAAATAGACGGTTCCTTCTGGGAAGACCGGATCAGAAGATCACCCATTGAAGACCTCCTTAAGCAAAAGCAGCTCCCTGAGCAAGGAGCGGCTCTGCCCGGGGCAGAATTAGTCAGATGTGAGCATCGCTGAGGGAAGCACTTTCTACAGGCCTGCTTCTGCAAGAGGTGTCCTACCTGGCCACAAGGTAGGGACTAGGCAGCCTCTAGTTTGAGGCTTCTACCAGCTACACAAAAGCTGGCACTCTGAACAGAAAACTGGCCTCTAGGCTTGCTCTCTGAGATACATTCTAGAAGGGAAGCTCTTCCTGGGGGTGCAGCTCCACTGAACTCTGCTGGAAGGCAGCATTCTGCACCCCAGCCTCGAGTGAAGTGCACACTCACTGTGAAGGGGTCACAGGAGGACTCAGGGGGTGCCGACGTTGATGTCTCATACACAGGGTTTGAGATATTCTCAGGCTGCTGCTTGCCAAAAGCCGAGACATCGATATCCTCTTCCGACTGTTAAGAAAGAGATTTACAAGGGTTGAGAGGCAGGACTGTCCCCAAGGCACTCTTCACCTCAGAAGCCTTTTCAGCAGCATGGCTGAGATGATTGACATGTGATAGGAGGCACTGGGCCCCAGTGACAACTTACATGTCTGCCCAGGTGTGTCTCCCAAACTGGCCCATAGGGCATTCCCATCACCCAGAAATGATCCGTGACCCATGCTGCCAACTCTCCTACCATAAGCACTGATGAGCCCTGTTACCGTGGAGTTGTGTGGCTGTCCCTGAGTTTAGAAAGATCATGTATGTGCCTCAAATGATGGTTTGAATGTTCTCACCCAAACATGCATTGAAATTTAGTCCCCATTTTGAGCCATTAGGAGGGCAGGAGACTTGATTCTACTGTGGCGTTTGCAGGCAGGACCTTTGGGGTGGTGGTTACGGTTAAAGGGAACAGCAGGGCAAAGCAGAACCCAGTGGGACTGAGACTCTGTGAGAGCAGGTGCTCAAGCCAGGACTTGACTCTGTCACCCTAGGATTCTCTGCACTGTGTTGAGAACTTGGCCGAGCCGCCTGTAGCAAGAAAGCCCTTACCAGGTGTGGCCACATGGCCTTCGATCACCCACCTTTCAGATCTGTGAGTTGATTGAAAGTGGTCTAGCTTGTGGGGTTTTGGCTATAGTAAGAGATGCTTTTGAGGGTTGCCTCTGAGCGTATAGTTTGGCCAGCTACCTTCTGGAAAGCATGGGCTATTGCCTGAAGGCACTACACAGCTCTTCCTGAGTGAAGAAGAGAGACCAGGAAGAGCACAGCGAACAGACGGAAAGTTGCCCGCCTGCTGCACTTCTGCCCAGCCCAGTTCTCTGGGGACTGTGGTTTGGACATGTGTCTCACAAAGGCTCCAGCTAGGTTAAAGACTGGACCCTGTTGCTGGGCATTCTTGGGAGTCAATGGGACCTTTAGGGGGTGGGGCCTAGTGGGATGAAGTTTGGTAACTAAGGGGTGTGTCCATGAAATGGACTTGGGAACCCTGGCTCCTCTTCTTCCTTTCTCTTTGCCTCACAGCCACCGTGAAGTGAGTGCTCCGCCATGTGTCCCCACCATGATGTGCTGTCTCGCCACAGCTCCCAAAGCAAAGTCACCATGGACTAAAACCACGACTTAAACCTTTCTTCCACGTAACTTGATTATCTCAGGTATTTTGTCATGGTAATGGAAAATGGACTGACACCTAGGGCCACCCCAGGGTCGGCTCAGGAGCTTGCTCATGAGGTAGACTCAACTCTGCAAACAGAATGGAAGGAGAGTCACCGGCTAGAGAGTGAGGCCATGCAGGTGGGTGTCAGACCCCACCCCAACTCTCAGGGCCAGTCTTGATGCCCAAGGCCACCGTGGTGGCCACTTGTCTAGACTCCTCCCAGGAAGCAGGGGCATGGGGTGGGGTAGTTATTCTAGTTACGATAACCAAATACCAGCTCCTGGGTGAGGACACATTTGAGGTAGCCCGGCCTCTGGAGCTGGCCGTTGATGTGGGCCTGATGTGGTGTGACCCTCTAGAACCCATTGGGAGGTATGATTGCCACCAGTGGAAGGTGAAGCTGTGTAAGTCACCATGACTGGCTTGGTGACAGTGAGGCTGTCCCTGATTTCCTGCCGCTCTGCACGTGCCTCCTTACATTTCCGTTTTCGGTGAGTTGAGGTGGCATGAGGCCCCTGTCAGAAGCCAAGCTGTGCCAGCCCTAGCCTTGGACTTCCCAGTCTCCAGAGCCGCAAGCTAATAACCGTATGCTCTTAGACATTTTGGTGGTGCTTGTTTTATGTTTGTGCATGTGCAGGTATACAAGCACCAATGTAAGCCTATGCCCGTGGAAGGTGGCAGACAACCTCAGGTATTAGTCACACTCTCTTTGTAAAGACGTGTCCTCTCACTGAAACTGGAGTTTGCCGCTTCAGCTAGACTGGCTGGCCAACGAACCTCAGAGACCCTCTGTCTCTCTACCCAGTGCTGGCTTTATAAGCACACACCACTGAACCTGGCTTTTATTACATGGGATGTGGGGGTTGAACCCGGGTCCTCTGGCTGCAAAGCAAGCATTTTAGTGGCTTAGCTATCTCTCCAGCCTTTGTTTGCTTTTGTTTTTCATTTGTTTGCTGTTTGTTTTTAAACCAGATCTTACTGCATAGCTCAGCTGGCCCTGAAGCTGTGGGGTATTAGCCTGGAACTCATGATCCCGCTGCACGCCCTTGCTGAGTACTGGGATTACAGGTGTGCGTGGCCTGCCTGTACACAGGAAACAGATGAGAGGCAGCCCATCACTGCCTGCTTCGTTCTCTCTTACCTCAAAGCGCTGGAAGCCAGCTGTTCTGCGGTTCAGTCGGAAGTAAGAATAGGCAGCCAGAGCAATTGCACCCGGGACCAGGACGACGGCACAGACTATGCCTGTCCCCAGGCCTGCGTGGGCAGGAGTCTGTACAGAAAGGAAAGGGGCAGTTCTTAAGCCGTGACTCCCCCAGAGAGCAGGTCTGAGTTCACCATGTTCTTGCTTGCCCAGGCACCTTGGAGTGATTCATAAAAACAATGTCAAGTTAACATGGTTCTAGGCCTTATTACTGCCAGGGCCTATTTCTTATAACAACCTAAAGAGATATAGATAGTCATCCCCCCCATTTTTATATGGGGGAACTAAGGCAAAAAGATGCTAATTACCTGCCCAAACCACACAGCTTTCTGGAGGTACAGTGGGCTTTAAGACCTGTCTGGTTTTGAGCTTAAATGCACAACCACCAGCTGTGGAATTTTCTAGTAGCTAGCAGCTTACCTCATGTGCCCCTGCGAAACGTTAGGATACTAACAATAACCACAGCCAGCCTATCTGGAGCTGATTTAGGGATTCAGTGTTTCTCGTGCAGTCTCCCCAGGTCAGGGAAGTACTGTGAACCCCTCTGCACACACTGGGTAGATGAGAAGACGGCCTCAGAGACACTCAGAAATCAGCCTAGGATTTCTCACTTCCCTTCCACTGGTTGTGTGCGTCCCCACGTCGTTTCCCCTCCCCCTTGCGAGCACAGGAAAATGTAACGGAATCCAGCTACTATACAAAAGCTACTACTTGGAAAAGTCAAGGACTTCTCCAAAGGTCAAGCCGTGGCTTAAGAAGTCTTGGTGATATTTTAGCTTTTGTATGTATATTAGCTGGTTCCTACAGTGATTTTTCTTATAATGCTATGAGTGCTTCCAAGAACTCCTAACAGTGCATTTATCTAAAATACCTAATCAAGCGTCCAAGCTCAAACAAAACAACACCTGTCTCCTAGGTCAGGCGATAGCTTTATTTCTTGTGTAATTTACGGTGAGACCCTCCTTTCTTATACAACCTTACTAATAGACCCCTAACTTCTTCTTCTTTTTTTTTGGTTTTTCGAGACAAGGTTTCTCTGTGTAGTTTTGCGCCTTTCCTGGAACTCACTTGGTAGTCCAGGCTGGCCTCGAACTCACAGAGATCCGCCTGCCTCTGCCTCCTGAGTGCTGGGATTAAAGGTGTGTGCCACCGCCCGGCCACCCCTAACTTCTTACCTAACCACATCTAGGAATGTAGACTGAGCACATAGATCCCCCTTTTGATATACTAACCGGACATTAGCACTCAGTTGACCTCCTCCTTTACCACTCCCATTTGGGGTTGTAAAAGAAAGCCTGGTGGTCACTGACAGAGGAAAATTCTTACCTGCCTTTATGACCCTGTAAGAATTCAAGCCTGGTGACCTTGCTCTGGAGCGGATTGCTTTTGCCTGGGTTTATAACTGGATTCCTGAGAGACTTGGTGACAACGGAGAGAGTCGGAGAACCGAGAGGAGGAGAGAGGAAAAGGAGACTGGAAGAACTACCTGGGTAAGAACTGGAGAGAAACAACGGACTAAATGGGAAGAACTAGATTGAAGGGCTAGAAGAGAGTACTAGAGGAACGAGATGGAAGATGAGGAAGAGCCAGATGGGGAAGAACAAGATGAGGAAGAAGGAGATGGGAGAGAAGGAGACGGGAGAGGAGCTAAGATGGGAAGGAACTGGATGGATGAGAACCTAGATGGGGCAGAGCTAAGATGAGAAAATTAAGATGGAACTTAGAGGGGACAGCAGATAAATAGAGAGAATTAAACAGAAAGGAACTAGGCAGGCTTGAACAGAACTGAAGCTGTGTAGATAGGATCTTATCCCAGAGGAATAAAGTAGATGGACAAAGAGCTTAGTGTAAGGATTCAGTCCTTAATTACGTCATCAGCCTGCAAAGGCGTCCCAGCCTAAAAAGCGGGTGGGCCCTCTGTGCGTCCCTCTTTCCTTTCCGCTCCTTCCTTCCATCTGTTCTCTCTCTCCCCCTCCCCCAATAAAGCTCTAAAAAGGTAACCATGGCTGTGATTCTTCCGATCAGCACTCTCCTCCTCCCAAGGTGGCCAGCCACGACCAGCGTGCCATATAACCAACACTTGGTGTATCTACATTTATTCCTGCCCTGAATGCATGACAGAGCTATAGCTGTATAGACAGAATTTTATCTTAGAGGAATAAAGTTAACAGACATAAGAGCACAGTGTACGTAGAATTTTTGCCTCAGATATTCCACACCGAACGTAGAGAAATCTCAGGACCCTAGGTAATCTATACTGACTCATTGTTCCCTTTCGATCAACAGATGAGTGGGATTGGAAGCTGGTGGGCACGCACATTGGGAAATGCACATTTGACGCTGGAGCTTCCTGGCTCCTTGCCAGGAACTGGAATACTCACCGCTGGCATGGGAGGCGCTTTCAAAGGCTCAGAAATGACATGAATGAGCCCGTTGGAGGCGATGATGTCCCACTGCACAATGGCTCTTCCATCCACAAACCTGGTCTCCTAGGGAAAGGAGGAGAGGGTGCGTGAGACCTGTGACCTCTTCCCCTTCCCCCACAGAGGCGGTTTCCCACTTGGCTTCTCGGAGGACCCAGGGCTGAGGCTGCAGCCTGGCCTCCCTGTGTGCTGTCAAACACCCGTTGACTTCACGCCACCAGACAAGCTGCTCTGGGGGCTGCAGAGACCTTTGTGTGACAGACGAGCTATCAGAAGGAAATGGCCTGTCCACGATCACTCCATCACTCCAGCAAGTGGTAAACCCCAAGGCTCAGGCTCTGGCTCACACCACACCTCACACCTCTAGGGGAGGGTTTTCTGTGTCAATCTGATATGAGCTCTGGCTTGTGGTGTAGGTGGAATTGAGGCACCACGTCCCACCTGCAGAGTTAGAGTCGCATTCTGACAGATGCAGGTGGCTCGGATGTGCATGGGTGTCAGGCACTGCCACTTAGGGCCCAGCATGCCAGACGCTAGTCTCTACACATCAGAAACTCTGAATCACTGAACCCCTGACAGTTCACAGACGCTGTGGTCATCAATGTTGCCACCATGACCATGACCACGACCACCACCACCACTACCACCACCACCACCACCACCACCACCACCAACATAACTACCAACCACCACCACCACCACCACCATCACCACCACCATCATAACTACCACCACCACCATCATAACCACCACCACCACCACCACCACCACCACCACCACCACCACCATGATAACCACCACCACCACCATCATAACTACCACCACCACCACCACCACCATCATCATAACCACCACCACCACCATCACCACCACCATCATCATAACTACCACCACCATCATCATAACCACCACCACCACCATCACCACCACCATTATCATAACTACCACCACCATCATCATAACCACCACCACCACCATCATAACCACCACCACCACCACCATCACCACCACCACCACTACCACCACCATAACCACCATCACCACCATCATAACTACCACCACCACCACCACCACCACCACCATCACCACCATCATAACTACCACCATCACCACCACCATCATAACCACCACCACCACCACCATCACCACCACCACCACTACCACTACCATAACCACCATCACCACCATCATAACTACCACCACCACCACCACCACCACCACCACCATCATAACCATCACCACCACCATCATAACCACCACCACCACCATCACCACCACCATCATAACCATCACCACCACCATCATAACCACCACCACCACCATCATAACTACCACCACCACCATCATAACTACCACCACCACCATCATAACTACCACCACCACCATCATAACTACCACCACCACCATCATAACCACCACCACCACCATCATAACCACCATCACCACCATCATAACTACCACCACCACCACCACCACCACCACCACCACCACCACCATCACCACCACTACCACCACCACCACCATCATAAGCACCATCACCAACATCATAACTACCACCACCACCACCACAACTACCACCACCACCATCATAACTACCACCACCACCACCACCACCACCACCATCACCACCATCATAAGCACCATCACCAACATCATAACTACCACCACCACCACCACAACTACCACCACCACCATCATAACTACCACCACCACCACCACCACCACCACCACCACCATCACCACCATCATAACTACCACCACCACCATCATAACTACCACCACCACCATCATAACTACCACCACCATAACTACCATGACTACCACCACCACCACCACCATCATAACTACCATCATAACTACCACCACCACCATCATCACCACTACCACCACCATCATAACCACTACCACCACCACCACCACACTGTCATCCTCATCCCTACATATCCGGTGAGGAAAGAGCTCAAAGAGTTGGGCAGCCTAAGTCATCCCAAGGTCATCTGACTTGGAAGCTCACACATTAATGCCTGAGACAGACTAACAAATGGACAGAAACGAAGTATCTTCAAAACAGTTTCATTTCTCTGGCCAGGCGGTGGTGGTGCAGGCCTTTAATCCCAGCGCTCTGGAGGCAGAGGCAGGCAGATCTCTGAGTCTGAGGCTCGCATGGTCTACAGAGTGAGTTCCAGGTCAGCCAGGGCTATGCAGAGAAACTCTGTCTCGAAAAACCAAAAACCAAACAAAAACAAAAACAAAACGAAAAAGAGTTTCACTTCTCAGTCCTCATTAAGCCAGCTCCTGAGGCCACTCTACTGCCAAGGTTCTGGGGTGGCTTGTTGGTATGTAATATCATAGGCACAGTTTGCTTTCATACCAACCCCATCTGTGGATTTAAAGATGACTCTCATGTTATAATAGTTGGCATCTACCGAGTGTCTACTGCAGGCTAGGAGCTTTGCATGTATTTTCTCTAGCTCTCTCAATAAGCCCAGAAAGCTTTGCCTACCTGGCGGAGCTGGTCCTGGCTGGAGGTGATGAGCAGCTGGCTCCCCAGCCGGGTCCTCAGAATGGTACCGTTGACAAGGTCATCGTAAAAAGAGACGCTGACATTAGTGAGGTGGTGCTCGATGTCCCGCCCAGACAGGCTCTAGGGGAAAAAAGCAGATGAATAGTCTGAGCAACAGCTGGAAATAACAGGTTTTCCTTAGGCGTTTGGTTTGGGGTCCTTCCTAAGGGTCACATGTAACTGGCACATGCAAAGTCATCTTCAGTCTCTAAAGCTGGTTTCCCTGAGGGGTCCAGAGCACTTGGAGCGAGTACCAGGCAGGCAGAGGTGTGTGACTGGGTAGTGCCCGGGGCTCACAGCCTGCTGCTCAGCCTCTGTGGGGTGGGGGGTTGAACGAGTCCACTCCTCCTCTTTAGACCACATCATGAGGAAGGTTGGTGTGTGGACTCACTGCACCAGGGTCCCTGATTCTTCTCCCCCCGGGGATTCTTGCCTCTGGCCCCTTATTCCTTCCCTGACTTTGGGCTCGCCTTGTGACTAAACAGCAGGTTTGAACTCAGCACTGCTGCTCCGGGCCATGACTGGGTTCGTCTCTTTGGTCGTGAGAACCCTGCGGGGCAGAGTCATCAACAGGCCAGCCGGGACCGGAAGTGGCAGCTGCTCGTCATCGTCATCTGTGTGTGCTGAGGGGGAACAGTACCCCTCTGTATCTGGGGTAGGGACTGTTGTTTGTTTGCTCTGACAAGGTCCTGGACCTTTACTTCCCAAGTAAACGACAGGCATGCACTGTCACGTGGTGTGGAGTGTTGAGGTGGTGACAGATACACATTCTTGTCTAAAGGTGCAGGTACCAGGAACTCCACTCACCTTATTTCCCAGCAGCCTACTGTTCTGTGGCACGAACAGGGTACCACGGATGGACAGGTCAGTCAAGTGTTTCAGAAACGCCCGGCCTTGGGCTGAGCTTCTGGAATAAGCCAGCACCTCCTGGGGAGAAGAAGGAAGTGGTCAGATGGGCCACCATGGTGTGGGGGTTGGGCTGGCTGGAGGAGCTGGGGGGCGCAGAGTGTCTCTGAGAATACCCTCATGCTGGGCTACAGGCTGGCTTCCCTTGTGCTTCCTCTCACTGGCCTTTGGGGGAGTATGAGGATGACTTTTCCTTTTTCACTGTATCCTCCCAAGATGCCCTGTTCTGCCACAAGATAGCATCTTACAGAGCAGCAGCTGGGGTTGCATCTCATGGACGCACAAAGACACTGTGTCTGCCTAGCAGGAGCCACGGAGCATGGGCGGATAAACAATTATTCTAGGGCTGGAGAGATGGCTCAGTGGTTAAGAGCACTGGCCACTCTTCCAGAGGACCCAGGTTCAATTCCCAGTGCACATTAAATATAAATAAACCTTTAAAAATGTTTAAAAAAAAAACCAATTATTCTACATCCTAGACATATGAAGACGCAACCTTCTCACCCATAAAAGGTGGGACACCTAACACCGGTCCTCACTGATCTGTCTCCCAGCCATCTGATGCGGACATCTCATGATTGATGGGCAGAGAACATCAGCTCAGCATAGTCACTGCTGCTTGCCGAGGCCCATTCAGTTGCAGTTCAGCCAGATGTGCCCACCCCTGAGCCTCACCTGCCTTGAGCCCCCAGGCTATGCTCCAGCCTCTGTCACTGGGTTCTCTGAATATCGAACCACTTGGAGTGACTGGGCACTGAGTCAGTCCTCTGCCTTCCATGACGCCTCTTTAACCCTTCTGTAGCCCTTCTGTTACCTATGTAAGTGTGTATATTACTGTATGAAGTATAATGGGTGGTCCAAGAGTTAGTACTAGTAATCGATAGTGGAATAAAAGAACCCACGCTTGCCAGTGGCCATATTATCAAGGGCATAGAGGATTACATGGTAAATGACAACCAATGAAAGTACACAGCTTGTGAATTTACTGTTAATTAATGAATTTTAATGCTGTGGAAAGACAAAAATGTGTCTGCTTCTGATATAATGTGCCCATGATTTAAGAAATAGTCATGCTATTTTTTTGTTTGTTTGATCAGTTTCTTAAACTGTTTTAGATGCAAACACAGGCAATACCTGTGTAAGTTTCCATGTGCTTACAGTGTCAAAATATCAAGTCCTTTAAAGATCACAACCACCCCCGCGAGGCTGCGATGCTCACGGAGCCTCCTCTCATGAGGGTCTATGCTTTCAACCTCAGCTGTGAGCCTCTGGTTTCCTTCAAAACCTCACTTCTTCATTAGCTGCTTGCAGGCAAGCCTCCTGCTGGAGCAGAGCCAAACAGACAGGATACATACCGCCAGGAAGTTCCTGAGCGAGGATAAGGACATGAGGACTTGAAGCAGGTTCCCACTGCACAAGAAGCCATCTCCCACATAGCCTGCCTTGCAGGTGCAGTTCACATCTGGAAAGGAGAGGCACAGGGGCCACGCCCAGTGAGGTGAGGCCTGAGCCACCCTGCTCCCTCTTGGGGATTGGCTGGCCAGGCAGAGATGCTCAGGGCGGTCTGGCCTGGAGCCTGTAGTAGATGGGACAATGACCTTTCATCCGGTAACAGAAGACATCCCACATTTCACTCTTGTTGGGCCTGATTCCATAGTCCACTATCCCAACAACGTTTGAACCACACTTCCGAGAGGCATAGGTCGTGGGGTAGGCAACCCGGCCACCCTCCAGCCAGCCAGCTGAGCAGAGGTGATAGTTGGCCTGCAGAGACAGGGCAATGACTGGGTTAGTTATACTGTCTTGTTGGCTGTGGAATCATTTCGGTAATTCTGATCCCTACCCAGACTTCTAATCTAAGGAGCCTGTTGTACTCCCGTGTCTGGAATATAGTAGGTCACTAAACTTTGTCCATCAGGCCACTGGATGAATGACCATGATGCTCTTTCTTTCTCTAGGTGTCCAGGCCTTTCACGCTCACTTTTCTCTTGAGAAGGAATTCACCACCAGCCATTTACCCCAGGGCAAATTCTTCTGCTTACGAATGAACAAAACTCTAACCGATGACGGAATTCTAATTCTAATTCATCATTACCATCATCACCCTGTGTGGCTGTAATAAAATCCTTATCAGATGGTTATGATGCCTGAGGCACTGGGTGATGGTTTTTGCCCCAAGAACCGTAGATCACCTAACAAAACCCCCAATGCCAGGCATGGAGAAACCCTTCTCCAGCTGATGAGCAATGGAGTCCAGAAGACTTAGATATTCCCAAACAATATAGGCTTTTGCCATTGCTCTTGGTGGTCTCCCAGAACCTGCAGGTGAGACCCTACTGCTGAAGACACCATACACTTTGGACACAGGACTTGGAAGCACCAAGCTGGAACCTACAGTATCGGAAGGTGCTACGCCAGGTGCCAAGGGAGAGAAGCAATTAGTAGTCCTACCCAGCTATAAAGCTTTCAAACTGAAACAGCACGGCACAACACTCCCAAAGGAGCGATGAGGACACTTTCATCTTGGAGGTGACCAGCAGCTGTCCAGTTGGACTTAAGGCCTGCTTAGTAGGAGGGGATTCACTGACTGGTGCTGTAAACCTCGCCAGCTACCTGTGGCTGCTGACGGACGTCATGTATACTACTACAGCCCTTTTCTAAGCCAGTATAATTTCTAACTACATTCTAAATACTTATCGTTATACTCATAGATAAGTATAGCTCTCACTCCTCATTAAAGAAACTTCTTTTACAGCAGATGGGACCCGTACAGAGATCTACAATGGACGAAAATGCAGACAATACCAGCTAATATATCTACAACACAACTCCTATACCTCAGACTTAGGGAGGAGGGGGCAGAAAGACTGAAGAGCCAGAGGACCAGGACATCTGCTGAGAGATAGCTAAGTGTTCTGAGAGAGGAAGAATCAGTTTTCTCCAGGGATAAGATCGCTGATAAGTTTCCCAGTCCCGTGTGGTCAGCCCTAAACAAATACACATATGAGCAATACTCAATGGGCTCAGCAGGATGTGTGTGTGTGCATGTGTGTATTAAATTAAAGAGGAGTTCATAAATTTGAGGAGGGTGGGGACATGGAAGAGGTGGTGTCGTGGAGAAAGGGGTGGAAATGATGTAAACATGGTACTTATGTATGAAATTCTCAAAAAATTATTTTAAAAAAGATTGAGGCAAAACAAAATAAATTGCTCAAAGTCATACAGCCAGTACCTAGAAGATTCAGACATACTCAGTTTATCCCAAGTCTCTCAATAATCCAAGTTGAGTTCCTTCTGCACTCTACATGACCACAGTCCTGTACACACACATACTACCATAGTCCTGTACAGATACACACATTACCTTAGTCCTGTACAGATACATACTACCATAGTCCTGTATACACACATACTACCACAGTCCTGTACACACACATACTACCATAGTCCTGTACACACACATACTACCACAGTCCTGTACACACACATACTACCACAGTCCTGTACACACACATACTACCATAGTCCTGTATAGATACACACATTACCTTAGTCCTGTACAGATACATACTACCATAGTCCTATACAGATACACACACTATCATAGTCTTGTACAGACACACACTACTATAGTCCTGTACAGACATACACTACCATAGTCCTGTACACACACACACACATACACACACACACACACACACACACACACACACACACACACACACGCACTACCGTTACTCCTGTACAGACACACCAGGACTACAGGCTTCAGTGGTTTGGTCACAACAAAAAGATTCAGACCCGCCAGAAGTCCGATCCTGGCATCAAGGGCTTTGATCCTTGGGAAGGTCTGGACAAAGGTAGCATGCTCTGGTTGTGTTGGAGGTTGGAGGAAGTTCCTAAAATCAGATCCCTGGGCTCTTCCTCCCCCTGTTGCTTGTGAGAATCACCAGCAGGCAGCATCTTGGTGCTAGAGGCTGAGAGCAGCCTGACCAGAGAGCGCCATTCCTCCTTGCTGGGGTGGAGCCTACGGTTCCCACACTTCTTTTACCAGTTCCCTAGGACCCTGGCTGTTTCTGGGTTCAAGGAGACCCTGCCTAGGCTGTGGTTCCTAGCCTTACTGGCATCCAGCTGCGATGTTAGCACTTCCCTCTGCCTTCTGGATGTACCACCTCTGGGTGACATTGGATACTATAGTTAACCCTTCTGAGCCTGTTTCCCTACGTGTAACACGGAAGGACACCTACCTCCAGGGTCGTGGTCAGGATGCCAACACGACACCCTGCACAGCACTGGACACACGGTGGATGCCTGCCTTGGACATGCACCATTGCTGCAGGAGTCTCCTGCGCGGGCTTGAAGCCAGCCACCTGAGCTTTCTCCAGCTTCCCAGGAGGCTGCCTGCACACCCTCCCTCAGGCTCTGCCTAAAGTATCTGCTTAACTGGGAACCCACCTTCTGGGCGTAGGAGAGCTGCTTGTAGGTGGCCATGGATGCAGCCTCGTTGGCACAGGCCTCTTTGGCTTTGTCAAAGGTGAGTTTGTACTGGCCCAGGGGGGAGCGCAGATGGAAAACCCCAACAGTCGTGTCTAGAAGAGGACGGAAATTACGTGGTCAGCCCACTTGGGATTGAAGCGAAAGATTTAGAAGGACTTCAAGGTAGAGGCCCTCTGTAGCCCAGGATGCTCTGGGAAGCTGCTTCTCCCAACTGAAGCCCAGGGTACGCCGGGAGGCCACTCCCCTTCAAGTTATGTTGGAACATGTCAGTTGAAACATTTATCCTTTCTAATTATGTAAAGAGGGCTGGGGAGACGGCTTAGCAGTTGAGAGCACTGGCCACTCTTTCAGAGCAGTGCCCACACAACAGCTCACAACTGTTTGTGACTCCAGGCCCAGGGATCGAACGCCCTCTTCTGGCCTCTATAGGGACTGCACACACATGGACCAGTGGTGACTCCCTCAGCCATCTCCCTAACCTAGAATAATCCTTTCATTGTCCATTTTTTCTCTAAGCACACTGCCTCCCCCATGTTCTCTGGGTTTGACCAATGCAGGCATTTGTTGGGTTTCCACTGTAGGCCCAGGCCACTACTGGACATCCCTGGAAAATATCTCTCATCTCACCTAGATAGACTGCTCTATTGGAAAAAAAAAAAGTGTTTATTTTTGTTTTTGTTGTTGTTGCTTTTTGGTTTTTTTTGTTTGTTTGTTTGTTTTTTTGAGACAGAGTCTCATTATGTAGTCCTGCCTGGCCTGGAAGTTTCTACACAGAACTGGCTGACCTCGAACTCACAGAAATCTATCTACCTCTGCCTCCTGTGTGCTGGGATGAAAGGCGTGTATTATCGTACCCACTGCTCTGTTTTTAAAAGAAGATTCATTGTGATACAATTTTATAACATAAAATTGGCTGTTTTGATAATTTCTTACAACTTTTACATTTCCGTAATTCCAACCAGGTCTCTCCCACTCAACAGTCACTTCCCACTCCCCCTCCTGTCCTGTGGGAGTCCCTCTTCTGTTCTTTCTCCCCTTGAGTCTACCTGTTTTAGCTTTCTCAGATGGCTGACTCATAGAATGGCTGCCTTTTTGTGTCCAGCTTAGGTCATTAATGCCATATGCCAAGGCTAGACAGTCCACGCTGCAGCATCTATCGGGATTTCTGATGCTTTCCGGCTGAACGCTGCCCCGTTGCATGGGTGTGCTGCATTTCTTTATCTACCCACAGAAGCCCTTGCTGCTTCTGCCTTCGAGCTGTTCTGCGCACTGCTGCTGTGGATGTGGGCATGCAGACACCAGGACTTCTGAGCCCCTACTTTCAACTTTCCTCCCCAGTCTGGCTCTTTTATTGTAGCTGCAGGAACACAGGGCAGAGGTGTGTCTTCTGTTTTACTACGGTTCCCCTCACCCTCTTAAGTCCCCACTACACTGGCTCTCTTCCTGCAGCAATGTCTACATCTTCCATGTCACTGCATTTTCTCTGCTTACACTTCCTTCGTCTTGTTCTGGGAGGGATTTGAGGCATGCCCCAGGGTTTGGTGTAGGACAAGTAGTAAATCAATAGTTGCTATTGAGATATGAAAAAAAAACCATAACAACAAAAACTCTCTAAGTTGACCTTGCTGTAAATGAGAGCCAAACATGCAGGGATCTCCAGTCAATACCGAAGGACACAGTGCACAGTAACTTGGGTCACTTCTGAAATCACTGAAGTTCTTCTCTGCCTGGCTCTGAACTGGGCTCTTTGTGATTTTCCTGTAGGGTTTCAACATGCCCCACCCTCTGGGCCTCTGCACTGTGGCTTTTCTACTTTCTACTGCGGGTTTAATAACCTGTGTATTATACACCGTTCGGACCATCCTCAGACATGCATGCATGTGGTATACGCCAGCCACTGTGTGAGAAGCCAAGAGCTGTGAAGACATGGCTGCTCTCCTTTGTTACTGACCACTCTAAGCTGATCTTCCAGATTCGATTCCAGCCAATGGCTGTGAGGCGCTAAGCAACATGGGAAAGGAGGAAAACTCTGGGAAGGTCCTTTGAGCCCCTCCCAGGTCTAGCCTTCGAGGTCCATGGTGAGTTGACTCTCCTGCCTCAGTGGTTTGGGATAATGTATGGATTCTTTAGTTTCTGTTTTATTTTTCTTTTTTCCCCCTGCACACCCCCCTCACCCAAGCCTGAAGAGAAAGGTGCGCTGGGCCAGGGCCCCAGCCACACTGACCCTGGAAGTGAAGGTCCATACAGTTGGCATCTGGGTGGCACTGTCCATTGTCCTGTAAGCAGCGGTCCAGGGGTAGCTGTTTGGGCTCACAGTCCAGTCCGTCCCCCACATAGTGACTCTTACATTCACACTTGTGCTTGCCCTGAGGAGAGAGGGCGGAGAAAGGTGAAAAAGCCCCCAGGGTTCCACGTGCCAGAGGCACCCATCCAGCACAGAAGCAGTTCAGAAAGACCGATGTGCTGCCCTGCGCAAGTAGAATGACTGTTGTTTTGTTCCGTGCAGGCTCATGACCAAAGGCTGCCATCCTTCTCAGCATCATGCTGCTTTCTCAGAGAGCCCCTCCCTCCAAAGCACCGTGCGGGAAGCAGCTCTTGACCGCTCTTCCAGCACACGGGCCCCATCTCTGCCCGTGGCCTTTCCCACTCTGTGCCAGGGTTGTGACTGGTATTAAGTGCCACCCCTTTTCTCGACTTGTGCACACGCTCCTGGAATGCAGGGAGACAGTCTGTCTTTTCCCCCCATATCCCTGGCACCTGCCACAGTTCACTGTTGTTGCGTGTGGCCACTGGTCCAACCAGAGAGTGACCTCATCCAGTCTTACAAACCCTGCGATGTCTCTGTTATCAGGCCCACTCCCCGTGAGGAATCGGAGACACTGAGGGGCCACTCTCTAGCCACACAACGTAGATGCTCAGAGCTGAGTCTCAGAGGCGGCCTGACTCTGAATCTCTGTTTGTAACTGGTCATGGGCATCGGGTCCCACCAGCTGCTCTTCCCAACAGAGAAATGGGGCCCTGACTCAGTTCCTGAAAGACTCAAGCAAGTGTCACCTTTACGGCATTTCTTATCAGTTTTCTGTTTTAATGAACTTTAGATCTGGAGTCAGGGCAGACTTATGGGAAAGTTGCAGAGGCGGCATAGAAAGACCTCTATGGCAGCAGTTCTCAACCTTCCTAACGCTGAGACCCTTTGTTATAACAGAGTCCCTCATGTTGTGGTCACCCCAAATCATAAAATTATTTTGTTGCTACTTATAACTGTAATTTTGATGCTGTTATGAATTGTAAATATTTGATATGAAGGAGATCTGATATGTGACTCCCCAAAGGAATCATGATCCATAGGCTGAGAACCACCACTCTATAGCCTATCAGCTTCCCTTAATGTGAGCATCTCCTCTAGCTGTAGGGAGGCTACAGACTGACCCTGGTGTAGTCCTATTAACTGAACAACAGAACTTACGTGGATTTCACTGAATTCGACTCTAATGTCCTTTTCCGCTGAGGATACGAAATCGCATCAACACTGACTTTTACTAGAAGCAGATGAAGGTGGGAAGATAGTGTAGCAGAGGCCAGGGACGAGGACACCAGGCTGAACTGGGCCCAAAGAGCTGCAATCCCAAATGTCTCCGGGGAAGTGGGACTTACTGGGCCAGTCATCCTGCAGGTGGCATGCTCATGACACCCACCGTTGACACCATCCGCACAGGGGTCTATCTCTGTGCAGCTCTGGCCGTCCCCCTGGTAGCCCTTCTGGCAGCTGCAGGAGACTTGCGTGCCCTTCTGGGAGCACTTGGCGGCCTTTGCACAGCCCCCATTGTTCTGTTTGCAGAAATCCACAACTGCAGGAGAAAGAGTAGAGGGCTTCATGTACCACTGTCTGGGGTCAGTCAGCCTTGACCGTGAACGGCAAGGAGGTGAACAAGTCCTCATATGTCCATGTCTCTGGTCTCCCTGGTCTGTGAGCTCTCTGCTAGCTTGTATATGATTCATGTTCTTGTGACACCCTGACAGACTTGTCACACACTCACAGGACAGCTTTGAAAATAATTTTCAGAATAAATTGGGGGTTTTGATGTTAGTGTTCTCTCCCTCCCTCCCTCCCTCCCTCCCTCCCTCTCTCTCTCTCTCTCTCCCCCACCCTCGTGTGTGTGTTTCTGGTTAACTTGACACAGCCTAGACTCATGTGAGGGAGTCTCAGTTGAGTGATTGTTCAGATCCAGATCTGACTGACCCATGACCATGTCTGTGAGAGACTGTCTTGATTGCTGATGAATATAGTAGACCCACCCTAGCCCACTATGGGTGGCTCCATCCCTAGGTAGGTGGGTGGGTCTGGGCTGGATGAGAAAGCTGGTTGAGCAAAGCCAGTGAGTGAGATAACAAACACTCCTCCATGGTTCTGCTTCAGTGCCACTGGAGTTCCACTGCTAATTTCTGTTGTGGAATATTATTTTAGATGTGTTACATTTGTTCATGCTGTGGAACATTTGTTTTAATGATGCAAAGATGTGTTGCATTCTTTTATGTTGCATTTGTTTAACTCTGTGAAGCTGTGTTACTGTGCCTGTCTAAAATACCCGATGGTCTAATAAAGAGCTGAATGGTCAATAGTGAGGCAGGAGAAAGGATAGGTGGGGCTGGCAGGCAGAGAGGATAAATAGGAGAAGAAATCTGGGAAGAAAGTTCAAGGAGTGAGAAAATAAGGGGCAAGCCACACAGCCACACAGCCAGACAAGAAATAAGAAGGAAAGAAAAGATATACAGAAATAGAGAAAGGTAAAAGCCCAGAGGCAAAAGATAGACAGGATAATTTAAGAAAAGCTGGCAAGAAATAAGCCAAGCTAAGGCCAGGCATCATAGGAAAGAATAAGCCTCTATGTGATTTATTTGGGAGCTGGGTGGCAGGTCACCCAGAAGAACAAAGAGTAAGGAGTAAAAACGACCAACTACAGATTTCCTTCAGTGATAGATTGTGGCCTCAAAATGTAAGCCAAAGAATCTCTTTCCTACCTAAGGTGTCTTTGGTCAGAGTTTTATAGCAGCAATAGAAAGGCAAACTAGAACTGTGTGTGTGTGTGTGTGTGTGTGTGTGTGTGTGTGTGTGTGTGTGTGTGTGTGTGTGTAGGTACAAGGTTAGTACAGTAACGGACACCTTGTGAGACAGACTCTCCAACCCTTCAGAGAGCTTGCTTGCCTGACCAGGTAAAGCAGGTAGAGTGTGCAGAGCTGGGACCTGAACCTAGGTTGGTGTGGCCTTGCTGTGGATATCGCTCTGTATGCTGCGAATGTGTTGTTCTGATTGGTTAATAAATGAAGTGCTGATTGGCCCGTAGCCAGGCAGGAAGTATAGGTGGGACAAAGAGATTCTGGCAACAGGAAGGCTGAGTCAGGAGACGCTGCCAGCCGCTGCCAGGAGAAGCAAGATGTAAAGCCATGTGGCAAGGTATAGAGTTATAAAAATGGGTTAATTTAAGATGCAAGATCTAGCTAGTAAGAAGCCTGAGCCATTAGGCCATACAGTTTTAATTAATATAAGCCTCTGTGTGTTTACTTGGGGGACACTAGTGGGAGAGATTTGTCCCGACTGCCGGCAGGCCTGGACACAGGAAAACTTCAGCTGCATGGCCTCACTGTGTTGGGTTTGCTTTTAGGGCCTTTGTTTGCACAACTGCCAGATTTCAGCCCAGTATTCGTCTATCTGGAGCTGGGAGCTGGGAAGCTGTTGTATTTCTTTTGCTTGCACTTACGCTCAGAGTCACTGGAGTCACTTGAGACTCTGAGACATGAACCTGAGGTGCAAGAGCCTCCCCTCGGACCGCAGGGTAAAGTGAGGGAGCTGGGCCTTTGCTACCATTGTTGAGTGTGGACCCTTCTGGAATGCCTTGTAGGAGGCTACAAAAGGGCAGGCGTGGCAAGATCTGTTGTTTATGAAGCATATTTCTCTGTGGGAGTCTTTACTCATAGAAAACTTCAGAAAAGACAAGTGCCTGAGACTGCTCACCACCCCCCTTCTTTCTCCTGTGGTAAACAGAGTTGTGGGTGGAGTGTGTTATGGCTTGTCTAACAAGATGGTGGCACTTCCCAGCTCTCCTGCAGCTAGGTATGACAGATGATGAGCACCAGCCAACTGGATGGGAGAAGAACTGATTTTTAGCAGCTTTTGGGATGGAGCTCTGCCTCCTCCTTCTCCCTTCTCCACCTACAGTCTAGTGTGCTAGCTCTGACGCTCCCTCCGAACTGTCAGACAAGACAGAATGAACATTTGCTTACTTCACCTGAGACTCTGTGTGCCAAGCACACATCTAAGCCCCTGTGGACTGGCCGTGTGGATGCTGGGTGGGACTCAGTGGCAGAGTGCGTGCCTTGCATTTGAAAGGCTCTGGGTTCATGCTCACTGCTGGGGCAGGGGGTGCCAGAGGATATGTGATGTCTTTAGTCTTAACTTTTTCATCTTAATGCTTCGGAATTTTTGAAGCAAGACTGACTACTTGTTGAATTAGAAAAACACTATAAAAAACAGGACACCTTGCTTTGCAAAGCAATTTAAAAATTTAAAACCATGGCTTGGGAGGCTTGGGTAGGCAGGGCAACTGTGAGCAAACTACTGATGAGACTGAGTCCTAAAGAGGACAGGCACTGTTGCGGAGGCACAAGCAGAAAGCAGAAGAGTGGAGCCCAGCCAGTGACCCCACCCTGCCCCCTCCGGTGCCCACCCCGCCCCCCTCCGGTGCCCACCGCCGCCCCCCTCCAGTGCCCGCCGCTGCTCCCCGAGGATGCGAAGAGGACTCACCACTGCACTTGATCCCATCACCCTCGTAATTCAAGTTACACACACACGTGTTGTTCTCTGTACACGTGGCATGCACAGAACAAGGAGGGATGCACACCGGAAACACAACTGCAGAGAGAGAGAGGCGGCCCTTCACCCTGTGCCCCCTGCTGCAGTCAGCCTCACCCACGCAGTTTCCCACGACTCTTCAGATGTCATAAATGGCAGGGAGAGGGGGGTGATTAGTGGAAGACCCTCCCACCTTGGAGATTCTGAGATACATCTGCTAAGCAGTTCAGATTATAATGCAGAGGTTGCCTCCAAATGTGCAAGCAGGGAGGAACCTGGCCAACAGACTCTTCTGCCCTAAGAACATGGGCTACCAGGTGGAGGTGGGTAAATTGGAAGAGAAATTTCACTGTCTTCCAGGGGCACTGCTGAGCTGGGGAGAAGTCTGGAACGTTGGTGATTGGATGGGACTGTGGTGTGCACGGCAGCCTGAAGCTGAGGGGGGTTTAGGTGGGTAGGCAGGGATGGAAGCAAGGTCAGCCATTCTGTTGGAACCCATGTAAGAGTCTAGTGATGCCCTTCTAACTCTGGGGACGAGGAAATGTCATTAATTTAGGCAGAACAATTTGGCCTTCACATCTTAGGCCTTTTAGACCATAGAGACTTGGGTTTCTGAAAACAAAAAGCATGGATCAAGATTATGATGGTGATGGTAACCACAATAATAATGGAAGTGACAGCGTTTGATATGGCAGATAAACACCAGGAACGTAAGAGTAACCCCAGCAACCCGTCCCCTGCACAGTGTGCAGTACGTATGAGCAAGGTGAGGGTGGGCTGGCCAAGGCCATTCACGCAGGAAGTAGTGGACCAGGGACCATGTCCTGCTCTCAGGACTCCAAAGACCAAGCTGTCCTGACACCACTTGATTTCTGGCACCACGCATCTGGGCCTGAGTGCCACCATAGCGAGGCATTCTCACTGTATGGCTTTTAGGTTTGAGTAAAATCCTTTCACCAGGTTTTCTTCTGACCCACCAACCTCCCGAGGTCCAGGCCACAGTACAAACCACTGCTTACAGGTGAAGTGGGAACACCCACGCTGGCACTTTCTCAGCTACCACTCAGATTCCAACCTCACTTGCACTCCCTCACTAGGGTCCCCTGCAGCCAAGGACGGCCAGTGGCTGGCCACTCCCCCAACAGACCTGTGAGAGTGTCGCAGAAGCGGCCTGTCCACCCTGCTTCACAGAAGCACTGCCCAGAGCCTGTGATTCCCTCGTCACACCGTCCATGCTCTGAGCAGCCACAGGCTGGAAGAGAAATCAGAGTGCCCAGTGGTTAGTGACCCGTAGCTGATGTCTGGTCAGCCTCTCTTACTGGCCGCCTGCTACTGGGCATAGTCAGGGTGAGTCTTCTACCGTAGTCACTATTGGCCCCCCAAATTCCAAAAAGAACTTATCCACAGGCCAGACTCTACTACACAATGGGAGTATAGGAAAATCACGATAAGGCCCCTCCCTGTTTTTGTAGGCCCAAATAGCTTCTGAATGTGTGACAATAAATGTCACAAACGCTGTGGTCACACAAGTAGCGTGCCATGGGGCACGTCACAGAACAAATGGGAGTGACAACTTCATTGGTGGCTTCTTTCTTGAGAAATCTATTTAAAAAGAAAATTGAAAACCACGCACCAATTCTGCTTACCACTTCAGTATGGCCCACGTCAAACACCATCAGTCCCAGCCTCCAAGGCTGCTGCAGCCTCCCCGGAGGGTGGCCTGTCTCAGCACTTGCCCCCTACAGTGTGTGCTCCACAGGGCAGTGACAGCAGTCCTTTCAATCTGTTCACAACAGTTCTACCGCCGGCCGCCTTGCCCGGCACACTTAGAATAGATGCTGAGTCATTTTCTCTGGTCCAGAATTTCCAGAGAAATTCTGTGTGCTCTGGCTCCTGGTGACCTGCAGGCTTCATGGCCTTCTGTCCTTCCCCTGCCTCACCTACTCCTGCTCTTCCTTGCAGGTCAGGCCCACTTGACCTCTGCATTTGCTTTCCTCCAGGAAAGTCACTGATTTGTGTGAGTACAGTGGCCCCTGGTGACACAGGCCACTTAAATGTTAACGAACTAGAGTGAAAACTTCAGTTCCTCCTCACAGATTCTGAGTGCTCAGTGGCCCTGTGCCTAAGTGAAGACACAGCATCTCCGGCAGATCTGTCTGCCAGCAGTCCTAGGAGCTCCGGTTCTCTGTGTGAGAGTCCTTTTGTTCAGGTCTGTTACCTGCTTAGACACCTACACAGCTTTTATGACTCTTTTTGTTTCTCTGCACACCCCTCGAACCTCTGTTCCCCTGAATCTTAGGACGATTCCAAGTGCATCGCTCATCTCTTCCCACCTTAGTTTCTTCATCAACATCAGTTCCCACCTCAAAGGTTGTGCTAAGGATTAAATGCAGAACTGTACATGCATGCTGCATGATAGGCACGTGAGAAACGCCTGTAGTCGCCATGTGTGTAGAATGACTCAGTGAGTGGGGGAGGCTCAGCCATAAGTTCTTTAGGGACTGGTGGCTTTAGGGACTGCCAGTTTCGATTGCAGACGCGAGGCTCTTTCAAGGGATGGATACTAGGACTACGTACAAGGAGGGAAAGCATACAAGCAGGTAGATGAGAGAAATGGAGAGCGACTCCTCCCGGGTCAAGTGGGTGGCGTGGATGAGGACAGGGAGCATAAGCTACAAACAGGCTAACACAAGCAAGCAGCCACATACGCTGACAGTCAGGCCCAAATCTCCCTGGCCAGCACAGCTCGCAGGCGGTCCCATTGAATCCGGTGTTGCATTGGCACTGTCCTGTGGTCGAGTACATATCACGGCAGACACCCCGGTTATTACATGGCGTATCTGGTCCTCCAGGGCAGGCTGGAAGAAAATGAAACAGCAGTGACCACACAGACTCCCAGACCAGGGCAGGGCAGCACGGCTGTAAACACCGTCAGTTCTGGCATCTTCTCACGGCCCTGGGTGTCAGGGCACCTACCCGGCCAGCCACCGGCGCCTGGGACTGAGTCTCACGTGTCTGATCTGATGCTGCCTTGGCAGGGCCATGGGCTGGAATGCACGCTGTAGTGCTGGTCAGGAGACCTGGCTTTGAGTAGGCCTGGGCCAAGTCATGAACCTGCTCTGAGCCATTTGTAGCGCCCAATGGTGGTGACGGCGATGACAGTGACATCTTGCCAGCCTGACCTGTACCACATTATTACTGAGAGGATCGGATGGCATAATCTGAGAATACTGGTTTTTATTTGTTTGGCAAAGTCTTATGCATCCCAAGCTGGCCTTGAACCTGAACTTTTGTTCCCCTGCCTCCACCTCCTGAGTGCTGGGGTGATGCGTGTGCCCCCACACCTCCAATGCTGCGCTGGGAATCAAACCCAGGGCCTTGTACACTCCAGGTAAGAGTTCTACCCACTGAGCCGCAGCTCTGACCTCTGCGAGTGTCTTACAAATCCGCAAAGATAAACAAATCTAACCGTTTCTAATGGTCTTTTAGTAGTGGTGCTCCATGTTTCAGTGACGGAGGCTGGGAGCTGGTGACTGGACTCAGGCCAGCATGTGCCCATAGAGTTTGTAGGGTGGCCTACCGTACAGACCATGAGTGGGCTACACGCGGCAGGAAGAACATCATGGCGGCTGGAGTCTGGGACCTTGGGCTTACTTCTTCCTTTTCCCAAGTGTCTATTTCCCAGCTATTACAGGGGCTGGCGGCGGGGTTGTTATGTGGTTCTTGTGAGCCTTCAACAGTGTGCCTACCTAGAGCAAAGTCCAGCCGATGGGACGTGCCTTGTAGGCCTTTGTTAAGCATCGCTGCTGAAGTCACTAGAAGTTATATCAAGGTTTCCAAATTGAGATCAAACTCCCTTTGACAAAGAGACACCCTGTAACTGCAGACTTGGCCCACAAAACCCTATCAGTCATCACTGTTCAAGAATCATGTCCAAGTATTTATACGGACATACTTCCCAACATTATGGACATTGCATAGAAATCAGCAATAAATAATACGGCATGCATTTTAAATCACCAGGGAAAATGTCCTATTCTAATTTTATTACTATTACTATTATTTATTATTATTTCTGCAGTCCTGGAAATGAAGTCTTATACATGCTGGCCATGTGCTCTACTAAGGAACGGTTTCCCAAGCCTTCTTTTTATTTTGAGACAGGGTGTAAGTTGCCCAGGCTGTCCTTGCACGTACTTACTTTGTAAGTCAGCCCGGCCCTGGACTTGTGGTCACCCTGCTTCAGCCTCCTAACTAGCTGGGATTACAGGCCTGTGCCCTCAGGCCCAGCTATAGTCTGGTTTTAAACATGAAGGCAGATGCACAGTAGGATCTCAGTAAAACTAACTCTGAAGACAGTACGAGGGACGGACACACAGCTGTTCAGAGAGCTGGGTTGGGGCATGGGGATCACGAGGGTGGCGTTTCCCCACCTCATTAGAACTTGGGTACTTTTAAAAGCACAGCCTGCCCGTACCCCTTTAGAACGGCAAGGAGAAGGGGTGCCCTCACCCTGACAGTGTGGCAGGAAGTAACCTTTGCAGCACCTGGGGAGCGGGATCACCAGGGAGCACAGCTGCTGGCAGCCTTCCAGGCTCCTCCTGAACGGCAGTGGGTTGTAGAGACAGCTCTGCGTCACACCCTAGAGGGAGAGAGGAGCTGTGCAGTTGGTCTTTGGTCGCTGCCACCTTCCTCGCTGGGCTGGGCTGCTGGGGCTCCAGCGCACCCCACCCCCGCCCCCAGTGGAGGGTCTTGGCACTACCAAGGTTGAAGATTTTCAGGGCAGGCGAGAGTGAAGGGGGAGGGGCAGAACTGGGGCCCTGAACAGAATTTCTCACCCTGGGAGCTGTTTACAAATGAAATGATTGCTTGGAGATGGTGTGGAGAGAGGCAGATTGCTATCATATATATCCTCAGCAAGGAAGGGGTGAGATTCACTTTGTGTGTGAGGGACGTGTGTGTGTGTGTGTGTGTGTGTGTGTGTGTGTGTATTTGTGTGTGTGTGACGTGTGTGTGTGTGTGTGTGTGTGTGTGTGTGTGTGTGAGGGATGTGTGTATGTGTGTGTATGTGAGGGATGTGTGTGTATGTGTGTCTATGTGTCTGTGAGGGTGTGTGTGTATATGAGTATGTGTATGTATGTGGTGTATGTGTGTGTATATGTGTGTGTGTACCTGTGTGTATGTGAGGGACATGTGTGTGTATATGTGTGTGTGTGTGTGTGTGTGTGTGTGTGTGTGTGTGTGTGAGGGGTGTGTGTATATGAGTGTGTCTGTGTATGTGTGTGTATGTGTGTGTGTAGTATGTGTATATGTGTGTGTGTGTTTGTGGAGTGTGTGTATGTGTGTGTGTGAGGGACACGTGTGTATGTGTATGTATGTGGTGTGTGTGTGTGAGTGAGGGACACGTGTGTATGTGTATGTATGTGGTGTATGTGTGTGTGCATGTAGGGAAGAGGTTGATGTGGGTTTCCTCCTTATTGCTCTCCATCTTATGTTTTGAGACTGGGTCTCTCACTGAATCTAGAAATCAGTAAATCTCACTGATTTACTGGCTGTACAGTTAGTCCTAGGGATCCTCCTGCCTCCATTTCCCAGTGTTGGGATTACAGGTACCAGCTTACACTTCTGACATTTTACGTGAGTGCTGGGGACTGAACTCAGGTCCTCAGCTTCTTAAGCAAGCCCTGACTGGCTGAGCCTTTCCACGACCATGGGGGTTTGTCTTTGTAGACGCTTTACAAGTAGAAAGGCCTTGACTATTGTGTGTGCTTCTGAGGACTAAGCTCACGCTTTACCACCGAGCCCAGCCCCAGCTCTTGACTCTAGATAAGGAATACAAACAGTACTTCATGAGCACCTACTCTGTGCCAACCACTTAGATGGCCCTCCACTTGAAAGTGGTGTTTTCCTAGTGACCACACAGAGAGTTGTGAGTTCACTTGTTCTAGAGAGACAACACTGGCAGGTCATGTAACTTGGCAAAGACTACTGGAGTCTGTCCCCGTACCCACGGACTTCAAGACTTAGCTGTTTCCCCACATGGCTTTCTGATATTTAGTTACAGCTTTGCTTCATACCAGCTGTGTGGCCTCGGTCTGATTGCCCTCTTTCTCTGAAACTCATTTTCTTATCATATATACATCTCCCAGCACACAACAGCCAACAATATCCACTATTTTTCATTACTATAATAATTTTCTACTCTTCTAGGTATTTGTAATTCCATAAATTTTCAAGATAGTTCCTAAAAGATGGGTAGTAAACTGACAGGCTGCCCGGGTTGAGAACATGCATATGAACACATATGAAGCACACTGACGGACCCCTACACAGGTACCCCTCCCCCACCGGAAGACTGAGGTCTGCACATCCCACACACAGTCTATGGCCATACCACCCCAGTGAGTGAGTCTGTCCCTGTATGAAATGAAACCTCCAGATGTCAGGATTCATCATCACCTTTGGTTTGCTCCACGGCGGGCATCCGGGCGTAGTGACACAGCTCCCGCAGTCCCCCTAGTGTGGAAGACGAGAGACTTCAGTATCAAGAACACGGGCAACCATGAGGAGGTGCCCCTGGCTCATGTCGGGACGAGCTAATTAAGAACTTCACCTGGGGCTGGGGAGATGGTTCAGTGGGTAAAGCGCTTGCCGCACAAGCGTGAGGAGCTGAGTTCAATTCCCAGAAATGACATAAAAAGCCAGGCATGGGGGTGCATGCTTGTCGACCCGGCACTGGGGAGGTGGGGGCTTGATGGCTGCTTGGCCAGCTTAGCTCAATCAGTGAAGCCTAGTTTCCAGGGAGAGACCTTGTCTCCAAAAACAAGGTGGACAGCTTCTGAGGAATGGTACCTAAGGCTGACCTCTGGTTTTTACAGGCAACTGCACACACACACACACACACACACACACACACACACACACACACACACCCCTTCATCTTGATTAAGATATGGCTATGATCAGGATTATACAGACACACACACACTTCACTTTGTCCTGGAGAATTCTGAAGGTCTTGGATGCCCATTTGGAAGAAGTCCCTGATGTACAGAGCTGGGCCCAGGCAGTGTGACATGGGCAGACTGTATCAGCGGGGAGTTCGGGGCAGGTGACCTTTGACTGATCACTGACACATTTTGAACTTTACTCTTTATAAGGTATAGCTCAGGAACAATACTTGCTGCCATTTGACCTCTGGGGACTTGGCAAAAGTGTGTTTGATTAGCGGGAAGACAACAGTACACAGATACACTTTGGAAGATAAGGCTACACCCGCTAAAACAGAAAAGAGTCTTCCTTCACCTTCATTTAGGCTGGAGCCCTAAAACTGTGGGGTACTTATTAAATTGTTCAAGAGATGCCAGACACTGACACTGAGCAGTGACGAGCGCTGCTATGGTGCCACTTCACCCCAGTTTCCAAGTCCGTGTACCGGGAGCTGGTGGGGACGCCTCTCATGATTGGGTTGCTGTGGGGTCAGATGGGCACTGAGCAGAGCAGCTCAAAGCCGCCATTCATCCGGTGGCAGTGGCTGGGTGAGAGAAGCCAGTCATATCTTGTGTGGTGGCGGGCCCAGGACACAGGTTCATTCAGTGTTGCAGACCGAGTGAGTGGGAAAATGAATGGAGGGGTACAGGGCACATGTTATACATTACGCTGAACCGTTTTTGTTCATTGCCAAGTATGTCAGTTCTAGATGATGTAATCTGGCAGGAATTCAAAGAGATGTTTGCTGAATGAGTAAGTGGATGGGTGGGTCTGAAAATGAATGGCACAGTAGAAGGGCTAACATTTGGTACCCGCACTGTTTCCTTGGTGATGAAGGAATAACGGGAGGATGGTGAGAAGCAAACCAAGGATTTCTAGGCCTGCAAGTGTCTAAGCAGGTGCTTGCTGATTCTGGGTTTGAAGAATGTCATCCATTGGCCCTCAGGTGTCTTGGGACCTGGTCTCATCATGGCCCTTCCTTGGAGCCCATGCTGGACCACCAGGGCTGGTCTCTGGCCATTTTGGTAATTGTAGAACTGACCGTGACATTGAAGGCAGTGAAGGTGTCACATCGGCCACCCAGGGTGGGATCCGTTAGCAGGCAGTCGATGCCGTAGGCCACGCCCAGGTCAAACAGGAGCTCCCGCTGTATGATCCTGCACATTTGTCCATTTAGAAAGAGCTCGCCCTGGAAGACAGAGAAAGAGAGATCAACAATCCCTTCAAACATTTCTTCTTCCCACAGGATATAATGTGGCCAGCTCCTATACGGCTCAGAAAGAAGTAAAATAAATAAACACGTAGGGGGTTTCCTGCACCTGTCACGAGGGCCTGGAGTGCCAGGGTGTATCAGATATTTTATAGCCACCCTTAAAGGCAGTGAGGGAAAAAGAACTTGCGATAATGGAAAACAGAAACCCAGCCCCCCTAAACACACCCCAAGACACCCCAATGCCTCTCAAAATGGGAATGGTTGGAGAAGTGCTCTCACGTCATCTGGTCACCCCCAGGACACTCACGATGTCACTGCCAGTCCCACACTTCACACTCAGCTCTGAACCTTGCAGTGTCTTCCAGGAATCAGACCTGGGCAGGTCTGAAGCCAGAGCCTGAGGGAGAGGAACCATGTTAGTACCTGCCCTGGGGCTTAAGGGCCAGAGGAGTTTGCCAGCAAACCAAGTTCAGGTGGAAGATTTCCTATTACAATAACTCTGCTAAAGCAACCAGGGACTGGAATCAAAGGTTAGGGTGACGGGGACTTTCTAGGGGCTGGGAGTTCCTCCGCTAGGCATGGTCTGTGCCTGATGGGCATCTGTGCTTGGGCATCCTGGAAGAGGCTGTCTAGGTTTATGAAGCCAAAGAAAGGATGAGTGGGGTTAACCAGGAAATGGTCCAGGGCAGCTTTATGTCCTGAAATGCACTCCTTTAAAAGTCACAGGAGCTAGCCATTTTGGCACACACCTTTAATATCAACACTCAGGAGGCAGAGACAGCAGATCTCTGAGTTCAAGGCCAGCCTAGTCTTGTCTACTTAGTGAGTTCCAGGCTAGCCAGGACTACATAGTGAAACCCTGTTTCAAGAAAATAAAAAAATATCAAAATGATAGAAAATCTTGACCCCAAGGACCTTAGAATGTGATCTTATTTGGAAGTAAGGTCTTTGCAAATACAGTTAATAGTTAGGCAAGATAAACTAACCCTGGAGTAGGGTGGGCTCTTCATACAATATAAACGATGTCCTTGTTGGAAGAGGAGAATACCACAGAGGGACACCGAGACACAGGGAAAGAATGACTGTGGGAAGATGGAGGCAAACTGCATGGATGCATGTGCCTGCAAGCCAAGGAATGCCAGAGAGTGCCAGAAACCACCAGGTGCCCTGGGAGACTCAGGGGACAGCCTTTCCTTCAGAACCCCTGGAAGAAATGACCTCGCCATACTGATGGCAGTGGTCTAGCCTCTACTGCTGGGAGGGAATGAGTTTCTGCAGCTCCAAAGCACCTAGCCTGTGGCAATCTGTTATGCAGGCCCAGGAAGTCACGTGGACACTGAGTGTCCTTTGGTCAGAGTACGGGCATCTTGGAGTGGATGGCTTCATCTCGGAGTCACAAGAGTGCTCCCTGAGGACTCAGAGTGACTGGCTTCATGTCTCCACATGATCTGGCTTCATGTCCCTACATGATCAGGACAGTTGGCTAGTTCACAGGGCTGACAGCTGATTGCGTTAAGATGCATTAAGTCATTTGTGTCGGGATGTCAGAATCAGGAGCGGTAGAGGACACCTGGAAAAGCTCGAGGGGACCTCTGTCAGCTGCCATTCTGCCGTATGAAACAGGAAGGTAAAAAGGCAGCACACAGTTCACAGGGCAGAGGGGCTGAAGCTTCCCCGCCCCCCAGGGAGGTGTGGGGACACATAGTGAACTGTGGGTCATGGGGCCTCAGGGATAGACAGCATCTTTCTCTGGGACACTGGATAAACTACCCTGGAGTCTCGGATCACGTGGAACTTCAGATACTCCTTCAGCTTGTCCTTGTTGTCTTCATTGAACAGGAAGTCCTGTTGCTCCTGGGGTATGGCTTGGAGGGCTTTGTCCGTGGGCCAGAAGAGAGTGACTGGGGTGTGGATGGGGTCAGTGATGACACTCAGCAAGCCCGAGTCCTGAAACAGAGGTGCTGTCATCCTTACTGCGCACGCGCGCACTGTGTGGTGAGGCCCCTCCTTGCGGGCAGAGGGCCTCCCTGAGCCAGTATCTCCAGGACCTGAACTGTGGCTTGTCAGAATTTCCGAAGGTCCCAGAGTGACACAGCCAGAAGCCAGAGCACTGTGCCCCAACCATTCTGAACCCCATTTCCTTAAAATGCAACCCAGAGACTCAGACTCTAGGCTCTTGTTAGTAGGAGAGTAAACCAATGAGTATCTTACTTTTGATACTACTTCTGTCCAAATACTTTAACTTCTCAAGACTAGTTTTTATTTTTTCTCACATTTCATTAAGAAAAACTTAGAAAATATTGAGACATATATGTTTGCTTATAAAGTTTTGAGATAAAATGTACCCTAAAGAAATGTCAAGATGAATAGGAGAAATGATTCTGAGAGCCTTATGTGGTATGGGAACATCCCATATATTAATTTCCCCTGTGAAGTCGGCTTTATGACCTTCATCAAGCCCTTGACAGGCTTGTTAGTTTGCTCTAAAACTGTCCAACCAGACCCTGATGAATAGGTACATGTTGACTACAGAGGTTTGAGGACAGCTAGGTGGACAAGGTTTACTCAGTTGTAACATCCTTGGATAGTCTCATTTAAAAAATATTTATTGGTCAGTGTGGGGTGCCTCTCTCAGATATAAACACAAGCAAACCTAACAAAGCAGAGTTCAGGATGGGCTGTTCCTCAGTTCTCTTTCCCCTTAGTGTTTTACCTGTATTAACTTGCTGAATCTGGTATATCCTTGGTTCATTGCCACTGTAGTAAGATTCTGCTGCAAAGATAAGAAAGGGCATAAAACCTTTCATCTTGCAAGTGTGTCCAACCATTTGACATTGCTATCTACAAAGTCCATACTTGAGAACGGTGCAGGGAAAGCTGGACACTACATCTTCTATGACTAGAAGATGGCACCTTCCTGAGGTGACTACTCTTACTCAAGAGACAGAGATACAAAACCAAATCTAATATCATAAGTAAGTTTGTTATTTTGTGTTGGGCCACATTTATGGCTACCCTGGGACACATCTGTAGGTTGAACATGCCCACTTTAGACAGTTTACCAAGCACTTTAACAACCCAACTGCATTCAACAGCAGTAACACAGCAGGGGCTGGGCTATCCATTGGCTCATTAGCAACCATAGCAGCTTTCTTTTGACCATGTTTTTCCACATTGCAGAGGCTGGAAAGCTGGACACAACATTTTCCAGACTCCCTTGCAGCTAGAAGCCCACAGGCAATGCAGGGTCAACCAAACCCAAGGACTGTGGAGATCTGTTGGTGGAAAGGAACAATATGAGGTACAGCTAGCAGGATGCTAGGCCACCTGGAGCACAGTGATGTGGGTGTGAGTAGTTCGGTCTCTAATCCCCTGGGAGGAGAGGTTGGAGAGGTGGAATTTGAATAGCTGTAACAGTCAGAATGGCTCTAGGGTAAAGTTAGAGGTCCTTTGTTTCCACCTGTGTATCACTGAATTAGACTATGGCCTCCAAAAGATTTTTCATATACATGATATCTTAAGAAACTCCTTTTTAGAAGTGAGGTTTAATGGATTCTGCCACCTGCAATGAAGGAGAGCGGCCAATACATTACATTAAAACAAAGTGAACTGGGCCTGGTGGTTGAGGCCTGTAATATTAGCTACTTGGGAGGCTGAGGCAGGAGAATGAAAAGTTAAAGCCTATCTGGGCTGCAGAGTGAGTTTAAGAACAGCCTAAGCAAATTAATGAGACCTTGTTTCAAAATAGAAAATAGAAAATGAAATGTCAAAACATAGAAAATGAAAAAAGGTTGATTTTGTACTTCAGGAAGAAGGTATTCACCTACCATGTACAAGGCACAGGTTCAATCCTCAATATCAAAAAACCAAGAAAGAAATAAGAGAATAAATGAATAAATAGTTAAAATTTTTTCTATCCATTAAGAAGAAGTTTAATTCCAGGTTTAGCTTTAGGGGTATCTAATTATCCACCTTCCCTTCCTGCTTTCCCTCTCACCCTTCCCCTTCCTTCTCCAAATCTATATAAGATAACTCTCCCTTGCGGACACTAAAGAAAAACATAAAATCAATTATTTTTAAAAATTTTGTTAGGAGATACGTTTTACTATATTGGTAAGGCTGGCATGAAACTCCTGAGCTCAAATGATCTTCCTACTTGAAGCTGCCGAGGAGCTGGGACTGTGGCACACACCACTGCCCCCCAGCATTAAAATCCACGGACTGACTCGAACAACCTTTGTTTGAGGCGACAGCATGACAGTGCAGCTGAGCTGACAGACAGACATCACGTGCTGGGGGTGACAGTGGGGTACCTACCAGAACCTTGCCTGAAGCATCTTTGGGGGTGACAAGCAAGTGCTGGGGAGACAGCCATTTGTCGATGATGTGGATGACTCCATTGGTGCTGATGATGTCACCAGCCAGGACCTTTGCCTTATTGTTTATATACACGGTATCCTGAAGACAAAGGAAAACCGTGAGAGGCATGAGCACAGAGAAACCACTCAGAATCCTTTCCCACAGGATGGATGCTTCTCTGATGTGCTCATCATCAGGGGCAGAGCCTGAAGGTCCATGTGACTTAAGTACATTGTTTATTATGGTCCTAGAAGGAAAATGGAGATGAGAATACAGTTTTCACCTCTGAGGTTAACAGCAAATAATGTATGATCAGCCAACCTGGCTGGTTGCTTATTTCAACAAAATTCTGAAAGCTCACGGAATAAACAGCTCACAGCTGGTTTCTCATCAACGTGTCCTTGACATCACCCATCCTCCACTCCATCTGCGCTATCTGGAGCTGTCTTGCCTCTGAGTCTGAATTCCAATTCAACTGTTTTTTGCTATGGGACTTTGAACAAGCTCCTCTTTGAGCTCAGCATCTGTATTTGGAAATTGAGGACAATGATGGTATTCCCATCATGGGGCTACAGGACAGACTGGATCAGTGCATGTGAAGTCCTTTGCACAGCCCTACAGTAGAAATCACTCAGTGGTTAGCTGTTATCGCTGAGGCTGTCACTCAGGAGGGGAAGTCAGACGTGGAGGGTGAGGACAGCACCTTTCCCAAGTGGCTGCTCTTACCTGAGAGACAGAGATGGAGATCGGCTCGCCCTGGAGGGTCACAGCATTTGTGGTCACTTTGAGGTTCTCCAGCAGCAGCTGTTGGCAGGCGACCATGTGGTACCGAAGAACCTGGGACATGAGGCCCTGCTGGTCCCAGTCTTTGATCTGGAAAAGAAGCCAGGGAGGTAGGCCAGAGGGAGGAGCCTGTTGCTAGAACCTTTCTGTCTCCTCGTTCCTACACTCTGAGGAGCTAGTGTCTGCTCAGGCAAGGGGGTGAGGATCGTAGGTGGAAGGGGTCTCGAGGGGGCTCTGGGCCAGCCTGTCCCAGCACTGCTTGAAGGACGCCAGCGTCCTACAATGTCCTACAGAAAAGGACTTTGCTGGGAGATATGCTAGGAGAGACCATAGGAGGGCCTTCCTAGAGAGGAGGCAGGATAAAGTCTTCCGGATTGGAGGCTGTGGTACATTTCTATTTGGATTCAAAATACAAAGACTACAATTATGAAGTCACTGTAATAAAAAGCTCAGAAAACTCCAGGCAGTGGTGGTACATGCCTAGAGGCAGGTGGACTGAGGCCAGCCTGGTCTACAGAGCAAGTCCCAGGACAGTTGGGGCTACACAGAGAAGCCCTGTCTCCAACAATAACAACAACAATCCCATAAAAATTTTTCTCCCTCCTTTGAGGCTTTAAGTTAAAATAACCAAAGGTTAAATGATATTAAACATTATTCTTGTGCCTTTGCTTTGCTGGTATCTAAAATATATGTATATAGAGAGGGGCAGTGTGTGCAGTGGCTGAGAACAAATCCTTCCTCAACCACCTTCCTGCATGGGACCTCAGCAAAGTTACTTCCCTCAGTGTTCTCCACTATAAAATGGGGATGACGTTTAGCTACAGGCCTGATATGAGTATAAACGGAATACATGTCGGCCACGCCCCATTCTGATTGTGGCTGTCTATGGAGATGGAATACATGTTATCCAGGCCCCGTTCTGAGTGTGGCTGTCTATGGAGATGGAATACATGTTGGCCAGGCCCCGTTCTGAGTGTGGCTGTCTATGGAGATGTTAGTTGTTAGTAGTATTTATAGGAGATCTCATATGGGGCACAGGGAATGACAGAGCCGTGAAAGCTCCGGTCTGGTCATTCCTGCAAGTCAAGAACTATTTCAATCCCTTTAACTGTGAATCTTCTCTGCCCATCCATTTTTTTTTTTTTTTTTTTTGGTCTCTAGAGAGTTTGGATTCCTTGATCACTTGAGCCTTCTCCAATTTCCTACTCTGTCTAGAAAGCCTCTGGCCAGTGGTGCCCCAAACCCAAAGGCCTGTCAGGGATCTTCACCCAGACAGGCAGCCCTTCTGCTGCCGGTCAGCTCTACCTGAGACTCAATGCCCTGTTCACAACATCACCACGGTGGGCTGCAGGCCACGCCTTTCCCCGAGCCCTTCCACAGGGCCAGCCTGGTGCTCACCCTGGGCTCCTGACTGAAGGAAGCAGAAGACGGCACAAACACGGTGAAGGGACCGGGTCCAGCCAGCTCTTGGACAGCATGCTCCTGCAGGAAGGCAGGCGGGGCCACAGGTCATTCTTTCAGAGACAAGCTTAGCGGCTTCCTCTCTCACAGACACAGGGTGAGGCTCAAAGATAGGCCAGAGTCAGGGTTTTTGCCTCAGACTCAAAGTAAACCCAGATTCTATGCTGTCAAAATGGTATTTTTTTTCTAAGTATAAAATTAACATGTGGCTATTAGATAAACGCCTCTGAAAGCAGAGGTGACAACCCTACCCATGAGCCCCATCAAAGATGACTCCAGCCTTTCCTTCCATGTGATAGTTATACACTGTGATAATCACGTGACTGTAGTAACCAAGATGACCGACTTGGCTGGCTGACTGTCTGCTTGCCGTCCCAAGACTGTAGGGCTGCTGTGGCGGTTGCTAGTTTCTCAAGCCTCATCCTTCAGTGCACCTGGGATTCCTGTGGCTGGTTCCCAGAAGGCCAGCACGCTTTCACCTCACCAGCTGTCCCACTGTGAGAGTGACTCTTGACTGTCAACTTAATTGGGTTAAGAAGCCCCCAAGAGATTGAGAAGCACACTGCTGGGTGTGCCCGAGAGGCCGTCTTCATAGACAGAGGAGACGCTGAGGTCTGACCTAATGGACAGGTTACCTCCTCCAGGGACCCATGACATGCTGGAGGTGAAAGATTGGAGGTGGGGATGGGCTGAGCAGGAGAGCTTCCCTGGGAGCTGGATCTTGCCCTGCTCCTTCTCGGATGGGTATGCCTAGCCTGTGTTCTCTGCTTCCTGTCCGCCATGACAAAGTTCCTCTGCCACACGTTCCTGACACTATGACGCTCTGCCTCACACTGGCCCAGAAGCATGGACCCTTGCAAAAGCTATCCTCCACTGGGTTGTTTCTGTCAGGTGTAACAGCTGGGAACAGGTAGCTCACACACCCCATAATGTCTCTTTCTCCACTGCTGTGATAGACATTTTCATACACAGTCATTGTCACTTAACTATGGGACATGTTCTGAGAAATGTGTTCTTAGGCCATTTTGCTATTGTGTGACTCACACAGCGCAAGCCCCGCTCATGGTAAGAGCCCTGTGTGACGTATTCCTTAATCTTTCCTATTGTATTTTTACTGTACCCTTTCAATGTTTAGATGTGATGAGAGTCACAAACACTAATGGCTATGTGATTGCTTACACCTAAGACTTGAGAGACAGAGTTCACAAATGGCCAGCAATGGGGCTGGTGCCACTGATCCTAGTTCTAGACTTTCTTCTGCCCTCCCTGACTCCGGAGGCTACAGCTTTATCTTATAGCTTGCTGGAGACCCGGCATGTTGATATATTTATGCATACACGTATACATAGTATACACACAAATTTAAACATACACATATTCTAGTGGTGGAAATTGAATGCAGGGTCTGAGACATGCCTCAGAAGTAGACAGATACTTTCTTACCTGCAACTGGAAGAAATATTGTGAAGTTGTTGGGTCCTTAGAAAGTTCCTGCAAACAAAGACAGGGAAATGTCACTTGATCTGGGAATCACACACAGTAATATAGAGTTGTATGTGACAATGTGTCCACTAGAAAGCCACGAGATGGCTCTCTTCCAGCCTCACTGGGGGGCTTGTAGCTGATGCTCAGGATGACCGAGCGACACACTGAGTCCCAGGTCCTTTCTGGAATCTTATCCAATTTATGAAAGAAAGATCCAACCACTCCTCAAGGCACAGAACTTTACAAGCATTTCAAAAGGATCTCAAATCTTTACAAAACACACAAATGTAGTTGAGATCCTGTGAAGGTCAGTTATTGCATGTGGCAGAATTGGCCTCCCTGACAAGAATGTTCAATCAGTCAGAATGCTTTGGCCTCTCTTTAACAATTTTCTGAGTGTCTGTAGAAACCAGAAAGTATCACCCTGCCTCTTCCTCTATCTGCAGTGTAGGCAGATGGGGGTGAATGGCATGTATGCACACGGGCACACACATACCTTAGATACACCACACATCCCCCATACTCCACACCTCCCCATACACCACACACACACATAAACACACACCCATACACCCACACATACCACACATACACCACAAATATACCACATACGCCCATATACCACACGCATACCCCATATACTACACATACCATACACCACACATACAAAATATACCATATACCATACACATACACACACACATCACACACACATATATCCCATATACCACAAACACACTCCATATTTCATACATACCATACCACACATCCACACACTACACATAGTATGTCATACACAGTCACCACATTCTGTACACCCACATCAGATGTATCACACATACCACATACATCTATTCACATACCAACCCAAAGCATGGCAATGCTTTGGCATTACTGCATGCTCGGTGTTCTTGGCATCCACCATCATTTAATTTTAAATTTAATTTTGTAAGAACTTGATAGAGCTGGTGTCCTGATCATTTTCTTTTCCAGATTCGGAGGGATGCATAGAAAAGTGACATCACTTGCTCCGAGTCACAGTGCTACTTCCTGGCAGAGCTGAGTCCAAACCCAGGTATTTCTGACTCCAGAGCTTTGTCAGTCTTAGCAGAGACACCACTCCCTTCCCAGGCCACAGGAGTTTCCTGGGTAGATACAGCTCTTTTCATTGCAAGCGATTTACAAGTCCCCGGGGAACCTGGACTCTCAGCAATTTGGGAAGCAGAGTCGACTTCCCGGAGACGTGTTGTTACCCGGTAGATGCTGCCACGGCAGGTGAGTCCATCTCCCTTGTAGTTCTGCTTGCAGGTGCATATCCTTTGACCTTGTCCGGTGTGATTGCAGGTGGCAAATGGGCTGCAGCCGCCATTATTCTGGTAAAATTGCCAAGAGGTAGAGGAGGGGCTCAATCAGACCAGTACATTTGCCAACTTTGTTCATATTTGTTAAGCAATTTTGTGCTGAAATTTATATTTTGAGGGATGTGGGTACAGTTCAGTGTTAGAAACTTGTCTGGCATCTGCAAAGTGCTGGGTTCAATCCCTAGCAACACACACATGTGCATGTGCAAACACACCTACACACAGCACACACATATTTCATCTTACTCTCCAACTTTGATCAGTCTTCATTGGCTTTCCTGAACTTGCCTTATAGGGCCTTGGCTGCTGGCCATTTATTCAGGCAGCTTCATATCCCAAGAGGGCAAGTTCATATAACCAGATCTCCAGTCCTCTATGGATAAGTACCCTTCACGTTTGACAGTTCCCACCTTTACGCTAAACTCTGATTGGGTCATAGGAAAGATGACAAAAACCCAGTATAAAGCAGAACCCATTGCCTTGCCCTCAAGAGCTCATAAGATGTGGAAGAGGAGGCCAAAATACAAAACACAGCCAGAGTGAGCCTCCATGGTGGCATCTGCATGGGCTCTGAACCGGAGCAGACTCCAGTGAGGAAGGAACATGGAGCCAGGAAGAGAAGCTCCTGTGAGGAGCAGAGGAACCGCTCAACAGGCTCAACACCCCTGCCGGGAAATCTTCCTTTCCCCTAGACTCTTTTCCAAAATCATTTGCTAAGTGTGATGGTTGTCAGCATCCCAGATTCCTACCCCAAGGGGATAAACTTCTATTTGCTGCTTAGAAAAGCGGACTCCAGAGGACATGAAACTTCCAGCCAATGACCCCAGACTTTGACAGCTGCAATACCCAGCATGCTCCAAGGCCACACAGAGGTCCTTTCTTGTCACATCCCTCTTGATCTCTGTCCCTTCCAGAGGCCTAGGAGCCCTAGGGCATCCCTCACCATGAGGGCACTTGCTCTGTGTGACCACACACCGACTCCTTCCTGTCCTCACAAAGCCTTTACCCTGAACACCAGCGCCATCCCCAGCACTGTGAGCCTCACGGAGCCTTCTTCTCTTCTTGTGGAGGTTTACATTCTCCCTCTCCCTCCCTTCTCTCCCTTTCCCCCTCTCTTTTTTTCTCCCTGTCTTTCTATCCACCCTCCTCTGTCTCTTCCCCTCTCTCATTTTCCTTTTCACTCACTCAGCCCTGTTATGATACACCAAGGAGGCCTGTACCACCCGCTGGCATCTTGATCCTGGGCCTCTGGAGTGTGAGGATTAAATTTCTGTTCAAGTTACCCGGTTTCCAGGATTCTATGGTGGCAGCACTAAATGGTTTGGAACCGGAGAGTCCCTCACAGAAGCCTTGTTGCCTGGCTCTTGGTGGTAGAACTGGGGAGAAATTCACGGTTCTTGGACAGCTCCATGACTACTTTGTTCGCTTATTCCAATGTTTAGAGAATTTTTGCCTTTTGCTTTGAGTGAGTACTATCATTTAAAAACTGGAAAAATTCACATTAAAATTTCTGTTGTTCTTGCACAGCCAACGCTGGCTGGCATTGCTCCGAGCAACAGAGATCTGAGGCTCTGGAGATGGTACTCATTAGAGAAGAACCGAGTTTTCCACCTTCCTGCTGTGGTCCCTGTCCAGTACCCGATGCCCCTAATGACTGGAATTGAGAGCTAGTTCCTGAACGTATGCTCCAAGAGGACAGCAAAAGAGCCTCTGGACCTCCAGGGCAGATGAGTCTTTTGGCCAATACAACATGGAGGAGCTGGTGTCAAACAGCCAGCTAGGGTTGTCATAACAACGGCCCCACATCCCAGCTGCCTCTGTGTCCCAGCTCCCGTTTGGCCTCACAGTCATTTCATGTAGAGGACATTGCTCTCTTGAGCTTGCCAGACCAAAACAAGGAGGCAAATGGACGTGCTTAGGGAGGAAGTCCACTTGTTCTCACAGCACCAGTTGGAAGTGCTCAGGCAGAACATGCCACCAAAGCATTTGGTCCACAGTGTCGGCCCAGGGCTAGACACACAGGGGTTTGGGCTCTGTATCATGGACTAGCTCCATGGTCTCTGATAAGGATCTTACGACAGCCAGAGACAGGGAGAAGTGCCCCACTCCAAACATGTCTGGTCCTTAAGCCCCAAGTCACCTGTAACTGTGACCTTATTTAGAAAAGCACTTAATGTCATTAAGGGTCTTGAGATGAAGCTCCTTAAACCCAAAGGTGTCTGTGGAAGAACAGAAGGCAGACATGGAGGTGAGGAGGGGCAGAGGCTGCAGTCTGCAGTTACAGGCAGGAATACTGGAGCCACCAGCAGAAAAAAGAGGCAAGGAAGGGTTCTGCCCCGGAACTTTCAGACGCATCCTTGCTCACACTGATTTTAGATTCTAGCCCTCGAGAATCATACATAAATTCCTGTGCCCTGCCTGTGTTAAATTTTACAGCAGCCCCTATTGTGATGGTCAGTTTGAACTGTCAGTGTGACACAGTCTAGAATCAACAGGAGAGGAGCCTCAGTGAGGGGCTGCCTAGATCAGGCTGGCTGTGAGCATGCCTATGGGGGATAGCTTTTTACAAAAGCTACTTATTTATTTTTATGTGTATAGATGTTTTGCCTGCATGTATGTCTGTGTACCACATGTGTGCCGGGTGCCCAGGGACTGGTGTTGGATCCTCTGAGACTGAAGTTGCAGACAGCTGTGAGCTGCCATGTGGGTGCTGACAATGGCACCCTGGTCCTGTGAAGAGCAGCCAGTGCTCTTAACTGCTGAGCCATCTCTCTAGCCCCTATGGGTGGATTATCTTGATTAAGTTAACTGAGGTGGGATGATCTGCCCGCTGTGGGCGGTGCACTCTCTAGGTAGGTGATTCTGAACTGTATGAATGGAAACGGTGAGCTCAGCACAGGAGAACATGTATTAGCTCATTGCTCTCTGACCTTGACTATGATGTAATGTCACCAGTTCTCCCAAGCTCCTGCCACTGTCACTTCCCTGCAATGATGGACTGTGACCTGGAATTGTGACCCAGATGAACCCCTTCGGCCCTAGTTTGCTTTGTTAGGGTATCAACAGGAAATGAAACTATGATACCTAAGAAAATAATTCACAGCTAGAGTCTTTTCATCAGTAAACTGGGGTTAGTGTTGTAGAATATTATTCTCAGGTGTGTTACTTTGTTTATGTTGCACTTGTCTAACTCTGTGAAGCTGTGTTACTGTGCCTGTCTAAAATACCTGATGGTCAAATAAAGAACTGAATGGCCAATAGTAAGGCGGGAGAGAGAAATAGGTGGGGCTGGCAGGCAGAGAGGATAAATAGAAGGAGAAATCTGGGAGAAAGAAGCAGCAGCCAGGGAAGGAGGAGGACTCCAGGGGCCAGCCACCCAGCTACACAGCAAGCCATGGAGTAAGAGTAAGATTTACAGAAGTAAGAGAATGGAGAAAAGCCCCGAGGCCAAAGATAGACGGGATAATTTAAGTTAAGGAAAGTTGGCAAGAAACAAGCCAAGCTAAGGCAGAGCATTCATAATTAAGAATAAGCCTCCATGAGTGATTTATTTGGGAGCTGGGTGGCAGGCCCCCCCAAAGAGTAAAAAACAACAAACAAGTTAGTCCTGGTCCCACTGGGTATCAGAAGAGAGAAAGCATGGAAACCCAGATGTCTAGAGAGCAGCACATAGCAATGTCATGTTGATGCAGGTTGTCAGAGGCCTGGATGACCAAAGTGTCCCAGATGTGACATGCCGGGGCATGAAGCTTATGGAACGTCTTACTCCACTGGAGGCATGGGCCTGGGGTAGGTTGAACAGCAGGAGACAGCTTGTCCAGTTTCAGACCTAGCTCCTACTAGGTTAGTACAACATGGAGCTGGTCTGCAGTCAAAAGTCATGGGAGAACAAGAAGAAATGTTTTGGCAGGCAATGGAGGCTGCTCACAACAGGATTGCCAAGATGTTATGCTTGTGCAGAGGTCATGGAGTTCATGTTCCTGGGTCCTGAGATCTCTCTAGCTGTCTACTGACGAGGGGCAACACATCTGAGCTAAGCAGGATAAAAATGGTGTGTTCCCCTGGGCACATTCTTAATAGCACGGAGGTAGCTTAAGCAGGAAAGATACAAATCTGGGTAGTAGAAGCTATGCTCAGGTGCGTGTGCGTGCGTGCGTGTGTATGCGTGCGTGCGTGTGTGTGTGCGCGCGCGCGAGAGCACGCGCGCATGTGTGCGTGCGCATAAAAGATAAGAAAATTGACAGTTGGCTTCTCTATGGATGTGGTGGGTTTTGTTTTGTTTAAACTGATTTTAAGGGCTGTTTTAGGTTTACAGGAAAACAGAATGGAAAGTGCAGACATTCCTATAGAGACACCACCACTCCCTGGTTTTCCGCATCATAACACCTTGCATTGGTCAGTTGTACATTGGCTGGAATTGATGCACTGATATTGAAGTCCATAGCCTGCGTGCTGGCCCACTCTTGCTGGTGTACGTTCTGTGGGTCTTGACAAATGTATACTGTGCCCAACATCAAAGCTTCCTTAGAGTCGTTTCCTAGCCCGAAGAACTCCTCACAGCTCCCTTATTCACCCCACCCTCTCTCAACTCCTGGCCACGAATTGGTCTCCTCACGGCCCCTGCAGCTTTTACTTTCCCACAAACTAACTTCTGTCAGGGTTAGTCTCAACTGCTCTTTTCTTCTTCCCTATTCGGTACATAAAGAAGAAACAGGAAACAACAAACTTGGGCAATAGATCAGCACTCCATCAACCATCACTGTGGCTAGGGAACCAGATTCTGAGCAGGATGCTAGGGCTTGTTAGTTGACTCCTGAATGCTTCTTAGCGTTCCCTATACTTTGGGATACTAATTAAGCTGGTTTTGGGACACTTGCATTAGATGAATGCTGGACCAACTCCGTATAACTAGGTCCCTCCCTTCAGAATCTTGTAGCCAAGGGGGCAGGCTGTGGGGTACCAGTCTGTTCTCTCCAGTATGACCATGACACACAAGAGGAGAAGTGAGCCTCATTACTGAAAAGCAGCTCTGCGATTCCAAGGGGAGGACACTTGGCCTCTGTTCCCCAGAAGGTAGAAGGCTCCACGGCTACGGGCCTGGAAGCATACTCACGGTTAAACAGACATCGATGAGTGTGCAGGTCTTCCCATCTCCAGTGTACTTTGGCAAGCAGTTACAGACGGCCTGTTCGGGAGCAGAGGCAAACGGTCATTGAACAGCAGGTTAGTGCTCTGGGTCTCAGACTGGAATTTGACTGTGGAATGGAGGCATGAGAAGGGACTATGCCTGCCTTCCTTCCCTCCCTCCTTCCTTCCTTCCTTCCTTCCTTCCTTTCTTTGTAATACATAGTATACTCGAGTTCTAGATCTCACAGACATCCCACCCTTATCACCAAGATACCTTCTTTTTTGATGGGAAGAGAGCTAAGCTGGAGTACTGTCTTATCTCCAACAAGAAGGAACTCAGACACCAGTGCCAGCATATGCTGAGGGGAAGGCTTTGCAGCTCCCGGGATATACACAGGAAAAGAAGCCGCCACACCCGTTCCATGGACAAGGAAGGCAGCCGGAGCTTGAGGAAGGGGATGCTGTTTTCAGGGGGTTGGGAGCAGAACCCCACAGGCCTGATGGCCACTTGTTAGAACTGGAATCCGCAGGCGGGGCGAGCCAGGGCAACCTGGGCAGGTTCCCACTGTTTCTCCTCTTCTTTCAGCACTGGCCCCAACCTTGTCTAAGCCTTTCCCAATGGGCCTAGCAGCTGTCTCATCTCAGCTGGGGTGGTATTCCTAGAGCTCAGTTCACCATCGCTGCCTTCCAGGTCTGCAGGAACACTGTTAGAGGGCCCAGGGGCCAGAAACCTTACAAGAACAATTTCCTCATTCCATGTATATAGGAACTCTATTGAGACATGAAAATATATGAGTAAAAGTCCAACAGAGTCTGCTGAGACTTTCTGATGATTAAATGTACACACACACACACACACACACACACACACACACACACACACACCCCTTCCATGTTTTTTTAAAGATTTTTTTAAAACTTAAGATGCTTAGGCACCTGCTCGATCTGCCCATTGAGGGACGCAGCGCTGCAGTCTCCTAAGAGGCTCGGTGAGCTCCGAGGGACATTTCTTGGGTATCTGACTTCTTACCCAGGGTCATGACGTATGCACTGCCCTGCCTGGTCATTTTGTGTGTTTACCATGTGTCTGGGACTGAGAGAGGTGGAGTGTGGGTCTTTGCTCCTCCGTTGCCCCTGTATCCTTTTGCTCCATGGCCACCACCCCTTGCTGGAGTCCTCTTATTTTCCTACTCCCCCAAATTCACTTGCCCCAGGGTAGCTGCACAACTGTCTGTGCTGGGGCCATATCAATGCAGAAGTCTGAACTGTGAGCTCCTGGCTTGGCACAGTGCCCTCCAGAGCCTGGAGCCAAAGAAAAATGGGAGGCATTCTGGGGATCAGAAAGCTGAAAGAATGGGCAACATTTTTGGTGAAACTTCTAGGTGCTTCTAGGATCACGGAGGTTGCAGGTGAGTCCACCCCACTTTTAGAAAGCCCTTTTCCTAGTCCCCGCCCCTCAGACTGCCTCTTGTGCTTTCACTGTCTGCCCTGCAGTGGTTCTGGCTGCAACTGGTCCAAGGTCTGTTCCGCACTTCTTTCCCTTAGGCCTGGGTCTTACGACTCAGGAGTTTCCTCCCAAGAAGCCTCCAAGAGGCGACTCACCTGACTGGGCCCTGTCTGTGTGCACTCCGCGTTCTTGTCACAGCCGCCATTGTTCTCCAAACACGGGTTTATCTCTTTAAAACAAGAGCCAACGTGTGTTATGAGAGTCAAGCTTTATGTCTGTGAAGAGGCATTCTGAGGGCATTCCCCAGGGACCGGAGACAGCTTGGATAACTGGCCAAGAGCAGCAGGTGTCTACGTGGGACTCAGTTTTCTGGAACTTCAGGGGCAGAAATAATTCGGGGTGGGGGGATGGTTTCTCAAAACTGACCCTCCCACCCGGTTGGGCAAATTCTAGTAGAGGCACCATCTGAAGGGTTAAATTTGACCCTCTGTGGAATGAATATGAATGTATCGAAGGCGAATCTTAGGACCCAGTCCACCAGTGCAACAGATGAGGAGACTTGGGAACGAAAGCACAATCATCTGCAACATCACAAAGACTAGTTTAGAGGAGACTCGTCAACAGACGCTCAGTTTAGGCCATCCTGAGAGGAGCAGACAGCTCGATGGCAGAGCTTCTCTCCACTGATTCACAGCAGAGAGGGGAGAGGGACCGTGCAGTGGGTCACTCGGGAGCGCTATGACCTCCTGGTCATATCATAAACAAGGGCTGATGGAAACCTTGAGACCTGTGACAGCCTACAAAGGATACATGATTTTTGTGACATTTTGGCCTGGAATATACAAGTGGAATCTAATAATGAAAAAAAAAAAGAAAACAATAAAACCTCAAACCCCAAATAAAAGACACTTTATCAAAGAAATAGTCCAAAGAGTTAAGACACTAAATGCAATATGCAGTCCTCCAAAGACCCCAGACTAGAGAACTTTTGGGACAATTGATAAAATTAACATGTGAATATAACTAGAAAATGTATTATAGTGATAATCAACTTACTGAAGTCAGGAAGTGTGTGTGGCTACAGAACAAGCTGCCCTCATTCTCAGGAAATACAGACTCAGTTATTGGGACAAATACAACATGACTTACACAGCTTAGTCTCAGATGCCTAAGGAACAATATGAAAATACACCAAGAGAGCAAAGGAAAACGTGAGCAGTAGACTGTTAATGTAGGTCAAGAGCACGTGATTCTTTTTAGAATGATGGTGGCAACCCTTTTTGGTGGGTTAAAATTCAGACAGTTTTCTAGGGCACACCTCTAGAACAGAGCTGTGTGCTGTTGCCCAAGCAGGCTACACGTACTTTCAAGGAATCATTCTGTTACATCATTAAGTATAAACACCATTATAGTGTGTTTATACTTAATATACATCTGTTATAATGATGTAACAGAATGGTGTAATGGTATCATAAGATACCATTTTTTTTTGCTGAAAATATCTATGTATATAATAAAATGGGGTAATGTAAAAATAGTTTAAGAGTCCCTGTCTCTAGATACATGTCCGTAATCTTTTGCAATTTTCTAAAGATGTGTAACATTGTAAATCAATGAAAGGCCAAAACATCAGTTGCCACTAGAATTTTTAAGTGGAAAAGGTCTCTCCTTCCATTCAAAGTGAATTTTTTCATCACATGCCTTCACGCCCCTGTGGGTACAACATTTCCACACCCTTGGGCTTTCCCGCCAAGGCATACTGTATTTTGATCTCAGCAGCAGTCCTAACAATAAGAGCTCATACACTAGAACATTTTAACAGGGCTCTGACTGACACCATTTCCACCACATGGGCAAGGGATGGTCGCCTACCGAGGCATATGATGCCGTCTCCTGTATAGCCCGCCTTGCACACACACACCCGGCTTCCTGGGGTGGTTCTTTTACAGTCAGCCTTGGCAGAGCATCCTCCATTGCTGATCTCACAGGCATTGATGGCTGCAGAAGAAGGAGACATTTCTTTTTAAACCTGAGCCATTGATAAAAGGAAGCTTTTAGACCAACTCCAGCGGCCTTGGATCAATGTGGTTAATGACTCAACACAGAGAGTGTACTGGATGTTTTTATGTCAACTCGGGACAGCTGTGGTCATCAGAGAGGCAAGAACCTTGATTGAGAAAATGTCTCCCTAAGATCAGGCTGTAGGCAGGCCTGTAGAGCATTTTCTTTATTAGTGATTGATGGGGAGGGCCCAGACCACTGTGGGTGGTGCCATCCCTGGGCTGCTGGTCCTGGGTTCTATAAGAACGCAGGCTGGACAAGCCATTGGGAGCAATCCAGTAAGCAGCACCCCTCCATGGCCTCTGCATCAGCTCCTGAGTCCAGGTTTCTTCCCTGTTTGAGTTCCAGTCCTGACCATTTTCAATGGTAAACAGTGGTGTGTGTGTGTGTGTGTGTGTGTGTGTGTGTGTGTGTGTGTGTGTGTGTGTGTGTGACAGACATTTTGTTCATGATAGTCAAGGCCTGAAAACACCAATCAGCTGGTAAACGGATGTGGAGGTGGTGCTTTATCTACTCAATGAAATTAACTCAGCCATCAAAAGGGGTGAATTTAGCCACACCCACTAGCATCCATAATTCCATTCACACCAGATTCTAGAAGAGACAAAACTCTCCAATGTCCTAGAAAGACGATCGGGGTCCCTGAGCAGGGATAGGGGTTAGGAGGGCTAATGCCAGCTAGCGCAGTGTTTTGATTGCGTTGGCGGGTGCACGAGTTTGTCGCATGCCATCGCACTCTTTTCTGATCCGGAATGGATCCGTTAGTGTTTACAAACCACAGCTCATAAATGTTTACTGAACAAGATGAAGGGAGACCTACATGTCACTGGAGCCAGTTCTTGCATCCTCTCGTCCTCCAGGAGTTGAGCCTGACGGTGCGTGGATCACCCCACCTTCTGTGTTCTTCTCACAGCAGAGAAAGTGTGACGGCTCCAAGTTCTTATCTGAACTTGGGTTTCTAAGACTGCATTTTCATCCTTGACTGTGTGTGTAATAATGCACCCTGGTCATTCTCACCCCTACTCTCTCCTATCTCCCTCCTACCCCTGCTAACTCCTACCTCTTCATGAGTCCATTTCCCACATTCCTATCTTTTTGTTTGGAAACTCATGTGACCACGGGTTTGGAATTCTCCACTGGAGGCTGGTAGGCTCATCAGCAGGCACACAACTGAAGACAGTGACTGTCCGTATTTCAGAATCTATCAACAGTCAACAGTTCAGCCGAGAGAGGGGCCCTCTGAGGCCCTCCCCTATCCACACTGGGTGAGAACAGGCTCAGCCTTGGGCAGGCCCAGGGCAGGCAGCTGAGGCTGGGACAATGCTTGTGAGGGCCATCCATGCTCAGAGGACAGCATTTCCAGCCCTTCTCACTATCTTCTGGCTCTTACATTCTCTCTGCTCTCTCTTCCTCAGTGTTCCCTGAGCCTCAGATGCGGTGCTCTGAATGTCCTGTTGAGGCTGAGCACTCAACTCTCGCTTATTCTCAGCACCGTGAACATCCATGAGTCTGCAGTCACCGTCATTCATTGCAAAGAGAGGTTTCTCTCGTTAAGGCTGAGAGCAGCATTTGTCCCGGCGCCAGGCAACTGGAACGTGGCTGAGTTCCTCCTTTTCTAGTGCTAAATTTGTGTATGTACCCTAAGAATAATAGCTCACATGTCTCAGCACTTTAGAGGTACAATCTGGATCATCTACAACTACCCAATGTTAACGATTCTCTTATCATCACAACTTTCCGAGGAGCAAATGGTGAGAGGCACAGCCAAGCAACATCCCCTAAGTAACACAGACTGTAAACATTCAATTCAAACTCAGGGGTCTAATAATGAGGCAAGGGCCTAACCTCTGACCTCTGCCTTATTCTGTCATTGTACTCAGAGAGGCCATTTCACCCCTTCTAGCACTCTGCAAGGAAGGTGGCTGGACGCTTCCTCTACGGATGAGCAGAGGGGCTCAGGGTAGTTAGACACCCATGCAATCTTACAAGTCTGGCAGGAAGAAGAACCAGGACTTAAACCCTTTACTGGCCCACCTTGAGTCCTGATGACTCAGCTGCACCATTTATCAATCATATCTATTGCTTTTAAAGCCAAGAGTCGATTCCAATTGCTCTCAGGGTTGCGCACCACTGCTCAGATGCAGTGAAAACCAGATGCAATTGCTTGCCCATCCCAAACCAACACGCCCCAGCCATGCAGGGCTGGGCACCGTCATTTGCTCAGTTACATGTGAGTCCCACCAGTGGCTGGCAGCAGTTCCTGAGGCCCGGCCGGGTCTCTCAGCCCACACAAGCCCTTCGCAGATCCCTGCTCCACCTGCCTGTGCAGACTGTTCCATTCCCTTGGAATCCCGCCGCACATTTGCACGAGGCCTGGCCATCTGGATCGAGAAGGCAGCTGCAGTGGGAAAGGGCAGGTGACATTTTCAGAGAGACACAACGTCCCACATGTGACTTCTAATCCCCCTGCAGCCCAGCATCCAGGCCCCGACTCTATGAAGCACCCAGAGGCTCTGCCTACGGCTTGAGGGGACAGTTGGTTCCTGGCGTGATCCCACCACCGCCATTCCAGCCAAACTGGACCGTGTGCCACTCATCTTCACAGTGCTAGGCACGTGCTTCGCTGAGCTTTGGGCTTACCGAATGTCGTCCCCAGGCAAGACAACAGCCCCTGAAGGGCAGCCTAATTATGATTGTCATTTATAACCAAGGCAGGGAGGAAGTAGAGAATTGACTCCAGGTCACGTGATGAGTGATGGAGGATGACTTTGGGTTCAGGTCTAACTCCAGCTACTAGGCTTTTTTCTGTTTTACAGGAGGATGTGCCTTGTGGCAGAAAGGAACAGGAAGGGACTGGGGGCAATGCTTACTGAGAGTGATGCCCCCTCCATGAGAGCCCTGTGGTATGGGCTGGGGTGACAACTGGCATTCTTGTCAATGTGCTAGGTGAGTCACTGGCTGCTCATGGAACATGCTGGATCTGGCCAACTCATGGTCGTTTCTTCAGAGATACCCAGTTTCTTTTTTTTTTTTTTTTTGGTTTTTCGAGACAGGGTTTCTCTGTGTAGCTTTGTGCCTTTCCTGGATCTCGCGCTGTAGACCAGGCTGGCCTCGAACTCAGAGATCCACCTGGCTCTGCCTCCCAAGTGCTGGGATTAAAGGCGTGCGCCACCACCGCCCGGCTCCCAGTTTCTTTTTAAATGTAATCTACATTCTCTTCAAAGATGTTGGGCAAACACTCCCCTCCCCCAAAGGGCCCGAGGTGAGAACTACTGGGCTTGTCTTGTCCCTAGAGGTCAGAGGACACCTACTTGGCACTGGTGTGGCAGGTCCCATTGCAGTTGTCTTTCGTGATCTCTGAAAAAGAAACCAATTGTCTGAGAATTCCTGCTTTAGTCCCCAGTAGCAGGAAAGACTGAGTTCCTTGAAGTCATTTTTAGCTATGTAAATCCTTGCCATTGCGTAAACACTTTTCAAATTGCTGCCAGGGAGCCCAGAGACAAGCCTGAAGGTCAAGCATACTAAGGAGGCATCTCCCAGAGTGGATGCTCCTGGTGAGGACCACACACTTTGGATGGGGTAGGTGCTCACACTTGCTAACCAGCTAGATGCCAGCTGGTGGCTGGCCTGTGAAAGATCCCGATGAAGTCTCTGACTCTTGTTCTGTAGGTGACTGAAAAGCCATAGCAAGTTGTCAAGAAGTCCTGGGGATGGAGTGGGGTGAGACATGCTACCGGTTTCTGTCTAGGTTTCTTGCAGTTATGTGGAGGACAGAAAGGAGAGGGATGGGCCATAGGATTGAAAGTAGAGAGCTGGATCACAAGGCTCCTGGTGACAGAGGGCAGGTGGAAGAGAGATTCCAGAGATGTGGACAAGTAGAATACTCCGAGATGATGTTAGTGAAGGGCAGACATTAAAGAGCAAGGGGTGGCTCCGAGGTTGAGTGGTCTAGCTGTCGTCTTCCATAATTGACCACCATCCATGCTGCTGCCTGAGTCACGGTCAGGGCACCATCCTCAGCATCTCCTGCACCTCCCAGTCTCTGCTTCATTTGACACCCAGGGCACCATCCTCAGCATCCTGCATCTCCCAGTCTCTGCATCATTTGACCCTCAGGGCACCATCCTCAGCATCCTGCATCTCCCAGTCTCTGCTTCATTTGACACCCAGGGCACCATCCTCAGCACCTCCTGCACCTCCCAGTCTCTGCTTCATTTGACACCCAGGGCACCATCCTCAGCATCCTGCACCTCCCAGTCTCTGCATCATTTGACCCTCAGGGCACCATCCTCAGCATCCTGCATCTCCCAGTCTCTGCTTCATTTGACACCCAGGGCACCATCCTCAGCACCTCCTGCACCTTCCAGTCTCTGCTTCATTTGACACCCAGGGCACCATCCTCAGCATCCTGCACCTCCCAGTCTCTGCATCATTTGACCCTCAGGACACCATCCTCAGCACCTCCTGCACCTCCCAGTCTCTGCATCATTTGACACCCAGGGGCCTTCACTGTCCACATCAGAGTTCTGCTGCTGCCTTATTTAGGAATTGCACTAATGGTCTCCTGGAAAGTTGCCATAGCTTCTAGGCTGCTCCCTGTCCCTTTAAATGAGGTTGTTTGTCATGCCCCATGCTCTTAGAAGTAAGTATAAAGGGACAGTGAGGGGTAAGGCACTGCATTTACTCTGGGGATTTACTCAGGATATCTTCCTGCTTATATGACCCCCGCCTACTCTCCATGGCTCTCTTCCAGGACTGTCTGAATCCTGATTCTGCACCCCAACATCTGATACCTGCTCTTGGTATCAGATGTCCCGTTGGTCTGGAATCCTTTAGATTCCCCATTTTGGTGTTCTTATAGCTCTGTCTTCTGGATTTAGCATTCTCCTGGAGCTTTGACTATGACAGTCCCTCAGACAAACCACATCACTGGAGCCCTCACAAGGCACTTGTGACCTTCTTTCTAGCTCCTGCCTCAGAGGGGACAATAAGGTCTCTGATACTGATTTCCAAGGTCATTCTTTTCAACCTGGTGCCTGATTGATTTCTCTTAAATACAAAGAAGATATTATTGCAACCATGTTTAAAACTGTCAATGGCTTCTTACTAGCTTGAGTTGGGAAGCCACCGTGCCTATCTTTTAGAGATCTGGCTCTTGCCTCCCCTCTAACCTCTCATTCAGCTTGCTTCTTTGCCTCTGTTCTCACACCCTGCAATTGTGTAGACCTCTAAATGTGTGCAGATTTTCTGGATCTGTGAAGTTCTCCCTTTCTTCTCATCACTGACCCCTGGGGTACAATTAGAAACATGTGAGACTGGAGCAAATGAGTTCTCATAAGACCCTGAAGTTAGGAAAATAATACGTTGCTACTGGACCGTTTGGCAATGAGCACCAAAAACCTTGCTGAGAACAGCTCCTGTCAGACACATGAATTAAGAAGACAAATGTGGAAAGAGGCATATAATACACACTCATTGTGACACTGTTTACGACAGTAGACAATTGATTTTAGAAAGTGCAGTTAGGGAAGGGATATAACTCAGGGCCAGACGGCTTGCCTATATATCACGGGTAGGTGAGGCGGCCGTTCATTTGCCAGCACTGTGGCAAACAGGCACAAAACGGTTCTGTTTCTAATAACATTATTAAAGATGCTGATCTAGGTGCATTCACACGGAGGAAAATGCCCATTGTTTTTGTGGAGTGAGAAAAGAGGTTATAAAATATGGAGTCTGATCCCCCACACATAGGGTTCTGTACTAAGTCACACAGAAGATCGCTAATAGGAGTTTCCAGCATTGGGCATATGAGTAACTTGGTTTTTTTTTGTGTGTGCTTTTCCTTATTTCACACTTTTGGTAGCAGAGAATTCTATTTACTCTCAGGAAGTACTAAAGGTATTGTTTCTACCCTGGAAAGGAAAACAATGTGTCTTCTGAGAGGCAGGCTAAGGACAGAGCACCGAGGACACTTACCGCTGTCACAGTTCACTCCTCGCCAGCCGACATCACAGTTGCAGGAGCCGTCTCCGGAGGGTCCTTGGTTACATCTCCCATGGACACAAGAGCACGCTAAGTAGAAAACATGACCAGACTCTGACTCATGTTCAACATCCCCTTTATCATTTCCTGGGTGTGCTTCTCTGCACCCAGGCTCTGACCAGGGTCTTGTGCAGGCCTGTGGTCACAGGACACAGGGATGCAGGTTATCAGGTCAACTCTATCCTGTTCAAGCCACGGTTCTGGGACTGTGTGGCACTGTGGGAATGTGACTCAGTACCAAACTATCCTCAGCTAAGGTCACTTGAGGATCCAGGATCATGTGGGGCCCTAAGGGAGTAGACTTCAAAAGATGCCTATCTGGCTGGGCATGGTGGTGCACACCTGTAATCCTAGCACTTAGGAGATATCTGTGAGTTCAGGGCTAGCCTGGTAGACATAGTGATCCAGGCCAGCCAGGACCCTGTCTCAAAAGAAAAAAAAATCTCTATTTAATACCAGGTTTGTAGAAACCTGTTTGCTCTGCCTTCTCCAAAGACACAGAACTAATGGTTCCTTCATTTTATAGCAGGGTCCCAATCTCCTTATGAATTTGTTGAAAGCTGAGGAGTCAGTGTTTCTTGTCTTGAATTGAGTCATGGTTTATGGGGACAGACATATAAAAAATTCACTAAGCTTTACATGTAAGATTTAGTGACATTATTGTAAGGCAGATGACATGCAGACATGAGAATCCAAAAAAAAAAAAGATTTGATTAAAATATGAAAAAGCCATAGTGAGATCTATCATGTTGTAAGCCAGTTTAAAAATACTATTTAAGGGCTGGATAGATGGCTCAGAGGTTAAGAGCACTGGCTGTTCTTCCAGAGGTCCTGAGTTCAATTCTCAGCAACCACATGGTGGCTCACAACCAGCTACAATGAGATCTGCTGCCCTCTTCTGGCCTGCAGGCAGAACACTCACTGTATATATAATAAAAAAATAAATCTTAAAAAAAATACTATTTAAAAAAAGGATTGTGGACAATGCTACTTCTAAAAGCCATGGGTATTGAACAAAAACTCCAGTGCCAGGTGTGGGGTACCTCCTTGTGAGCTGTTGGTCAGGGGGGCCCCAAAGGCTCCCAAACTATGCAGGTTCTTGCCACTCCAGGCAAGACGTGACCATTAGTACAACAACGTCCTCTGTTAAAGGGGAAACTGACACATTTTTCATTGGATTTTAGGACTGTTCCACAAGAGAAGCCCAGGCATGGTATTGTAAACCTGGTTAAACTTAAGAGCTAGGGAGGCAATGGTCTAGAGGGAAACTTATTACTGTTGTTTTGCTGAATGGACGCAGTGCCAAACCATCCTCTAAATATTGATGTGTATACTTGTGGACTAGCGCTGCGCTCAGCCTTGGTCAGAAAAGCATTTGTTTATTTATTTATTTATTGACAGTGAGAAGTAGTTAATTGGTTAATGTAGAGGCTCAAAGTTGGTTTAGGTGCTGAGAACAAGTGACCGTTGAGTGCTCAGCCTTAACAGCACACTTTTATCACACCTTGTGGTGGTCTGAATAAGAATGGTCCCCATAGGCTCATATATTTGAATGCTTGGTCCCCAGTTGGTGGAACTGTTTGGGGAGGATTAGGAGGTGTGGCTTTGTTGGAGGTGTGTCACTGGGGATGGGCTTTGGGGTTTCAAGAGCCCACACCATTCCCAGATATCTCCCTCTTGACCTCATGCTTGTGGATCTGATGTAAGCTTTCAGCTGTGCTCCAGTGCCATACCTGCCTGCCTGCCTGCCTGCCACCATGCTCCACCACTTACATGATAGTCATGGACTCTAACCCTCTGGAACCATGAGCCCCCACATTAAACACTTTCTTTTATAAGTTGTCTTTGCCATGGTGTTTTGTCACAGCAGTTGAAAAGTAGCTAAGACACCCGTCAAGGCTCAGAGAACATTGTGGAAGAGGAAGTGGAAAGAATTTAATGGGAAGGAGTGCTATAAAGGTGGTCTTCTGGACATGATGTGGTTGTTTGGCACCCATGAACTCAAACTGGCACTGTTATAGTTCGTGGTTCAGCCACTGCTACCTCCACAAGAGCTGCATGACGCTGGGCTCACAACATTCCACAGACGGAGGAAGAGTTTGTAAGGCCCTATTCCTCCCAAGGGAGCCACAGGGGGTTAAAGGTTACATTGAGAAGGTAGGGTAGCCTCTGGCAGATTGCCCTTGCTCGAGTAAGTAACCACTGACCCATGCTCATGCAGTCAATCCTAATCAAATGCAGTGGTTCATTAAAAATAGATATGAGACTAGGAGGGGGACTTGTGAAGAAGAGGGGTTCAGTGGGAGGGGCAGGGGAAGAGAGCAGATAAAGGTGGGAACCTTGATGAGAGAACATTATAGATACGTGTTTAGGAAATTGTAAAAGAATTGTAAATAAATAAATAAATAAATAAGAACTTGGTGAAAGCTATGAATACCACCTTCAACCAAAAGCATTCAGCTTTGGGTCTTGGTGGACTCCATGGAGTCACCCACAGATTCTAGGTTAGGAAGTATTGTATGAATGGAAGCAAGTCTCCCAAACAACACAGAAAGATAAATCAACACTCTAATTTCAATGATATATCACATGGCCAAATTTGAGCCACTCAGTTATGTATTAGTTTTGTCTGGTTTAGATAGGCTGGGAAGAAAACAGTGACAGCTGAGTTGATGGTTTTAGGACCAGCTGGAACAAGGACTTGTCTCCTGGTGCCCCTGGGTACAAGGAAGCCAGGATGTGGACGTTCAAGAGGACGTTCAAGAGTCCCCAGACTGATTAAACATCAAAGCTTGCTGATGGTGATCAAGGAGTGACCTTCCCCAAGAGGACAGTTTAAGAGCCAGGCTTTGGGGTCAAGAAAGGTATGTATTCAGACCTGAGGTCTGCTTCTCCTCAGCTGACCTTGGGGGAACTCATTCATGGTCCTGGCCTTAATATCCTTATTTGTAAAATGGGTACGGCACACCAGTGCAGTTCGTCTGGGATTAAATGGGCCATTAGGACAAATCTGTCTCCCCTGCCCCCTCAACTACTGAGCAAGTCCACAGGGACGTTCAATCACGGTGATTAGCACATACAGGCAAACTGAGAGACGGAGTTGGGCTGGAAACGTCAGCAAACAAATTGGAGGATGGGTAGGTACATCCAGATCAGTGACTGGAAATGGTTTGGGACACTGCTCTATACAAATGAAATAGCAGAGGTTTCAAACAAACAAACAAACAAACAAACAAACACAAACAAACAAACATCAGCGACTCTCTGTAGCCCAAGCTGGTCTCAGACTCAGGGCAGTTTTCCTCCCTTAGCTTCCCGAATGCCAGGAACACTGTGCCTGGTCACAGAGAGGCTTATACTTTGCAATCATAATGCTGGGTGAGTCCTGCTGCCGGAGAGGCTGGGGAGAAAGCATTGAAGCTACTGCTCTTTTCTAACATGCTGCTGGCTAGCTGGGGTCTGGGAGGACTGGGGGAGCCAGGGTCTGGGCAGGAGTGATGCTCACCTTGGTCACAGTGGACACCATACTTGCCCTCTGCGCAGGTCTCGCAGGCTGTCCCATTGAAGCCCTGCCCACATTGGCACAAGCCAGTGCCATTCACACCATCCAGACAGAAGCCATTCCCAGAGCACACATTCTGACCTTCTCCGGGGCAGGCTTGGCATTGTGGGCCAAAGAAGCCAGCACAGCATCCTCTCGTCTGAAACAGAAGGACAAGGTGGTGCACGTGTTTATCTTCTGCTTTGGGGACTCCTGGGGTTCTGTGTGAGCCTGCCTGTTTCTTAAGACTCCAGGATTTCTAAGGGATAGGGGATGGAGCCCTCTGAGGACCGAGTGAGGCTCCGCAATTTCCCAGGTCACTTGCCAGCCCTGCAGGCAGGGAAGAGGGAGAATAAAAAGACAAGAGATGAAGATGAAGAATGTCAAGGAGGGGAGGCAGGAAGAACAAGGCAAAGGAAGCCCGGCTGGTGGTGCATGCCTGTAATCCTAGTACTTAGGAGGGTGGCCAGGGCGGAGCCAGTTTGGGCCGGATTAACAAATTTATTGTTGTTGTTGCTGCGACAGGGCCTCCTTTAGCTGGTGCTGGCCTTGAACATCTCATCTTCTTCTACTTCCTGAGCCTGGGATACAGGCTGGTGCTCCTCACCGGCTCCAAGCAACAAAGAATAACACAGGTGATACCAGAGGAGTGGTGGGACCCAACAAGCCTTCAGCACCTCCAAACCAGGGACCCGTCTCCTGGATGGTGCTTCATCTATGGAAGGAGCAGATGCTCTGGCATGCTCTGAGAGCCTACTGTGGTTCAGGGAAGCCCCATAGGAGGTCTGCTTGGCTTCAATGACTTTATTCTTAAGTACACTAAGACATAAAACTCTCTCCAGCCCCACGCTCTGCAGTGTAAACCCTGAGAAGAAGAGGGCTCATCCTCTCGGGAAGAAGCAGGACAGTAAGTTGTAAGTGACATCCAGAGATGCTGGGTTTTGGGGTTCCATTTTCTGAATGGCCAAGTACCCCTTGCCTTCCCTTGCTGGCTACGTCCTTTGTCTCTTGGTTTCATTTAAGTAACTAATTAATGTAGTTAAGTTTCATTGCGCAAGCATGTGTTGTGAGAACAGGGGCATTCCCTTCACCTTCCACACCCTCAGTTTCTTCCTTACTCAGGTGAGTGCTTTGGCTTTTACCCATTTTCTTATTTCTTTCTTTCTTTTTTTTTTTTTTTTTTTGGTTTTTCGAGACAGGGTTTCTCTGTGTAGCTTTGCGCCTTTCCTGGAACTCACTCTGTAGACCAGGCTGGCCTCGAACTCACAGAGATCCGCCTGGCTCTGCCTCCCGAGTGCTGGGATTAAAGGTGTGCGCCACCACTGCCCGGCTCCCCATTTTCTGATTTACAGGCTTTCCCCAATTTTCTTGTGACCAGTGCTACTTTGGATGGCAACAATGAGCTGAGGAGCAGATGGCAGGAAGAACATTCTGAGAAATGTAGTGTAGGAATGACTGTACCGTTGCTGAGTGTTGGGGAAGGCTAGCGCATACTCACGATGATGGTTCTCATACACTTTGGCTGGCACCCAATGAATACGGAGCGCTTCCCCATGAAGTAAATGGTATAGATGCATTTCCTTGTCTCGCCCTATGAAATCATAAGGATTTTGTCATCCCTGTAGTTAGGAAGAAAGCTTCCCCATTTCTATAACATATTCTGGAAAGGGTGGTTGTGGCTTCTTGGTGCGACTTCATAAGCAAGAACACAACCTCACAGTGCTGGCTACTTCAGGGCAGCTGGCAAAACCCAAAGTTATACTGTAAAGCAGTGCTCTCTAAGAAGAACATTTCTCTAGAAGACAAAATCAATTTTAGAGGAATTAAAAAAGCCAGATAAAAATATTCTTCTAGTCCTTAAATATTCTTCCAGTCATTAAATTTAAGCTTTAATTTGTTTATTGATTCATAGTCTGCCAAATCCAAGAAAGAATTGTTTGCTCATAAAGATTTATAACATCTACTACCAAATTAAAACCCAAACGAGAGACTCGGCATTCATTGTTTACCATGAATTATTATTACTACGCTATGGGGCCACAGGGTGTTTATTCTCTATAACAGTTGTTAGTTATAAGAAACAGATTGGTAATTAATTTAGAGATATGTCTACCTTTGTAATGCTTACATCTGTTTCTTTGAGAAGGTCAGTTGTGACTTCAATTATAAAAGGGAACCAGGTAGGAGGAGCTGGCTATGGGACGTGGAGACTGTCTTCTCCCATAGAATAGCTTGCTGCAATCCTTAACTGGTTAGTATAAAGAATGTGAAAGCGGAAAAAGACTTTCTTGGATTGCACGGTGGTTTATGGGCCCATCTCTATTTTAACTATGAATTAAATCCCCTTTAGTCCCCCCAGACCCGCATTTAAGGCTATGGAGATGTACACCAACAGGGAGAAGGGCCATCAGTGAGTGTTCTCTGGACAGGACACAGCCATCGCAATTGTGGACTCACAGCAGTGGTGGCTGTTTGCACTGGGCTTGCACAAGTCTGGGCCTGTCAGTCAAGGATGGGGGAGGAGCCCCTGGGGCCCTACCCCTCCCAAGAAAACCACTCATTATTGATGAACGGGGTGCAGGGGAGTCACTGTCTTCTGTTGTGTCTCCATTGCTGGGGACACATTCCCACCAGGCTCTGTGGACAGTCCTACATCCATGGTGACATTAACAGCCTGGTTAAACTCAGCGAGACACAAGACAAAAAGACACAGGTGTGGGAAAGGGCCTTGCTTGTGTGGGTTGACAGGTAAGAGAGGGTGTGGTGAGTTTAATCAGAATGTATTTTATATGTATTCATGGAACTGCCAAAGAATAAATTTCATTAATAAAAAAAATCAAGTGAAATGTAAAAAAATAAAAAGGAAGTGAGCAGACCACAAGCACCCCACCCCGCTCTGGACTGTGGATGCCGCATGCCCAGCTGCCTCATGCTCCTGCGGCTGTGAGTTCCCTACCATAACTCAGGGACTGTACCCTCAAACTGGAAGCCAAAATAAGCCCTTTCCTTAAAAAGTGCACTGCATATAAAAAGCTAGAATTAAACCAAGGAGGGAAGGGGAACAGAAGAAAATATATGCTTTCCAATTTGGAGTCTCTCTTCTCTGGAGGCTATTTATTTATTTACAAAATAAGCTAAAAGTACTTACAGATGGTTTGGAGTCTCTATTCTCTGGAGGCTGTTTGTTTATTTATTTATTTATTTATTTACAAAACAAGATAAAAGTACTTACGGATGGTTTTGTTCCAAGTGGGCAGATTGGTTGCTGGAAACACGTCCCACAACTTCCCTTGGTAAAAAGTGTAGAGATAAAAAGAGGTCATGTCAAGGTTATTAATTTCAGTGCAAAATGAGGCTGCGAGTAAGAGTTAGGAGATGCAGGTTTTAGAACACAGAGCTGAGCATCAGGGGAGAGCATCTGCTCAACCTCCTTGATGTTCTATGAGACAAGCTCTTTACTCCAGGTCTTGCCTGTTTGAACACTGCTTTCATCTATAATAGTCTAAGGATGCAATAACCCTTTTTTTAATTAAGAGATTTTCTATTCATTTTACATATCAACTACAGATTCCCCTGTCTTTCCTCCCACCCCCTAGCCTTTCCCCACAAGAAGCATGGGAGACATCACCTATCTAAATCAGCATTCTTTAGCACCAATTTATTGATGCACTGGAGCCCTTGCTTACTGAACTGGGTCAGATAAAGAGACTGTGTGTCTGTTACACACAGTGCCTGTCTTGACAAAAATATGGTGTGGCTGAGGGCTGTGGATCTGGAGCCCTCTACTGAAATAACACATACAAAGAACAAAAGACAGATTGGCAGACACTTTTGAGTGTTATCAGTGTCCAGCTATTGGTACGCACTCGACAGTGAGTGTCACTGCTGTGAACTCTTGTTTCTAGGGCCAGACTGCCCTGATCTGAATCTCTTCTCTGCCACTCGCTACCGTGTGAATATACCTCTCTGTGGCTCATTTTCCCCTCTGTAAACTGGAGACAAAGTCCCTACCGCTCAGGGTGTTGTGAGGATTACATGGTTTAATAAGTGTACAATGTGCAGAGTGACGCCTAATGCACATCAGCAGTTGTTACGATCACTAAAAGACATGACGCTGTCTCGCAGCCTGCAGGGACAGGCTTGCACTACTGCATTTGTAGCACACTGGATTCACCATTTCCACACTCTTCTTCTGGTTGACCAGCCTTAGTCAACACCTGTCAGAGCTGACCCGTGGACCTCTCCCCAGCACAGTTCCACTCTGCAGGGGACCCAGGGCTTCAGAATCCTGCTCAGCACAGTCGTCTGTGCTTCCCCAGGCATGCTAGGCGCCATCCATCCCAGTGGATGGCGAGCCCAGGGAGCTCTGGGCTCTGTCTTGCGCCTCCTCGTCCTCTATAACCGTGTACTCTTTTTGGCACATTAGAGATGCTCACTAAGTTTCAGTACTGAGGCTCGAACCCAGGGCCTCACGCATACCAGGCAAGTGTTCTACTTCTGAGATACAATGCCAATCATAACGAATGAGGAGGTTTTGAACTAAACTGAGATAACCTAATAGAAAATCTTAAGTTTAAAATTATTATTGTTTAGACATTTTTTATTACATTTTGTATGTGCTCAAGTGCATGTGTGTGTGTGCAAGTGCATGTGTGTGTGTGTGTGTGTGTGTGTGTGTGTGTGTGTGTGTGTGGCTGTACATGTGTGGAGGACGACCTGCAGAATTCACTTCTCTCCTTTCAACATATGGGTCTTGGGGATTGAGCTCAGGTTGTTTTGACTTGGTGGCAAGTGTCTTTACCCACTGAGACATCTCCCTGGCCCCTTGTTTAAAAATTAAAAAAAAAAGCCATAACCCACACTTTCACCCTTGTTGTAACTTACTTTCACAATAATGGTGTCATTACTGTCACATCTATTCTTCTGAATTTCCAGAACTTTCCCCAGACCATGGATCACTCCTTTGTCAGTGGCCACATTGGTGTAGTTTATTGGAACTTCATTTACATACAGCTGTGAACAAGAGAATCAGATATGGTCTTATTAAGGTGGTATTAAGGGAGATGCAGAAGACAGGAAGTAGAGGCCCTCAATATGACAACGGTCTAGGAGATATTCCAGTTTGGCTGGAAAGTACCACAATGTAGTTGAAAGAGTCCTTGAAAGAGGGGAGTCCATAGTCCTGCAACTGGTACCATGAAGCTGTGTGATATTGGGTCAACTGCTTTCCCGAACCTCAACATTCCTCTTTGTAAAAGGAAAACGTTGCTCTAAATCATCTCTAGGGTATTCTCCATCTCTCAAATTAATTGGTTTATGTTTGCTTAAAAATTACCGCCTTAAGATCCTCAGGCTTGTGCCCACTGGCAGGCTGGCTTTATGGACATGCTCAGCGGTGCTGTGGTCTGGTGGTCCACAAGGTATGGGTGTCTCCCCTAACTAAGACACAGAGAACGCAATGCATCTTTCAATGTATCTCCATCTTGTGGTCAGTTTCCCAGCAACTCTTAGAAAGGTGAAATCACACTGAGGATAGGATAGGGAAAAAGCTTATTCCACAGAGCAATGTGCTAGTCTTCAATAAGGACTTAAAATTCGCCAGGTGGTGGTGGCGCACGCCTTTAATCCCAGCACTCGGGAGGCAGAGCCAGGCGGATCTCTGTGAGTTCGAGGCCAGCCTGGTCTCCAAAGCGAGTTCTAGGAAAGGCGCAAAGCTACACAGAGAAACCCTGTCTCGAAAAACCAAAAAAAAAAAAAAAAAAAAAAAAAAAAGAAAATTCATAGGACAATATCAAATGGTATCATAACACTTCTCCCTGTTGAAATTGCTACTGAATACGAGAGTCTCTTATTTGACTGTCTGGCAGCGAAGTGGTCTTCTGTTTAGACGTTGGGGTAAGTGAGGACTGAGCTCCACAATGCTGTTTCAAGGTCAGTGCACAGTGAGAAAATCATGAGGAAAACTCATTCAGTCTCAAATAGTGATTGTAGCACAAATTTCCAGAATTCTAGGATGTTGAGTTATTTTTGAATACCCAGAGAGCAGAACATTTGGTGTATTCCTACTTAATTTGGCATTTAAAAAGTCTGAATCATTTCCATCAAGAGATCTATCTAGAGAATTATGGGTTGCATTGAAAATTTTACATAAACACACCTACTCAATTAGAAAGCACTTTCCCTGTACTTGCACTGAACAGAGAAAGTAAAAGCAACGCTTCTGTTGTGTTGATGTTTGCTCTAACTCAGGAAATTTCTGGGCTAACAGAAAATGAACATCACAACATTGAAAATAACTCAGTTAACAGCATTTGAATATTCATCTCTACCTGTGAAATAGAGAGGACAGATTAAAAATAACAACGAAAAGAAAAGCTTTCTATCAATAAGATAATTGCTATTTCTGGAAAAAAATAACTTTGTTTAAAAGGAAAATGTGTTTGCTAGACTCTGAGCACCAATATGGAGAAAAATGTTTGGAATTAGATTATTCTACAAGTAATGAAGAAAGTAAAAGAGCCCTTAAAAAATCTCTAGTTAGATTTTTTAAAATTGTATTTTTGGTTTTTTGAGACAGGATTTCTCTGAGTAACAGCTCTGGCTGTCCTGGATCTTACTTTGTAGAACTCACAGAGATCCATCTGCATCTACCTCCCAAGTGCTGGGATTGAAGGCCTGCGCCACCACACCTGGCTCTAGCTATATTTTTTTCTTTTTTTTTTTTTTTAAGAGTTAGAGATCGATGTTTATTCAAAACTCTGATCTACCAAGTTAGCATTTTCCACCGACTCAGGGAGCAGAGCCCTTCCCAGGCTTCCCAGGCTTGTGTTCAGGTGCTGCTTTGGTAGGGGCCTTGGCAGCAGCCACTGCTGTCTTCTTGGATGCCTGCTTAGCCTTTTTTGCTTCCTTTTTGCTTCCTTGGCAGCCCCGATAGCCCGCTCTCGCTGAGCTTTCCTGACTTTTGGTTTCCGATTCCTCTTGGACATTGTACCGGCAAGAGATGCACCCGTGATAGCCCGCTGGAACTTGACTGCGCGGAGGGTTCTTCTCTGTGGAATTTCCTCCGACTGTCCTTTCTGTGTTTTCTTCTATAGAGGATAGTCCAGTTTGTCTGCCGAGGATTCCTTTTGGAAAGGAATGTGGACTCGCATTTTGCATTTAGAAACTGGAAAACCACCGGGTGGTAGTGGCGGCGGCGGCGGCGGCGGCGGCGGCGCACGCCTTTGATCCCGGAACTCGGGAGGCAGAGGCAGGTGGATCTTTGTTCGAGGCCAGCCTGGTCTACAGAGCGAGATCCAGGAAAGGCATAAAGCTACACAGAGAAACCCTGTCTCGAAACAAACAAACAAAACAAAACAAAAAAAAGAAACTGGAAAACCTTCCCGTCGGTCCTGTCATGGCGCCGCCCGTGTCGGGGTAGATATTATACTCATTGAAACTGCACAGCTCAACCTTCATGGTGAAAAGCTGGATTTTTTTTACATAAATGTTTTTCAAGTTTACATAAAAATTTATTTATTTCAATGATGGCATCAGAGAAGAAATTTTTAAAGATTTTACCTTTTTAAAGGATTAAGTAAGCTGGGCGGTGGTGGCGCACGCCTTTGATCCCAGCACTCGGGAGGCAGAGGCAGGCAGATCTCTGTGAGTTCGAGGCCAGCCTGGTCTACAGAGTGAGATCCAGGGAAGGCGCAAAGCTACACAGAGAAACCCTGTCTTGAAAAACCAAAAAAAAAAAAAAAGGATTAAGTAATATTATTGCTTCTAAGATTGCACAATTAAATGCTTGTTCCAATACAGTGTGCTTGCCCTCCATCTCTCTCTGGCAAGTTCTTGCTATGTAGCTCAGTGTCTTAATTACTCTCCTACTGCTGTGAAGAGGCAACTGTCATAAAATGAAGCATTTAATGGAGGGCTTGCTTAAGTTTTGGAGAGTTAGTCCATGATCATCATGGAGGAAAGTACACAGGCATGGTACTGGAGCAGTAACTGAGAGCTTTACATCCTGACCCATGGGCAGCAGGGGGAGAGAGAGAGAGAGAGAGAGACAGAGAGACAGAGAGACAGAGAGACAGACAGAGACACAGAGAGAGAGACAGAGACAGACAGACAGGGAGACACAGAGAGGGACAGAGACACAATGAAAGATAGAGGGGCAGAGAGAAAGATGGAGAGACAGAGATACAAAGAGAGACTGAGAGACACAGAGAGACACACAGAGGGACAGAGAGAGACACGAAGAGAGACAGAGAGTCAGAAGGACAGAGAGACAGAGACAGACTGACACAGAGAGGAATAGAGGGACAGAGGGATAGAGAAATAGAAAGAGAGAGAAAGAGAGAGAGAGAGAGAGAGAGAGAGAGAGAGAGAGAGAGAGAGAGACTGGGTCTGACCTGAGCTTTTGAAACTTGAAAGCCCACTGCCATACCTATTCTAACAAGGCCACACCTAATTCTTCCCAAACAGTTCCATTAACTGGGGACCAAGCATCCAAACATATGAGCCTATGGGGGCCATTCTCATGCAAACCATGATACTCAGGTTACCCTGGGATGGCCTCAAATTGTAATTCCTCTTTCTCAGCCTCTGTGCTGGCTAGTTTTTATATCAACTCGACAATAAGGTAGTATCATTTGGAAGATGGAATCTTAATCAAGAAAATGCCTTTATAGGATTGGCCCATAGGCAAGTATGTAGGGTATTTTCTTGATGATTGATGTGAGAGGGCCCAGCCCATTGTGGGTGGTACCACTTCTGGACAGGTGGTCCTTGGGTATATAAGAAAACAAACTGAGCAAGGCAGAAACAAGCCAATAAACAGCACTTCTCTGTGGCCTCTGCTTCAGATCCTGCCTTGCCCTCCTTCAATGTTGTACTGTTACCTGAAAGTATAAAGTGAAATAAAACCTTTTTCCAAGCTGCTTTTGGTCATAGTGTTTTATCACGGCGACAGAACACCTCACAAATAGAGTCTCTGTAATCCTAGGATTACTTACAGGCATGTGCCAAGCCTGGTTCTTAGTGATTTTTTTTTTCCCAAGACAGTGTAGCACTGGCTGTCTTGCAACTCATTGTGTAGGTCAGGCAATTAATTTTTCTTCTGATAATTTATTTTAGAATTATAGTTTCTTGTTAAATTTTCACACAGTTTTAAAATATGGCATTTGAACTACATGAGCAGAATTTTATATTACAACTATAGTAACTAGCTTCATGAAATCTTTTTTTTTTTTATGAATGTTAACCCTTTAGTGCTGTGGGATGTTCTGTATGGCAAATGTGTTGCTGATTAGTCAATAAATAAAACACTGATTGGCCATTGGCTAGGCAGGAAGTATAGGCAGGACAAGGAGGAGAATAAAGCTGGGAAGTGGAAGGCTGAGTCAGAGAGACACTGCCAGCCGCCACGATGAGAAACAGCATGTGAAGATGCCGGTAAGCCACAAGCCATGTGGCAAGGTATAGATTAATGGAAATGGATTAATTTAAGCTGTAAGAACAGTTAGCAAGAAGCCTGCCATGGCCATACAGTTTGTAACCAATATAAGTCTCTGTGTTTACTTGGTCGGGTTTGAGCGGCTGTGGGACTGGCAGGTGAGAGAGATTTGTCCTGACTGTGGGCCAGGCAGGAAAACTCTAGCTACACTTTAGCATTCATAAAAAATTGTGTGATGAAATCCCTGGAATGCCAGTGTGGTGGCTGATTGCACATCACATCACAATCCTTGTGATTGCACAATATTAATGTTAATTTGTTTGACTGCAGGAGTTTATATATATCACTAGACTCTTGATTTCCTGAAGCCAGTGACACATCCTGCAAGTTATTTTGAGAAACAAAGCTCCTTTCCATCTTGGAAACTGAAGACTATCTGTTGGGTTTGTGGTACCAGCTGAAGAGTGCCTGTTCCTGCTAGGACTCCAGTACTACAGTTGGTAGGGCTACTGTGGTGATATATTGTGTCCCCCCCAATATATTGTGTACCCTAATAAACCTTACCTGGGGTCAGAGAACAGAACAGCCACTAGATTAGACATAGAGGCCAGACAGTGGTGGCACACACCCTTAATCCTAGCATTCCGGAGGCAGAGATCCATCTGGATCTCTGTGAGTTCAAGGCCACACTGGAAACAGAGCCAGGCATGGTGACACACACCTTTAATCCCAGGACTTGAGATCTCATGTCTTGCTTGGGAAAGACACATGCCTTTAATCCCAGGAAGTGATGGCAGGAAGCAGAAAGGTATATAAGGCATGAGGACCAGGAACTAGAGGTTTTTAGGCTTTTAAGCTTTTAGGCTTTTAGCAGCAGTTCAGTTGAGATCAATTCAGATGAAGACTCAGAGGCTTCCAGTTTGAGGAAACAGGATTGGCTGAGAAGTTGGCGAGGTGAGGTTAGCTGTGGCTTGTTCTGCTTCTCTGATCTTTCAGAATTTACCCCAGTACCTGGCTCCGGGTTTTTATTAGTAAGACTATTTAGTAATTCGTGTTACAGGCTACACTGATTATCTCAAGGCTGATTACATGACAGGAGAGTAGGAGATTGACTATGTAGTTTATTCACTGCTTTTTGATTCAATGGTATAGGGGGCCCCAAAACAGCTTGATCACACAGCCGCCATGACAGGCTTAGAGTCCCAGACACAGCTTCTGTGACAGGCTTACTGGCAGGCAACACTCAGATTTAGGAAAAGCCATAAGCTGACCCTGCCCAGGGATCCACCTAGGGTTGAGGAAGTACCTAACATCTCAAACATTCCAACCATTAGATAAGGTGGCCAGATGTCCCTGAGTCTACCACATACCTCTTTGTTTTACAGATACGCACTAGACAATTGTCAGCCTATCAGGGTCCTGAACCGTGGAAATCCCCTCACCCCAGCCTCTGCTACGATAAAACTCTACCCCGTCTGAGCTCAGGGCTCTCTACCTGCCTGAGCTCAGGGCTCTCTACTCTCACTGCTGTATCAGACAGAGAGACCAAGCTCTGGAGTTTGAAAATAAATGCTCTTTGCTTTCACATATGGGACTCTGTCTCTGTGGTGGTCTTTTGGGGGTCCCCACCATCTGGGCATAACAAACGGAAACAACTTTTTCTTGTTGATAAGGCTTAGGACTGGAAATATTCTTCCAGCATAGAAGAGATGATGGTAGATAGTAGCAGAGACACTTGCTCTTGAGTTTGTTAGAGAGATGTACCTGGTCATTGCGGAGAAAGAAGCCGAGGAGGAAGGAGAACCCCAGCATGGTCTCGCGGTGCATGCCATTGTGCAAGTCGTTCCTCAGGAGCTTCTCGTCCAGGACCACGTGGTACTGAAGTATGTCTTCCTTCTGTGTCACACACAGAAGGAGAAGTCAGCCAGTTGGCTACACTTGGCTCTACTGTGCCAGAACTATGGGATTGCAAACAGAAGTAGTGCCTTGTCCATGTGCAAGACCTCAGGGCCAGAAGTATTAGATAATAAGGTGAGCTGTGAATTTCCAGGTAGGATGGTCAAGGACATCTATCTAGTCAGGCATGATGAAAGCAGTGAGTAGATTTGAAAAATGATTTCTTTGCTATTACAAGGATTTCAGCTTCAAAAATTCAACATAAACTGAACTTTAGCAATAAAAGTCATAAAAATTACATATTTCTATATAAAATAGAAAATACTAGTGACAAGAATATGAAAATTATTTTAAGTATTTTAGTACCATTAAGACAAAATAACCCCAAGTAGAAATATGCTTTCTATCCAAAATAACTGCACTTATTTATATTAATGCAAAGACTTTTGAAATTAAAAAAAAAGTTGTGCTGGGAGATGGTGGAAAAAACCTTTAATCCCAGCACTTGGAAGGCAGAGGCAGGCAGATCTCTGTGAGTTGAGTCCAGCCTGGTCTACAGAGCAAGTTCCATGACAGCCAGAGCTATTACACAGAGAGAGCCTGTCTTGAAAAAACAAAAACAAATCAATAAATAAATATAATAAATAAAAAAATAAAAAAGAATTGCAGTGGCCAAAGGGGTATTTTTTTTTCTGACATTAAAAAGTGTCATCATGGAGAAAATCTACAAACAAATCCTCAAGTGGTCTCTAACTACATAAATGGTTTGGGCTGTAATTATAGATGTTTCTTTGATATGCAAATTAACATTTTCGACTGATTTTATTTTATATCCCTAATGAGATGTTAAGGCCATTTTTTTTTCACATAAAAAGAGAACACATACTTTTACAGACACTAGGTACATATTTTCAGCTTAAATTTTTTTTTGGCTGTTAAATATTTTATTCTCCCTGTCTTTGTGTTTATGGCTGCTGTGACATGGGGAGGTTTGTGTGTAGGGTCTCTGCTTGGGTCTCTATTAAGTATACAGAGCTGGATGAACAGATTTTGACAAAAACAGAAAATGGCTTATGATTGATGGATTGAAAATATTGATGGGGTTGGAGAGCTGGCTCAGTAGTTAAATGTGGGTACTATTCTCAAGGAGGACCCTTGATCAGTTGCCAATAACCATATCAGGTAGCTCACAGCCACTTGTAACTCCAGTCCCAGGAGAGTGATAACACCTCTGGATATAACTGTATTGGCCTCTGTAGGCATCAGTTCTCATGTATACATGTACACACACACACACACACACACACACACACACACACACACACACATACACACACGCACATGCACTCACCCACAATCTCACACCCATGCTCAGCTCACACACCCCATTAAAAAATAAAAACAAATCTTAAAGAGAAAATGTTGATTACTGCTGCTGACACTTACTAGAGATGTGGATTTCTTCTCCCTGATAAAATTCTCGATGGCTTCATTGTTTGGAGCAAACACAGTGTAAGCGTCTGCAGCCTCGATTGCATCTGCCAGATTGTATTGCTGCAGAGACAGGACAGCCAGTGAGGGATTCGAGTCCCCAGGCAGCTTGACAAGATGGTTATGCAGAGAACATGGTACTTGCAATGATATAGCCTCGGAAGATGGAATAGTCAGGCATCTGGTCCAGACGGGTGAGCAGGTTTGGTAAAGAGCCAGTCAGACTTCTTTGGGGGATCAGCACCTAGGAAAAGAAGCCCCAAAATTCTATTCAGCAAATTTTGGTACCATTTGCCGTTCACTAATAACTATGGAAGTCCTGTTGAGTTCTTTAGGCAGTTAACAGAATCGACTGAAAACATTTTGGTAATTTACAGAATAAGTTATTCCAGGATGCAATAACTGCGCTGGAAGAAATTTGGAAATGTTAGCTCAATTTTAAGTCTCCTCCCTAAATTTACTCTCCATTTGTACAAAAAGACTCTTTTATAGATCTCGCTAAGGAAACCTTAAGTCTACCATAAGCCAGTGACCTGAATTTGTCTTATGAAAAATGTTTTGCTTGATAAATATAAAAAGATAGGACAATTTTACATAAATAACTAGATTTCTGGCTGTGTGAACACGTGATCTAGGGTTGAAGCCCAGGGCCTTGTGCAGACAGGGCAAATAATCGATTGCTGAGACATTCCCCCCCCCCAGCTGTTTGATCCCCTCCTTTTTTTTTTATTTCCCATTTTTGAAAAAGATCTTGTCATGTAGTGCAGGCTGGCTTCAAACTTCCTGCGGTGCTCCGGATTCAGCTCCCTGAATGATGATGGGTTTAGAGGCATGTGTCACCACCCCCAGTGTGACTTCTTTCAGTCTCCCTTGCCATCATCGACGACGTTCGGTTGTGAAGAGAGTGGGTACACGCTGCTTCTCCTCCCCATCTCCCAACCAGGCCCTGCCCATTCATACCGTCCTCTAGCTGGTGCACACGGGCTCTACAGTTTACAAGCCCGGCATGGCGGACCCTCGGGCCAAGCTAGCCAGCTCGGTCTTCCCATTCCAGAGCCTTGTCAAACGGACGGCCTAACGCTGGAACATTTATCATCTCTCTTCCTGCGGTCCTGGACTGACTCTATGGAGGGCCCGGTGGGGCTCAGGCTGTGCAAACGCGGATCTGAGCTCTGCATCGCGCCCTTGAGGAGCGAAGCACGTGCTAGAAGGCGGCGCTAGGACCGCGGGGCGCCATAGCGGCCGGAAGAAGGGCGAGAGCGGAAGGGGAGGAGCCGAGAGCCAGGGGGGGGCCTCAAGAGCTCTTCATGCCATTGGCTGCCTGGTGTGAGTATGCAAATGAGGAGACGTCACTTCCTGAGGCTTTTGGGCGCCATTTTCTCGCGTCTGTGCGGGAAGACGGAGTGGTGGGGAGGGGCTCCGCGCGCGAGCTGAGGAGGGGCGTGAGGGGCGTGAGGGGCGTGAGGGGCGTGAGGGGCGTGAGCGCCTCCGCGTGTAAGTGAGGACTTGGGGGTCTGGGGTGCGAGGCCGGTGTGTGGCCGCGTGTGACCGGAAGTCAGTGTGACTGGAGGCCGGTGTGTGACCGGAAGTCAGTGTGTGACTGGAGGCCCGTGTGTGACTGGAGGCCGGTGTGTGACAGCGTGTGACCGGAAGTCAGTGTGTGACTGGAGACCGGTGTGTGACAGCGTGTGACCGGAAGTCAGTGTGACTGGAGGCCAGTGTGTGACCGGAAGTCAGTGTGTGACTGGAGGCCCGTGTGTGACTGGAGGCCGGTGTGTGACCGAGGCCGGTGTGTGACAGCGTGTGACCGGAAGTCAGTGTGTGACTGGAGACCGGTGTGTGACAGCATGTGACCGGAAGTCAGTGTGTGACTGGAGGCCGGTGTGTGACCGGAAGTCAGTATGTGACTAGAGGCTGGTGTGTGACCGGAAGTCAATGTGTGACTGGAGGCCAGGGAGGGTCATGGGCGCGAAGCTAGTGTGTGATTGGAGGCTGGGGAAGGTTGGGCGCGATGTCAGTGTGTGACCGGAAGTCAGTGTGTGGCCGGAAGTCTGTGTGTGACTGGAAGTCAGTGTGTGGCCGGAGGTCTGTGTGTGACCGGAAGTCCGTGTGTGTCTGGAGGCCGGGGAAGGTCATGGGCTCGAAGCTAGTGTGTGACTGGAGGACAGTGTGTGACCGGAGGACGGTGTGTGACTGGAGGTCAGTGTGTGACCGGAGGACAGTGTGTGACTGGAAGTCAGTGTATGGCCGGAGGTCTGTGTGTGACCGGAAGTCCGTGTGTGTCTGGAGGCCGGGGAAGGTCATGGGCTCGAAGCTAGTGTGTGACTGGAGGTCAGTGTGTGATCGGAGGTCAGTGTGTGACCGGAGGACGGTGTGTGACTGGAGGACGGTGTGTGACTGGAGGACGGTGTGTGACCGGAGGACGGTGTGTGACCGGAGGACGGTGTGTGACCGGAGGACGGTGTGTGACTGGAGGTCGGTGTGTGATCGGAGGTCAGTGTGTGACTGGAGGACGGTGTGTGGCCGGAGGACGGTGTGTGACTGGAGGTCGGTGTGTGACCGGAGGTCGGTGTGTGACCGGAGGTCAGTGTGTGATCGGAGGTCAGTGTGTGATCGGAGGTCAGTGTGTGACTGGAGGTCGGTGTGTGACCAGAGGACGGTGTGTGACTGGAGGTCAGTGTGTGATCGGAGGTCAGTGTGACTGGAGGTCGGTGTGTGACCGGAGGACGGTGTGTGACCGGAGGTCAGTGTGGCTGGAGGTCGGTGTGTGACCGGAGGACGGTGTGTGACCGGAGGTCAGTGTGGCTGGAGGTCGGTGTGTGACCGGAGGTCGGTGTGTGACTGGAGGACGGTGTGTGACTGGAGGACGGTGTGTGACTGGAGGACGGTGTGTGACCGGAGGACGGTGTGTGACTGGAGGACGGTGTGTGACTGGAGGACGGTGTGTGACTGGAGGACGGTGTGTGACCGGAGGACGGTGTGTGACCGGAGGACGGTGTGTGACTGGAGGTCGGTGTGTGATCGGAGGTCGGTGTGTGACTGGAGGACGGTGTGTGGCCGGAGGACGGTGTGTGACTGGAGGTCGGTGTGTGACCGGAGGTCGGTGTGTGACCGGAGGTCAGTGTGTGATCGGAGGTCAGTGTGTGATCGGAGGTCAGTGTGTGACTGGAGGTCGGTGTGTGACCAGAGGACGGTGTGTGACTGGAGGTCAGTGTGTGATCGGAGGTCAGTGTGACTGGAGGTCGGTGTGTGACCGGAGGACGGTGTGTGACCGGAGGTCAGTGTGGCTGGAGGTCGGTGTGTGACCGGAGGTCGGTGTGTGACCGGAGGTCGGTGTGTGACCGGAGGACGGTGTGTGACCGGAGGTCGGTGTGTGACCGGAGGTTGGTGTGTGACCGGAGGTCAGTGTGTGACCAGAGGACGGTGTGTGATCAGAGGTCAGTGTGTGGCTGGAGGCCGGGGAAGGTTGCGCAGGCCGCCATTGTGTTGCTGGAGGGCATGGTGGGGGAGGCAGTAGGAGGCGGGTGCAGGCCGGGTTCCCACCTCTGAGGTGGAGAGCTGGGGCACTGAGGCAGAGGCTCCCTTATTGCAGGGCAGAACATTTCAAAAATGTTTCAAGTTCCTGTGGAAAATCTGGACTACATCAGAACTATGCGGCCATGGGTGAAGAGCATTCTTCTGAAGGTTGGACTTGACAACTGCAAAGAACTGTCGAGGGACCTTGAAGGCTTTGGCCCAGGAGACAGGTACTTTTATAATACATCTTGGCCAGATGTTGCTCCAAGGGGACATTTGATAAAGAAAATGAGATACCGACTCAAGCCATACTGCTGCAGCCTTTGCACATACTCAGCAGATGTGCTTGCTTCTCTCAAAAACCATTTGCACCGTTGCCATGAAGATGAGGCAGACCAAGAGCTGCAGATCCAGTGCCCAGATTGTTCATTTGCTTCACGGCCTAATGTGGTGAGCACGCACTTCTGGTTATTCCATGAGCCAGCTGGGCAAGTTCACAGCCCCAAGGAGAAAGTTCCAGGCAATGGGAAGTCATTGAAGGGTTATATAAAACATTTTACATGTTTAAAATGTAACTTTTACAATACTTCCTTCTGTAGCATGAAGAAGCATGTGCTGATCACCCATTTTCACTCCTTACTTAATGCCTACATTGGCTTTCAACCTAAGGAAGAACAGCAGTGGCCAAAAGCCAGTGATACTCTTTCTGTGACAAATACTCTACCACCTGAACGATACTATTGTAAAAAGTGTAGTGCCAGTATGTGCAGCCAGGATGATCTGATGTCCCATATTTTGACATCAGATGTTCACAAGGATTTGGAGAATAAGTTGAGGTCTGTGATTTCAGAACACAACAAGAGGACTGGGCTTCTGAAGCAAATGCCCATTGCTCCAAAACAGGCAGGCTTGTCCAGGCCACCAAACAGCAGTGTTCCACATACAGCTGCTCCAGCAAAGCCACCTTGGTCCCACCTTGCCTTGTCACAGAATACTCCAAGTTCAGCCATGGTACAGCCTGTGACCTCTGCCCATGTACAGCCACCGGTGGGGGTCCCAGGTCCTTCCTGGAGCCATACCCAGTCTCAATCCGCTGCTGTCCAGTCCGACATGGCTTTTGTCTCCAGCCCTCTACCAGTGGGCCAGATCAGCCTCACACAGAAGCCTTCAGCTCATTCAACTGTCTTTTTCTCAGGCAGGGCTTCATCTAATAAGCCTGTAGACACTCCTGCACTACCCGTGAGTCAGCCACTTGGGCCTGTGAACAAGTCTGTTAGAATGAGCAATGTCCCAATGAGTCAAGCCATCCAACTTGAGATTTTACCCCTGACACAGCCCATGAAATCTGCAAGTCGACTAGCAGGACCTTCAGTCAGATCAGTCGGGTCTACAAGCAGGCCAGTAGAGCCCACAAGCAGACTGATCAGGCCTGGTACCCTATCTTCTGGACTTTCTGTCAGTCCTGGGGTTCTGCAGACCACATCACCAGGAACAATTTCTGTGGGCCAGGTGGTCTCATTGGCAGTCCTTCCTGAAGGTCAGATAACCCCTGCTTCTGTGATCCCTGCACAGACAGCAGCTTCTGGGGCCCTTCCCACTGGTCAAGCAGTCCAGTCCAGGGTTCTCCATGTAGGCCAGACAGTCTCATCACAGGTTCTCCCCTCTTGTCAGACAGTATCCTTTAGGGTTCTCCCTGCAGATCAAGTGGTATCTGGGTTGCTGTCCCCCAAACAGCTGGTGATCTCAGATGTCCCTGTGAACCAAGGTGTGAGCTCTGGTATTCCTCTGCTTGGTCATCCTGTTACATCAGGAGTCCTTCCTTCAGGTCCACCAGTTAGACCCAGTGGGCTTCAGCTCAATCAGTCTGTTGGCACCAGCATCCTGCAGGTGAACCAGTCAGTGAGAGCTGAAACTTCACAGAACAACATGTTCCTCAAGTCAGGCTCTGCGTTCAGGAAGCTCCTTCCAACAGGGGCACAGGTTAATGGGAGACCCCTTTACATGCTGGATCCAATGTCTGTCACTCTACCTATTTCTCAGAGTGCTGGCCTAGTGACTGTCACTCCATCCCAGGTGCCCAACCAATTCCCGTCCCCTAGTGTGGGTCCGCAGATGTCTAATGCTCTACCCAGCTTGTCCTCACGAGGGCTGGTAGACACTGCAGACCAGGGCATATTTGTTCAGATCTCTTCATCTGAAGTGGATATGAATGTGATTGTCAGACAGGGCAAGCAGTGGAAAACCTGCCCAGTTTGCAATGTATTCTTCCCATTGAATGTCTACCAGGCTCACATGGAAGTGGCTCACAAACAAAGTGAGTCCAACTCCAGTGAGAAACTTGAACCAGTAAAGCTGCCAGTGTGTGCACCGTTTCTTAAGTGGACAAGGGAGAAGGCCATGCGTTGCCTCTCCTGCAAATGCCTAGTCTCAGAGGAGGAGCTAATGTGCCACTTATTCACACATGGCTTGGGGTGCCTGTATTGCTCATGCACTTTCCACAACATGCAGGGTTTCTTGGAGCATAGCAGAATTAAACACCTTAGGAAGAAGAAGCTGTCTTTGGATTACAGTAACAGGGGTTCCCAGTTGAGCCTGGATGCTAATGGTGACCCGTTGTTCCCCTATCTTGATTTCATCATCACTCTGCCAAGAGAGAAGATTGGAGAACAGGAAGTCTTCCTGGCTATCCTCTCAGGGATATACTCTACATTACTGGTTCCCTTATATGTTAAGGTGAAGCCTCAGATTAAGGTTGTACCTAAGTGTCTCAGCGAACAAGAGCTGACCTGTCCTCTCTGTTTGAGCACATTTATGATAGCCAATGCCTATATGTTACATTTGAAGGACACACACCATATTATGCCAATGGCCTATACAGTGCTCAGTTCTCCTGCCTTCAAGTGTGTCCATTGTTGTGGGGTCTACCCTGGAAGCTTGACTATGGCAGCCATCACTCGTCATTTGCTGCACTGTGAACGTTCTCCCAAAAACAACAGTTCAGACGTGCAAGTTGGGTCAAGTTTTGTTGAGAGCAGTCAACTGCAGTTCGTCAATGGGAAAAGGATTCCTGATTTTATCTGTCCTTTAAAGAGAAAGCGGCAAGATGGCCCTTTGGGAGCAGAAGACCAGAAGAGAGATGAGAAAGTTCCCTTGCTCGTGCTAAAGGGTGATGCAGCATCAGGTCCAGAGGAAGGGACTAGTGCTATGCCTTTGAAGAGACAGAGGAATGAAAGTACAACTAATGGACTGGTGGCCAATGATGATTTACTCCAGATCCTAGCATTAGATCCTAAAAAATACAAAGACTACTCCTATGAGAAGAAGAAGCAGTTTCTTAGAGAGTATTTCCATAAGAAACCATATCCTAGCAGAAAAGAAGTAGAACTGTTGTCTTCATTCTTGAAGATGGAAAGAATTAATGTGGCTTTGTTTTTTGGAACAAGAAGATACACTTGCTTGAAAGCAATAGAAGTCCACAGACCCTCGGTACTTCTAGGCTTTGATATGTCTGAACTCAAAAATGTTAAACACAGACTGAACTTTGAGTGTGAACCAAAAAGCTCAGCTTAAAGTCCTAGGCAGTAGCTTGAGCTGACTTTGGAACCCTCCTGTGCTCTGTTGTATTGGTTTCTGTGGCTTTTCTGGATGTTTCAGGTGCTCAGGAAGACTTAGGTGAGAAGCAAATGCTGCTCCAGATGTACTGATTCCTGTAGTTCAGTCTCTTAGCAGTTATTCTTAAGTGTCATTCCCCCTCCCTCCCTCATGTGAATTAAGTTTTGGTATTCCATATATGGCTTATTTTCCTAGTAGCTTCCATATCAAATGGTACAGATCTGAAGTCTACAAATACTTGTTTGTAAATGATTAGTTGAAAATAAGAATATTGTTCTGGAGCATTATAGGCAGCAGCTAAGGATACAGCCATTTAGAAAAGGGAGCACTGTAATGTGTATGGCTTTCTAAGAACACTTCTTAAAAATTTACTTATATTTTATATATGAGTGCTCTGCATGACAAATGAGGGCATCAGATCTATTATAGATGTTTGTGAGCCACCATGTGGGTACTGGGAATTGAACTCAGGACCTCTGAAGAGCAGCCAGTGCTCTTAATCACTGAGCCATCTCTCCAGCTGCTTTTTTTTTTTGAGACAGGGTTTCTCTGTGTAACAGCGCTGGCTGTCCTGGAACTCACTCTGTAGACTGGGCTCGCCTGCTTCTGCCTCTCGAGTGCTGGGATTAAAGGCATGTGCCACCTACTGCCTGACCAAGAACTCAGTTTTGAACATTAACTTCTGTTAACATTTGCTTACACTATTATGATTTTGATTTATATTTTCATGTTTGTCCTGAAAGTTTCAAAAAAATACAACTCATAGAAAAACCTAAATATTTTCGTTATTAAAAATATCCCAGCCGGGCGGTGGTGGCGCACGCCTTTAATCCCAGCACTTGGGAGGCAGAGCCAGGTGGATCTCTGTGAGTTCGAGGCCAGCCTGGGCTACCAAGTGAGTTCCAGGAAAGGCGCAAAGCTACACAAGGAAACCCTGTCTCGAAAAAACCAAAAAAAAAAAAAAAAAAAAAAAAATCCCTATCTCAGGGTCTTGTATATAGCTCATAATAAGTGTTATTTTATAAATCAGGCATTTGTGAGGCAGGAATGCATTCCAGCATGAACTTTATAGTGCAAGTCATCTCTCCATTAAAAGATAAGACAATAAATTTTTGGCACTTTTAGAATAGACATTGAGAAGATACACATAGAACTCTTTCTTATTTAAACTGCTCATAAACAGGTTGGAGGAAAGGGCCATCCTTGGACACATGTATTCTTGTCCCTGTGTGTGGACCCTACTTGAAATGGGAGACAGGTTTCAGGTTTATGGTAAAAGAGGTAGAGCAGGAGCTCTGTCTTTGTGACTGGAATAACTTAGTCGATGTGTTAGAGTTGAGAAGATGGCATTTCCTCTGGCTCAGGTTTCCAGTTGAGTAGTTCAGGCACTGCTAAGGAGTCTGTGCTGTATTACATATTGGTTCTATGGATACCAAACCTTGTGTTTTTCACACAATATAAAGCACTGGAATTGTACATAGTTAATGCAGACCAGCCCACTTAGGTCTGGAATAATTCCCACCCCCCAAAGCAAACTCTTTGGATCAAGAAAGTGTGCTCAGGAAGAGGGAACACACATAAACAGAGGAAGTGTACTTGGTTTTTATTCTGAGGAAGGTGGTCATTGTGTCTTTTTCCCATTAGCTGGGGTCTGACTTCACAATCTTACTCTTTTGACAAGTCTGAAAAGAATTGGTGCACAGTTACTGGAGGAAGGGAAAAAGAAGTCACTGTGCCAAGGAGAGAAAGGTCATTGCTTCAGACTATCAAATTCCTAGAATAGGAATAGTACCATTGAGTAAATAAAAGTTTTACTTGGGGGGGGTGATTAAAACATTTGCAAATCTTATAAGATGGGAAAGACAAAAAAAAAAAACTTAATTCCTTGTCCTAAACACAAGTTTTATAGTATTTGATAGAAAAGACTCATATTTGATATTTCTTAAAATCCCTTCTCTTTTTTTAAACACTTTTTTTCCAATCTCATTACTGTATTGGCTTTATTTTTCTGCCCTATCTTGGAATAAGAAACTGTAAATTTACTAATAGTTGACTTAACTATCCTGAGTTAGGCTCCTAGTACAGAGAATTAATTTTTACATCTGTTTCATTAGTATGGTTTAGGTGAGCCTGCTTTTTTACGGATAGTTCTTGACCAGGAGATTGACCTGCCTACATTGGAATATTAGGTGGAATCACTGCCCTTTGATGTGAGAAAGAGGAGCTTGTCTCCCTTCAGGTGAAGTGCCCAGAGTGCAGGGTTCCAGGAAGCATTAGTGTTGCTATATGGATTTTTTTCAAAATGTAGCATTTGCATGTAATGTTTGTAACATGCATTCAGGCAGTTGTGAATCTGCTATGACTATTGGTACACTCGTGTCAATTCTGAGAGCTAGTTAGACCTTTTCGTTGTTACTGTTTTTACCTATTTTCAGAATGTGTACTGTGAATTAAAATTTGTTATACCACTGCCAAAAAAAATAAAGTTTATTTTAGAACACAATCTCAGAAATTTCTTTCACATGTTGTCTGAGGTTGATTATATATCACAAAGGCAGACTTGAATAGTACCAGAGATCAGGGGACCTGGACACTTAATATTTGCTATCTGGTTCTTTACAGACAGATTGTTTCTAGCACCTAGATTAGAGGGAGACAGAAACATTTCTGAGTTTTTGGAACTTTCTCTGGATCACTCCTTTCCTCCTTACTATCCTCATACTTATGTCTTTGCCCTATTCTTTAAATATTTTACTTACTGAACTTCACGCTATACATAAATAAAATGTTCTATAAGCTTCCCAAATAACTCTCATCTTAAACAGCCTCTGTTTGTTCCTGATACATCTGCAAGAGATCTTTTAGGTACTGTGGAGAATCTGGCTAAACAGGACTCATCCCTTTTACCCCAGGCCTGATCCAATTCTTTACATCAGTATTCTATTTTTCTCTGGTTCCCTTCCTTTGATGCTCTGTAGCTCCCTGCTGTTTCTAGCTTATTTCAGTACAGGCGGGTCCTGGGAGAGGGACTAGTCACTGACACTAAATTAACTCTATTTCCCATTTCCTCTGTTTCCTCGCTATACCACAACCTTCCCAGAAAATCATGTGGTTTAATTCTGTTACCGAGTCATCTGCTTATAGCTCTCTAATAATTGTTTTCCAAGTCTCTTCAAGAATGCAGGACAGCAATTGCATGATCTATTGCAAACCCATCAAGTTAAGACTCTCCCCCTTATAATATGACCAGAGGACTCCCTCTCAATGGACCCAGCAAACTACCCCCTCTGGCAAACACCCTCCTTAGCAAAAAACAGCTATAATGTCCCTGGTGTGGTCCCCGCCCCCCGCCCCCGAGGGTTTCTCTGTGTAGTTTTGGTGCCTGACCTGGATCTCACTCTGTAGCCCAGGCTGGCCTCGAACTCAGAAAGATCCACCTGCCTCTGCCTCCCAAGTGCTGGGAGTAGGATTAAAGGCATGAGCCACTACCGCCCAGCCCTGCTGTGTATTTTTATATCCTTTTAGAGTTAGGAATGATAGTTTCCTGCTAAAAGATTACACTTCCCAGTTTCCCTTGTGGCCAGACCAAGCAGCTCCAGAAGGAAGGGGACTATGGTGGTAGTAGTTTCCGTCCATATAAGGGGCTGTATCCCATTTTTATGTAGTGGTTTTTTTTTTTTCATCCACACAAAATGGGTGACACGATGGCCCCTTGCCATGAATAAACATGGTCTTACCTATGCTGGATAGTTTTTATGTCAACTTGACAAGCTAAGGTCATTTGAGAGGAGGGGAACTTCAAGAAAATGCCTCCATAAGATCAGGTTGTAGGCAGGCCTATAAGGCATTTTCTTAATTAGTGGTTGGTGGGGAGGGCCCAGCCCATTGTGGATGGTGCCATCCCTGGGCTGCTGGTCCTGGGTTCTATAAGAAAGCAGGATGAGCAAGCCATGAGAAGCAAGACAGTAAGCAGCACCCCTCCATGGCCTCTGCACAGCTCCAGGTTCCTGTCCCTGACTTCCCTTGATGATGAACAGTGATAGGGAAGTGTAAGACAAATAAACCCTTTCCTCCCCAACGTGCTTTTTGGTCATGGTGTTTCATCACAGCAACAGAAACCCTAAAACCCCACCTAAGGTTGGGCCTAGCTTCTTTTTTTTTCTGCCTCTGTTTCTACAGTTTCCCCAATAATCTAACATAACAACTAAAGTGGGGTGGGGTGGGGCACTTCAGATTAGATAGGCATGACAGATTTGAGAGCTGTGAGGAGATGGTCTGCTAGACCTTGATGGCTTTATGTTCATACCACACAACAAAATACATTTATGAAGGCAGACTTCATAAAAGCTACCCCTTCTTGAGGAGGGTTTTTTTTTTTTTTTAAACTCCAGTGAGTACAAAGCAAAGTACTGTGGGCTGGATTTGAGTTCCACTCCCCCTTTTGGCCAAGCATCTTTATGCAGCTCACAGTCCACAACTGTCCATAATGGTGCTAACTAAGGAGGCAGGATTCCAATTGACAGAGGAGTTTTTGAGGGAGCTGCAAAATCCAGGGGCAAAGAAGGGAACAATCATAAACTTTTCATGTTCATGTCAATTCTTCCTTAACCCAATTACTTAACTTGGAGTGTTGTCTTATCTGTGACATGAGGACAATATAGCACTCACCGTCTTAGTGTTGAAAAACAAATACAAGGGACACCAGGTGGGGGTGTGACGCTTCCCACAGTGCCTGGAACCTAATGGACCTTCAGAAATTCCAATTCTCATAATAGGGCAAGGTGCTTGTTCTGATGAGGGACACGGAGAGATGCAGCCACATGCCTCCCAGAATATAGTCACTGAAAGGCCTCAGGAAACAGGCATCAGTATAGGACAATTGATGGTTATGCCAAATAAATTCTATACAGAAAAATCATGGGATTTCAAAGGAAGAGGGAATCAAACCAGCATTTACTGAGGGTCCTTTAGAAGAAGGCTTGAAGTAGAGGGTGTATTTAATCCTCACAAAGGAAGATGAATGAGGGTTGGAGAGGCTGTATGACTTCCATTATACAGCTGGTCAAGAGCTCAAACTCAGACTTCACTTTAGCATTTTCTCTGTAGACATGGGCTGTGTGGGAAGACCATAGAAGGCTTGGGACTTACTATCCAATGGTAAGAAGCTCAGAGTAAGAGGTGGGTTGAGGTACTATCTTACTAAGGAAGTTGTCCAAAAATACATGAGAGAAGAGGTGAATGTGTGTGTATTTGTGCTCACTGAGCCTGGGGCTCACTATTTCAGCTGGACTGGCTGGCTGGTTAAAGAGCTTTCCCTTTCTGCTCCCTTACATAGATCTGGGTCTGAATTCAGCTCTTCCAGGCTTGTATGACAGCACTTTACCACTGAGCCATCGCCCCAGCCCAATGTTAGGTTTCTTTTTTTGACTAATGAATTTTTTTGATAAATGTATTTTAGTACTCCAGAAAGCTAAGACTAGACCGACTGTTGATAAGCAGTTTTGTCACTTGGTATCACATGGAGTCCTAATTTCCCCTAAGTGCTGACTCTCCTGCTGAACAGTGTTGTGTTTTAAGCTTCTAGATAATGCAGAAGGAGTGCAAGGACTTTGATAAACATGGAGACTCACAAATAGTCTCTCTTTTGAACAGAAATAGTTGAGCTATAGCTTTTAAAAACTGAGAATAATTTTAATTAAAATTGTTCCCTTAGCCCTCTACCTTCTGAAAGTTTCCCAGTATACTCGAAATTTCTTTTAAAATAAAGATCCTAATATAGTAACTGAAAATTATGGGTTAGCTTACAACCCCATTTCCTGTTTTTTTTCTTCTTTTTCATACCTATGAAGACTATTGAATTGGGACTTAGGTGAAAAATGAAAATCTTATGGTAGTTTTTCAGTACTTTCCTGTTTTTTCTCAGGTTTTTCTGTACCCCCCGTTTTTTTTTTTTTTTTTTAGGATACAGTAGTGCAGAGAAGGGAGTGAATAGTGATAACCAATTGCTTTCCCCCTGTTCTTGATTTTAGACTTGCACCTCCTAAGATGTTTCCATATACAAGAGAGAATATGTATGTGAGGCCCCACATGTGACAGGAGCCCTGCACATGTGCCATTACAGGTGGTGTGGGTTATAGCCTCGTCTGAAGGAATTGAGTCCCCATGTGGTTCTAGCCAAGAGAATGAAGGGTCATTTGATATTAAGTCTTAACTTTTTTTATTTGCCCCAAACCACACTATGTAGGAAAACATCACAGAGTGGGAAGCAACTCCACCTTGGGGGTAGGGGCATCTTTACCTTGTTGATGACGTGTATCACTCCGTTTGTGGCCACGTTGTCACCATCCACAATGGATGCCCCCTCAATTGTGATATTCTGCAAGTGCAAACGCAATGGGAAGGTGAGTGAACTTGGGGGTTCCTGCCTTTTGAGCAGCGGTAACCAGAGTTTTGGGTCCTATAGACAGTGACTGACTGTCTACCAGTCAAGAGCAGTTGAGCTCTAGTCGGTTTGGTTTCCTCTTCTTTCCCCACTGTGACCTCTGCAATTCCTCCCAGATCCGGATCTTAGGGAGGAGGGACACTTGCCTAACCCCAAGCATGCAAATTCCATGTGCAGAGGCTGTGGAAACAAATCAGGCCACCTGTCACATCACTTTCTGTTTTGTTTTTGTTTTTTTGTGTGTGCCGCCCCCCCCCCCCCCCCCCCCCCCCCCCCCCCCCCCCCCCCCCCCCCGCCACAGGGTTTCTCTGTGTAGTTTTGGTGCCTGTCCTGGAGCTTGCTCTGTCGACCAGGCTGGCCTCGAACTCACAGAGATCCGCCTGGCTCTGCCTCCTGAGTGCTAGGATTAAAGGCATGTGCCACCGCCACCTGGCTCACATCTCTTTTTGTTAAAATGGGATATTTTTATTGTAATAGACACAGGAATGAACTTAAGAAAAATGTGTGTTTGATGGTTTTCTCCTCTAGGTAAGGACTTTGACTGATTTATCTTGCATCCTAGATAGCTATGCCAAGGTGGATGTTAATGTTGCTAAGAAAATTACTGGTTTGGAACACCAATGGATTAGCCTGACTACAGTAATTATACTGTAAGAGTATACATGAAGTCATGTTGTAAATTAATAAACAATAACAATCCCTACCTTTTGTATGCAATGTGGTACTTCAGTATATTATATACACTGTGCAGTGATCTACTTAGGATCATCTGAATCATCTACTTCTTCCTGGAATAATGACGTTCAAATCCCCTCTTCCAGCTGTTTGATTGATTTATCTGGGAGCACTGGAGGTTGAATGTAGGACTTCACAAGTGCTCTTCCACTGAGCTATATCTCCAACCCTCTTTTTACTTTTCATTTCTAAACAGGGACTCACTAAGTTGCCCAGGCTGGCTGTGACCTCACTCTGTACCGCAGGAAGCCTTGAACTTGTAATCCTTCTGCTTTGGCCTCTGGAGTAGCGGGGATTACAGTTCCACAGCAGAAAGCTGGGCTCACCTATTTGATTTATACACTGTAATGCTGTTTAGCAGATAGACACAGCTGTGCAGCACTCCACAGTGTTCTTTCTCACTAGCTGCGTCTTCACACCATTAGCTTTTATAAAAAATATTTATTTTGTGAGACAAGGTCTCACTGTATATCCCTGGCTGGCCTGGAACTTGTTATACAGACCGAGCTGGCCTTGAACTCACAAGAGATCCACCTACCTCTGCTTTCCCCAGGGTTGGTGTTAAAGGCATATTCTACCATGCCCAACTGTACCCAAAATCTTTATCTCATATTTTATTTAAACAATTCAGAATATAACATGAGTGTCATTGGAATTTCCAAAGATTTACAAAGGAAAATTTATAATCTATGGAAGCGTGTGTTAGAGTTTTCTGATTTCTACATCAGCCAATGAGCATCATGTTTAGACTCAACTCAGTGGATTCTTTTCCTAATGCTCACAGGCTGAAAGGGAAGCTGGGAAGTTCTGAGACATTTCTGCCCATGGCTGATGACTCATGGTTGCAGCAGGCCCACTGTTTGCTAGAGCCCTCACTTTGTACAACTCAGGGGAAGACATTCAACCACTCACAGCCTTGAAGCCACTCCCCCATCGAATTGGCATGTGAGTCCTTGACAGACTCCAGGAGTACCAGACAACAGTTTCTCTGGAGTTCCACTCCTCCATGGCCACTGCCCTGGCTCTAGCACCAAGATACATGCATGTGCAGAGTAGGTACTCAAGATACATGCATGTGCAGAGTAGGTACTCATGACACATGCATGCGCAGAGTAAGTACTCATGACACATGCATGCGCAGAGTAGGTACTCATGACACATGCATGCGCAGAGTAGGTACTCATGACACATGCATGCGCAGAGTAGGTACTCATGACACATGCATGCGCAGAGTAGGTACTCATGACACATGCATGTGCAGAGTAGGTACTCATGACACATGCATGTGCAGAGTAGGTACTCATGACACATGCATGTGCAGAGTAGGTACTCACTGTCGGCTTGCAGTCTAGCTAACTTACATGACATCCAGTTACTGGTGACCCCACTAGGAGGTTGGGGTCACCAGCCTTACTTAACTGTGCATCAGAATCAAAGTCGTGGCACTGACTGTCCTTTACCCTTTCCTGGTCAAAGCAGGAGGAGCTCGATGTCTGCATTTGGATCACTGCTTCTGATAGCTAGTCTTTTTTTCTTCTCTTTTATTAAAAATTTTTCATACGATATATTTTATCATGCTTTCCCTTTTCTCCAACTCCTCCCAGATTCTCCCTACTTCCTTCCCGACCTAACTTTATATTCTTTTTCTCTTAAAAAGAAACCACAAAAACACAAAAATGAAAATTAAAGCAAACAAAAAGGCAGGAAGATAATAAATGCCAAAATAAAACAAAAAGCACCACCCCCAAAGAAACATGGGGTTCGTTTTTTTTATTGGTCAACTACTGGACACAGGGCCTGCCCTGGAGTGTGGTTGATAAACTCAGTGACCTTCTGTTAGATAAACTGATTTTCCCTTTTGTGATGGCTAATACTGGTTGTCAACTTGATGGGATCTAGAATCACAGTGGAACAAGCCCCAGGGCATGTCTACAAGAGACTTTTTAAATTGGCTTAATTGAGGTGGGAAGACTTACATTAAATATCAGGGACATTAGTCCATGGGCTGGAGTCTGGACTGCATAAAAAGTAGACAGCTAGTCAAGCTCCCTATTCATCTCTCCTGACGTAGACAATGCGACCCTCTGCCTTAAGCTCTTGCCGTCGTGACTTCCTCTCAAATGGTGAGTCAAAATAAACCTTAAGTTGCATTTGTCAAATATTTGATCACAGTGATAAGAAAATTAATGAATATATTGCTGTAGCCTAGTTCTTTTTCTGTTTTTGTTTTTTTAAATGTTATGTGTGTGATCATTGTTGCAACTGGGTGATGTTCACACAGGCTTCTATTCTTTCTGTGCACATACCTGGAAATTTCCATCACAGAAATTCAGAGAGGACAACATGAGTAAAGGTACTGTGCTCCAGACAGCCAGACGACAGTGCTCTTACCCCGTCTGCCTTGTCCAGGTGAAGGAAGCTTCCTTGCAAGGATGTTGCTAGCGTGGCAGAGGACGACAGGATCTGCAGATCGGCCACTCCATATGTGCCTAGTAGTGTGTGATATCTAAAGCACCAGATCATAAGGATCACAGTCAAATATTCATGCACCAGGTAGTACCACTGAACAGGAGGATAAGCCCTGAGGCCAGACTACCATACTCAAACTTCACATTCTTCCCGCCCCCAAGTGATCAGCCTTAGCTGGAATTAGTCATTAACCACTCTGTGCCTTGCTTTTCACATCTGTCAAATGGGAATAATTGTAACACCCATCTCAGAGGTGTTGGGAGGGTTAACTGAATGATATGCAAAGCACAGTGCTTGGTTTAGAGTCAGCTGTTAACAGATAACTTCCCCTGACCCAGGGGAGGGTTGCTAGGGGCATCCTAGGAAGTAAAGGATCATGTGGCTTCTCTACATTGAACTAAGGAACGTTAACACTGATGCCAGTCACATAACATGGAAAATAAGGTAAATGACACCCACTTTATCAGGGCTGGAATATTGTTCCGTGACAACCAGAAGGTTTTCTCATTCTTGTCCATGTCCTCAATGGCTTGCTGGGAAGGCACGAGGACAGTGAGGTTCGAGGTGGCAGATAGTATGGATTGCAGGGAAGCATTCTGAATCACAGGAGGAGAGAAAGTGGCCTGAGTAGTGTTGGAGACTAGTGGGCTGACTTATGCTGTCAGAGATGATGGCTTTTCTTGTGATGTAATTCTAGGAATGCCGAGAACATACTAGCTTTCTCTCCCAAGTCCACCCAGCTATTGGCTGATGATGAATTACATTCTCTTTTGAGAATCAATCTTTTAAATTTTTAAATGTGTGGGTTTTTTTTTTATAACAACACAGAGTTTCCAGATTGGGTCATACTTTGTCATCCTAAGTCTGAATGAAAAGCCAGATAAATAGTCTTGATGTGTGTGTATGTGTGTGTTATGTGTGTATGTGCAGGCACACAAAGAACTATGTGTTCTTTAGAGTGAGGATGTGAGGAGACTGCAGAGAATGAGGGCCTGGATCGAATTTACCTATGTCTCATTCATGCTCAGAAAGTCTATTGTTATGTTCAACAATTGTATAAAAAAATCAACTAAAAATAAAACCCAACTCCAAACCCCTGAATCTGGGTTTATAGAACTTGCTGATTTTCTGGTGAACACTCCCACTGGAACTGATGTTAAACATCTAACACTACAACATTTAAAGCAGGTCGGGGGCAATGTGCCCTATCGAACCTGCTGCAGGGTTGGTGTTGCATGTGGGGTGAAAGTGTTGTGCATGGTGTGACTAGAGGGGAGTCAGCATGCTCGGAGCTGGAGCAGTCCCTTGCCTTGCCTATAGGAAGAGAGCTGTACAGAGAACCTCCATTATAGAAACAAGTAGGTCCTGGAATGTTCTGGAACATACAGGGAGCTGTTCTCTGAGTGAGTGCTGACTAAGCAAGACCTGTTTTGGTACATACTTACTCAAAGAGACAAACAATCCGTTATGATGTCTGGCTAGGTCAGACACGATGGTCCATTCAGTCAAAGAGGACAGAGATCCAGACATTGGGGGCAAGATGAGACTGGACTCTGCTACTCAGCTAGGGGCTAAGAGTAAGCTCTCCCAGTGTGTTGAGCAGAGAGCTGAGCATGTATGAAGTTCCTCAGATATTAGCTGGAAGTCCAAATCTTAGTGAATTATGATGCAAATCATGTTCCACTTTCAAAGAAAGAGCTATGTGATGGATAGTACTATTCTTATGTATTAATTGCTTGTAACTCAGCTACCCCACCTTAACTGGGACCAGCAATCCCAGCTTGACTGTACATGTTAGTACTGGTGTCCAAGCCAAGCCCCTCACTTATCAAATCAGAGTCTCCAAGGGTGTGGTGTCCCCATGATTCTAAAGTGCATGCAAGGTGGGGAGCTGCTGTTCACCACCACCACCCCACCCATACACTTCCAGTTTTTTACTGCACAAGCTCCAGTGCTCTAAAGTGATCTGTTGCTGGTGCTCAAGCGCAGATCCAGGGACTTACATTTATCCACTGGTAAAATCCAGCCGCTTCAGAGAGAAGGGACAATCCCTTATTCATTTGTTCGAGGGAAGGCAGGAGAGGAAGGAGAGAACACAGAAACATTACCTCAGGGAGGCTCTGGACAGTCTGCACCCGCCCTCTTGAGCTGGGCTCTTCACAGAGCCAGCCTCCCCAGGCTGATGTGAACCTGCACCCCAGCCACATGAGCAAGAGCTGCAGGTGGTCTTCACACTCAGGGGCCTGATTAGCCTTTAGAGGTGGGTGTGTCAAACAATGTTGTTATCTACAAAGTTCACACTTAGGAACCATATAACAAAGAATAATTACAAAGAAAAAAATGCAAAGACCGATCTGATAATGTTTTCTATAAATTTGCAATTTTGGATCATAGCTATCTTGGGGTGCACAGGCCTATGGGGTGGATATGCCTGTTAGACTGAGGTAAGTCTAGCTTTTCCAATGTAAGCTCTTACACATCAGAATTTAGCTGGTGAGAAACACAGCCACCTAGGCCCCAAGGTTCCCAGAGCTCAGCAAACAGCGCCCAGTCAGAGCCAGTATGGAGCCGAAGGCTGGGGCATGGCGTTAACTTGCCTGGGCTCGCACTGTGGCTTTGCCATGGCCTACAGAAAGCTTCTTTGGAGAAAATGAGGGCCTGGGTGAAGACTTGGCAGGGACAGGCAGAGGCTTTGGACGTTAGTTTGTTTCCACGGAAGGTCAGGGACTTGGGGGATTGGAACTGCTGGAGGGTTTGGGGACATGTACAACAGATGGAGGAGTCTAAGCTCCAGGGCTGGGTTAGGGACAGCTCCTTGGTTTAAGTGAGTGAATGCCTATGAGAGGCAAAGGGTGGGACCTCCCCAAACATAGCAGCGGTGTGTGCATTGGGGGGAGGGGGGTGTGCCATAGCAGCCTGGGACAGGCACTGGAGTGGCTTTGGTTTGGGAGGCTCTAGGTTCTAGGGGATTTCTAGAACAAAGGTTTCAGAGAAGAAGAGGAACAAGAACCTGACTGTGTGAGAAAAACAAATGGTGAAGGGAAAAAGGTCAGTGTTAGGTCTGAAACCAGGACAAACTGCTAACGGAGGTGCCTATTAATATGTTAAAGCTGTCACTGGCCACCAGGTTCTCTCAGCATCCATCCCTCAGTCCCTACCTGCTACAGGGTCCTTCTGGTTGGCATACCCGCCCCCTACCCTGAACTCTCCAGCCCAGGCACTGGGCTGCCCTTCCCCAACGGCTCTTCCCTATACAATCCAGCCATTCTGGCTATGCTGGCCCCTTTGGTCCTTTTACCTCTTGGCAGTCTCTTGGCCCAGGCCACCCTCTTGGCCCGTGCCTCGGCTCCTCTCTTGCACTCACTCCCGCTCTCCTCACATGGCCTGGCTCATTCTGGCCATGTACACTCTGCACTCTCCCAGATGTCTGCCTCTGGCTATTCTTTTCCTTTTATCTACAATACACCATACCTTCCCTTTTATTTATTTTTCTTTTATCTGGTGCCGAAAACTGGGATTTTGATTAGTATTTAAATGTGAGTGACACAGGAAGAAGCTCCTCCCCCCTTGAGATTATAGTCCAGTGCTGGGGGAAGAGAGAGATGGAGAGGTAGTGACAGGTGGGTGTGGCCCATACTGCGTGGGTAGAATGCTCTACACTGTTGGCACATAGACAGATACCAACATTTCAGACAAGTAAGTGTGCTTATGTGCTTAGCCTTAGTTTGCGGACCTGTGGAATGGGCATCATAATAGTGTTAATCCCAAACAACTGTTGTGAGGTTTAAATGAGATGCTGCTGCTTAAAGGACCTAGTAAGACACCTGGTACACAGTACACAGAGGGCATTTGCGTACACACACACACCACCACCACCACCACCACCACCACCACCACCACCACCACCACCACCTCATTCAGGATGGATAAACCCAGGATGTTCTGGGTACCCATGGGAGTCATAGGACCCAAGGGAGCTCAGTCAGTCATCCCCTGCAGCCCAGCAGAGGGAGGCCAGTTGCTCACTTGGGAAGTTTGTGCGACAGATTGGCAAGCAAAAGTTGGCAAGTCTGCTCTGTGTGCAGAAAGTACCAAATAGAAGCTGCTGCAGCCTGTGATAATGAGTGACCCACCAAACGTGAGGTTTTGCAAAAAACAAGTGTTTTCATATAAAATCTGGACAAAGGATCTGCAGATGGCACTATCTGTCTAAGGCTATTTTAGCTGAGACATTCATTTTCCTGCCGTGTGCGCTCTGACTTTGCACTTGAGGGTCTCCCTAGGGACTTACCATGAGCACATTTCCATAGCACGAGAGGCCATCTCCTTCATAGCCCTCTTGACAAACGCAGCTCCAAACACCAGAAGCAGCAGACTGACAGGTGGCCTGAGAAAACCAAGAGGAAGGAAACGGCTTGCTTTCCTAACTTAAGATGTTAGACCTGACTCACACGCATCTGAGAGATAGTTAGCTCTAAGATAAGAACTCTGAATTCAGACCTGGGAATCGTGTGGTAGAGCACCTGCCTAGTGTGTTCACCGCCCTGAGTTTGATTTCCCACTTCTACAGGAAAGACAGCAACAGACCCCTGCAAATTCAGGGCTGAAAGACTGTAGTAGCAATCCAGAGCCTTCAGTGTTGCAGCAGGATGCTCCCACTGCTGCAACCCAGAGCCTTCAGTGTTGCAGCAGGATGCTCCCGCTGCTGCAACCCACAGCCTTCAGTGTTGCAGCAGGATGCTCCCGCTGCTGCAACCCAGAGCCTTCAGTGTTGCAGCAGGATGCTCCCACTGCTGCAACCCAGAGCCTTCAGTGTTGCAGCAGGATACTCCCGCTGCAACCCACAGCCTTCAGTGTTTCAGCAGGATACTCCCGCTGCAACCCGCAGCCTTCAGTGTTTCAGCAGGATGCTCCCGCTGCTGCAACCCACAGCCTTCAGTGTTGCAGCAGGATGCTCCCGCTGCTGCAACCCACAGCCTTCAGTGTTGCAGCAGGATGCTCCCGCTGCTGCTTTTAGTCACAACAAACTTCTTCCTTTTCATCTCTGCTAGATTTAGCAAATGAAAAATCCAAGAGAGTTGTATTTGATTTTCAGACAGATGATGAATATATTTTAGTATAAACTCATCTTGTGCAATATTTTGGGCACACTGAACCTTTGCCCAAAACTCACTCTCTGTGTCTTGAATTCAAATTCAACTGCTGCCTAGCATCTTACCTGGTAACCCAAGCTGTTTCTTCCAAGCTTTGAAATAGAGTGGAGATTGCATTAGCTGCTCAAATTCTGCTTAGGGATGCCCTTTGGAGGTGAGAGATTTTGCTCATGGCTAGGCATGTTAGGGTTTGGATATGAAGTGTCCTCCCCAAAGAACACTGTGTTAATGGATGACTCCATTGATGGATTCAAAATTTAATGATACTACTGGGAGGTGGTCAAAACTTGTAAGGTTGAGCCTAGTTGGAGAAAGTAGGTCACTGGGGACATGCCCATGGGGTCATGTTTTGTTTCCAACTACTTCCTGTCTGTTCCTCTCCACCATGAAGTGAGGCACTTTGATCACTCCACACCCCTCACCACGATGCTCTGCTACACCATACACCACCCAGAGGCCATGCAGCCAGGTGACCATGGACTGAAACCTTTGAAACCAGGAGCCAAACAAACTTTCTTCAAGTTGTTTGCTCGGGTATCTTCTGATGGCCACAAGAAGCGGCTCCATAACCTGATTTTTGTTCTTGCTCAGGAATTTTTTTTTTTTTTGTGTGTTTAGTATTGAAGGAAACATCAAGTAACTCACCAGGGGGTGACATTTCTCTGCTTGTTCCAAGCATGAAATGACTGGTTCACAGTCAATCCCGTTTCCCCGAAATCCTTCCTTGCACTCACATTCATTCTGGAATTCCAAGAAGACAGGAGGGATTACCGAAGCAAGCACTCTCAGGCCTTGCACCCTATTACACTGGGAAGCAGACTCTGGAAACCATAGCCATTCACCCCTCCTAAAGAGCGGAGACTAGATTCCAGACTGCTGTACATAGTCAACTGCACTTGGTCACCACACATTAACATTATGTTGCCCAATCACCGTCCTTTTTACTTTCTTTTAAAATTCTTGACTTCACAATAAAGAGAGCTCAGACTCAATGGCTATCACAATGCAAAAGCTGACCCTATATCTAGAGAGAAAGATTAAGAAAGCAATGGCTTATCCATGTACAAGCTAGCTTGAAGACACTCTGCTTAATTCAGATTATGCCTCCCCATTGAGTAGATGGATTCAAGGCATCACTTCTGCATAGACAACCCATAGCACACTACTCAGCAACGGATGCAGCTTCATGTAGCTAGTAAGTGCCCCTTCTTCTTGAGGTCTTAGTCCCTTACTACAGTAGGCAGGGTGCAGGCTGTATCCAGCCCTCACTTACTCTATGGCGGAATCATGGTCCTTGTGTCTACAGCTAATCAATAAAGTATGATGATGACAGTGATGTGGTAAAATGAGAAAAATTTCATGTTCATGGCAGAACAGAAAGCTGCAGTTGATTACCACAATGTAAAGGAAACTAACAACCCGGGCATAGAAGATGCAAGAAGGAAAAAATACATCAGCTCATAATTAATTTCCCATTTTATTTCCCCAGCTGTTTTTCATGAAAATGAAATATCTTGACATTTAAAACATGGTTTTAAAAGAATTTCTTTAATTGAGTTAAACAGAACAGAATTATCATGGAACCACTAATGAGTCTAAAGAAAGACAGAAGTTCATAAAAAGATAATGAGAAGGATCTGATCTTAACAAACTGGAAAAGAAGAGACACAAGCTTTGTGGAGCCACTGGCTGGTGAGGTGCTTCCGGGAATGAACTACTGTTCAGAGGGAGTGCGTGGGCTTAGGATGTTCACTAAGAATGCTCTTTCAGAAGTGGGACACTGCTGGGCCTTGAGGGGTGACAAGCCAGCTAGGGAAGGCATTTAAACTGAAGAGAAATGTCAGGAGACATGAACAGAGGTGAGGAACAATCTTTGGTAGAGACACATTACCTGACCTCCAACTTCACATTCCTGTGGCATTCTTTCTACATATGCATCTCCTGTTTGCATGTTTTCACATGGATGCAAGTCACATTAGATTCAGGGTCCACACAACTCCAAGATGACCTCATCTTAAATAATTGCATAATAACTACCCTATTTCTAAATAAGATCATGTTCTAGGGTACTGCAGGACTTTAACATATGAATTCGGGGTTGAAGAACACACTTCTGTATCTACAGCATCTATATCCTCTTTCTACAAACAGATGTTAAGTGCCCTGAGGGGAGATGAAAGAAAAAGAGGGTCTCTACGACATATTTAAGAAATCAAGGGGCTGGAGAGATGGCTCAAGGGTTAAGAGCACTGCTTGCTCTTCCAAAGGTCCTGAGTTCAATTCCCAGCAACCACATGGTGGCTCACAACCATCTGTAATGAGATCTGGCGCCCTCTTCTGGCCTGCAGGGATATGTGCAGACAGAACACTGTATACATAATAAATAAGTCTTTAAAAAAAAAAAAAAAAGAAATCAAGTAAACCCCATCTAGGATTGCCTTCACTTGGTTGTAGTTGGGACTGTAGGAGGGCTGTTTAGGATGGATTTTGGAAGTATATATACACCCCAGTGGGGGTTGATACAAGACCTTTCAGTTGGGGGAAGAAGTGAATAGAACTTCCATTGTATGAATTTTGTCTTTAACAATATCACCTGCTCTATGAGCTTTATAAGGCAAGTGTGTATATTTTATATATATGTGTACAATATTTTATACCCAACAAGAAACTCAAGCACACCCTGTGCATGGTAGAACCCAAGATCATTAGCTAGAGGTTGAATTTCCTCCATCTGCTGTTGGGACAGCATCTCTAGGTCCTCAACCCTAATACTTCTTCATATATTTGATATATTTGTCTCTTTAAAGCAATATTCACAGAAATTAAAGTTAGTATCCATTTGGTGTGTCTAAAACCTTTTAAACCAACTACAACCAAGTGAAGGCAATCCTAGATGGGGTTTACTTGATTTCTTAAATATGTCGTAGAGACCCTCTTTTTCTTCCATCTCCCCTCAGGGCACTTAACATCTGTTTGTAGGAAGAGGATATAGATGCTGTAGATACAGAAGTGTGTTCTTCAACCCCGAATTCATACGTTAAAGTCCTGCAGTACCCTAGAACATGATCTTATTTAGAAATAGGGTAGTTATTATGCAATTATTTAAGATGAGGTCATCTTGGAGTTGTGTGGACCCTGAATCTAATGTGACTAGCATCCATGTGAAAACATGCAAACAGGAGATGCATACGTAGAGAGAATGCCACAGGAATGTGAAGTTGGAGATCAGGTAATGTGTCTCTACCAAAGATGGTCACCCGGCCACCCCAGGCTAGGGGAGGGGCAAGGGGCAGGCTTGCCCAGTATCCCTGAGAAGGAGGAACCAGCTGACTTTGATCTCAGGCCTCCAGATCACAAGACAATGTTTGTGGTTGCCCAGTTTGTGACACTTTTGTCATGGGAAAGCCTAGAAAACGAATCCAGAAACCAAGACATTTTTGTTTTCTTTTCCCAAACACAGCCTGGTAACACAAATGAACCAAAGTTGCAATCATTTACTAAGTGCTCGGTGAGGCATGAGTCTGCAGCAGGCCCTTCTGTGGTTAGACGCCCGAGGGTTCATTTGAAAGCTCATTCGCTCTAGACCCATGAGCAGGCTATGTTGTCAGAGAGGTCAGAAGGGTAACTAGGACAGTCGCCACTAGACACCATGGTGGGACAGGCAGACCGTGTACTCCTTCTGCATGGGTTTAAAACGTTTGTCACTCGTGTGGGTCTATCCCCTTACATGAGATCATTTCTCTAGGGTGACTTGCGGGCCCTTGTCCTAGTCACTGATTATTCCCCCCACCCAACTCAGTGATTCACAAGGAGAGTCAGACAGATGAGAGGCCGTGTGAACGCTTATGTAAACATCTGCTATATTTTGTTTGCCAGTATCTGCTTGCTCTTTCTAGAAAATGGTTTTGGGGACACCACTATTCCCTCTTCTGGTTTATATAACAAAACATGGCTATATCCTTCAGCCCAGGTTCCCAGGAGAGAGCTTAAGATTGAGTTTGTCCCTGCCTGCACAGACCCTGGCCACAGGGCCTGAAATCTGCAATTATATACATGGGCTGATGGGAATGAGGAGGACCATTTTAGGGAGACCAGCTCCCTCTTTTTCCCCCAGGGTACTCTAGAGGAGGGAGAAGTGAGAAGTGAGAAGTATGTAGTTAGAACTATAGAGGAGAGAGACAGTTAGAAACACAGGATAGCTACAGAGGGCCTGGATCAAAACCCACCAGCCTCTTCTGTCTCTACTAAAGGGCTTTTTAAAGGAATGGAGCAAAAGACACCCCCCCCCCCCCCCCCCCCCCAGCACAGCCAAGTGCAGACCATCCCAGACATCTGGTGACCATGCACGTGGTCAAGTCATCCCCTAATGCAGCCCTGCTGTGTAAAGCAAGCTCAGATCTCACTAGGAAGCTTCTGTGGGCTACCACGACCATGAAAAGTGTTCAATCTGAGTCAACAAGAGAAAATGAATCCTGGGTTTTGGTGGGAATGATCACAAGATGAATCTACTGTGCCTGAAAGAGAGCAGGGGCAAGGCTGAAGCTGCTGGAGGCCATCTTACCTAGGAGACTGGGCAGAAGCTGGGCCCAGATGGACATCCTTTGTGTGGACTTCTGAGCCTTGCACTGTACCACACCCACACTGGCATCTGCATACAGTCTATAGTTGTGCAAGTCCAAACTTCTCCTTTTCTTTTAGAACTCCCACCCCCCACTTTCATGGTTTTAAAGATTGTTTGTAAAGCATACCTGATAAAACTTACCATCGTAACCATTTTCAGTGGACAGTTCAGTGGTGTTAACCACACTCACACTGCTGCTCTTCAACCAGCACTGACCCGGCTCCAGAACCTTCCTCATCGCCACAACTGAAACCGCCTGCTCATGACTAACTCCTTCCCTGACACCAGGGCCTGCGTTTCTACTCTCTCTCTCTTTATGAATTTGACTCCGCTAGAGACTTCACAAAAGGGGAACCGTTGTCCTCCAGGACCGCTACTGATTTAGTAGGTCTTCAAGTTCATCTAGGCTGTAGCATGGGTCAGAAATTCCTCCCTAAGGCTGACTGAGGCATTACATGTTGCTTCCAGTTTTATTAGTTTTGATCATGCTCTTAGCATCATGGTTATACAAATATCCCTTGGAGTCCCTGCTTTTAATTCTTTTGGGGCAGTTGAATTACTGGCTCATACAGGAGTCCCATCTTTAATTTTCTGGAGAGCTGCTATTCTCTTTTCCCTGGCCATGGCATTTTTCATTCTCACCAGGAATGCACAGGTAATTGGATTTTCTGTTACAACCAAAAGATCATGATCTAAATATATCCTTATACTTTCCCCACCCCAGTTGTCACTGCCTAAGAAGCACCCATTGTGGTCTGTGGTGGTTTGAATGAGAATGGTCCCCATAGGCTCATATATCTGAATGCTTGGTTCTTAGTTGATGGAACTGTTTTGGGAAGGATTAGGAGATGTGGCCTTATTGGAGGAGGTGTGGCTTTGTTGGAAGAGGTGTGTCACTGGGGGTGGGCTTTGGAATTTCAAGAGCCCATGCCGGGCCCAGTCTCTCTCTCTTTCTCTCTGTGCTTCCAACTTGCAGATAAAATATAAGCTCTCAGCTACTTCTCCAGCCCCATGTCTGCTGGCCTGTCGCCATGCTCTCCACCATGATGGTCATGGACTAACCCTCTGAAACTATAAATAGCTCCCCAATTAAACGTTTTATTTTCTAAGTTGCCTTAGTTATGGCCTCTCTTCATAGCAATAGAACAGTGACTAAGACATGGTCTAAGTTACTAAGATATTAGCACAGTGAGCCCTCAGCACTATATGAACAGACATTGACCAGGAGGGACCTAGAAGGTTGCCTGGGCTGGCACTTAAAAACGTAATTTCAGGAGAGGCAAGCATTCTGGGTGGTATCCTGCATGTCCTTGGCTGCACAGTCCCATTTTTTTCACCCTTTCTCCTGACCACCCTCACTACCTTTTAGCCACCTCAGGAGATCTCACTAGAAAACATTCAAAAAGACCCCTTTGATTGGTAGTGATGAGATCCTAAGGAGTCCCAATACTGTCTATCTAAGGGCCAGCCACCCATTTATCACCTCACGAGTGTTAGCCTTGAACTGCTTCCACAGGGGAGACATTCTGCCCCTGTTCCTGGAGCTGAGAAGAGGGAGGAGAAAGAACAGCATCTGAGGCCCCTAGAGACCTCCTTCTTTGGCACCTTATCTAGGCCAGACCTCCATTTGTTGGGTGAATTCTGTCCTAGAGCAAATGAGGGGCATGATCTGATCTCAAGATCTCACCAAGCACCACTCTAGCACTGTGTTGCCCCAGTTCCTAACCCATGCAAGGGAATGTGTCCTTTAAGGCTCATGAGGGAAGGCCTGAAGCCATCATAGGAAGCAAAGTTGGGCCTTATATGGTACCCAACCTCATGGGAAACATACATTTCTTAACAAAAGAAACTGGAGGTTTAACAAAGTCCAGCTTTAGAATACAAATGTGAGGAATTATGTTATTACTCAAAGGTGTGTGTGTGTGTGTGTGTGTGTGTGTGTGTGTGTGTGTGTGTGTGTGTGAGAGAGAGAGAGAGAGAGAGAGAGAGAGAGAGAGATATCGAGCACATATATCCTGGTTCTTCCTCTGGGTCTTGTGTTCCCTTGATCTTATGGAACATGCCTAAACTATTTTGGGGGAGAAACGGGGGCAGGTGGAATGGATGGGAAGTGTGGACCTATCATGTCCATTCCCACAATTTTAATGTAGTTAATATCCTCTCCTCCATCACTCTCTAACTCCCAGGCAGTTACCTCTGCCTCTTTTCATGAAATGAAGCCACCTAAATTTGGGTAACAAGCTACAGAGTGTTGTAGATACATGCACGTGACCCATGGGGGTAGACTGAGGCATCTCTGAGTTCTGACTCAGTGTGAGTCATAGCGTGATTGATTTTCTGTGCCACAGAACAACATCACTAACCCCTCAGGCCTCAGTTCCTCTTCTGTATGGCTGCATCACCGTGATACTTATGTCACAGACTCATTACGATACCAACCCATCCTCCCGACCACAAACGAGGGCAAAAGCCAAAGTAACTTTGGACCAAAGTACCTCTGTGGTTGTAACAAAAAAAAAAAAAATCACAACAGGAATCCTGTTTCCTCTTTTCTTTCTTCCCCAAGTCACCTACCTGCCCAGGGCCTACGTATAAACAGGTGGCATTGTCGTGGCAGCCGCCTGCGCCGGGCAGCAGGCAGTTGTTGATCTCCACACAGTCCCTTCCGTCCCCTGTCCATCCCTGCTGGCACACACAGACGTGTGGCCCTGTGCCAGTTTGGATGCACTCTGCCTGTTGGAGGAAGAAAAGCAAGACCTTTGAAATCACAGTCCCTCTTCATGGAGGACCGTGTCAGAAAGGATCTGGAAGACTGTTCTAGAAGCACATATTTGCATGGAATGCAATGGAAACGGAAATTCTTATTCACATAAACATAATAAACCAACTGGGTGATTTTGAGAGCAAGGTTGATTGGAGCTGGTCAGCTAAGGTCTACACCTCTCACTGCACTGGGTTAGTGATTCAGCTAGAGACTGCTTTATTGACTGACAGAAGCAAAGGATCCTCTAAGACGGTGGTTCTCAACCTTCCCAATGCTGCAACCCTTTAACACAGTGCCTCATGTTATGGTGATCCCCAACCATAACATTATTTTCTTTGCTATTTCTTAACTGTAATTTTGCTCCTGTTGTGAATCGTAATGTAAATATCTGATATTCAGGATATCTGATAATGTGACCCCCGTGAAAAGGTCATTTGACTCCAAAGGGGTTGTGACCCACAGGCTGAGAACTGCTGCCAGCACTGTGATTATCTCTAATTTACAGATGGGGAAACAGGTCACCAACATCACCCAGCTACAGAGAGAAGCATGATTCTAGGGCTCCATGATGTTAGAGTCCAAGCTCTTAGATACCACTACTCTTGATCTGGAGGTGTGATGGGCAATATTGTCAACTCGACAACATCTAGATTCACATAGGAAACAAACCTCAGGGCATGTCTGCAAGGGAGTTTCTAGATTAGGTTGAGATGAGAAGACCCAGCCCGAGTGTGGGTGGTACCATGTCATGGGGCTGAAGTCCTGGACAGAATAAAAGGGAGAGTGAGCTGAGCACCAGCAGGCCTCCCTGTCTTTTAACTGTGGATGAATGTGACCAGTTCCCTGGTATTCTGGGTGCCATGACTTACTTATCAAAGACTACACTCTTGAACTGAGAGCCCAAACTAGCATTTCCTGCCTGAATTGTCTTCAAGTATTTTGTTACAGCAACAAGAAAAGTAGCACTATATAGGGAGACCATAGGAGGCTGAAAGCCCACAGGAAAGGAGGAGAGGTCAGAGGTCACTAAGGTGGGGGTGCTCTGAAGTGGGTGGGGCTCAGCCAAAGGGAAAGCTGGTGGTCAGGGCCTGCAGTTGTGTCTAGATTTCATCTCCAGGCCCAAAGGTTAAGTGAAGGGGGTTAAGCCTCGGAGAAATGATAGGATTTGCTTCAAACCACTCTGGCTGTATATACCCAGGGCAGTGCAAGAGGAAGCAAGGAGACCAGCTGTCCAAGTGGGCAATGGATGGAAGTGATAAGGTCAGGTAATGGTAGCACATTTGAAAAATACTAGTGCAAGCAGTGGCAGCCCCGGCCACGCTAACAGCAGCAAACTGTAAGCAAGTTTCTTAATTGGGTTTCTCCTTGGGAGGACAGGGCTAACAATGTCTACCTCACTGGGCTGGTGCAGGGAGTGCACGGGAGCAGATACGCTAGAGTCCTGCTTAGCTCTGAAGTTGTTATTCTCAGCACCCATCTTCCCAAAGCCCCAGAATATCTGAATTTAGGGAGAGTCACGGAGGGCACCCACCAGATAGTCGTCTTTAAATTCAAAGTTTGGAGGGACGAACGCCACTTGCTTTCTCTTATACTTGGATCTGAGATTATAATGTGTGTGTGTGTGTGTGTGTGTGTGTGTGTGTGTGTGTGTGTGTGTGTCTTAGTCTTTAAACTAGGAGGGGGCCCATGAGATCCACCTCCAGGTTTTTTAGTATTTATTAGTTGTACAAACTAATGGGTTTCATTATGACTTTCATACACCTTTATAATATATTTTGATCATCTTCAGTTCCCTAATATCATATCTGTCTCCTCCCTTCCACCTTCCTCTCCCTATATCTTCAGGCCATCCTCCTACTTGCTTATATTATCTCTATTGTGGGGAGAGTGCAGGAAGAAGTTAATGGAGTCTCCGAGACAGGAAAGCCGAAGGGGTCTTGTGGGGTAGGAAGAGGACCGAGATAGGAGGGCAGGGAGATGGGAGGGATTTCGGGGGAAGAAAAACAGGCCCAAGGATGTATGAAAAGCCATAACAAAACCCAGTACTTTATATGCTGTTTCAAATACTCGAATGCAAAATAAAATTTGAAGTTCAAACCTAAGTGCTTTGTGCATACGAAGAATGATCAGAACCTGCTTTTTGGGGTGTCTCTCCCTCAGGATTTCTTTAAAACATGTTAGGTCATAAAGTGGACTCCCAAACGACAGTGCTCACGGCATGTAGGGTGATGGCTCTGGTCTCACCTGGGCTGGGTTTGCCAGGAAACAGAAACCTAAACCATTTCTCAGAAGCCCTCCCGGCTGGTTGAACGCTCCCGACTGCAACTGTCTGAACGGGCACCCTGCTAAGCACCGGGCTGTCCCAGCCCAAGCTGCCTCCCCATCATATACCCACATAAAACAGCTCTCACTGTCTTCCACTATCCAAGGCAGCATGGAGAGTTATTTGTTTCCCTTCATAAACTGCTTTTCGCTCCGTGGAGTGGCTTTCTTTGGTGGTGTCCTGCTGTGTTACTTATAAGGAAAAAGTAAACAAAATAAGATGAAACAAAGCCCAGGGCACTTGGCTATGAGCAACGACACTCACATTTTGACTACAGCCTCCTCTGGAGGGTGATCCCATGCAAGGGTCCTTCTTAGAACAGAGAATTCCGTCCCCTTCATAGCCCTCGTTGCAGACACAGCTGGGAAGAAAGAATGCACACCATCAGCCCAAGATACTTAGCACTGGCCAGGCAGGTGCGTGGAGCCAGCTAGGGAGGAGCCAGAAGGGCCTGGGCATAGTGGCCAGCTCTGTGCAGGGAGCCTGGGCGCAAGCATGGGTGGATGGTTTGGGGGTCTGCAGTCAGGGCTGGGTGGGAATCCAAGCCCTACCTTAGCCATTGTGTGGCCTATCCTAGTCTCCTCACAGCTGGGACACTATCTTCCCATTTGGAAAATGGGTCTGATACTTGCGGGGAGCTTATCAGAATTCACTGGCACCATTAGGGGCAGAGGTGACAGATGGCCTGCTCTTACTGGACCTGAACTGGACTGTTTGTGACCTGCTCCATGCTAGGCTTCTCCTCTGCTTCAGCAGAGACAAAAACTGTCTGTGGCACAGGTCTGAAAATAATTGAACAAGTCAATTGGGTGAGACCCCTCTTCTCTTCTCTGGTCCTTCACATACCCCCCCAAGGTAGACAGAGAGACAGACAGACAGACAGACACACACATTTACACTCAAGTGTACCTCCTGTGAGATGACAGTTTCTGGTCTCACTCTCCTTTCATACATTCCTTCCAAAATATTCTACCATAGTACTTTTGCTGTTTAATGTGGGCCATTTACTCATTCATTCATTATTCATTCATTCATTGGTTCATTCAATATCTATTGAATGACCTGTGACAGATGCTGGGATACCACATGGCTTCCATCAAACTTCCATGACCCCTGAAACTCCAGCAACACGTGCTTAAAAAAACTATAGACTACTTATCCAGGGTCAAATTTCCTAGAGGAAGTAGATTTATCTGGTGTCCACACAAAGAGAGAGTTTGATTGGTTCCAACACAGTCTCTGAGCTGCTGAGATCATGTGGAACATGCAGACGGCCCACTGTGGGGGCGCTATTTTACTCATAGGTGATTTTGGCATACACACTGGCACTGATGTGGTTCGAAGTTCCTTAGACATACACATCATGTAAGCACAGGAAAGACACAGTCTCTGCCCTCACCCAGCCTGCTCTCTTCAGGATCAAAGCCCTCCCAGCCCCCCAAACAAGAAAGTAACTCCAAATACAAATTAAGAACTCTTGTGAGAACAAGGCTGGCATTCCAGACATCCTCTGCTTCCTCCAGGGTATTTGAGGTAGTTACCACCTTTGAAACAGAGGGGAGCAAGCATCCTGGGGGTATTTGCTACCCACTAAAGCTACTGAAGCTTTTACACAGTTAAGGAAATGAACGGCAGTCCTCCCACATCCAACTTCATGTCAAATGCCCGCTACAGGGAAGCTGCTATTAACACCGTTTGGAAGTAAAGAACCCTTCAAAGCATCGACAATTCATTGCTTCATTCTGTAATGGTTAACATTGATTGACAGTTTCATCAAACATAGACTCACCTATGAGATTAGCCTCTAGGAATGCCAGTGAGAGTTATGTGGATTAGGTTAGTCCCTAGGCACACCCGTGAGGGTCATCTAGATTAGGTTAGAGTCTGGGCACACCTGTGAGGGTCATCTAGATTAGGTTAGAGTTTGGGCACACCTGTGAGGGTCATCTAGATTAGGTTAGTCTGTGGGCACACCTGTGAGGGTGATCTAGATTAGGTGAGTCTGTGGCACACCTGTGAGGGTGATCTAGATTAGGTTAGAGTTTGGGCACACCTGTGAGGGTCATCTAGATTAGGTTAGAGTTTGGGCACACCTGTGAGGGTCATCTAGATTAGGTGAGTCTGTGGGCACACCTGTGAGGGTGATCTAGATTAGGTGAGTCTGTGGGCACACCTGTGAGGGTGATCTAGATTAGGTGAGTCTGTGGGCACACCTGTGAGGGTCATCTAGATTAGGTGAGTCTGTGGGCACACCTGTGAGGGTGATCTAGATTAGGTTAGTCTGTGGGCACACCTGTGAGGGTCATCTAGACTAGGTGAGTCTGTGGGCACACCTGTGAGGGTCATCTAGATTAGGTTAGAGTTTGGGCACACCTGTGAGGGTCATCTAGATTAGGTTAGTCTGTGGGCACACCTGTGAGGGTGATCTAGATTAGGTGAGTCTGTGGGCACACCTGTGAGGGTGATCTAGATTAGGTTAGTCTGTGGCACACCTGTGAGGGTGATCTAGATTAGGTTAGTCTGTGGGCACACCTGTGAGGGTGATCTAGATTAGGTGAGTCTGTGGGCACACCTGTGAGGGTGATCTAGATTAGGTGAGTCTGTGGCACACCTGTGAGGGTGATCTAGATTAGGTTAGTCTGTGGGCACACCTGTGAGGGTGATCTAGATTAGGTGAGTCTGTGGGCACACCTGTGAGGGTGATCTAGATTAGGTGAGTCTGTGGCACACCTGTGAGGGTGATCTAGATTAGGTTAGTCTGTGGGCACACCTGTGAGGGTGATCTAGATTAGGTGAGTCTGTGGGCACACCTGTGAGGGTCATCTAGATTAGGTGAGTCTGTGGGCACACCTGTGAGGGTGATCTAGATTAGGTTAGTCTGTGGGCACACCTGTGAGGGTCATCTAGACTAGGTGAGTCTGTGGCACACCTGTGAGGTCATCTAGACTAGGTTAGTCTGTGGGCACACCTGTGAGGGTCATCTAGATTAGGTTGGTCTGTGGGCACACCTGTGAGGGTCATCTAGATTAGGTGAGTCTGTGGCACACCTGTGAGGGTCATCTTGGGTCAATTGAGATGAAAGCCCTACTCTGAGTCGGGCAGCATCATTTCATGGCCGAGGGTCCAGGCTGCATATAGAGAAACAAACTGAGCACAGACATTAATCTCTGTGTCCTGACTGCAGGTGCCAGCTGACCACCTGCCTCAAGTTTCTGCCACCATGGTGTCCCTGCCACAACAGACTGGACCTTGAATCTGTTCGTGTGTCAAAATACACTGTCTAAAAATGCACCTGCTCAGGGTATTTTGACACAGCAGCAAGACATGTAACTAACTCTTCCTCCGTTTCCTTCCTCCCCTTCCTTGTTTCCTTTTTGACTTTTTTTTTTAAAAAAAGATATGATATTTGTGTACACACACACACACACACACACGTACCATGCATGCACCCTTAGAAACCAAAGGAGGGCGTTGGGTTCCCTGGAGCTGGAGCTGCAGGCATGGGTGCTGTAACAACTCAGATCCTCTGCAGGAGCAGCCACTGCTCTTGTCTGCTGAACTGTCTCTCTCCCCCCACTGCTTCTGGATTTTTTTTTTTTTTTTTTTGGTTTTTTCGAGACAGGGTTTCTCTGTGTAGCTTTGTGCCTTTCCTGGATCTCACTTGGTAGCCCAGGCTGGCCTCGAACTCACAGAGATCCGCCTGGCTCTGCCTCCCGAGTGCTGGGATTAAAGGCGTACGCCACCACCGCCCGGCCGCTTCTGGATTTTTAAGACAAGGTCTTGCTGTAGCCCAGGCTGGCCTAGAACATGCAGCAACCCTCTTGCTTTAGCACCCCTGCCTGCTGGAACTGTAATATGCACACCTGTGGCTTTCCTTATTTCTTTACCCGCGCTCACAATAAGGGAAGGGTCCATCCAGGCTGGGACTCATGTTTTTATAGCGGGTTCTTCTAATCTCCGCCATTGTTCTGTGAGGCAGGGTTCATCACGACTAGCGAGGAAAGTGAAGCGTAGAGAGGTACACTAACGTGCCGAAGGTCACGCAGCTGGTGCCCTTCAAAGCAAGGAAAGCTAAGATTTGTTTTCGGCTCAGTTTTAGCTTCGGCAAGAGCCACACTGTCAGCGGGGCAGAACACGCCTTACTTTATAAAGCGTTAGGTATGGGCTGGCTCCACCCACAGGTAGCCTTGGGGTCACAGGTCATACACTGACCTGGCTGTCCCTCTGCTGTAGTCACAGGTGGCGTGGACGTGACAGAGCTGCACATAGGGCCCGCAGGCTGCAGGCTGCCTGTCACAGAGCCTCCCGCTTGTGCCCTCTCGACACGTTCCTGGGAGGCAGGCGCCGTCACTGTCCACGCGGTTATCACATGCGCCATGCACACACAGACAGGCTGCAAGAGAGGCGGAGAGGGTGTTCAGGGCTTGGAGATTTCCACGGGAGCATGGAACCACGGAGGATGGGGACTGTGCCCTCCCCAACCCACTGCTGTCCGTCAGAGCTGGGTTGAACTCAGGGTCACCAGCATTTCTGAGAGTGCCAGCGGCAGCCTCGGAGAGCTGACTATCCCACCGGGGGGAGGATTATCAGTCCCCAGTGTGTCCTCTATGTATCTGTGTGTGGATGTGGAGAAGGAGGTGGTTTGTGACGTGCTCAAAGAAGCCAAGGAACCCAATTGTCGACTACTCTGTGGTTGGAGATGTTAGCTGAGAAGTTGCTCACGTTTTGGAAACATTCTAGAATAAACAGATTTCTTCTATTTGTAGAACTCCAGATAGGATCATGTATTAGTCCTCTGCTTTCATTCCCAGCAAAACCAGCGATAATTAGTGGCCGGTATCTGGGCCCTGACTTTATTCAAGGCCCTGGATTGGCTTTCCACCACCTCCCTAGTCACCCTCAGGCCCACAGAGTGAGCACATTCTACTTCTCCAGATACAGAGGCCGAGGCCCAGCGAGCAGAAGCAAACCACCCGATTTGCCCCCGAGTGCCCACACAGGGACCTGACCCTGTACTGTCCGAGCCCACGCCTATCGCGACTGTGCGCATAGTGGGGTATGATATTAACCAGTACTTCCACAGCTCTGTCATTCTCTTAAACTTCAGCTACTTACCCCGCTTTTCAGTATTGATATTTGAGGTTTTCAAAGTGAGGGCTTAGTTCAATCGGAAAAGTGCTTGCTGTACTGCTGTGGGATGTCCTGTATGCTGCAAATATATGTTGCTATGATCGATTGATAAATAAAATGCTGATTGGCCAGTAGCCAGGCAGGAAGGATAGTGTAGGCAGGACAAGGGGAGAGGAGAAGGCGGGGTGGAAGAAGGCTGAGTCAGGAGATGCTGCCAGCTGCCACGAGGAGAAGCGTGATGTTAAGATACCGGTAAGCCACGAGCCACGTGGCAATTTATAGATTAATAGAAATGGGTTAATTTAAGATATAAGAACAGATAGCAAGAAGTCTGTCACGGCTGTACAGTTTATAAGTAACATCAGTCTCTGTGTGTTTACTTGGGGGACGCTAGTGGGAGAGATTTGTCCCGACTGCTGGCAGGCCGGGACACAGGAAAACTTCAGCTACACTGCACAGGCAGGAGGACCCAGGTTTGATCCTCAGAACCCAGACATGGTGACATGTGCTTGTAATTCCAGTACTGGGGACACAGAGACAGGTAGGTCCCTGGGATCACTGGCTGATGAGAGACCCTATCTCAGAAAACAAGGTGGTAGGTCCCTGAGGAAAGACACCCAAGGGTGACCTCTGGCCTCCACATGTATATGTACATGTGTGCGTGTACACCCCCATGCACACATACCCACATGAACATGCATACATGTGCACACACATACACACACACACACACACACACACACACACACACACACACACACACACTGCAATGTGAGCTCATCAGTCTCAGGCACCTATGCATGGGCATAGGGTAAAAAGGAGGGAGGGGCCGGGCGGTGGTGGTGCACGCCTTTAATCCCAGCACTCGGGAGGCAGAGCCAGGCGGATCTCTGTGAGTTCGAGGCCAGCCTGGTCTCCAAAGCAAGTTCCAGGAAAGGCGCAAAGCTACACAGAGAAACCCTGTCTCGAAAAACCAAAAAAAAAAAAAAGGAGGGAGGGACATGGAGCCTCTCAAAGGAAGGCTGCAAGGATTGGGGTTTGAATAACACCCCAAATGAAGGGCTCTGGGCCTTGCCCCAGCTGGGATAGAGACAGAAACCAGTATAGACAGGTACTTGGAACCAACATTCAGAAAAGTGTGAACAACCTCAAAGGAAAGACTGGAAAACCATCTGGATTAAAAAAAAACTGTTACACCATTCTAAATAGCCAGGATGACTTCATTCGCAAGGAGTAGGACTCCAGTGACCACAGACCCAAGATGAAGGGCAAAGCTGGCAGCCACCTCCTGATCTGAGCCTCCGTATCCTTCTGGAGACTGACGAATGCCAAGGTTGTTGGGCTTTGTAATAAATTCCTATTTTTATCTTAGAAATCTTACTTGGTAAAAAGAACAACCGGCTAGGATGAAAGAGCACTGACCCCCGCTGTGTTCTGAGTTCCCAGTCAAATACTGTTAGCGAAGGAGGTTTGTTCATACTAGATGTGTTGGGTTAGTGGGGGTAGTGATAGATGGGACTTCATTTATTGATTATCTAGTAGATGTAAACTCTGTGCTGAAAGCCCCCAGTTATGATCTGGCTTGATACTGTGAACAACCTGTGAAGTATTCTGGGATTTTGTATCTGTGGCCCACAGATCAAAAATATTTTAAAAAAATCCCTATGTCTATTCTAAACACATACATACCTTTATCTTGTCATTATTACCTAGAAAATATAACATGGCAACTGTTCATGTAGTGTTTATAGAGCATTTGTATGATAACTCACCTAGAGGGGATTCGTGTGTGAAGATGTGAATAGGATCCAGGCAAACACTATGCCTTTTCATACCGAGCACTAGAGCAGCTGCAGAGTTCAGTGGCAATGAGGAGGGCTGGCACCAATCCCCACCGATGCCCAGAAGACAATTCTACAACATTATCGACATTTTCTAGGTGGAGATACTGTAACACTTTCTCAGGTCACACAGCCGCTAAACTGGAAACGAGAATTTAACTTCTGGCTGGTCTGACTCCACAGGAAGCTCTTACCTATTCATCGTTATGTTCTAACTTTAGCTTAGGAACAGACATCTGAAAATATATACAGTTAAACGTACATACGATGATGCCATTTGAAAGAACAATACATTTTCTGAGTGTGTAGGACCGAATTTGCATACGCCTACTGTGGAACTTTCTATACGTTCTACAGGCTCTGTGATACGTGTGCCACTGGGGTGTGGTTACTGCTCTTAGAATAATAGCAAAAACAGCAGGAGGTCACAACAGTAGCTAGCGTGCTTTTGGTATGTGCTATGTGCTAAGCATGTCCTAAGGAAAGCTGTCCACACGTAAGTTGTAATGAATTTATAAAGTACTTATTAGTACCATTGCCCTTATTTTATTTGCAATTTGAGGGTGCACTCATCCAAAGTCACAGTTCTTCAATGGAGGAACTGATGGGTAAGAATTATTGAAAGGGAGCAGATCTATTTCTCAAAATGGACTATTTATGTCTTCATGGACTTGGACAGTGATTTCTAAAGTGTGGTTGCTGGGTTGGCACTGCCCAAGAAAGCTGTTAAAAGTGTATTTTCTCAGACTCATCCCAGAGAGAACCAGAAAACCAGCACCTTGTTCTTGGCTGTCTCCACATGCTATCACTTGAGAAGCAGCACTTAATAAACCCACACTGTGATGACGACAACCTCAAGCAAAATCCACAAGACACCAGACCACATCATCAGCATGCTTAGTATGAGAGAAAGCCCGTGGAAGGGTGCTCTAGAAGCCCCACTTACTTCTGTTACACTGAGGTCCGTATCGGTTGGGGTCGGAGCAGAACTGACACTTGGAACCTTGGAAGCCATCCTCACAAAGGCAGGTCCCGTTGCCGCCGAGGCCATCTATGCACTAAGAGCAGAGGCAGCCCCGTGGGCCATTAGGACACATGTGACAGCCAAGGAGAAGCAGATGCTTTTGCTTCATGGCTTGAACTCAGGCTCAGTCCCACTGGAAGTGATGTTCGACTCCTTGTGGGAGGTGGAGTCATCTTGGTATCATGTAGGATGTAAAAAGAGTACCGGACTTGGGGATCCTGACCTAGGATTTAGAACCTTAAAGGACAAGGTGCAAGGGTGTATTATGTAGCTGTTTCCTCTGAATGGAGACATTCTGTGTGGAGGTAGGCTCAGCACTGGGAAGGTTAACTAAATTTAGGAGCCTCAGGAAACTCACAAAACACAAGACCCAGAAAAGCCTAAACAGTTTTGACCCACAGGGAGCCTTACAGAGCTTCTGTGAGCAGTGAACACTGGCTGGGGCTGGAGACTCTTCAGTGGGGCTGTCTGATAGACGGGCAAGCAGCTCCATGGTGAATGCAGCTTTTTGCCAGTCCCTACTAGTGCTGGGGCAGGCCTTTTCAGTGATGTGGCTGCTCAGTCACCCTTGCTTCTGGATGTAAACCCAGTGTACACACTGGTTCATCAAGACAGACTTGTATGACTTTTGTTTTTCCCCAGTACTCTATCTGGTGTGAATAGATCTGTTCATATCTCCTCAGAATAAGACACACCACAAATGTGAAATGAGATCCTTCCTCCAACGCTTTTAGCAGGTGGCAGTAGGCAGACAGACCTTCAGATAAGGCCTGGCCCTGTTCTCTTGACATCCTTGCTTGCTCAGTGTGTTCTTTCCCTTGTAAATCTCACTTGTTCTCCTACTGTGGTTAGAAAGAGAATGGCCCTCAAAGGGAGTGTGTGCAATATTAGGAGGTGTGGCCTTGTTGGAGGAAGTGTGTCACTGTGGGGGTGGGTCTTGAGGTCCCTTTTGCTCCATCTTCCCTCAGTGTGACTGTCATTCTACTTCCTGTTGTCTCTGAGTCAAGATGAAAGACTCTCAGCTCCTGCACCACATCTGCCTGCATGTCTCCATGCTCCTGCCATGATGGTAATGGACTGAACTTCTGAAACTATAACTGAGCCATCCCCAATTAAATGTTTCTTTATAAGAGTTGCCGTGGTCATGGTGTCTTTTCACGACAATAAAAACCTAACTAAGGCACCTACCTGCGTAGCCCTGGCAAGACCATGTTGGTATTGATTACCGCACATCAGAGTTGGGTGTGGCCACTTTCCCAGGCCCCAGGCACTACTGCTGGTCTCTTCTCACGCTTACTTTCTGTGTGAGACACCCTGTCCCCATGTTTCTTTCCATTTGCAAGAGCAGTAGTTTAGATGTGGATCTATTAAATTCCCAGATCTAGTTTTTCTTACATGAATCATAGTTTTCCTACATGAATTTACCTTCCTTTGTTTGGTCTTGGCCTCCAAATAGATGAGTTATGCTTTGGCTTTTACATTTCACTAGGTTCTGAAGTTGGGTTTAAAAACAACAACCAGTGGCCAATGCTACTATTATTTTGGAGTGCCATAAAAACCTTTGACATTAGGATCTTCCACAGGTTTGGAAAGTGAAGCCCAGAGAGTTTCGAGTCACCCAAGATTTCATGGTGAGCTATAGGGGAGCAGAGACTAAGCCATGTTCTCCCTTACTCCCATCCCCCGACTTAGGCTCCTTGGCTGCAGGTACCTCCTGTTTCAGCAACAGATCCAGTTCTTCTGATTCCTGGAAACGCTGGTGAACACTGTGCCACTCTTTGCTTTAGGAGTTTTCAGCACTGCTGTGTGACTTCAGAAAGGTCCACACACATGAAGGAGTGTGAACCAGGGACTATACTCACATGCCCATTTCCAGAACACGGTTTCAAGAAGCCTCCTGGACACGGGTTGCAGTCAGGCCCGAAGAAGCCACTACAGCATTTTGGTATCTGGAAACAACACACATGTTGCCTTGGGGACCCCCAAGGAGAGCACAAATTTCTCAAAAGAGAGGTGTTTTGATTTCCACTAGTGGGGTACAATGCCATTCCTTCTTATGAGCCAACCTACTGAGTATCTCTCGTGTGGACATGAGAATGAGGCAGATGAAGGCTGATGCTCACAGAGAATGTGTGCGAGTAGGGAAGAGTCAACATGAAAGAGAGACTAGAGAAACAACGGAGCTGGAGAATCATTCAGGGGTAGAGTGCTTGCCTAGCATTTGCAAAGCCCTGGGTTTGATTTCATGAACAAAGAAACGAATGGAAAATAAAAGAACATTCCAGGGCATGGTAAGTGCTAGGAAGACAAGTATTGGAATGGAGTGGTGCCAGATAGCGGTAGAGTTTGGAGGCCTGTTGGGTAGTGACAGGAGGGATTGGGTAGAGGAGCACTCGAAAGATGAGTCAGCCCCTGTGTATCTGGGTGGGCATTCTGAAGAGAGCACCAAATATGCATATTGTGAGGCAGAAATGAGGGTAAAATTCGGGTCAGAAGCTTGACTGGTGGCTGACACATGGGTGTCAGGGGCATGGACTCTGTGTTAAGAGGCAGGGGGACTCAAGGTATGATTCAGGGAGGTAGCGGCCCAACTACACTCCGAAGTCTCCCTTTTGACTCCCATTCAGGAAAATATCCTAAATTCCCGCAGGCCACTTGTGACCATGCAGACTTCAGAGCTCAACAGCACAGCTTGGAGCTTCACAAGTCTTGGTGTCCTGGATGGGACCCTCCTTACCTTCACGGTAGCATTGCAGTATTGGGCACAGCCACTTTTCAGGTTCTGTGTTCTGCTTCTGTAGAAACATTTGTTTGTGAAGAGGGCCTGGAAGAAAGCCAGTGGGTAAAAGCACTGTTGTGTGTATTCTAGCGTGCCCTGGGCATCACACAACCTCTTCCTGTATCAGCCATTCTACTCTATGGCACCACTGGTACCAGAGCAAGGGCCATACCAGCACACTCAAGTTCAAATCAGACTGCCATCTTCATGAGGCCTCTTTCTTTGTTAGTAGAATACAGGCCAAGCTTTGAACAATCTGTGGCACAAGGATCTTTACACCACCTCGCACATTATGACAGACATTTCTAATCAATCACTTAACACTCTGATTGATTCTGCATGTGGTCTGGCTTCTCCCTCTGCTCTACAGCCAATCTTAAGTTCATGTGGACATTTTGGAGCTAGTAAGTATCGATCTCTTCTATGTGGAAAAATCCACCAACTGAAAAATATATCAATAGCCCGAGGCTCACTCTTAGACTCAGTGGTTGATTAAATACATCCTTCCATTCTTTAATCTTTGATGCCCATTGCAGTTAGCTATAACTCCCATTTATTGAAGACTTACTATGGGCATGTGGTTCATCTGTTTGCCAATTCATGTGAATAATTTTTTCATGTTCTTTTCTAATATATATAGAAATAGATAGGCTAAACCACTTTGCCTGGCTAACCCTGTTAAAATCTGGTCCAGAGACTATTTTTTTTTTCAAGACAAGGTTTCTCTGTGTAGTTTTGGTGCCTATCCTGAATCTCACTCTGTAGACCAGGCTGGCCTCGAACTCACAGAGATCCGCCTGGCTCTGCCTCCTGAGTGCTGGTATTAAAGGCGTGTGCCACCACGGCCCGGCCCAGAGACTATGTTTTATTGCTCGCTAACTTTAGTACCATGTGGCCTCTGTGGGTCTCAGCTGCCTCTTGTGACATGGGACAATGATGTTGATATCAAATCTCATCCCAAGAGTTTAGCTCCCAGCTCAAATTTTGTATTAGATACATCTTTGCATTGTTTATCCCCCTGTCTTAGGCTCTGCTGAAGAAGGGACCAGGCCACAAGATCCTAAAATCTCATCTACATAAATGCATCCTGAGATCGCGAGGGAAGGAATAGTTTAGGTAATTAACCAGTGTGGATCGTGGATCTCAGGAGCTTTCATGGTTCTTGTCCATTTCTTTTTCTCCCCCTCTTCCCTCCCTGTTGTTTGAGGCTAGCTAAAGATGTCAGACTCACAGGCAGAATCCTGATTCTACCACATGTCAGCCTTGTATTCTTGCCTTGCTCCCCCTGTCGAGAGGCAGTGATGCTGATGATGTATGTCCTTCCTAGGTTTGATGGTCAGTATTGATTGCTAAAGCCACAGGATGTAGAATCCCCTAGAAGACACGCCCCTGGGTGTGCCTGTGAGGGCTCAGCTAGATGAACATAATCGAGGTGGGAAGCTGCATCCTGAATGGGGCAGCACCATCCCATGCCTTTGGGTCTCAGACTACTCAACAAGGAGAAAGCTAGCTAGCTGAGTACTAGCATTCATCTCTCTCTGCTTCCTGACTGCAGATGCCGTGTGAGAAGCAGCCTCACGCTCTGCTTTCCCTTCCATGGTGAACTTTGTCCCCTTGAACTGTGAGCCAAAATGGACTGTCAGGGAGTTTTATCACAGCAACTGAAGAAGTAACTGTTGTTGGTTGTTTTTACCAACTGTTGTTGGCTCTTTACTCTTTTGGGCAGCCCACCAATCAGCTCCCAAATAAATCACCCACGGAGGCTTATTCTTAATTATAAATGCCCAGCCTTAGCTTGGCTTGTCTCTTGCCAACTTTCTTAACTTTAAATTATTCCATCTACCTTTTGCCTTTGGACTTTTTCCTTTTCTTCTGTATATCTTATTTTCACTCTTACTCTGTGGCTGGCTGTGTGGCTGGCCCCTAGCATCTTCCTCTTCTTGTTCTTTTGTTCCTTCTTCTTTTTTCTCCCAGATTTCTCCTCCTATTTATTCAGCCCCGCCTATCCTGTCTCCTGCCTTGCTATTGGCTGTTCAGCTCTTTATTAAACCATCAGGTGTTTTAGACAGGCACAGCAACACAGATTCACAGAGTTAAACAAAGGCAACAAGTAACTGATACTCCAGGGTTGCTGCATAGAGTGGATAGAACTATGTCTGTCATCCAGCTGTCGCTGTGCTACCAACTTATTCTTCTCCTGTTTCCTGGTTAATAGTTTCCCCAAGGACTTGTGGGAAATGGCTTCATTAAGCACAACAAACATGTGAGCACCCACCCCCACTTAAGGTTCATGGTTTGCTCTATTAAGTATTTCCTACTAGGAATGTATTAAGATCTTGTCATTCTCGATAATGATAATAATTCTCGAGAAGAACATTGAAAGAATCTGTTTGGGAAAGTCTTCCTTAAAAGACAGAAATTTCTGTCATCCTTCTTGTGTTAGAACACGTTGCCACATTGCTTTTTCCAGCACAGTACTTGGTATATAATTACAGATTGCTGTATAATTGTACAATATATATATATATATTGGCCTGAGCTTCTTTAAAACCAATACGGTATCTTATTTGGTCCATAACCAAGCACTGTGTCTAACATATGATCAAACTTCAATAAACATATGAAGAATTCAATTAAACATAAACAATTTAAAATAGTTTAGTGTAATTTCCTGATTTATTTATTTATTTATTAGGTTTTTCAGGACAGGGTTTCTTTATGTAGCTTTGGAGCCTCTCCTGGAAGTTGCTCTGTAGACCAGGCTGGCCTCACACTCACAGAGATCCGCCTGGCTCTGTCTCCCAAGAGCTAGGATTAAAGGAATGTGCCATCATCGCCTGGCTATCTTTACTCTTTTAATTAACACTTTTTTTTATTCATGTGTATATGTGTCTGTATGTGAGCACACATGGAGGCCAGAGAAGGGTGCTGGATCCCCTGGGGCTGGAGGTACAAGCGGGTGTGAGCCACTTGATGTGGGTGCTGGAACTGAACTTATGACCTCTGGAATAGCAGTCGGTGCTCTTAACCACAGAGCCATTTCTCCAGTCCCCGTTTTTATTCTTACCGGCAAACGATAAACACGCTTATGGGATATAGTGTGGTATCGAATGTCTAAGCTAATTATTGTCATTATTGCCTCATTTACTTATTATTTCTTTGTGGGGAGAACATTTAAAGTCTAGTCTTAGCATTTTGAAGTACACAGAGCATTAGACACTATCATATACAGTCAGGACACCGTGCCTAACCTGGGACTTATTTTTCCTGTCTCACTGAAAGTGTGTAACCTTTCCTGACTATTTCTTGTGTGTTCCTCCAGAATTATGATTGGGAAGCGCAGATACCAACACCGGGCTTTATTTAGAAGAGAGAAGTGGAGAGGAAGTTCTGAGAGAGGCTGTTCGCTCCTGGGTTTTATGAATTTAATTTGTACTAAAACCTGTTGTCATCTACAGAGAAAGAAAATTGGAAGAGGTTAAACGATATAACCAGGGCCAGCTAGGAACCCAGCGTGGATCTGTGGGGCCTCTTCCTCCCACTGCGGCTCTGGAAGCCAGGGTTAAAGAAGGAAGCAGGCAGAGAAGATGAGAGGACAGAGTGGGCTTGCTCAGGCTGCTCAGGAAGCAGCCTTATCACACTCACTGTGCGCTCAGAGTCAGCCGGACACTTGCTCCAACGTATCAGGGAACAGCCCACACAAGTGCCCTGAAAGAATGGCGGCAGTCAGCACAGGCATCCCCATGAGGGCCCCAGGGAGACAACTTTCAGGAGTGCAGGCTTCCCTCCTTGTGAAGGGCGCTCCTTTGGACTCTCCCACTGTCCTTCCAGTTCCTCCCAGGGTGTAGGATTGAAGGGAATGCTGGATGAGAGTTGGGGAAGTTGAGTATGCCCCAAACACCCCTTCTCTCTCTGGACAGAGCAGCCAGCAAACAGGCTGGGGCATTCTGATCTCTCTGATGGAGAAGGAGAAGCACCAGCCCCGAGGGGACCCCTCAGTCATTCTAGGGACTTAAGAGTAGACAAGGGCTACCGCCACCATTCCCATTCGCTTAGCGGGAATAAACTGAACAATAAAACTCAGCCTTCTTATTCTTGCCTTTGCCTCCAATGGTTCTTAATTTGGGAAGGAAGAGACAAGACGGATGTCCTCAGATTGGTCCAGATCTGTTTTCTGACATCTCTGTATGGCTCGGTGACCATTTTCCAGCTGGTTTTGGTCAACTGGAGACACCAGCAGGTGTTTGTTGCAGGAAGAGAGCAAACCAAGGGCCTCCTTCTTTCCTCCACACTGGTTGGCACACTGTCCCTACAGCTCTGGACTGGTTAGCACACTGCCCCGATAGCCCCCCATGTCCTCTTTTGCTTTTCCTACTCTCACGGCAACCCTGTGCCTCACTCCCAGCCCTTCGGTCGTGGGTGGGATGGCTGCTGTGGTTGTTTATCCCTGCTTACTCAGCATCCACATGACGGTGCTCTTTTGAACCATCTAGGATAGGTTTTGTTTCCTGCAGGGACTTGACTTTAAAAAGTGCTATTTATTAAGCATCTAAAGTCCAAACATAACATGTCCGAAGGCTGCCATGCTCTGAGTGTGTCCAAAAAGGAGATTTTAGGAAGTTCCAACTATTTCTGCTCTTTCTAGGCCTGAAAACATATTTTCCAGAGGACTCATTTGGACTCTGAAGATAGATATCCAACCCAAACCGTCCTGAACTGAGCAGAGCAGGCAGGGCTGGCTTTAAACCTAGAGGAAATAGTGAAGGTTATGTAGTGGAGGAAGGATTTATTCTTAGACAGCTACCGCAAAGTTCTTCTCCCTATCAAACGACAATTCTCTGGGCTGTAACTCCAGCCCACATCTCGAGTTTGTCCCTTAGATGAAGAACAAGCTTTTGAACAGCCAGAAGCAGAACATGGCCAGCAGGGTCCCTGTCCTACAAGCTTCTTTCTCTGAACAAACAGAGATGCCTGTGGTAGAGGGCTCTGAAGAGCTCATTAAATGACTGAATCCTATTAGCTTTCTCACTTTCTCAGGTCCCGATTTCCCTAACAGTTTCACATCTGGGGTAGGAGGGATGCCACTCTCTCTGGCTTAAGCCAGGCAACGTACCCGTGGTGATTATTTCCAAAAAAGGAACCAGACAGGTTGCTGCCAGGGGCTGGCTAGGAAGAGTAAATGTTTCTTAAGAGTAAACCTTTCTTAAGAAGGCCGATCAGAGTGGCATAATGTTCCCCAGATGGCATCTGGCTTTCAGAAGTTATGCTCCGATAGCCTAAACAAACCAGTCCCGGTGTCAGTCAAGAGCTCTGGGACCATTCTAAGCAGATTCTTGGCTATTCTTAGCCTCCAACAGGGGAGGGCAGGAAGGGGGTATCCTGGCACACGCCTGGGATCCCAGCACTTGACAGCTGACTTAGGAAGTTTGTGGGTTCAGGGCCAGACTGGGCTCCATATTGAAATCCTGTTTCAAAAAGAAGAGGTGAAGAGAAGGAAGAGGAGGAGGAGGAGGAGGAGGAGGAGGAGGAGGAGGAGGAGGAGGAAGAGGCGGCAGAGGAGGAGAAAGATTTAAAAGTAAAATTAGGTGTTTTTTCCCTTGTTCAGTGCCCATGTTCCAAAGATACTGTGAGATAATCATTATGACTGAAATACCTTGCAAAGAAAGGTCCAGAACTTTTACCACTGCAATTTGGGGTTTATAGTTCATAGTAAGTTAGAGATTGCCCATGGAGTGATACTGATATTAACAGTGCTTTGATTAAAACTGGCTGAGCCAAAATGGTTGATCCTGAGTTAGAAAAGGTCATTAGAGGGCACAGAAGCTCACGAAGAAACAGAAAATCAGATATTATAAATATCTGGGGGAAAAATTATAGAAAGACGTAGAAAGACGAGTGATTCTCTAGGCCAGGGCAAAGAAAAGTTTATTTTCTGTTCCCCCGGAGAGAGTAAAGATGTGACCTTGAGCAGAGTCTCTAGGTGACAGGGGCAGAGGAAGAAAAAGGAAGGAGACCGATCCTGAACACCTCCCCCCCTGCAGCGGGGGGACTCTGCTCAGATTCCACCTCTGTGACTGAGTAGGCAGAATGGCAACTCTCCTCAAGTGCATGTTCCCCCCAAACCTCAGAATGTGACTTTGTTTGGAAATAGAGTCTAGAGTTGTATTTGGGGTAGGGAGTCCCTAAATCCAATGGCAGTTGTCCTTACAAATACAAGAGAAGACACATGGAAACAAAGCCACAAGAAATAGGGGGTAGAGATGGGAGTGAGGAGCTCTGAGACCAAGAGCACCCAGGGCTTCTGGGAACTGTCAGAAGCTCGGGAATTAGTGAAGTGGAAGCCATCTTGGGGAACATTGAGAGCCCCTATTCAAAGAATAAAGGAGTCCTGGGATTTCAGAACCCCCAAGGACAGCATGGCCTTGCTGACAATTCGCTTTCATATTTCTAGCATCCATAAATGTGATAGAATAAATGGCTGACATCTATGGTAATTTGTTATGGCCACACCAAGAACCCTGCACAACTTCAGGCCATCTCTGGTAGAAATCCCAGCAGAACCTTGGTTCACGGCTGACAGGACCACATGCCTTCTCGTAGAGATGCACCTTTAGGGGGTGGTTTCAGCCTTCTCAGAACTGTGAACAGAGTGCTGCTTGCTTACAATGGCTGTGCAAACCCCAATTTCCCAGATTTCCCATGTTCCCTTACCAATTTCATTTCTCTCTTTGTCTCATCACATCGATGGGGAAGAATTGGGACGATGGAGGGAGGAATGAGGACTCCGTTCAGTGTGTAAATTCGGCCATTTTGGGCAATGACCTCGGTTTCTTCCACGGCCACATCATTTGCCAGAATCTGTCCCTGAAATAAGCATGGACATTCTTCCATTCTGATGGCAGGAGCTGGAACAGTCCCCAGGCAGATGTGCCCAGTAACAGCATCTCTAGAACCCCTCAATGTTACTCGGTTTCTCTCTCAAGAGAAGATTGCTAGTGGTGGTTTTCCATCAGCAGATGATTGTCTGTGAACTGAATCCCTCCCTGGACAAGGATGTCCCTGCGCACGCAGAGGTGGGACAGAGGTCTGTCTACTTTGGCTCCGTACAGCACTTGCTTATTTTACCTTTCAGTTCTCAAACGAAGGTCCACCTATTCAATACATTTATTGACCCCAGATAAACTCTGCTTTAAGCCCTGTGGGTACATCAGACAACAAACGGACATACTGCTGCTTAGCAGCTAGTAGAAGGAACAAAAAAAAAAATGAGTGAATTCACCAAGATTTCTGAGTTCTTCCTTTCCCACACCTGCTCAATGGCGACTTCATTCTTGCTGCCCAAGTCAAAAGCCTCAGAGTCATCCTCGGCTTTCTCAGTCCTTATCACCCATCAAGTACATTGGCAAGGCACTCGGGAGGCAGAAGTGGGCAGAACTTTGTGAGTTCGAGGCCAGTCTGATCTACATGTTGAGTTCCAGGACAGCCAGGGCTACATAGTGAGACCCTGTCTCAACAGAACACACACACACACACACACACACACACACACACACACACACACACACACACACACACACTTGTGTGCACATTAGGTGTGTGCACTAGTAAATTTTGTTGGGTTTATCTTCAAAATATATTTACAATTCAACTACTTCTTACCATGCCCCCTGCCATACTTGTGTAAGACACCATCATTATTCATTTTCTTTGTGTGTACACATATGTACATGGAGGCTAGAGGTCAATCTTGAGTATTGTTCCTTAAATACTGTTTATATATATATATTTTTAAATACATAGTCTCTCACTGGCCTAGAACTCATCAAGTAGAATAGACGGAATGGCCAATGAGCCCCAGGAACCCACCTATCTCTACCTCCCCACGACTGGGGTTTTAAGTGTGTGCCACCACACTTGGGGTTTTTAATGTGGGTTCTGGGTTACATTTCAGGTCTTCAAGTTTGAGTGTCAAGCGCTTTACCAACTGAGTTATCTCCTCAGTCCTCACTGCCATTTTCACTGGATTATCATAACCAAGTCTCTGGATCTGTCTCCCAAAGTGTGTCTCATCAGATTGTCTGCTCTCACAATCCTCCAGGGCCTTCTCGTCTCACATGGGACCCAGTCTACCTCTCCATCCCTTTGGTGTCTGACTCTTTTCCATCACCTCTTCCTGCTCCTGCCTCTATCTGGCCACCATGTCTTCTCATCCCTCAACTAGCTCAGCATGCTCCTTGCTGTGTACATTTGTTCTTGGCTGTTTCTCTCTCTAGAAACTTCTCTGCCCAGAGAGTCACAAGCTGAGACCTCTATTTCCTTCAAGTCTTTCTTCAGATAGTTTCTTCTTTGTGAGGACTTCTTGAAAGCAGAGGGGTGACTAAGAGTTGGGGGAAGAATTCTAAAGATAGGGAGAGGGGGGCATAAGAGGGGGAATAGGAAATACAGAGTAGGACAAAGCATGGAAGATTTTCTTTCATACACAGAATCTGGGTTTGAGTATATCTGAATATACACATACATATACAGGCATATGTGACTTAAAGACAGAAGAGGAGAGGAAGGGAACTATTGAGGGACTAGAGGGTAGGAGGAGGATATATACACGAGGTACAGTGATATACACACACGTATATGTGTAAAAATGAAATGTGATAATGCATCCATTATTTTCTACACTAACAAGTAAATGTGAAGTCCCCTTCTGTCTTCTTAGTTCCATCTTCTGCTTTGCCTTTTTTCCTCTCATTGCTTCCTATGATAAGCTTTTTTCCCTTAGCATCTTTATTGACTACCTTCCTACTTACTAGAATGGAAGTTCCATGCAACCAGAGACCTTTATCTGTTTGCTTTTGTGTTCTTCAGGATCTAGGACAGTGCCTGGCACATCCTGGCACTCAGTGGATGTCTGCTGAATGGGTCAGGTCATCATTACCACCACCACCAATGGATGGTGTTGAATCAACAAGGGACAATTCTCTCTGCTCCCAGACCTATCTACCCCAGACAGTGAGCTTTTTTGAGTTTCTTAAGTAAAGCATACATATTGCCTCCACCTCGGGTCTTCTCACATGCTCTCCTTGCACCCCAAACTCTCTTTTATTCATCTTGACAAAGTCATTCTCCTCACTCTTCAAGTCTTGACCACCTGCCTTTCTTGGACTCCTCCTCCATGTGCTCTCACAGCTTCTGTGACTGACACTCATTGCAACAGGAACTCATTGACCATTTAATGGACTATTCAATTCTACTTTCTCTGCTGGCGTGTAAATCTTTCCTTCTTCTTCTTGCCTTAACCCAGACTGTGACTGATGTAGGTTTTCAGCTGCTATTTGCTGAAAGAACTGAGCAAAGAGTGGACCAGCTGTAAAGACACCAGAACTGTGAAATAGGGGAGAGAGCTCAGTTGGTAAGTCTTGGCTTTCTGTGGGAGGACATGATCCCTAGAACCTGGCTTTTAAAAGCTAGGCACAACAGCATGCACTTGTAATTCTAACACCGGGGAAGTGAAGATGTGGATTCCTGGGGCTCACTGGACAGCCAGCCTAGCCTCTTTGGTGAACTCTAGGCCAATGAGAGACCTTGTCTCGAAGGGGAGGAAGGCTATAGAATGACATCTAAGGCGGTCCTCTGTCCTCCATGTGTACACACATGTACCTGCATACACAGGGTCATTCCCACAGATGTTGCCTAGCTTTAACTTCATGTCTGTGAGTTAATGTAGAGGCATCAGAGTAAACATGCCTGAGTCAGTACCAGCCACAGGCTTCTCACTTACATTGCGGGTTACGCTGAACTGTATGATCTGATTGGCCATGCTCCTGATACGAGCCATCGAAATGAGAGTGGTCACTTCCAGCTGCAATGGGAAGAAATCAGGGAGTCATCTGCAGCGAGTCACAGAGTCCCCATTTCTTACAGTCCTTGCTTCAAGAAAGTCCTTAACTATTGATGAAATAACGGGAGCTTTGATGTCATGAGCATTTGTGGCTTTAAGGATTTCTCTATTAATAATATCACAGACAATAGTTATAGACTGAAGGTTGCTCAGAGCTAATAAATGTCACAAATAATTCTCTAGCTCCAACATATTGGAACTCAAGACTAGGATCTGGTATTTTAAAAGCAAGGATAAAGTAGTAGGAGAAAGACTAGGGCCAACCTGCGTAAATGAGACAATGTGGTATCTGACGAGTTCCAGAAGTTTCCGAGAGCCCTGCAAAGGAAACAATATCCTATGTCAATCAATGAAGAAAACTTTACATGCTTCTTTTTTTGAGGGCCCTTCACATGAATGAATTTGAATATTAATCATAAAAGACAATAACCCAACCCCTTTACTGGGAAACTGAAGATAAGAAAAATTCCATGCACTAATGGCTGACATTCATCAAATCTCTTGGCTGTTCCAAGAACATAGCACACACATTTCATGTAACTGCAGCATCCCTGCGAGTAGAGCTTACCATTAACCCATTTTATGTGTGCTAACACTGAGGATCAAAGCACACCCAAGTCACACAGCTTCCTCAGGATAGGAACCACAATTTCAGCCACTCTGCTCAATCTTTCTGCTGCATGTCTTAGGTTACATTTTGGAATTTTTTTATAACATCCCTCTATTTATGGTTCTCACTTGCTCCATAAATCACGTTTGCTTATCAGGCTATATACTGATATTTTAGGAGCATACTGATATTTTAGGAGTGTTCAGCTGTAAGAACCCTGATCATCCATACTCTCAAAAGAAATCACCCTTCTTCTAAGACACTGCCAAGATTTCCTCTTACATCAAAACAGTGGAGCAATTAATGGAAGAAACCAACCAACCAAACCAAACTATGGCCGCGCAACCCTGCCGCTACCACAGCTAGGATCCTGGCACTCTCAGGGAGAACTGCAGGCAGGTGCCTGAACCTGCAGAATGGAGGAGCACAAGGTCACACTCCGTGGGGCAGTGGCAGTGGTATCTTCCCCTGCACTGACTCAGCTGGTCATAAGAAGCTTCCCAGCCCTCAAATTCTGCTGAGTCTGTAGCACAGCTTGGACGGCGAAGATCATAGACCAAGAGCCTAAAGACTACCAGAAGGTTGTCCTTTTTGGGGACATGTTCTTACACCATCAAGGCTCAGGCTGAACTTGAGGTTTCCCCTCCCCCCTCCCTCATTCAGCCTCCTCTTGGCATTTGACGTTGGTCATGATGCCGGGGAGTTATCTGTAAGTAATGACCACATATCTCAGTTTGTCTGATCCAATTCTAGCTTACACCTACTGTCTGGCTGCTCTGTTCATTTTCAAAAGCATCTGGTGAGGATGATGAATGATTAAGTTGCCATAGCAACAAGCTGATAGTATGATGTGTGGAGCTGTGCTACAGAAAGAATGCTGAGTTTGCCGCCAGCTATTAGCTCTGGAAGAGATGCTTTGTGGCCTTTTGGGTGGGTCACCATGGAACCTTGAACAAATCAGCCTCTGGGTCTCAGCTACTCCATGGTTCCAAGAAACTGGGACTTGTAGGAGATAGCATCAGTGCTACAGGCTTCAGTGTGTGACACCAGAGAAGATGATACAGAGAGAACATTGCTGAGACATGTCCAACCAGACTAGGCGGTCAATTTCTGAATGACAGGACCACGTATGTCCATGTTGAGCTATTATCACCTTGTGCTCAGATAGGACAGAATGGGGACACAACAGTCACTTTCCGAGCATTCGTGCCAATAAATTAAAAATAAAGGAGGTGTGCTAGGAAGAGCACTTAGCTTGAGTTTAGAAGCCTGGGTAGCATATCAGTTTGGCTTCTGTGTGACCTTGAATGAGTCTCTTAACTGTCAAGGCTTGGTTTTCCTGAAAAATACAGGGATTGATATGAATCTCTTCTATAGCTTTGCTTCTACTGGAAAGAATCTATCAATGGGAGAATCCACTTCTAAAGTTGAGTTAGTGTTGGGTCCATGACATAAGGCAGAAAAGGGTAGAAGGAACATAGGAATCAATCTCTGGTCACTGTGGGTTGTAGCCCTGTCTGGGTAGGGTCATTGGTGCCACGCAGCATATTGACAGAATGTGCTTCGATGTGAGCTGTCCAGGAGCTTTCAGAACCCCCTTGCCCTTTCTTTTGGGAGCACTCTCACTTCCTGTGATTAGTGTTGATTGTGAACATGACCAAATCTAGAATCACTTGGGAATGCATCTCGAGGCATGCCTGTGGAGGATTGTCTTGACTGGTTAACTAATGTGAGAAGTCCCATCTTAATTGTAAATGGGACCACTCCCTGGGCTTTGGGTCCTGGATTGAATGAAAGGGAGAAGGGGAATTGTCTCTCTGTTGGTACTAGGAAGTGAACTTGGGTCCTTTGCATTATCAGTGTGTGTGTGTGAGTGTGTGTGTGTGTGTGTGTGTGTATGTGTGTGTGTGTGTGTGTGTGTGTGCGTGTGTGTGTGTGTATGTTTTCCCCTTTAGCATTTTAGAATACAAGATGTCCTTGTTGGTACCTGAAGGTATTGTAGCAAGGACTACATCTACGAATCTATAAACCAAAAAGGAAACAGGATTTGGGGTTGCCACAGCAGCATGGCTGAGGTTGCCTGTGTCAGAGCGGGTGTGTGTTCTGTTCTGTTCTGCAGGTCTGTTCCTCAGTCTCACTTTACTGCCACTAGTCACAATGCTTGGGACCAGGCCCTAGAACCTGCTTGTTTGATAAGCTCCACAGGTGATTCCTGACCACAGTGGAGTCTGGGAATCACTGCTTTTAAAGAACTGGGCGGTTCCCACCTCTCACATTCTGTGTCATCAGTACCCATCATTGGTAGCCCTGCCCATTGCTGAGATGGCAGTGTGGTTTCTGGAAAGCCACAGAACAAATCTGGAACCATCAAACTGTCCCATTTGTTTGTCATTTTAGTGAAAAAAATTCCACAGCCAGCTCTTTATCTCTTCGGATTTTGTCTGTTAAGCCTGAGAGATGATTTCAATCATTTAAACCTTGATCTTGATATAAAGGAAACTACAGTCTCTTAAGGGGGAACAATGGCGGTGCTGAAGAACTGAGGTAGACAAGTGAAGGGTCACTGCAGAGAAAAGGGAAATCAAAAGAAAAGGAGAGGCCGGAGCATCTAACAGCGACAATTGGTTCTTTGAAAGTTTAGTCCAGGCCTGGCCCTAAATGGCCAACTGAAGCTTTAATTCTCTGGTTGACTTTAGCATTGTAAGGAACTGAAAACGTTTGATTGTTTGTTTATTTACTTATTTGTAGTCCAGAGAATGCCAGCATGGACAGTGAGGTGCGTCAGGAAGTGGATACTCTACCTCTGGAGAAAGGAGGTAATCCATGGTGCCCGCCTTCATATTATCCAATGCTTCGTTACTTGGAACAAAAACGGTGTATGGGCCACCAACACCACCCTCATCTAGGGCCTGTTCAACATTGGTTGCCTGCATTTGAGAAATCAAATGTTTTATTTTTGTTCATGCAAATTAATATTTGAAGTAGTGGCCAGAAAATACGTAAAGTTGGCATTTCTGCTGATTTTTACAAAGGACTTAACCAGTGTTTTTCTGAAATGTACGAAAGGGCATACCTCTAACAAAGATCTGAACTTGCTGTATCTTGGTTGTAGCATTTTCATTATGGTTTGCTGAAAAGAGAGATTTTGCTGAAAAGTCAGTAAGAAAATCATAAAATGATTTAGGGAATATGAACCTTAACATTAAGAGACATGGCAGGTTAGTGTGAAAGCGTGGGCACGTATAAAGGACTTTATATAATGCTATGCATTCTGCAACTGCTTTGATTTGACCAGTCATCCAAATCTGTGCATTCTACTGCAGTCTCTGGCCATATCATGCAAGACAGGAAGAAGAAATTCTTTACAACTCTGACTGCTCTTCATGCAGCACAGGTGTGAACTGCCACGACAACAGAGCACCAGGCTGAGCTGTCCCATATGACCATAAATGAGGGTAAGAAAAATCCATGAAAACATTCCCAGCATGGCTTCCTTTCTCTCTGCAGAAACACTCAGAAGTCTACTGAAAATTGACAAGTTGTCCTGTCTTTTCTTAGCTTGAGACCCTCCTTGAAGGCTAAGTGCTGGCAAACACTTTCTTCTTGGATGTGAGTTTCCAGGCAGCAAAGAAGGTGGACATGGGCTGACCTCACTGATACTTGACTTGTCTCACCTTGGGGTTGCTCTCAAGTGTGGCCTCTGTCTTGTCCATGGCTCTGTCAAGGATGTGTATAAGCCCATTTGAAGCAACGATGTTCCCCTGGATTATTTTCACTTTTTTGCCTCCACGAAGTTGGAGCTTTAGTTGATTGTCCTAAAATATCAAAGAAAGAAAAAGTAAATAATATTAATAAGGCATTCTGGAAAGAAAACAATTAGAAGTCTGAAGTCCTGTGGCTGTGAGACTTGGAAGAAATCACATGATCTTACATGAGGATGAAGACGTCTGCCTGACTCACCTTGCACTGTTTCCACTAAGTTCAAATGAGATAGTGTATGTCATCACCGATGAGTATCACATGCAAAACTTTGGGCAAGTCAGTGTAGGATTTCCTCCAATAAGCTGCAAGTTCCACTAGGGTGGAACAATCCAATTGATTGCATTGCATCTCTCGCTTTAATACAGTGGTTTTCAACCTGTGGTTTGTGACCCCTTTGGGAGTCAAACAACCCTTTCACAGGGGTCACATATCAGATATTCTGTATATCAGATATGCACTACAATTCATAACAGTAGCAAAATTACAGTTATGAGGTAGCAACAAAATAATTTTATGGTTGGGGTAGCCACAACATGAGGAACTGTATTTAAAGGTTGCAGCATTAGGAAGGTTGAGAACTATTGCTTGAATATATTGCACAAAGAAGGTACACAATGCATACATTTGTTGAATGAGTGACTGGAGCTAATTGCTTCTTCCTCTTATGTGACTCTTAAGAATTACAGACAATAAATATCAATGAATGAATACATGGATATATGCATGTCCCATGTCATATGCACACTGCTCTATCCTGTTCTCACATCATCCAGTCTCTCACACATAGTGTAGCAGATTGGTGTCAGTTAGATCCACACTTGAATCCTGGCTCAGATATTTTCTGTGTGACCTCTCCACTGTCCCATAGGAAAAATAAGGATTCTCATAAGCCCTCTTTCCAGAGTTGTTTTACATAATGCAAATAAAGATTTACACCTGTACTTAGCATGGAAAGAACACTCAACAGTCTGACAACTATTGATACTAGGTGAAATACAACAGCCTAGGACACAACACACACACACACCTATTAATCACAGGTCCCCAGCTTAGTAGTAACACAAACAGTTTGTGAAGGGAAGTGAGGTAGTCTTATTAAAAATAGAAAACAAGGCCGGGCGGTGGTGGCGCACGCCTTTAATCCCAGCACTCGGGAGGCAGAGCCAGGTGGATCTCTGTGAGTTCAAGGCCAGCCTGGACTACCAAGTGAGTTCCAGGAAAGGCGCAAAGCAACACAGGGAAACCCTGTCTCGAAAAACCAAAAAAAAAAAAAAAAAATAGAAAACAAGCAGAATGAACAAAGACAATGGATCAATGCCAGCAACCTAAAGCAAACACATTCCACTCACTTCCTTTCCTAAGAGGAATGCTGATGTTTTGGGGCCAGGGCTTCCAGGAAGCAGGCTCACAGCACTTGAACTTCATGGTGGTGGTAAACCAGCCTGCCTCCCTCTTAGGCTTGAAAGACATTTTATAGTAAAGACAAAGTAGTTTCATTCCTATTTTTGGTTAAATTGATTTCTCTAGGATTGGGCTATGCCCCACCTGTAACCTTAACTACAAATGGTTCTGTACTGCCTCTTCCAGGAAACAACAACCATGTCTTTGTTTCAAAGGGTTATTATGACCACCTCTTGTTATGACCACCTTGTTATGACCAGCTTGCAACCATGCCTTTGTTTCAGGAGGTTGTTATGACCAACTTGTTATGCTTATGTTCTGCTCCTGTTTTCTCGCCAAACCCCCCATTTGGAAACCCCCTACTCCAGAACTATAAAAACCCTTATCTCGCCCATGCCCAATGCTGATCTCTTGAACCTCACCATTAGGGAGAAATAGCTCATGTACACGCACCAAAAAAAAAAAAAAAAAAAAAAAAAAAAAAAAAAGCTTGCTTTAATTAATTGCTTGCTCTAATAATTTGGCCATGATGATGGGTCAATGGTCTTTCTCCTCACATCTGTGGGATTAACAGTGGCAGCTGAATGATGGTTGCCTTGAAAGCTAACTCAAGCCAGACCCAAGCCAAACACTAGAGTCCCCCTTTTTTGTAACAGTTTTTCTAACTCCCTCTGGCCCCCTTGTTGCCCTAGTGTGTCACAGGAGTGAAATTCAGAGAAATTCTGACCTCATCCCTGTTGAAGATTTCCCCTGACTTTCCAGTCAATGTATAGAAGATGTCTGTGTCGTTCATCTGTTCCATGCTCATCTGCCCAGCAATGATGTGGAGCTTCACAAAGTACCGAGCAGCCTCGCTGTCCATCAAAAGCTCCTTTACCTAAGAAAAGAGAGCCAGCTGGGATGATGTTTGAAGGAAATGAGTGTTTATAATCCATTCCATGCCTCATTCATCATCAAAGACACCCAAGCTGGAGTGCCCTGTGGGGCTCTGTCAGACAGAGATGATGCTTCAGGTGAGCACAGGCCTTGAAGGGAGTGGAAACCAGAGTCAGAGTTGATGGCCAGTACACTGGCAGACACCAGGGGATGCCCCCCTAGAACTGACATGGTACCTAGGGGAGAAAGAGGGTACCAGGCCAAAGGATCCAGGAGGGGGACCAGAAGGAAAGCTTCTCAAGGTTTTTTTTTTTTTTTGAATGAAAAGAGAAGGTAGCCCGAGTGCTGGAGCCACAGGTGTGTACCACCCCAGGCTTTTAAAAGGTGCACTTAGTTAACACGATTAAAGAGCAGACCATCAAAAAGAAAAAGCAGGTAGAATGGAAGGATGATGCTTGTGAACAGTAAACTTACGGGACCAAGTCTGCGTTTCTGTTACTACTCCATAGTCAACAGTCAACACATACTTTTAAAATGAATTCTGTAAAAATTTCATATACTAAAGAGGAGGACTCCCCCCACCCCCACCCCGCCACCGCCACTGCCCAAAGTGCCTTGGATGAAGGCTTGTGACGTTGTCCTTTCTCCACAGCAGAAGAGACACAGGAGATTTCAAAAGCTTATGCCAGGTCCCTCTCTCCCTCTCTCTCTCTCTCTCTCTCCCTTCCTCTCTTCCTCTCTGTCTCTCTGTCTCTGTCTGTCTCTGTCTCTCTCTCTCTGTCTCTGTCTCTCTGTCTCTGTCTGTCTGTCTCTCTCTCTCTCCCTTCCTCTCTTCCTCTCTGTCTCTCTGTCTCTGTCTGTCTGTCTGTCTCTCTCTCCCTTCCTCTCTTCCTCTCTGTCTCTCTGTCTCTGTCTGTCTGTCTGTCTGTCTGTCTCTCTCTCTCTCTCTCTCCTCTCTCTCTCCCCCTGCTGCCTACGGGTCAGGATGCAAGCTCCTAGCTACTGCTCAATCACCATGCCTCCCTGTCACCACGGCCCCCTCCACGATGGTCATGGACTCACCCTCTGAAACTGTAAGCAAGCCCCCAGTTAAACGATTTCCTCTATAAGCTGCCTCGGTCATGGTGTCTCTTCACAGCAATAGAACAGTGACTCAGACACCCAGCATCCTTATCTTGACTGTAATAGAGGTTTCTCACTTTAAATAAGATACTGCCTGCTCAGGCCTTTTATGTTGGCCCCTCGGATGGGGTTGTTTTAGATACTCACGTCAAATCCTTTCAGTGCCATGTCTGAGGGCAGCAGCACTGTGAAGGGTCCCAGGTTGCTCAGTGGCCAGGCATAGGTTCTGTCTTAAGAGTCCAAACACACAACGAAAGAAAATGTCATGAGGGTCAGAGGTGCATGGGAAGTGAAAGTGTTAGGGTGTGTGTGTGTGTATGTGTCTTGTGTCGGGCCGGTCTGTTCTGTTGCTCTGTGGTGTCGTTGGTAAACTGAGACTCTCTAAGAGCAGACAGTACTGTGATGTGCTGGTTTTACATATTCCTGGAACTCTCTAAGACTTATCTGTGGCTTCTGGATGCTCTGCCATGAAAGGGCGGGGTGTGACAAGGTCTTTGGACACTCCCTACATCCCTGACCATGTACCTGGCTGGCTGAGCTGCTCATCTTCACCTGTAAGGAAGCAGCCCTTGGTTCCATCCAAGGGCAGCTCAGAGGAGCCCACCATAGACTTCCTGTTCCATGGGCGCCCTCTTGAAAAGCAGAATATTTGAACAAAGGACCTTGCATTTGCATTCTGCTCTGAGCCTTGCAGGTTACTTACATAGCTAGCGGGTTTCCATCACCCAGGGGATGCTGGGACTTTACACCAGGCTCTGTGCTGTCACATAGGAGCAAGATGCCTGGGGAAGGTGAAAGGTAAACAGGGCTCTGTCTAGGCAAATGTTTGTATGTGGCGTCGATTCTTCAGAGGACACTCTGCACTTCCTGTTCTCATGTAGTGTCCTGGGATTGCTGCAGGGTTCTTCTCAAGCCCAACCACGTCTGAAGTGCTTGATTCTCCCTAGGAGGCCTTGCAAAGAGTAGAGTATCACACAGGAATGAGAGTAAAAACTATTCAGAGAACACAGCATTGGCCTGCAAGGACACTGACTTCTTTACTGTGTCCTTTCTGGGAAATCGTTTTAGCACGCTCGGCCAGTTCTCACATCAATGCTGCCATTTTAAGGTTTCTGTTTGGTCAGGTCTGTGTTTTATATTTTTGCTGATTGGCCGAATCCATGCTTGGCTGAGGTCTTACCCAGTGCTCTGATGAGCTGTGATGTCCTGTCCTTCAGAGGATGGGGGAATGGTTTGTGGAAGGCATTTGGGGACGCATGAGCATGCTTTGTGCTATCATGCTGCCTAGGGCTCCAAGAATATCTGTTACCACTACGGGTTAATTAGTAGCTTCCAGCTAAGGGTGAACACAAGCAAGATTTGTCCAAAATTCAAATGACACCTTCCCCGCTGCACATGGATACGACCATGGAGCTTTAGTGATTCTCTATTCTCCGTGTTCTCTGCCAACGTTTATTCATCCTTGAAAAACATAGGAAGTTTAGGCAAAAAGGGACAATCTCTTACATCAGTGGCTGTCCCTCGCGCTCTTGTTGCTAGTCTGTTAATCTATGGCGACGTCATGACCCCGGCCTCAGTTCTCTGGCTATTAATCTTGTATTGCTCATCTGCCTGGCAACAGCTGTCTCCTTGGAAACAGCCATCTACTCTTCCTCATCCCCAGCATGGCCTATCCCTACAAGGGTGAGCCCCAGTGTACCAGCTTCGTCTGTCCCTTTCTGCCTGCTTGTGCTTTGCAGAGGCCCTGGCTTGAGAGAGGGGGGGCTGCCCTTGAGGAGGAACTCTACATACCCAGGACCGAGATGAAAGAGGTCAGCCTTCCCTGCCACATTCCTCTGGGTTCAGTGTTCAATTCTCTGAGTCTCTCCATGATGCTTCCATAGCAGGTCAGGCCGTCGCCCATGTAACCTTTCTGGCAAGTGCATCTAGAGAGAGGGTGGAATCACATTCTCAGGGCCTTGGGGCCATTGAGCTGAGAGGACACAGCCCAATGCTTCATTTCACAGTTAAGGAGAGCCATATGATGGACGGGACTGGAGAGGCCGGGAGAGGCACAGACTTAGTGAGCCGTCAGCGCAGAACCTGGTTGTTTTTCCAGCAGGGGTTTAGAGACTATAACACACACACACACACACACACACACACACACACACACACACACACACACACTTATAAACACTGGATAGCTTTGTATGTTCTTAGTAGAAGTAATTTGCAGAGTGCAGTCCAGACACCATCCACATAAGAACCACTTGTGATGTTTGCAACAAATGTAGACTCAAGGGCCTCCATGCACGACAAGCTACCCAGGAGGCTTAAAATCGACTGCCAACTTGGTCGGCTCTAGAGCCACCTTGGAGGCAAATCTATGGACATGCCTTGGTGAGATTATCTAGCTTAGGTTCACTGAGGAGGGTAAACCCACTTTAATCGTGGGGGGCACCACTCACTGGACTGGGATCCTGGACTGAACAAAAAGGGGAAGGACTGGGCACAAGCACTCATCACTCTGCTTCCTGATCACAAGTGTCCTCCCTGCTTCCTGACCACAAGTGTCCTCCCTGCTTCCTGATCATAAGTGTCCTCCCTGCTTCCTGATCACAAGTGTCCTCCCTGCTTCCTGACCACAAGTGTCCTCCCTGCTTCCTGATCACAAGTGTCCTCCCTGCTTCCTGATCACAAGTGTCCTCCCTGCTTCCTGATCACAAGTGTCCTCCCTGCTTCCTGATCACAAGGGTCCTCCCTGCTTCCTGATCACAAGGGTCCTCCCTGCTTCCTGATCACAAGTGTCCTCCCTGCTTCCTGATCACAAGTGTCCTCCCTGCTTCCTGATCACAAGTGTCCTCCCTGCTTCCTGATCACAAGTGTCCTCTCTGCGCCCTGACTGCAGATGCAGCTGTCTCCAGCTCCTGGTGCTGTGACTCCCCAGCACCATGCCTCGGAGCCCACCCCCACTCTGAGTCAGCTCTCCTTGCACGCCCTCTCACTGTACTGTAAAGCCTGATCAGTCTGGTTATGTGATAAATATCTACTTCCTCTCCAGTGAGAGCAAAGGCTTTGGGTGTCTTTGTTCATGGTGGTCACTCCAGAATGTAGAACAGGGCCAGGTCTTTAAGACATTCCTGATCAATCGTCACCCACTAAGCAGGAATTAAGTCAAATATATATGCTTGAGGAGCCAGAGAAACCACAGAAATTTAATGCAACAATTTAGTTTCGTAAGAAAAAGAGGCGAAAATGTGTTAGCTGTGGCATGCTGGCCGATGTCTAAGAACTGACTCTCAAGGGGCGGGCGGGAAAGCATTGACTGACAGCATTTGACAATCTCAGCGGTTTATCAGTGTACCTTGGCTAATTTCAGACTACTAACATGGTGTCAAGAAGTCTGGGAAATTCCTGAAAATGTAGCACTCGGCTCTGAATCAGGTGGCACTGGCAGCCGCCTGCCCCTTTTCAGAAGACTTCACAGCTGAAACCGAGACAGTGTGTAGGAAGGTGAGATTGACGAGGATCCGGGAGATAAATGAGGGACCAAGCGGGAGGAAGGGGAAGAACTTTCCAGAGAGTAGAGCTAAGGGAGCTGCAGAGGTACTGGTAGGTTCCCACCAAGCACAGAGGTGATATGTTTGGGGCTGTATCCCAGAGAATAGCTACACTCTCACGAACCCATCTATGCTCTTGGAAAACAGATCTATCTTCAAGTCTGTGGGACAAACCTCTCAGAATCCTGTTGCCTGGACTGCAGCCATGGTCTTTTAACTGGACTTTCTGCCTTTCTTGTTCTGTTCTCCAATCCACCCTTCACTGAACCTCAAAGTGATTTCCTCCAAAGAGAAACCTGTTACCGAATGTCCCAACCCACCTGACTCCTTCTCTTACAGAATAATATACAAGAACTGGGCCCACCATAAGCCCCAGAAGCGCTAAACTGATACATGTTTTAAATAGGATCTCACTATGTAGTCCAGGCTAGCCTCAAATTCTCAAGCCTCCTGCTCCAGCTTTCCAAGTTCTTCGACACAGTTGTACCACACCATACTTTGTTTTCTTTTAAAAGGCTGATATGTCCTTTCTCTGACTGCCTCTACGGACAGTACTGACCCTTCATCTGACCGTTAAGTGCCACACCATACTAATTAAGGAGTGGGAGCTAATGAAAGATTACAGCTCTGTGAAGTGATGTGGTCCTCAACCATGGAGATTTAGTCTCAGTACAAGCCACACGGGCTGCATCTGAAGACAATTGCCAGGACACGATGTGGAACTCTTGCCAGCTCCTAAGGATCTTTCTTTCTGCCAGTCCTTATGAGGTCAACGGCCTGTTTCATGGGAAGTGAGAATCCTGTCTTAATGGCCTCAGCATTGAGGAATGTAGGAGACATAACTATTTTAAATTTTTACTTTAAACCTCAGGCCAAAGTCCAAGCCTTTGTGATGGTTTTCTGACTTGAATATTCTCAGTTTTTCTGTGGTGCAAAGAGGTGGAACCTTCTTGCCTCTTTGGTGAAGAGTTTTTTTTTTTATTGAGTATAAATATCTTCCATGGTCTTAAGGCTTTAAAAACACCCACAAGCCGTTTGCATTTTATGTTGTGTGTCAGCATTAGTAACTCTGGATGTTGTGTAAGTTGAGCTGGTGTAGTTATTCCAGAGATCTTAGATCAGCTGCTTCCTTCATTTCTTTTATTCCAATCACTCAGGAGATTTCAACAGGAGAATTTAGGGAGTGATAGGTTAGGAGCTGGGGACATGTTAGGTCATCAAGGTGGAGCCTCACAATGGGATTAATGCTCTTAGGAAAGGGACTTGGAGCACTCACCAGCCCCCTTTCTACTGGACGTAATGAACAAAAAGACCTGACTGCTGATCCAGAACATCACTAATGTTCACCACTGTTGCACTTTTGTGTGGTTGGAATGTGAAACTTGCTGTTTTCAAGCTGACGTTTCAGCCTGGCTCAGTCTGGCTCGGGTTCTTTTCAGTCAAGATGAATTACATCAGTGGAAGCTCCTCTCCTCTACCTATTGCCCCTCATTTCCTACCCTACTGATTAGTAGAATGGGAAGTGACGCCTATCACAAGAATGACACCATTTGCTCTTTTTAGCAATAGTAAAAATAGAGTTTAGAGAGCAAATGTAGCCAGCTCTTCATGGGAAAAGGTGGTCTCTTGCTCTCTCCTAAGGTAAGGAGATTGTGTTTAGAGTTTAGACTTCGTCAAGATGACCCTAGTGATGAGTGGTGGAGTTTACATTTGAGCCCTTCTTCCTGATTGGTGGTCTCCTGTTACTAATGGTATGGGTTTGAGAGTCTGCAGAAACTTGCTGTGTTGAGACATAACTTAACAAATCCTTTAATCCAGATCAACTATTGTACATTGCTCAAGAGACAACGGCTTCTCCTTTTACCAATCTCGTCCAGTCAGACTTTCTGTCTTGGCCTCTTTAAGGTGCAGATGTTTTGCTTTCTGGGGGAGGAAAAGGTAGGAAGGCTGACAAGTGGCGCACACGGTCCTAAAATTCATTGTTGGTTCTAGTGAACACCCTAAACACAGGTTTGGTTGAAGCTCACACTGTTCTGTTATTCTGTTTTCATTTTTCTATTTCTGTCTTTCTGAACATGAAGGAGAGAGATCCTATTAGGTGGTCTGCTCAGACTTTCTAGCAGGGAGGTAAAAGGAACATGCTGGTTTATTTATCTCTCCACTTCCCTAGACTTGGAGGAGGAGGTGTGCCCATGTATTCATGTGTCTTGAGGGCCAGTGTACCTCAATGCATGGCTGTGGTTCGCTGGTGTGTGTTATTTCTGTGTAAGTCTCTGCTCAAGGCAAGACAAAGGTAATTTCATATGGTCCTCGTCACAGTCCTGATTGGAGATACAGTTCTCTCCACTCTATGGCTTAAGAACCATTAGCTCATGGAGGTTAAGTGACAGAGTTGTAATGTAAGCACAGGGGTCCTGATATCCAAGCCTGGTACTCCATCCACATCTAGTATATTTATCTACAGAGAGTGCGATGACATAAAATTCATCTGAGAAAAACCCTGCGCACTGAAGACCCAATTATAAAGGATAAGCCTTGAGAAAGTTGAAGTGGCTGGCTTCTGGGAGGAAAGAGACAGTTTTATGATTGCCTGATTAGATGTAACCACGGTTTTGAGCTCACAGATGAAGCATATGTCCTTCATAGAGGTGGATGGCTATGAGAACTAAGTGGCACAGACATTGGTCTGAGAGTCTAAGGACATGGGTTATAGCTTCCGCTCAATCCCTAGTGAAAACACAGCACGCCCACTTGGAGTTTGTACAACAGCATTTCCTCACATCACTGTCCCTCAGCTCTAATGAGTAGACATCACTTTTGTGTACACAGGCATGTAGTGTCCCCTTTCCAAGGGCATGCACTGGGGAGGTACCAAAGCCATGATTTAACCTCATCTCTCTCTCTCTCTCTCTCTCTCTCTCTCTCTCTCTCTCTCTCTCTCTCTCTCTCTCTCCCCTCCCTCTTTCCCTCCTTCCCTCCCTCCCTCCCTCCCTCCCTCCCTCCTTACTTTCTTTCTTGAGACAGGGTCTCATTAAGTCACCCTGGCTGCCTTGGAACTTGCTGTGTAGACAAGGCTGGCCTCAGAATCACAGAGCTATGATTGCCAAGTGCTGGGATTAAAGGCATCTGCCACCATGCCCAGCTTAACCTTCGGTCTTTAAACTCTCCTCATCATTCCCCTCCCACAATGAAAGTTGCCCCTGCCTTGGGAATTCGCATCCAAATGTTTTCCCTCATGGTAAACTTGCTCTAAAACTTGGTGTCCAGGAAATAACCTCTCATGCTTATTCACTTTTTCCAGTCTTATTCTGTATCATTCACAAGCACTGTCCCAGGAATGTTGAAGCAGGAGTGTATGTTAGTGGCCTAACTACTGCAATCCCAACAGCCATTTGTTTCCCCAGGTACAGCAGTTTCCTTTGGGTTCTGTTCCCTTAAGCCCAAATATTGGGCCAAGTCAATGCTCAGAGTATTCTCACAGTCATCAGGCAGGAAATAAGTATTGACTGACTCACCAATTAAACAGATCTAAGGAATACTTATTATGCCCCTTACTACCTGGGATGGAGTGGATATAGGGCTGATTAAGAAATGCTCCACCCCCCCAAAAAAAAAGAAAAGAAAAAAAGAAAAAAGGAAAAAAAAGAAATGCTTCCTCTCCTTCAAGGAACTTACCACATTGACTGGTTCCCACTTCCTCCATCTGGGAAAGATCTAGTGAGATGGAGAAGACTTACTGGGTCTGGCCTGGTGCGATGGTGCTGCAGTTCGCATTCTTATGACATGGGTTGTTTGATTCACAGACGTTGGTCATACTGCACCCCACTCCTGGTACAAAATCACGGTAATGTTCTTTACACTCGCAGTGAGACTTTAAGAGATGGAGAGAGAAAAAACAAAATGAAACAAACAAACAAGCAAAAAGAGATGGAGAGAGAAAACCAAACTGGACTCCAGTTAGTCTCATCAGCTGCTACTCTTTAATCTATATGTATATTCTCCCACAGGCGATAACAGTAAACAGGACTGAGTGTGGGCTTACACAAAACACTTGTCAAAATTTCCAGAAATAGAACTCATGGTTGTATATCCTTCCTGTTAGAAAGCTCATATCCCTTGTTTGCAAAGTTTGGATTTTTAATTTTATTGTTTTCTGAACCTTAACCCCACACATGAATCCCTTTAGACAGCTTGTAGGTCAATAGAGGATGTCATTCAGATGGGAGGTACCATTCCTCTAGAATACTGGTTTTCAGTGGAGGAGGAGACCTGGACAATATCTAGAGAAACTTTTCACTGTTACAAGAAGAGGTACTAGAGATGAAGGATGCTGTAAACATTTTACCCAACAAAGAATGATGCAATTCAAAATATGCACAACACTGAGATGAAAAATCCTGAGGTGATGCAATATGTTGCTTCTATATGAAAAACAAAGGCTCCCTAAGCCCTCGAAGCCTGCCTTGGGGCTCATTTTTAAAGAGACAAAGTCTTATCTTAGGTCTCATTTCTAAGCTCTGACATTCATGGCATAGCATGGGTTTTCCCACAGCAGCCTGCATATTAAGAAAGAGAACTTTGAGTTCTTTGAGTTTTTTTTATTATGCAAACCTGGCTCAGAAATTGGTGTGGAGAATGCTGCATGATACACCTACTCCTCAGGGGGAAGATAGAGCAGATTCTCTGCAGAATTCGACAACATTCCCACCAGGGGCACCCTGTGCTTGGGTTATTCACTGAGCCTTTTCTTCATCCTATGTAACAATTCTCCACATGAACATGACTGTAGTCAAGGCCACAATTAGTATCCACTAAGTACTTAATAGACAAGTCTAAGTACTTTATGGACCAGTCTAAGTACTTGATGGACAAGTCTTACAGGGGACAGGGCTCTTTCGACTGTTCTCCTCAGTAAAGTTCTCCAGGCCAGGGCAATTTTTTTAATCACTGAAGGTCATAATGAAATTCAGAGGGATGGTGTCTTGCCCACGATATCCTCAGTCCCTACAACCAGTCAGTGTTGCTGGCTTTTGCTAAGTTTCCATCCTTTTGGGCTCTTAGGATCTCCCTTAATCCAAAATGACATTACTGAGATCAGAGAACTGAAGGTGGATGTTGACTGCATTCATATGACTTTGGTCAAACTAATCCAGTCTAATTTTGAATTCTGTCTGTATTTTGTCAGTCTCCACATGGGATGAGGTTTGGAGATAATACAGGGCGGCTAAGTCTTGACTTGGGGTGGGGGCTGGGAATGTGGAGTTTGGCGGACAGATAGCTTAGGGAAGTCCTGTGATCAGGCCCTGAACGCAATGAGGACTGCCTAGAGAGGAACATCAAACTGAGCATGGGGGACCAGAACAGGAAGGCCCCCAGTGTCTGGGTTACTAGAGCTCCTGTCCCTCTTTCTGGACACATCAGTTCCATGTGTTTTTAGCTCACCTGTCCAGGCCCATCGTATTTGCACACTGTAGACTTTGTAGGGCAGTTTCCAAAGTTTGTTTGGCAGGGGTCTACTGGAAGACACACTTGACCGTCCCCGACGTAGCCTTTTTGGCACGAGCAACTGTGCCGATTTGGCCCCAGGTAGGAACAACTCGCGTGAGGGTGGCAGATGTTTTTTAAACACGGGTTGATGGCTTGAGAGACAGTGAGACAATGAGAGATGGTTAGCACACTCAGAGATGGAGGAGAGAGAAACGCCATGCCAGGAAACTGTGGCTCAAATGAACCACAGGCACAAAGGCAGTTGGGTAGTAGTGTTCAGGAGGAAAAAGATCCTTTCGTCCCATTTGACTACCCCGCTCTACCAAACAGATTCACACAGGAACATCAGGAATCATAATTGTGAATTCTGTGTTGATGTGGTCTCTTCACGTGCTTGACTACAGAAGGGGAATCTGCCATGCTTTGAAGAGCCCCAAGCTTTCGGCTGGAGCTCTGTGTATTTCTTACGGAACTACGCAGAAGCACAAACAGGGTGGGTTCCTACTCACGCTTGCAGTGTTGGCCATCACCTTCGTAACTGGGAAGGCATTTGCATTTGAGTTGGGTTTCATCTTTGCTGGAAGGTGAGCATCTGGAGTTTTCTGGGCAGAGCAAGGCGGCACACTCAGGGATGGCTACACAGGAAGACAATGGAGGGACTCCCCTTAGTAGGATAATTGTGATTGTTTGGAGACAGGACCTCTTGTAACTTAGGCTGGCTTCAAACTTGCTAAGTAGTCATGGTCCTTTGCAACAGGGTCTCTCACTGGAGCTGAGATAGGCTCATAGCCAGTAAGCCCCAACTATCCCCCTGTCTTTGGGTCCTACGGTGCTGGAGTTCTATGTGTGCAAGCCACACCCAGCTCTGGTGTTTAAACTCAGGTCCTCATGCTTCCACAGCAAGTTCTCTAATCCACGGAGTCGCCGCCCCAGCTCTGGGACTTACTTTTAACCACAACAACCACTAAACAGGCAACTGGGCAAAGATACCATGTCATGGAAAAAATGTTGAGTGATCTGTGGAATTATGAACTAACCCAGGCTAGAAGGTCTTATGGCATGGGTGAGGTGCATATTTCCACTCTCTATGTTTCTCTCATCAATTTAAATAATCCCAAAGTAGCTCATGGCTTTGATGTGGTGCTCTGGTATATGGCTTGAGAACCATAATGTTAAACCCTTGAAGTTTTTTGTGCTTATATCATATAGAAGTTGGCATTAACTTAACTAGTTTAGGACGTACCTAAATTTATTCATCCAAGTTCAACACTCAGGTTATTTCCAGCTTGTTTTTTCTTACAGATGCTAAGCCCTGGATTTATTGGTCCATGTGTTTTTACCTACCCGTTCCCAGCCCTCCCCATTTTCAGGGTAAATTCCTACAAGTAGGGCCTCAGCACTCCTCCCTTTGCTGGTAGGAATCTACACCTCCACCGCCATCCCTCTTTCCCATAGATGGTCATAATCCATCTGCAAACTGAGGAATAGAATGGGCAAGAAATCAAAACTGAACAAAATCACCCTCCAGAGTTGTCACCTGACTTCAGTCTGGTGTCATGTGTGTTAGCGCAGTTACTTGTGGGCTTCTCACCCTGTGGTTATTGCTGCTTCTCATGTCTGATTCTGAGCATTAGCTGCTCCTAGGTCTATTTTTAAAACTCAGCCATGGTCTTCACATTAATAAAAGTGTACCTGCCATGAGTATTACAAATATTTTTTTGTCCCATTCTCTTGTTTATCTTTTGATTTGACAAAAATTATTTTTCACTCAGAAGCGAGTTTGACAGTGTTCTTCCTTGGGAAGCTTTCTGGACTGGGTCCTTGTCTTGCTGAGAAGGCATCTGTTCATAGGTCCACTGGGCAGTGATGGGTGGAGGTTGGAAGGAGGCTGATTGAGGTCACAGAGGTCATCCCGCCCACCTGGGGCTCCTGTGAATGGACAGTTTGCAGGGCGGTCTCCTCTGCCGAGGAGAGAGGGCTGGTTCATGGACTTGCCACTCCCACAGTACATACACACCTCGGGCTTTCAATAAAAGGAGTTTGTCCTCTGAGGAATTCCAAACTTTTCTAACCTTTTTTATTCTATAGGAGTCTAAAATCCAGAAGATAAGTTGACTGAGCCTAGCGTCACAGGTGAAATATGACCAAGATGTTTGTTTTGTTTGTTTTTTTGTTTTTTAAATATCTCATTTTCCAATTCACTTGGTGGAAACTGCTTTGTCATGGCTGAGCTAGGACTGAATAGGGGTGTGAAAGGAAGGTTCTCCTTTCTAGAGAGAATTAAGTCTTACCAGTAGAGGGCGCTGGCAGGGCAATGTAACAGGCAGGAGCAGCTCTGGGATGCAGGGCAAAGAGCTCAGCGTGTTGCTGCTGCTACACAGGCCTCAGTGGGATGTCTGCCCAGGCTATGCACCCAGAGGGCACTGTCCTTCTGTAATGCTGCATCCCGGGCCTGGACCCAGTGCTCACTTCCTACAGCCCTTCCCACAGAGACACTAAACACTCTAGGTTAACCTGTAGCCTGCATCCTGGCTTACCAGCCTCACTCACCAGGTCCCCAGAGGGCTGCTCAGGACTGCCACGTGACTGTGGTCCAATGCTAGCCTGGGGGAAACCATCAATTTCTTGACTTTCCAGTGGGCTGCCATCATGACCATGTCTAACCAGGCGTGGGGATGGCCACCTCCTTCCAGGTATGCCCTTCCTGAGTTCTCCCCGTGCCCTGGAGTTCTCTGTGGTTTCCAGCCACTCTTCCACAGTGTCCTCACCTTCTACCGGCCCCCCTTTGTCTAACTCACCCCTGCTCTTCATCTTCAACCTGGACCTGGTGTCATAGACTGTTGAAATGATTTCCCACGGGCCCCAATGCTTTGAACCCCACTTCTGTTTGCCATTCCTGTGCCCTTGGGTAAGTCACATGGCTTTGGAGACTCTTCTGTTGTCTGTGATTGTTGATGTTTCTGTAACTCCGAACATTCTTTGTCTCCGTTATGGACTAGCTTACTGCGATGGCCCCTCTTGGTCTCCCAGCCTGAATCCTTCCCTCTGCGCCCCCTCCCTTCACGCTGCCTCCTGCTCAGCCTCCCTACAGCACAGCTCTGGCCACGCCACCCACTGCTCTACCCACCTCCCCCCTTTCTTAACTCTTTAGCTCTTTTTACCGTGCTTGCTTAATTTTTGGCCTCCTCTTACAAAACATTTGACAACCCATCACTCCCCTTCCCCCAAGGTGGAGCCCCAGTAACAAATGGAGAAGAGAAACATATCCCCGCATCTCTTTGGTCTGGTGTAGCCGGGAGGAACCAGAGTCACTTACGCTTGTCACACCTGGGGCCCCTGTACGCAGAGAAGCACTCGCAGGTTCCGTCACCGTTGAGTCCGCTGTTGCACACACCGTGGGCACAGTTGCACACTGGAGGCAGACAATGGGGGAGGGGTCGTTATCTCAAAGAGATTGCTCCTAAAGACCCTGGAAGGGTCACAGTCTCAGACAGCCCTTCTGAGACTCTCTGCACAATGAGGTGGGGGAGACTCCCAGAGAGACTAGCTTGAATCTTGGCTTCGTGTTTCTTTTATTTGAATTGGGATTTTCAGTGTGTAAGGCAGACAATGGTGCCTATGTCTGGCACATCATGAGCACATCTCTTCCCTACTGAGCTGTTTGCTTCACCTTTGGATAGCCTGGCGGCAGGACTGACTTAGTGTCTTCCCATGAAGAGAAGAACTCCCCCGACTCCGTCCCTGTTGGTGGCTGACGTCTCTGTAAGCAAATCTTACTTCTTGAATGACGAGGGCAGTGCAAAGACCAGAAAAGAAAAGGAACCCGCTAGGGCCCAGAATGACTCTATCCTGTTTTCTGCTCGAAACAGATGGCATCTCAGCCTAGTGACGGGTCATGGACGGCAAATGAAGGGCCTTCGATATGAGTGGTCAATGCTTCTGCACCCAGCTGGTGGCTCATCTGTTACAGGTTACTCTCAAGCCAGCCCCCAGCATGCTGAAGCCAAGACTCCCACAAAGCATGCTCTGTGAGGTTTCTGTTGCCACTGTGACAAGCCATCCTAAAGAGGAGCCTGAAACAGTCCAGGTCCATTCGGCAGTTCTGGAGGACAGAAGTACAAACGTCGCATCAGATCAAAATCAAAGCTGCAGAAAGGTTGCGTTTCCTCTGGAACCTCTTCTATCACCTTTCCAGATTCTGGGAAGATCCCATGTTTCCAGGCTCATGACCCCTCTCTCCACTTTCAGATGAACTACCGAGTCCTTCTCACACTGATGTCTCTATGGTTACCTCCTCAGGCCCCCCTGTAACCACACTGTGCCCACCTGGGCAATCAGAGCAATCTCTTTATACCGAACCGACTAGTTAGCAGCCCTGATCCCACCACAACCTTAACTACCCTCTGTCATGTAACCTAATATGCTCACGGCTTCCAGGGTTAGGACATGGCTCTTTGTGGGGTAAGGAGCAGTGTTCTGCCTATGGGACATGCCTTTCATGCTGTGAGTACACTTCATATAAGCTCAAATGAGTTGCAATTACAAAGAGGTACTTGCTCAACAACAACAACAACAACAAAATATTAGAAACTCATGGGTTACTAAGTTTAAAGTTTTCTAAACACCTGAAATTGCACCAGACCCTTAGTATTCTTTGTCTGCCTCTCCTTCCTTGACATCCTGCTCACTGTCTTACTGGTCCTCATCCAGGTCCTTTCCAAGCTTCATCTGGACTGCTGCAGTGGTGTTGTATTGCACTGTCTCCAGTCTGTGCCAGCCCATCCACTGTTGTGGTTTACACACTTGATTTCTAAGTGTCCAGGATGAATCCGCTTTGTTCCCTTCCATTTTCATGATTAGACAGCAAACGGCCATGCTCAGAATACTGTGCTAGACCAGTCTCCATCCTCAAAGGGTCCACAGTGCAATGGCAGAAGGAAACAACCGATCACAGCACAGTGTGACACACGCTCCCACCCAACACACCAATGGGAGTTGGCTAGGAAGAGGTGGGATGGGGGCAGGCTCTGTGAAGACCACACTAGGGGGAAGTAGCAGGTGCATCCTATACCCATGCACCCTGTGTGTCCTGCACCCATGCACCCTGTGTGTCCAGGAACCCATGCACCCTGTGTGTCCTGCACCCATGCACCCTGTGTGTCCAGGAACCCATGCACCCTGTGTGTCCTGCACCCATGCACCCTGTGTGTCCAGGAACCCATGCACCCTGTGTGTCCTGCACCCATGTACCCTGTGTGTCCTGCACCCATGCACCCTGTGTGTCCTGCACCCATGCACCCTGTGTGTCCTGCATCCATGCACCCTGTGTGTCCTGCACCCATGCACCCTGTGTGTCATGCACCCATGCACCTTGTGTGTCCTGCACCCATGCACCCCGTGTGTCTTGCACCCATGTACCTTGTGTGTCCTCCACCCATGCACCCTGTGTGTCCTGCACCCATGCACCCTGTGTGTCCTGCACCCATGCACCCTGTGTGTCCTGCACCCATGTGCCCTGTGTGTCCTGCACCCATGCACCCTGTGTGTCTTGCACCCATGCACCCGGTGTGTCCTGCACCCATGTGCCCTGTGTGTCCTGCACCCATGCGCCCTGTGTGTCCTGCACCTATACACCCGGTGTGTCCTGCATTCATGAACCCTGTGTGTCCAGCACCCTGTGCATTGGCTTCTGTTACATCCCTTTGATGGGACAGCCCACTTCTGTAGTGCCATTTCAGGAGTCCCCAAACAGATGTTTTGCTCCTGTGGGCTCCGGCTCCTCCCTGTGTCCCATCATCTTCCGGCACTGTCTCTGCACTGGGTGACTGGCAGGCACAGGCAGCCTCTGAAGCTTGTGACACTGCACCGCGGGTCTGTCAGTCACTGCCAGGAAATTGTCCTTGGGAAGGAGAGGTGAGGAGCGGAGGGCTTCCCAGGTGCTCTCCTAAAGCCCTCAATGCATTATGAACTGGTTGCAGCAAATCTCTAGACAGTGGTTCTCAACCTTCCTAAGGCTGCAGCCCTTTAAGACACGCCATGGTGACCCCCATCCATAAAATCATTTTCGTTGCTACTTCATAACTGCAATTTTGCTACTGTTTGGAATTGTAACTTAAATATCTGTGCTTTCTGATGGTCTTTCAATAGTCTTAGGCGACCCCCATGAAAGTTCGCAATCACAGGTTGAGAAACACTGATATAGAGACATGTGAAACTTGGGTGGTGTGACTTTCAAAGTAGCCCCAAACTTGGCCATTTCAGTCAGAGGGCGGTCCCCACAGTATCCTGCATAGGCCATGCGCAGCACATCATTATTACTGAGACTTTCAGCTCCCTGGGAGCAGCTCATTGCCCGTCTTGTGTCTAATGCATGGTGCATGCTCCCCATGGCCAGAACAGTGCGGCGCTGGGGGGTCAGGGTCCCCAGTCAGACACCTGGGTCAAATCCTCTGCCCCCTTAATAGTCGCATGACCTTCTGTCACCTCCCTGCTCCTTCACCCAGTAAGTGACGTTAGCTCCAAGCGGTGTACCGAGGACTGGAGGAGATCGTGGGTGGGAAAACTCTTTCTGCACTGCCAGGCACACAGGAAGGGTTGATTTAGGGTTTACATAGAGAAAGTGGGTTCTGTATTAGGCTTCTGACAAGAACAAGGCACTGAGGAACTCTGGTGCTGGCAGCAGAGATGAAAGTCACTGGCTGACGTAGCTCTGAATCATCTCCCACCAATAAACAGCCCAGTAAGGGAGCGTCCTGGCAGCGGGGGAAAAGTCAGCATTAAAAATAGATGGTGCCCAGTAGAGCTGCCCCACTTTCGGGCAGGAGCGCCACCTCCCGGGACCAACACTCCAGTGGGTGAGACAACACCCGCACCCAGTGGGTGCCTGGATGAAAGAGTTCCTTGGGCCTTGTTCTTGGGGAATGACCAGCTGCCACGATTTACTCCGCCTCCCACTTTAGTTGAGCCTCCATGGACACAGGAAGAGTCTGGCTGCGTTGTCGTCCCCAGGGGATACATAACAATGCTGTTTCCTGGCACAAAGTCACACAGTAGTTTGAGGTTAGTTCGAGACTCAGACCAGTCTGAATTCACTGGCTGCTCTTCTATCTATGATGTATGATGTTCTGTCCACTATGAGGCTCACTGGCCACATTTGGCTATTTCTATTTAAATTTGGTAGTACGTCCTAAAATTCAAAATTGTTCCTCGGTTGTTTGAGCTCCATTTCAGGAGTTCAGGGGCCACATGTGGCCTGTGGCTCCTAGGCTGGACAGTGTACCTGTGGAAAATGTCTCAGGAAGTTCTGTTGAAACCTACAACTTGCAAAGCTTTCCCCTAGATCTCTTTTTAGGCTTAATTCTCTTAATACTTTAGATGGCTCAGCAGGTTAAAGGTGCTTGATGCCAAGCCTGATGGCCTGAGTTCAAATCCCCAGAACTCCCGTGGTAAAAGGAAAGAACTGTGGCCTGTAGTTTGTCCTCTGACCTGCACACATGTACCGTGGCATGCACACACATGAACACACACACTTAATTTTTAAAATGTAATAAAAATAAATAACTCGAATAAATTCTCATTTTTTAAGAACACTCAGGGACCAAACCATTATCATCCTTTTGGTCCTTGCTTTCTGGGTGGCACAAACATGAGGCATATTCTCTTTCTCTGGGAAATGTTTGGAATTTCCGTCATGTTTGTGTTTAATCAGCAATCAATGTCCGGTGTCTCGGAGCTCACATGGCTCATCTTTATCCTAACTTTTCATCCCCAAACAATTGCTCAGCTTCCTGGGGTGCTAACTGCTCACTTCCTCATTTCCCACCTCAGTATTTATTTAGTTTATATAATTTAAATTCTACTTGATTGTGGTAGGGAAGGAGCCACATAGAAGGAGATTTGGACATGTCATTTCTAATCAGTTGGTTATATTTTAGTTGCTAGCCTTTAAAGCAATGTAAATGCTAAAAACACACAGAATATTAAGACATGGTTTCAGTTTGCTTTTGCCAGTACCCCTGTCAGATACTCTTTGCGGAGCCAGGAGTGAAGAAACACTTAAGATTAGGAGGAGCTAGATAACACCACCAATAATAATAGTGACACCAGGCGGTGGTGGCCCATGCCTTTAATCCCAGCACTTGGGAGGCAGAGGCAGGTGGATCTCTATGAGTTCGAGGCCAGCCTGGTCTACAGAGCGTGTTCCAGGACAGGCTCCAAAGCTACATAGAGAAACCCTGTCTCGAAAAACCAAAATAATAATAATAATAATAATAATAATAATAATAATAATAATAAATGCTATTATTTATTTCTGTAGGTAAGAAACTCACTCAGAGAACACATTCTAGACATTTATCCAGTTGCTAAGTTGGCAGCCCTGGAGCCAAAGCTCCACCAGGGTCTAAGCCGTGGCTCTATCCTTGCATCTGTTACCTCTTGAAATTATGCTCTGGGTCAGGATAGTATTCCTGGCATCATTCAAGCATTTGTTCACCCACTTATCTGTTCATTTGGCTCACAACAGCTGTATTTCCCATGCAGTCAACATCACAGAAGCTACTGGAGAGAAAAGTACAACGGAGTGTTGCCTTCAACAGGCCCATGGATTAGAATGAGGAAGCCTTCCCTCTGCTGCAGATGAAATGTATTATGGAACATGCCAAAGAACTTACGGGGGCCGAAGGTGTATATGTGTTTATAGATTTTCTTGCAAAAGACTTTTGCTAGATGTACCATATAAGCCAGCTAGACCACTCCTGGGTACATTCCCAAAGGACTCCATATCCTAGCACAGAGACACTGCACATCTGTGTTTATTGCAGCTCTACTCTCCTAGCAAGGAGGTGGAGCCAGCCTAGCTGTCCATCAACACACGAGTACATAAGGGAAATGTGGTACATATGCACTTTCTGTCTCCCAAACTGTGAGCTGCATCAACCTTCTCTCTCCACTAAAGCTCCAGTTTCATGTTCTTTGTTATAGCAATGGAAAGCTAAGACACTTAGTATCTTAAAACAACACAAATCCATACATTTCTAGAGACCAGAAATCTAAAACCACTGTTAAAAACTGAAGTAACCATCTCTGGGGACTAACCCTCACAATGTATTAAATGAACATGAATCAGACTTACCTGCTGAACAATTGGGCCCGAAAACATTGTCAGCAGCACAGGTTTCACAGGCTGTTCCACTAAAGCCCACCTGCAAAACACAGGTGGATGACATCAGCCCTGAGGGTATCCTGAGGCACTCCTATGTTACCCAGAAAGCCCCTGGACACCCCGTTGATGGTCTGGCCAGCATTTGCTTCTCTAATATGTCTTTCCCCTGGGCCTTTCTTCCTTCAGGTCACTTGAAGTCTTCGTGTATGAATCTCTGTTTTTGTTTTAGTGGTTTTTTTTTAAATTTTCTTTTGTCTAAAGCCCTAGATAAGAAAGCCGTCAGCTCAACCATATAAGTAGATGGTAAGTGTTGGCAGCTCCCCTCACCATCTTACCCAAGGGTGAAAAGAAAACACTTCGAGGTCTGTTCTGAAGGGAGCTGAACTCAACCCCCTTGAGAAGGATTTTTGTTTAATTCTCCCACACTTTGAAATTCACAAGAGTTCCTTTTGTTAGATAAAGAAATTCTTCAATGGCTACATTTCTGTGGTTGGCCCAGGGTAGTCTAGTAGCAGGGGAGATTACTAACAGTAGCAAGAAGTGACAACTTTATACCCTAGTAGGGATTCATAACGTAGCATTGCATATGTGGTCTCATTTTGTGTCTTCCAAGAGGGTTATTCCATAGATCTTTCCTCGGGTTTTATAGGTGGATAGAAAGATGAGAGGTCATTTTATTGCACATCACAAATTCTATTAATGCTGTTAGCCTTAGAGACTTCTCCTAGTGTGGGGCCTGTAATTAAGGCAGAGGAACAGGTAGAAAGGGAGGAAGGGGGAGGCAGCATTTCAGGAGTGGAGCAGCTCTCTGAACTTACTCGGCAGGAACAGCTTCCAGTTCCTTCCATGCCGTCATCACAAATGCCTCTGCCACTGCACGGTGACTCTGCTCCTCCTGGGCATTCTGGAATAAGCAAACAGACTAGATTTATTCATTCATTCTAGACTGAGCAAATAAATGCATGCTGCAAAGATGCAGTCAGCACCTACAGTGTGCCACTTAGTGTGTTAGTTGCCAGGGACAAAACAAAACAAAACAAAAACAAACAACAACAACAAAACAGAAAACAATTGAAGATTCTGTTGGTCTGATCTTAAGCTGGAGACCAGCCAGGGCTACACAGTGAGTTCAAGGCCATCATGAATCACATAGAAAGACCCTGTCTTGAAATCTAAGGGCTGAAGGAGTAGCTTTTCGGTAGAGCTGTTGCAGAGGTGAGGGGACTTCAGGGACAGAGATTTGGGCTGATGAGGTGCAGTGAGTTGGCTTGATCCATTCCGTGATGTACTTATGAAAGAGAGCAAAGGAAATCGGATTTCACCAGGGCTGGTTGCAAATGAGCATGCATTTTAAACTCCTGCTGACTGGAGCTATGATCAACTTTCACTAAAGGGTTTTCCAATCAGTCACCAACACTCTACAAAACATTACAATGCACAGTGAGGCCGAGGGACACTTATCAAAGAAGCTAGTTAGTGCAACAGCCCATCAGACAGAATTTAAAATGGTGGTAAGTGGCAGAAGTTAAGGTATGATTGCCCCAAGGATCCTCTTCTATTATGTGTCACTTGTTCTACATTGTGTGTGTGTGTGTGTGTGTGTGTGTGTGTGTGTGTGTGTGTGTGTGTGTGTGCCTGCAATGTTGACTAATGGGTCTAATAGAAACTATAGAGGTCCAGCCCCTCCATAGTCCCCTCCTAGGGTCTGGGAAGAATCTACAACCAGCTGATAATTAATCTTTGATGATAGGAAATGAATCTACGTACACGAAACTCCTTAGTCCATACACTATTATTCTGAGTCAGTTCTCTCTGCACACAGCTTCTGTTCTGCTCTCATGCCTAGCTCCTTTCTGGCTTGATTTCTCTCTACCTTTATCTGCTGTTCCCTCTATGCTCTATCTTAATTCTTTCATCTTAGTTTTGCCCCATCTTGGTCTTCCTCATGTTGTTCTTACCCATCTGGCTCTTCCTCATCTTCCATCTTGTCCTCAAGTTCTCTCCTCTAAGTCTCCTTATTCCTCTCAGTTCTCTCCAAGTCTCTGAGGTATTCAGTTATAAACCCCAAGCAATAGCAGTCCTCTGGCAAAGCAAGGTCACCAGGCTTGAATTCTTACGGGGTCATAGAGGCAGATAAGAGTTTTCCTCAGGCAGTGACTGTCAGGCTTTCTTTTACAACTCAAAAAGGGAGTGGTGAAGGAGGAGGTCAACTGAGAGCTAATATCCGTTAGTATATCAGAAAGGGAATTTGTGTTCTCAATCTACATTCCTAGAAGTGGTTAGGTAAAAATGTTAGGAGTCTATAATGTTAGTAAGGCTGTATAAGAATGGAAGTTCTCAGCTTAAACTGCACAAGAAATAAAGCTATTTGCCTGACCTAGGAGACAGGCGTTGTTTCCATAAGGGTATTACTTTAGTTCAAGAGAGCATTTGGCCTTGGATGTTTGATAGGTATTTTAGATACACTGTTAGGAGTTCTTGGAAGTATACATAGCATACAAGAAAATCACTGTAGGAACCAGCTAATATATATACAAAAGCTAAAATATCACCAAGACTTCTTAAGCCACGGTTTGATCTTTGGAGAAGTCCTTGACCTTTTTAAGTAGTAGCTTTTGTCATAGTAGTTGGATTCCATTCATTTTCCTGTGGCTTGCAGCATGGGCCTAATGTCAACTTGGGTGAGTTATCACCGTTTGTCCTCAGAAGGGACTGCTAGGTATGTCTGGTTAGGACCCTGGTTTATTCTTCCAAGAGGGTTGCTCTAAAAGTTGGGACTGGCCCCAGGCTTCCACTCTCTCTGTGATCTCTTTTTCCCATGTGAGTTCCTGCCACTCTGCAACACAGCTAAGATGATGGCCTTCATCAGAGCTGAGCATCAGCCAGTCTATGCCTTAGTTCCAGAGCTGTCAGTTAAATAAGCTTCTCTTTTTTATAGTCAGGCTGCCTCAGGTGATCTGTTATAGTAACAAAACCAGATAGCCACATAGGGGCAGGACATAAATATTCAGACCACAAAAACAGTTCTTAGATAAAGTGACGTCTAAACACAGAGAAAGGCTGTTCTCTGCAAGACACCAGTGGCTCTCCTGGTAAGCTGGTCCTTTAACAGATGGTTGGCAATTTACAGGTACTGTGGAGGAAAGATGAGTTGTCCAAAGTGAAGTTGATATTTCCTCTGGCTCCTCCTATTCAGAATATAAGTGGCTGACATGTTTGTGTTTTTTGTTGTTTTTTTTCCAAGACAGGGTTTCACTGTGTAGCTCTGGCTATTGTGGAATTCACTGTTTAGACCAGGCTGGATGAAGGGACTCTAGCAGACCTGAACATGGCAGACACAGGCCAGAGCATGGCAGCCACAGGCTGGACTCCGGCAGACACAGGCCAGAGCTTGGCAGACACAGGCTGGGCTCTGGCAAATACAGGCCGGAGCTCGGCAAACATTGCACACAGGTTTTGCCCTTTTTACCCTTTCCTCTCCCTTACTAAAAACCATTACCATTTCCAAAACAAGCCCCAAGGCCTGTCCCCTTATTTCACCTCTGACTCATTCCTGAGACAAAACACCAAGGTCCAACAATCAAAATTCATTATTTGGCTAGTATAGCCAATCAGGATTTACCAACTCACCCTAGACAGACCCTGCCCTTCCCCTAAAAACCCACTCCTGCAGAGACACCCTCTCTTGCTTGCTTGCTGCTGCTGCCTTTGCACATTGCCTTCCCCCAATTCCACTTGCCCCTCCAGGGTAACAAATCTCCTCTGTGCTGAGAATTTGGTGTTTGGGTATGTCCTATATTGATCCGGGTTGGGGTGTGTGCCCTCCCTTATACTGGCCTTGGACGTACAGAGCCTGTCTCTGTCTCCCAAGTGCTGGGATTGAAGGTGTGCATATTTTAAATCTAAATCTTCCACAATAGCAGCAAAGCCGGTCCCCAAAGGCCTGAAGATGCTCTAGGGGTCTATTGCCCTGCGTGTTACTGTGATGGACCCTCACCAAGCAACCAGACAGGCCAGGACCACAACACAGGTGATAGAAACATTTGCACAGTGAGGGGAGAAGAAGCCATCTGATTCATGGCTATACTGGCGGTCGCTTTTGAAATGAGATGCTGGTATGAAAACATCCAGAATGGAACTCACTTTTGGTACCACTAATGTTGCTTCTATCCAAGGAAGGAAGGGAGGGAGGGAGGGAAGGAGGGAGGGAGGGAGGGAGGGAGGGAGGGAAGGAGGGAGGGAGGGAGGGAGGGAAGGAGGGAGGGAGGGAGGGAAGGAGGGAGGGAGGGAGGGAAGGAGGGAGGGAGGGAGGGAAGGAGGGAGGGAGGGAGGGAAGGAGGGAGGGAGGGAGAGACAGAGACAGAGAGAGAGAGAGAGAGAGAGAGAGAGAGAGAGAGAGAGAGAGAGAGAGAGAGAAAGAAAAAAAGAAAGGAAGGAAAAAGGAAGGAAGGAAGGAAAAAGAAGGAAGGAAGGAAGGAAGGAAGGAAGGAAGGAAGGAAGGAAGGAAGGAAGGAAGGAAGGAAGGAAGGAAAAAAGACTTGGTCTGGGCTGTTAAGCAACTAGCGATGTGATGAGAAGGATTGTTAGAAAGACCCGGGCCTGGCGACTGGAATCTTCTGAATTTGAATCCCAGCTTGGACTTTGCTGTCCGTGCCCCTCAGCACAGCTCATGTCTGGCCCTGAGGTTCAGGTCCGTGCTGTCCCCTTGGCAGGGTGTTCTTGGGCCGGAAAGCTAGGTGATAGTAAAGGCAAATTGCTACAGCTCCGAGTGGAGATTCTGGTAGCTTCTCTCTTTAGGACTGGCATGATAACAAACAGTCAACGACACTCAGGAGAAAAAACTGAGGAAAAAAAATGGGTGAGGGGGGCGCAGACCTGTCTCTGTCAGGAGGAGAGGGCTGGGCCTCAGCCAGCAGAGAATGCTGCTCTCTCTACAAGTCGGCTGAGGACTGGTTGTAAGAAGCCCAGCACCCACAGCTCCCCCTACTGGATATTTTCAGAATTTATGCCAAATAGCCTAATTTTGAGAGGACAGATTGGTTTCGATCAGCCCCAACAGACAGGGAGGCCAGGTCACAAACGGAGGCCTTGTTAAAACTTTTAACCTTTGCCTGAAGAAGACCAGCTGAAGGTAAAGATGGAGGGAGAGAGGGGCAGAGATTCTTAAGCTGGGACCAGGAAAGCCCTTGGGGCATGTGTGTCTGTGCATCAGGTCTTTTCTAGTTTGCATAAAGTCTCTCCTGGTCTGGGATAAGTCCATGTCGCCATGACATGGCTAAGGATGCAAGGAGTTCATCAGAGGCAAAGCCTGCTAAGAAAACTTGAGAAATACAAGTATAGGACCTGATGAAGAGCTTGCCACCAAGCCCAAGGGCCTGAGTTTGATTCCTGGAACCTATGTGGTGGAGGGAGAAACTGATTCCTAAAAGTTGTTCTCTGAGCCCCACATGCTCACTGTGGCTCATCACATACACACACACACACACACACACACACACACACACACATACTCACACGTGCACACACACATGCATACACACTCAAACATACACAATTATCTACACACACACTCACACACGTGTACACACATGTATACACACATACACACAGTCACACACACACTGTCACACACACTCATACACACCCATCCCCCACAGTACACCCACACACCCCCACAGACACACACATTCACACACACAGATATACACACATACACACACAAACACATATGCACACACCCCTACAAGTTTATCAAACACCAAACCAAAGTAAAATTTACAATATCTGAAGTCAATAAAAACTAGGCATGAATAATGAAGAGAAAAACTAGTTAATTAAAACCAACAGAGAAGATACATATGTCAGACAAAGACTGAGAAAGTCACAGTTCTGTCCCATATGTTCAATAGGGCAGAAAGGAAAAGTGTGTTAGGGAGAGATGTAAATGACACCCAAGCCTAAACTTTACAGATGCAAACACAACATTTGAGTCAAATCACACTGTCTCCAATTAAAGGCTGCTCAAACACTGACACCAAAATGTTCAACCTGCAGACCAGCAGTGAAGACAAAATGAAACCAGAGAAAATACTGGACACATCAATGGAACATGAGTGAACTGTGGGACAATGTCCGGGGAAAGGAGAAAAGATGTTGAAATTTTAAAGTCAACATTTCCCAAACTCGATGGAGATGCTGAACATCCAGTTCCCAGCATGCAAAGAACCCTGAACAAAGGCAACGTGATGAAAATCTCACACCACTACAAAACTCCTTAAAATCGATGACAAGGAAAACATCTTACAAGCAGGCAAAGCCAACACGTTGATAAGAGAGTCACGTTACCATGACAACAGCTCCCGTGCTGGACTCAGTTCCACCTAGAGGACAGTGGAGCATTTATCTTTAAAGTACTAGACCAGAAACACCATTGCCAATCTAAAAACAAACACCTAAAGCACCAATATCTGTAAAGAACAAAGGCATGATGAATACTCTTTTCAGATACACAAAAGCTGAAAGAGAAATGTAATTAACTGGCTAGGAAGACACAAAGTGACAGCAGAGAGAGACATGGAGGCACACAAAGGGATGGGATACCATTTCTAAACCATTTGAAGAATGGCTGGTCAAGGCCACATTGCTAGTGCTGTGTCGTGGGCCTTCTAACACACTGCGGTAAGGTGTGGAGAACCAGAGGGGCCAGCCTGGGATTCAGAGATGGAAGTGTGATGCCGTGGATGCCTGGGCATGCTGTGGTGCAATACGGCCTGCAGGCAGATCGCAGAAAGTGAAAGGTGCTCTTACACACCTAAAAGCAGATGCTTAACTCCCCTAAATAAACAGGGCAGCAAGTAACTCAATAAAGAAGGTGAGGCAGGATTAGAGAAGATGACCCAAAGGGAGGTGAAGAAGGAGACGGAGCAGCAGAGCAGTTGCACACAGTGGACAACACACAGAGCAGTGACTGTCAGCCTGCTGTATTCTGTATAAGTGTCCCAACACCTTAACCAAAAGGTGTGGGTTAGCACACTAGACGGAAAGTTAAGAACTGAACCTGGGAGTTGGCTCAGTGGAAAAGCACTTGCCTTGCAGAGTGAGGACCAGAGTTCGGATCCCTTAAACCCACATAGGTGCCAGACAGGCAGGGATCTCAGGGCAAGCCGGCTAGCTAGACTAGCTGCATGGGTGATGTCCGGATTAACTGAGAGGCTCTACCATTGAGGAGAGCGACTGAGGAAGCCTCCCAACATCTACCTCTGGCCTCCATATACATGTGCTCATACGTGCGTACATCAGTGCAGACCACACACATATACACATGCAAGAAATGTTAAGAACTAACTGTATTCTGTCATGAAAGATTCAAGTGAATAAAGTATTTCTTTCTTATTTTTGAGGCAGGGTCTCACTGTGTTGCCTTGACTGGTCTGAAACCCACCATGTAGAGTAGACTGGTGTCAATTTGGTGTTTTGGAAAGGATTAGGAGGTGTGGCCTCGTTGGAGATGTGTCACTGGAGGTGGGCTTGAAGTTTCAAAAGCCCATGCCAGGCCCAGTCTCTGTCTCTCTGCCTCTGCCCCCTGCTTCCAGCTTGTGAATAAGATGTAAGCACTCAGCTACTGCTCCAGCACCATGCCTGCCTGCCTACCACCATGCTTCCTGCCATGATGGTTATGAGCTCACCCTCTGAAAGTGTAAGAAAGTCCCAATTAAACATTTTGTTTTGTAAATTACCTTGGTCATGGCTTCTTCTTCTTTTTTTTTTTTTTCAAGACAGGGTTTCTCTGGAACTCACTCTGTAGCCGAGGCTGGCCTCGAACTCATAGAGATCTGCCTGGCTCTGCCTCCCGAGTGCTGGGATTAAAGACATGCGCCACCACCGCCTGGCTCATGGTTTCTTTTCTTTTTTTTTTTTTTTTTTTTTACAGCAATAGTATTAAGTACAGTACAGTATTAAGACACCACAAATCACAAGAAAGCTGGGGTGGGTGGAATTCATCAGACAAGTTCATTCAGAATGGGACATTTTTTTTTAAAACCAGGGATTAGAAAGAGAATTTCATAATGTTATGATATCAACTCATCAAAAGGATATAAATAATAGTTTTAATGAACCTGGCAATAGTCACAGTACATGAAACAAAATTCCATAAAACTTCAAGAAGAAATATTTAAATCCACAGAGTCACAGATTTCAACACAGTTCTTTCAATAATTGATGCAATAAGTGATCATCATATTTTTCACACTAGAGAAGCCTTGAACAGCCCTGTCAATCAACTCCACTTAACTGACATTAATAGCGAATTGCTGAAGGGCTGCAGATCACACCCTTTTTATAAGAGAAGATGGAACATTTCCCAAGATGGATGATATTTTGGAATTTTCAGTCTCTACAGATTCAGAGACTGAAATCATACAAAGGTTGCTTTCTGACCGCAATGGGATTAAATGATGTATAGAGGCATGATGACATCAATTAAACCCTAACACAATGTTACAGTAGAAATTAACAACCAGACACTGGATGGAAAGGTGAAGGTGCTGGAGTAACCAGACTGACTTGGAGAGAGTCCGAGCTGGAGGACATACACTACCCAGGTTCCATGAGGCAGGGGGATAAGTGAGAGCAATTTTACCACAAAGCCAGGTAAGTTGATAGAGCATGGTACTGGTGTCGGGCCAGCCATGCAGAACTGAGCCCACACGAGAACCACAACATGGTTAACGAGACAGTACCGAGGCAGTGAAGTGTGTGGAGACTCTTCTGAAGAAATGTTGTTGGAGCTGGGTGTGATAGCACATGCATCAGGGGTGGAGTTAGAAGACCAAGAGTTCCAGGTGATTCTCAACTACATACTGAGTTTGAAGCCAGCCTGCGTTACATGCTATCTGTCACACATGCATGCACGCACACAGGCACACACAAGCACAGAGCCAAAACCCCAAAGTGACAACAACACCTCCCACAAATGTTGCTGGAATTATTGGAAATAATTGGAAATGGGCTTTGATCCATATCTTTACCCAGACAAAAAGGCTAACATGACCTAAATATAAAACCTACAACTGTGAAGCTTCTAGAAGAAAACCTACGAGATGCTCGGTGAGTCAAAGATTCCAAGACATGATAGAAAGAACACTATTTAAGAACACATGATATAAAAAAACCCTCCTGCTGGTCTTTTTGTGATGGGGAAGGTTTTCCTTTCAAAGGTGTTGTTAGGAGAGCACAAAGATGAGACCTGGACCGTGGGGAAGTATTTGTAAGTCACAAATTCAATAAGCACCCTGTATCTAATATATTTAAAGAACTTTCCAAACTTAATAAGAGAAGAACTGAACCCAGAGGTCTCTCTGTAATGAACCTGGGCACATTACAGTGTTCCCTGAGTGGGGACGTTTTGATTTATTTTATTTAAAACTGTCTGAATAAATGGGAATGCTATAAAAAAAGAAATACGTACACTAAAAATATAAGTTAAAATTAATTGTAAAAATGTTTATTTAATACTTACTAAAATGGCTAAAGAAATAAAAATATGACTGTATCAGTTTTAATCAAGGATCTCCAACACATAAGGCCCTATGCGCGCGCGCACACACACACACACACACACACACACACACACACACACACACCACAGGAGGAAGAGGAGGGAAAGAAAAGCTTTTTAAAAAGATTAAGTGAATACATCCTACTAGGGAAGAATTTTATTGTAAGTAAATTATGACTGAAGAATACGTGAAAAAAATGTCCCTTAGAACTGGTGAGTGCGTCAATGTCAGGTTAGAAAGAGGTAACCAGTGTTCCTGTAAGCGACTGATCTTTCTTCTATGAACACAGTGTCTTTTTCTATAGTTTAGACCACTGGCGTGAGAACAGTTCTAAGAGTCAGAAGTGTATGTTTATTTATTTGTTGTAGTGCCTAAGATCAACCCCAGGACCCTGTTCACGATGGACACACACTCTACCACCTAACCTACATTCCTCGCCCACACATGTGTATATTTAAACATTTCCTACCTTTGGTCTCTGTATCTTTACATGCTAAATGCTGTGGTGTCATTGTAACTGAATGGGAGTGTCCAGGAAGAGTTTGTTCAGTGTTTAAACAGCCATTTAGCAAATCAGAGCTGTGACAGGCAGGGGCCAAATGTTGCCTTTAAAAAGGTTTCTTTATTCATCTGTTTCTATTTGATGATGCCCCTGATATCTATCCTCTACTGATCATTATCCATGTATCAGTCAATCAATTAATCAATCAATCAATCAATCAATCTACCTAGCTACTTCTCATCTACCATCCCTATCTATCTATCTATCTATCTATCTATCTATCTATCTATCTATCTATCTATCTATCTATCTATCTATCATCTATCTATCTATCATCTATCTATCTATCATCTCTCTATCCATCTATCTTTTTAGCACTGAGGTGGAACCTAAGCCCTTGTGCATGCCTCTGACACTGATCCACATTCCCAGTTCCTGCCTTTTGTTTATTATTATTATTGTTGTTGTTGTTGTTGTTCTTGTTTTCTTTCTAGATCCTGAACAGAATGACAAGCACATTACAGGCACTATCCCCCATAGACCCCATGGAGTGGTTATTATTACCATTTGACCTAAGGAAACGGAAGCACAGAGGGGTCAGATAACGAAGTCACACATCCGTGAACCTCAGAGGATTCTCGCCAGCTCTGACTTCAGTCTGTGACTGCTTCTCTGCATGATTGCTTAGGATTTTTCCCTAGGTTATTTCCCCTGGTGCACAGGTTTTCACCAATCACTGACTCAGCCGACTGATTCATTTAATGCTTGTTGCGTGCTTAGTGTTGCTTTCTGAGCTGGCAGTGGTTTCTCTTTGTGTTTTCAGAGGAAAGTAAAATAATGTCTAGCCAGGTCAGAAGGGACTGGCAAGACATATTTCTGAAGAGGAGACTCAGTGAGTGTCGATCTTTAATGAGCGGCCTTCCATAGGCTCACAGCCATCCACCATTGGGATATTTGCCTGCAGCTGTGCTAAGAATGAAGGCCTGGGGGAAATGTTTGTCCCCTAGGGGTTTCCCTAAAGCCCCAGCATCAAACACTATGTAGGAAATGGGACAATTTTCTCTGTAGGAATGACTTTATCCTGGTCCAGCTTACAACTCACTAGTTTGAAATTTTATTGTTAGGTAATGTGTCCCCCACACATCTCTGTGTCAAGTCCCTGACTCCAGTGTGATGGTGCCAGGGGGTGGGGCCTTTTGGAAGTGATTAGGCAGGCAACAGGGCAAGTGACAGTCTCTTCAAAGTCATGGCATCCTCACCTGGGGTCCTTGTACAACTGGTTTCTCACACGTTTATGTCAGTCTCTCTGACTCGTCTGTGACATACAGGGTCATGGATTATGGCATATGTGACTAGAGGCAAGCCTTAATCTATATGTGATTATGTGCAGCACATTGTAGGTGATCAATAAATGCTTTCTTTTTATGGGTTGGCCAGTCCTGGAAGGAGCTTTGGAAAAAAGATAGCGTGAGTATGGGGATAGAGAGAATCCTCATAGTCCAAGTGGGGTCTTTTAATAACACATGAAAACTACTTACTAAAGCAAAAGTGAATATTTCTTTCCTGCATCTGAAATCATTCTGTGTCACCTCGGGGACCCCACTAAGAATGTGGACAGCAAGCTGGGTGGTGGCGGCGGCGGCGGCGGCGGCGGCGGCGGCGGCGCACGCCTTTAATCCCAGCACTCGGGAGGCAGAGCCAGGCAGATCTCTGTGAGTTCGAGGCCAGCCTGGTCTACAGAGTGAGCTCCAGGACAGGCACCAAAACTACACAGAGAAACCCTGTCTTGAAAAACCAAAAAAAAAAAAAAAAAAAAAAAAAAAGTGCGGATAGCAGAATTGGTTGGTTCTCAGCAACCCCGCTTGAAACAGCAATCATAGAATTTGCTTCAGGGCCATATTTGTGATGCCTTGTGAGGCTGAAGGTGCTGACGAGACATTTTGAGGTCATTATCACGGTTCCCTTAGGTCACTGCTGGTGGTGGCCTCTGTGTCAAGGTTTCGCTCATGTATCAGGAACTGTCAGCAAACCGCCAGCTGGCCTGTTGTCTTAAAATAAGACAATGCATTTCCTGCCCAGCGAGAGTTAGGGGCCTCCCAGGAGCCTCATCTTTTAAGAGTCTGCCTAGCTCAGGCAACAGCACTAGCCAAAAACATACCCCGAGATTCCAGGCATCACCCGCTGGAACTGTCTGCCTGGGAAACAGACGCGAGCTAAGTTCCTCGTGTGAACTCCGAATAGTTTATCCCTCAAAGCTCATACAAATTGGCTCTCGATCCATAGATTCGTTATGTGTTTGTGAAATGTGTGGTGCCCAGCAAGCCGTATAAAGTGGGAAGGGAGAGCTAGGGAATGCAAATAACACTGCACAAAATATACCACCGAAAACAGCACCGAATGTAGCAACATCGAGCTGGAAAGAAAAAATGCAGATCATTTCTCCTTTAGGGGCCGAAGAGATGGCTCGGTGGCTAAGAGAGCTGACTGCTCCTATGGAGGACCTGGGTTCTGTTCTCAGAACCCATATCTGGTGGCTCACAACAACCGGTAACTCCAGTTCCAGAGAGGGATCCAACACCCTCTTCTGGCCTCTGTGGACACTACATGCATGTGGTGGGCATTAATTCTAACACAAACACACATACACATACAACTAACTAAGTCTTAAGAAGGCAATTTCTCTTTGAAATGGACTACTAGGATCACAAGTGAGCTTTAGTATGTGTGACTCCTTTGCACACGTTCTGACTCTGTTACTTTGCATTCACGACTAAATAAAAAAAAAAGAATGTGTAAATGAAAAACAGCGAGTTTCATCTCAAGTAGGGTGTTGGCTACTCAGTGCCAAACGTGGTGGAGCATGTCTGTAACCTGACCAATCTGGAGGCTGAGGCAAGAAGTTTGCCTGGGCTTCAAGGCCAGTCTGGGCTACATAGTGAGGTCTGGGACAGCCTGTGCTGCAGAGCAAAATTCTGTTCAAATGTGATTAAGTTGCTTAGTCAAAAATATGTTTCTCTATATGCATGCTTGAAAAAGAGGCAGTAATTTTAATTAGAGTGAGTCAGATTAAATTGAAGTAAAAACATCTTCCCTCTGTTAGGAAGCTATTTTCCCCTCAGTGAGAATGCATGCCTTGTTCTTATTTTTAGAAGATGATGGGTAATTCGTTTTTTTCCATTTTGCTTTTGGTGTTTTCTGAGTTTTCAGGATTGATCCGCTATCTCCAGAATCAGACATTGTAGAAGTACTTCTCACAGTGAGCCAGAGATGCTGTAGACGGATGTGCTTGTTGTCACACCGTAAAGGAAGCTGGTACCCCATCCGCCTCCAATGCGAGGTCATGGGGAGGATGGGAACATGCTTCCTCAGAATAGAGGGATGGACCCGTGTCAGCAGTCCTGAGCTGGCCTTGTCCTTGCGGAAACGTAAAGCGATAGTCAAGACCAGACTTGTCATGGCCACAAAGTGGGCACGGTAAGGCAGGCAGCCAAGGAAGGGTTTATCTTCTTCCTGAGCTGAAGGAAGGAAGCTTGGAATGTTTGCAGCATGGAGATAAAGGGAAGCACCCTTTGACCTCACTAGCAAACAACAGAATTGATGTCAGGCATCCATTTTCATGTTTTGCCTCTCTGACCATGAGCCTGCTCTGAGAGGAAATGCCTGAGCATTAAAAAAAAAAAAATCCTTTTTAGCACTGATGATCCCAGGGGAGAACCTTGCCATATCTGCTAACACATGGCATAGCGTGGTGAGGACGACTGCTAAGAATTTGAGTCCTGTTTGCAGCTCATGTTTTAGATGATATCCATGGTTAATAAAAGGCTCAGAGAAATATGCTCTCACATAGGCTGGGTGTAGTATGTCATTCTTTCTAGTGGACACACTAACTTTCCTAATGCATCTCAGAAAATAGCTTGCTCTTGTTATGCTATGTCAGGCCAATAACTGCATCATTTAATTTTTTTGTGAGCTAGAAAGATAAAAGCAAACGTAAACTCTCTTTCTAGTCTATCAGGAAGGCTATGAGAAGTGGATGCAGTCATGAATATGTTTGGCACCAAAAGCCATCCTTGAACTCTGAAAGCACGGGAGCTACAGTAAAGATAACTGAGTTCAGCACTTGGGTCTGGTACACTAGAGTCACAGAAGTATGCAGTACTGCAGGCAGGTGTGATGTTTAGCAACTTGACATAACCATAACTTAGAATCACCTGGGAAGAGAGCATCAGTGAGGGATTGTCCACCGACCTTTGGATTTGTCTGTGGTGGTGGGGGCATTGTCTTAAGTTAATCAAAGACCCGCACAGTGTGGGGGACACTATTCCCTAAGCAGGGGATCATGAACTGTCTAAGAGGGAGGAAATCAAGCTGAGCATGAGCAAGCATGCTTGTGAATCCCAGGGGGATATTTCCATACTGGCTTAGAAGTGAGGGAACAAGTATTTCTTCCTTTTTGCTCTCGACTGTTTGTTTGATTAACTCTGTGAAGTTCCTGCCTTGACTTCCCCACAATGATGGATGTAATCGGAAATTTTAAGATGAAGTAAGCCCCTTTATCCCCCAAGTTGCTTTTTTGTCGGAGTATTTTGTCATGGTAACAGAAATGAAACCAGAATACAGAGTAAGGTTGGAATAGAGCAATGACTGGAATGGTCAGGATGTCTAAATCCCAAAACTTTATCTTCCCAGGGCAAGAAACACGCTCCAGGCCTTGGCTAGGGAAGGTGAAGACACCACGAGAGGAGTCAGAGACACCGCAGCTTCTTCTCCCCTCCTCTTTCCTTGACAAGCTCGGCTCTAGGTAGAGGACAAGAGAGAAATACAGTAGCCTTTGGTGCCTGCTGCATCACTTAGCATACCACAGGGAAACTGGGAAGACACGCTCTTCAAATACCTGAGTCTTCCTAGTCAGATGGGAATATTCAGAAGTCACATCAGGTGATGGACAGTCAAGGGCATCCCTATACCTAATGCCAGTAATGTGGGCGGAGTGGAAGCCATTATTCATTTAGTCATTAGTCATAGGAAAACAAACAGAAGACACAGTTTTGTATATAAAATGAGCTCACGTATTTAGAAGGTGGGTAGAAAAACATCAAGATCAAAATTAACCTGGACACTTAGAGTCTCTGTGTGCCAGTGTGTGAGTTGCCATCTTTCCCTTTGTCTTTGGGAAGGCCTTTCTGAACTTCAGAGGCCACGCACAGTTATTTAGTCAGGCAGAGACAAAGCAGAGGAGAACACGCCTCCTTGTGAATCCCAGGGGGATATTTCCATACTGGCTTAGAAGTGAGGGAACAAGTGGCTAATCCATGAACTAAAATTTTCAGATTTTTGACCACCCCCAATGGGGAGGGGCCCATATAATTTGCATACCACAGAAAAGATCCAGTCAATAAATATTTGGGTATGGACATCTATAATCAGTTTCAGCCAGCAAATGTTGTGATGGGTCTCAGAAGCCTGGGTTTATCGTTGACTAGGACTTCCTCCAGTGCAACCTGGTTGCAGTTAATTTTTATGCATATATGCTGGGCTAGCTAGCTCTCTAGTGCTGTGATGAACATAACACAAAGCAAATTGGCAAAAGGAACGGTTATTTGGTTTACACTTCTGTGTCACAGCTCATCACCCAAGGAAGTGAAGGCAGGAACCTGGAGGAAGGAATTGAAGCCGAGACCATGGAAGAGTGCTGCTTGCTGCCTCGCTTGCCTTTCCATACTCAGCCTGCTTTTCTGTACCCCCCCGCCCCCAGTATCACCTGTCCAGAGCAGCACTGCCCATAGTAGGCTGGACCCTCTCACATAAATTCTCAGTCAAGAAAATTCCCCATAGACTTGCCTATAAGTAGGCCAATCTGTTGAAGGCATTTTCTCAATTGAGACTCACTTTTTCCAGATGGCTCTAGCTTGAATCAAGCTGATGAATGAAATCAACCAACCAACCAACAAACCAACCAACTGACTGACCAACCAACCGACTGACCAACCAACCAACCAACCAACCAAGATACTTCAACAGCATGTATACGATTTCATATAACTCCACATACCATTACCTTTACAGTTTATCACAGTATGTCTTTTAAAGTCAACATTATAGTTTTTGACATATAAAGTTTTTAGATGTAAAATTTTAAAATGTTTTGTGATTGTTTATGATATGGATAAAGACAATAACAACAGTCTTTGAGAATTTGTGATAAGAAAAGTTATTTTGGTGTTACAAATGTCCAATGTTCTTTCTTTGGACATTACTTTTTTATATATACACATACATACATATATGTCATATATACACATAAACATATGATCTCCATTATACACATGTGTATGATATATTCTCCCAATTGCATATTTTTTTTTTTTTTTTTTTTTTTTTTTTTTTTTTTTTGGTTTTTCGAGACAGGGTTTCTCTGTGTAGCTTTGCGCCTTTCCTGGAACTCACTTGGTAGTCCAGGCTGGCCTCGAACTCACAGAGATCCGCCTGGCTCTGCCTCCCGAGTGCTGGGATTAAAGGCGTGCGCCACCACCGCCCGGCAAATTGCATATTTTTATGACTTACAAAAGGTCTTTTTTTTCTTTTGTTCTTTCATCCTCTCCTTTTTTTCTTTGGAGACAGGGTCTTGCTATATATCCTAGGTTGGTCTAAAATTTGCTTTGCAACCCAGGTTAGCCTTGAAATCATGATTCTCCTGCCTCAGCCTCCCAAGTACTAGAGCTATAGGAATAGGCTTGGTTCCAAGGAATTCTTTTGAGGAGAGATCACTAACTGTAGCAAGCAGATTCCTATATAAAAGTTAATGGGGAAAGAGGGATTTTCTACATATAAATGAAATGCCAGCTTCTTAAAAATCATACTCACAAAAAAAAAAAAAAAAAAAAAAAAAAAAAAAAAAAAAAAAAAAAAAAAAAAAAAAAAAAAAAAAAAAAAAAAAAAAAAAAAAAAAAAAGCCGGGCCGTGGTGGCGCACGCCTTTAATCCCAGCACTCGGGAGGCAGAGCCAGGCGGATCTCTGTGAGTTCGAGGTCAGCCTGGACTACCAAGGGAGTTCCAGGAAAGGCGCAAAGCTACACAGAGAAACCCTGTCTCGAAAAACCAAAAAAAAAAAAAAAAATCATACTCACATTCTTCTTTCACTGGATTTCCTTCCTATCATATTTCTTGGGAATTGGAAAAGCAAGTTTCAAAATCCAAAGATTGTATCACTTACCCATGCAGTCTGGGCCCCAGTGGCCTGGACAACATTGAGGTTGTAGGTAGTCCTTCCTACATATATGGCGGCATCCAGGGACAGACAGGGAGTATGTTCTGATCTCAAGCGAGTACCTTGGAGAACAAAGAGAGGATGTGAACTCATGACCATAAGAGTAGAATTAACTTTAGGTGGTGGGGTTGTCCTAGATTTTATTATTTATTTATTTATTCAATTAATTTGTTGTTATATGTATATGGTGTGTGTGTGTGTGTGTGTGTGTGTGTGTGTGTGTGTGGTGTGTACATTTGCTAGAGCATGAATGCATGTAGAGGTCAGAGGATGATATAGGTTCTGAGGATCAGATTCAGACCATCAGGCTTGTATGGCAAGCGCTTTTACTCATGGTACCATCTTATCCATGCTAAGTCCTAGATTTTAATTTAGGCTTTTAATACACACACACACACACACACACACACACACACACACACACACACATACACACACACACACACACACACACACACACACACACACTCAATTTAGCTTGCTAGGTAGAATAAGCTTAATCATGAATTATTCTTAATTGTTATAGATGGCCAAATAAAAATTAAGAAACAATGAAAATGAAGGGTGTTCTAGTTTGCTTTTGCTAGTTGGTTTTTCTATTGCTGTCTAGTTGTTTATCTATTGCTGTCTAGTTGTTTATCTACTGCTATCTAGTTGTTTATCTATTGCTATGATAAACAACATGATCCAAAGCACCTTGGGGGAGTAAAGGGGTCGATTTGGCTGACACACTTCTCAGTCCACCACTGAGGCAAATCAGGGCAGAAACTGAAGCAGAGACCATGGAGGAATGCTGCTTACTGGCTTGCTCAGTCTGATTTCTTACACAACCCAGGACCACTGGCCCAGGGGTGGTACTACCTACAAGGGGCTGAGTCCTACATCATCAGTCATCAATCAAGAAAATGCCCCATAGACATGTCCTCAGGCCAACCTGATGGAGGAAATTTCTCAGCTGAGGTCCTCTCCTTCAAGGTGGCTCTAGTTTGTGCCATGTTGACAAAAAAAATGAGCCAGCACACAGGGGGTAGATACACTGTTATCAGAAGTTATTAAATAAAATGAATGATGATAATACGTCTTGGAAGAGTCGAGAAGTGGCCCTCAATCTGCTGCTGAGCCTTCTATCAGCCTGTTCAAGAAGGGAAGGGTAACGAGTTATATGATACACAAGGGTCTGCAGATTGAACGTAAACCTCGTTCTTCAGATTAGCACATTCATCGCGGACACCATTTCTAAAAAGAAATTCTGCCGCTGAGATGCTACAGTGTAGTTAGTGACGTGCACTCCACCACCTGTGCAGGAGACACTCTGGTACATCCCTTCGAACAATTTCTAGCAGCAAGTGAGGAACCGCTCTAGACTACAACTCTATGGAGCCTGACGGTTACCTTCTAGGATAAGACTCATTCTAGACTCATTCTAGGATAAGACTTCAGGGTGGAGACCATCTTTAATGAATAAGGTCTCTTTCGTCTTTCACCTGCGCTGTTGTTGAGAATAGCGTGTGTGTGTGTGTGTGTGTGTGTGTGTGTGTGTGTGTGTGTGTGTGTGTGTGTATGTGTGTTGGAATGTTAACTCAGCAGTTAAAAGTGCTTGCTGCTCTTCCAGAGGACCCAGGTTAAGTTCCCAGCACCAACAATGTGGCTCATAACCATCTGTAATTCCAGTTCCAGGGGATCTGACACTGTCTTCTAGCCTTTGGAGGTGGTATTGTAAGTACATGGTGCACAGACATCCATGCCAGCAAGATACATAAAATAAAAACAAATAAAAAAAAAACCCCAAATACAAAAGATCAGGGTGGGGGAAGGTTTTTCCTGAGCAGTTCCTAAAATGCAGCTGACCAACAAACAGCAGACATCTGCTGTGTGCATAGTTAAGTCAGGGATGGCACTGACAGTCTCTGAAAGGTTGACTATGCCAGCAGGGATATCTCTACAGGAAGGGGACAGAGGGAACTCACAGCAGAGTTGAAGGCCTTAACTTCTCAGAGGACAAAAATGGAGCCCACGAATGTATGAACGTGTATCTATAACCCAGAAGACTCTATCTGAAACCACAATGAATGTGATCTCACACCCATTAGGTGAATTTTGTCTAAGGCTGCCTAATGCAAATACTGGTGGATATGGAGAAAAGAGAATTGTTCAGTGTTGATAGGAATGTCAGTCAGTGCAGCCACTGTGTAAAACAGCTCTTCAAAATATTAAAAATATAGCTGTCATATGACCTATCAACCCTACATCTGAGAATATAGTCGGGTAAATGATATGAAGATTTCATATATACATATACATGTATACATACATACATATATATGTGTGTGTATACATATATAGTTTATATTTCCATCTTAATTATAGCATTATTCATAATAGCCACAACATTCTAAGCTTTCACTGATGGATGAATGGATAAAGAAAAAACCATGCATATGTCACAGAGAATATTGAACACTGCATATGCAGTGGAATATTAGTTAGCTTTAAGATAGGAAATCATGCAATTTTTTTTTTTTTTGGTTTTTCGAGACAGGGTTTCTCTGTGTAGCTTTGCACCTTTCCTGGAACTCACTTGGTAGTCCAGGCTGGCCTCGAGCTCACAGAGATCCGCCTGGCTCTGCCTCCCGAGTGCTGGGATTAAAGGCGTGCGCCACCACCGCCTGGCGCAATTTGTTTTTTTAAATTTTGTCTTTATTTTTTTTTGTGTGTGTGTGAGTGCTTTGCACTATGTGTGTGCGGTGCCCATGGAGGCCAGAAGAAGACATCAGATCTTTCGGAACAGGAATTACATACAGTTGTGAACCACCACATGGGTGCTAGGAGTTGAACCTAGTCCCTCTGGGAGAGCAGTCGGTACTCTTGACTGTGGAACCATCTCTCCAGCTCTGAGATTATGCAATTCATAAGCAACATGGATTAACTTGGTGGTAGCATACTAAGAGAAAAAGGCCAAACACAGAAAGGCAAATCCTACCTGATCCTACCGACACAAGGAAGCTCAGATGGGTAAATGGATAGCAGCAGAGCATGAAGTGGTTGTTGGGGGTTAAATGAGTTGAGAAGTGAGGTATTTGTCAGAGGGCACAAAGCTCTGGTTATGAAAGTTCTGGAAGTCTATTGTGAAGTCTATGCCTGTAGCTAACAATCATGTTTACTTGAAACTGTATGCTTACCGTTTGCAAAGATGGGGGATTGTGGGTTAGTGTTCTTGTCAAGGAGAAAAAGAGGACGCAGTAAAACAGATGGAAGCTGTGGGTGTGTTGATGGGGAACTAGTGGACATGGGGTTGCAGGTGTACTGATCTCTAAGTGCATTGAATTATATGCATTAAACAGGTTCAATCTTTTATGTTAATCACACCTCTATAATGCAATTTCTTGAAACATCAAAAATACACAGTAAAATAAAACAAAAGAACCAATCAGGTTTTGTTTTTGCTTGTTTGTTTTAGCATAAATGAATGACAGACCAGTCTTCCATTTTAAAACGAGCAGTATCCATGAAAAATTTTAGTGTGTGTGTGTGTGTGTGTGTGTGTGTGTGTGTGTGTGTGTGTGTGTGTAATAGTAGTAGTAGTAGTAGAGGTAGCAGTAATAGTAGCTGGGGTACATACAACCCAGTGCTCATCTTGGCCCTTATCAAAATAATACAAAACATTCTTAGTAAGAAGCCATATAAGTTTAACCTTGAACTTTGATATGATCTTAATAAAAAAACGAGAGCCACAGCAAATGTATTCTCACTCAGTGATTCATTGGTTAACTGATGCATGTACTTGCTAATTCTAGACCACTTAATATTGAGAAACTTTGGTTCATAAAATGATATGATCATACTAGGCAATTGTGAACGTAAAATATTGTTATAAAACAATGCTAAGGTTTCATTTCATTCATGTTAAAAATAGTAATTTGAGCCGGGCGGTGGTGGCGCACGCCTTTAATCCCAGCACTCGGGAGGCAGAGCCAGGCGGATCTCTGTGAGTTCGAGGCCAGCCTGGGCTACCAAGTGAGTTCCAGGAAAAGGCGCAAAGCTACACAGAGAAACCCTGTCTCGAAAAACCAAAAAAAAAAAAAAATAGTAATTTGTCATTCTTGAATTAAAAATGAACTCATTTCGGCTGGGGGACAGCTCAGTTGGTAAAGTGTCTGCTGTGCAAGCATGAGGACCTGAGGCTGGATGCCCAGTACCCACATAAAAAGCTGGGCATCGTGGTGCCCTCCGGTAGCCGTAGCCTGGAGCAACAGAGACCAGAGGCTTCCCAGAGTTCTCTGGACAGCTCTTCCAGCTGAATCAGTGAGCTCCAGCTTCAGAGAGACCTTGTCTCAACAGGTAAGATGGACAGTGGTTGAGGAACATATCCATTGTCAACCTCTGTCCTCACACGTGAATGAACCACACACACACACACACACACACACACACACACACACACACACACACACACAAAAGACCACATAAATATCCACAAACTTGTACACATGTATATAATTCATAAATTAAAACTTAATTCATTGCACAATGCCCAATTTCTAAATTGGTTAGCTGAATAAATAACAAATTGTGTTTGCCTTTGAGCCTACACCTGTTAGTAGGAGTGCAGACCCACTTGTCCCCTTTTGAGAGGACCAGTCTTGAATTATGAGAGTTCTGGATCAGAAGTGACCTTTAAGAAGTGACCATTGTTGGACAGGTAATCCAACAATGCTAAAAGTTTTCTATCCTACATCTTTGGGTTCTAATTAGTATCAGGTTCCACAGCTTATTAGCAAAATAAATACCAGACCCAAGGCTTAGCAAATTTATTTTACTTTTGAGACAGAATCTTAAAATGTAGTCAAGGCAACCTACAGTTTTTTTTTTAATATGTTCAAATTAGAACCCTATTCTTTCTTTCTTTCTTTCTTTCTTTCTTTCTTTCTTTCTTTCTTTCTTTCTTTCTATCTATCTATCTATCCATCCATCCATCCATCTATGGTGTGTGTGTGTGTGTGTGTGTGTGTGTGTGTGTGTGTGTGTGTGTGTATGTTGTGTGTGTGTGTGTGTTGCGTGCATATGAGTGAGCAGGTATGTATGCTTATGCTCATGGATAGAGGCCAGGGCAGGATGTCAGGTGTTTTCTTCTGTTACTTTCCACCTTGTCTCCTTGAGAGAAGGTCTCTCACCGACCTGGAAACTTGCCATTTGGGCTAGGCTGGCAGACCGTCCAGGGACCCATCTTTCTCTAGCTCTCAGTGCTGGGTCACAGGCTTCCGGAGCTTCACCTGTTTTCTTAGGTGGGTGCTGGGGATCTGACCTCAGGTTCTCATACTCACATATCCACTGAGCCATCTCCCCAGGTCTAGAACCATTTTAAAATGAAACAAGACTCCAGTTGAAAAAAATAGAAGGGAAAGAGGAAGGAGAGTGTTTATGTACAATAGAAGTTTGTATTTAAATGTGAGTCAATAGTCAGAAAGATTTAGACTCAATTCTATAGATTGTGAGTTACCTAAGTTTGGGCTCAGTATAGTCTTAGAGTAAGAGATAAATCCTGGAACTACTTTGCAATGTTTGAGACAGGATGTTCCAGTTTGGAGTCACAGTTCTTAGGGTACCAAAACATGAACACATTCATCTTCTCATAATAAGTACCTGCAATCTCGAACTCCAAAAGTGTCATTGGTAATCTTGGTGTAACCGTCTGGACACTTGGCTGCAATGTTAATCGAGCAGGCTTGGCACTCGGTCCTGATCGTTAGAAAAGACTTCTTGTCACACCTTTTTGCCTGTGCAAATACAGCAAAGAGCACGCATTCCTGTTAATCAGAGCCTTGAAAGTATCTGGCAGGAATCCTTGTCTACCTGCCTCACTTCCCTAAAGCCAGGAATGGCAATGAGGATGATTGGTATCAACGGGCTGTTTAGCGAGAGATCCCGCAGAGCAGTGCATCTGGCTTGAATTCCAGAGTGTTAGCACTTCGGCTTTGAACTGCCTTTTGTGATTGCTACCTTTTGTTTGAAACGTTTGATTCTTATCTGGGTTCTTCCTGAAGGATCCAGAGCCTCTGCTTAGTCTGCTTAGTTGTGAAAGGACTTGGAAAACCAAGATGTCTCTAGCTGAGAATTGCTTGGGTAAATGGTTTCCTTTAAATAACTTCAGTTAAGAGGTTTTGGTATGTGGAAACTGACTTGCTAAGAGGTGCAAATTGTGAACAATAATTATATATATATATATACACATATACATACATATATATATATATATACATATATATAAACAGGCAGTTATTTCATCAGAAGCTGACTCCTCTGCTGTTAGGCTAAATCTGAAATTCATCCAGGCATGATCATTTTCTTCCACAGACTGGTGCAAAACAGAACACTCTAGAAGTAATATCCAAGGGGGCACATTTGCTCTCTATTTAAGAATTCCAGATAGTACAGGGCCGTGTCTCATATTTCTTTGTCATCCTAGCAGCCCAGCACTGGTTAGATGTGATGGAAACATCATCATCACCTCTGAGTTCACGTGTAGGTCTGCAGAGGAGGACACCTTCCATTCACAGGACACCATATGGCTGTGCTGACTCCCAAACGTGTCATTCTTATTGCTTCAGAGAGTAGGGCAAGGGTCACGACTCTTGTTACAGAGGTGGTGGAGGTGAGGACTGAAGATAATTTGGAATATGCAGTGACCTGCCCAAAGTCACATACCAGCTATCAGCCTCTTGATTCCTTAATTAGCCTTTTCTACAGTCCCCAAGCGGCACAGAGAAAACAACCTCTACTTTTACTAGACTCTTTCGTTTGGTGATCATCGTGAGCCAGTGTGCCCTTGGACATAACTTGTAGAATAATGCAACACTCCCTTTAACTGTTGGGGCATGATTCAAGTTTTCTAAGAGCAGGCTTTCATTTATTTACCCTGGAGTTTCTTTTTGGATAGATGGATAAATTGATGTCATGTTGATTTTCCTTCTTAATATGCCCAATTTAACTCTCTTTTAAAGAAATTCTTTGGGCTGGGGTTGTGGCTCAGCTCATAGAGTACTTGCCCAGCATGCACAAAGCCCCGGGTTCAATCCCCAGTACTGCATAACATCATGAGTTTGTGGTGCAGGTCTAGAATTCTATCACTCAAGAGGTAAAGGCGGGAAGATCAGACATCCTCAGCTACATAGCAAGTTTACAATGACTGTATATATTTGTCCGGCTTTCAAATTACTGTCTTCAAATGGAATGACTCATTTTATAAGTTTGAGCCTACCGAAGAACAAACTCAACTTTGAACAGTGCTCAAGGCTGAGTGCCTGCCCAGAAACAAGTCCTCCATGCTGAAGTGAGTGGTGACAGCAATCCCTACCTGCCATGTGCAGAACCCTGTCTTGGGAGCAATGGGAGCTTGGAGGGGTTAACTCACTTGCTTAACGCTAGTGTAGTGGACCGCCCTGAGGCCCCGCCTCTGAAACACTGCGCAGTCGCAGATCAAATGTACCCCTCTCCAGCATCTGGGCTGGAGAGGTACCCATCGGGGTATCTGCCATGTTCTCAGGAAAGTGCCCTGAGAGCACAGCTGGAGCGGACTGACTTCAGCAGCAGCTGTCTGCTGCTGAGACCAGACACTCCAAATCCATCTTCAATCACCTGAGATTGCTGCTCACTGAGATTCAACCTCATTCTGCGATGGGACCTGTGTGAGCTTCTCTGGGGTCCTTATAATGATGCAGTGAATGAGACCCAAAGAAAGGTCACCATGGTCCTCCACTACAGCCTGAGGAAGGCAGGAAGCATGTGTGAGGGCCTGACGGGTTTTGGAAATGTTACTGATGCTTGTTTTCGTCAACAAGGCATCATCAATGTACCCTGGAATTCCCCTGGTCATCTTCCCACAGGCTCACTTGGTTTCTGCATTTGGGAAGATGGGATGGTAGGTACCCACAGTGATCAGACGATCCAGACAAACCCAGAACATGCAACTCTGCCAGGAAAGAGAAATGTCAGCCGCAGAATCAGCACAGCCAGCAAGAAATGGCCAACTCAGCCCACCCCACAAGGACAGCATCTCAGATTAGGCTCTTATTCTTGTTTATCAAGTCCAGGCAGGGCTTTTCGCCCAAGATGATGTGGGAAAACAAAGACATCTAGAGAACATTGTGAAAGTTAGCAAGGAAAATCACAGAAAAATTGATCTTACCAGTCCTGCGGCTTCAGCAGGGGGCAAGGTGTTTTGCACAACCAGCCCCAGGAAGAGAGGGATTAAAGGCGGCAGCATGCTGAGGAAAAGCTTGCTCCTTCCCATGCCAGGTGATTTAGCTATTTTAACTTGCTTTGATGAGTGCCTGGGGAATTCTTTCTCATGTCTGTGTCTGCTTTTAAATCCTTTCTTTTCCCTGGTTAGAAAGGGAAGGTGGAGGAGGCCTGGTGACTATACGCAGTGGGATCGGCTACTCTGAGCTGTATATAAGTCCTGGCTGAGTGACAGGATTTCCTGACGGGGCCCAGGCAGAGACCTGACTGGGATTTCTGAGAGATGGATGGTTTCCCTTCCTATGGCTGTGCCCGCTGCCCGCTGCCCTTTCCACACCACGCTGGGGGGTCATCCTGGGCCTGTCTTTCCAACATAAAGGTTCAGATTTTCTGTAGGGAGCATTTGTGGGAGTGCCCATCACTGTGCATAGTCCCAAGCATGGAGAGAATGTTCCAGAAGTCTGGTCCCTGCCTTGGAAGATGGTGATGTCCTCATCCACCTGTGGCTGTCAGAATTCATGTTGGTGCCAACAGTTGGGTTTTCAATTGCCTTTTTTTTTCCTCTTCAAGGTTATTCAAGCAGCGAGTGACTGAGCCCGTTCGTCTAACCTAGTCGTCTAAGGCTGAGTCTAAGGCTGCCTCTTCCAGGAAGACTTTCTCTCCTGTTCCTTTTGAATTTTGTACACCATGTCACAAAAGCCCAGTCATATATATTGCATTCCACCTGTCTGTCTCTCTCCTATGCTAGTTGTGAATATCTTGAGAGCAGTGGGACAGTGCTCCTCTTTTCTGTATCCCATGAAGCCTGGAGCAGAAACCCAGGCTTGAAAAGAAGAAAATAACAATGAACATACTGAAAAGTCACCACCTGCTAGGCCCTGTTCCAGTCCCCTCAGTGAACTGGCTTGCTTGATTCTCTCGATACTTGGTAAAATAGTAGAGGGTGTTCCCCTAGGTTCACAGATACAGAAACTGAGGCAGAGAACTGAGGAAGCTATGCTAGTTAAGCCCCACCCCCCACCCCCAACTTGACACATGCTAGAGTTGTACCTTGGATGACTAACCCGGCACCAAATCCAGTGTCAGAGTCAACGCCATCCTCACTGCTTTCTGATGATCACACACTCACGAGTGAATGAACATCAGGTGGATCTCTAGCCCTGCTGGAGACCATGGTGGACCCCCGAGTGAGACCCAGGACAGGAAGGATGACATCTGGGCTCATCCACAAATAGGACCCTGAGTTAACCCGGAGACTCACGCAATAGATTTGGTTAGATGACCTTCTTTCCCTGAACTTTTAAAATGTCATATTGAGCTTTAGTCACTGAGAGCTTTCTTGTTTAGGCCCTTTGGAGCTAAATACAGGTCCAAATGGTAAGAAGTGGGGTGTCATATTATCTGTGTCTCAGTGAGTCTCCACTTTGTTGCTTGTTAGAATTCCCAGGGGGAACCTTAAAAACCCCTAATGTCCAGGGCTACCTCGGAGAAGCCACCTCTGAACTCCCAGGAGAGAAGAACAGGTCAGGACTTCTTGAGATTTTTCAGTTGATTTCCTTTGTGCTGGACTGGTACTTGAGGAGAAACTGTGTGATACCAGCGAGATCCTGAAGGTCACTTGCTGCGGCAGCCGGGTTCCTTCCGCTGCTATACCAGAGCGATCGGCTGGCAGTCTCTTTCTGATGTTTTTTTCTTTCGGAAGGGCGTGAAGAACACATCCGAGGCTTGGAATGGGCTCTGTCCCAGGACAAATCATGACTTGAATCGCGTTATCATTTCTAGACCCTGTTCAATTCTGGGAGATGCTATAGGTGTGCTGGATAAAATTGCCCTCACCAGGTGGCCTGGGGAAGTCTTCCTCCCGGATTGACTATTTGATAGCAGGTAAGGATTTAAGTCCTACAGCAGAGCAGCACCAGGAACAAAGCAGAAACAGTTCAACTTTGAGGAAGTTCTGAAACTTTGAGACCGAGGGATTTTGTTTTGATTTTTCATAATTCTGTCAGCGACCTCTAGACTGGATGCTCTCATGGTGCTGGACTTTATCAGGGAGATATGTTTATTTTTTAAGTTATTGGGAAGGAGAGTTAGCCTGTTTAGGACACGTGTACAGAGGCATTGAAAAAATTCTGCCCACATGGCGTTGTGCAGTAACTGTTGGCATAGCTGTGTTGTTTAATTTTGTTTTTGTTGGGCTCTTTTGAGAACTATAAACATCAGTTCTTCAACTTGTTGTAAATCCCTGTCACTTTGTTCTCCAAGATGCCTGGAATTTGCAAGCAGCTTAGAGGGCCCCATGCACATGGTGGGTGATTAATCACTCTCCAGCACTGATTGCACAACATGCAGTACCTCAGAGCCTTCGCAGTCTCCACTCTTTGCCTGTTGCAGCTCTGAGGGGCCTGGGGTTCCCCTTGTACAGACTCGGTCTGCTGATCTGTGCTTCCTTTCCTGGACGGAGTGTTGATATTTTTCTTACTGCACTTCCTATCCACTTTGGCAGACTTTTATACTCTCTGTCTCTTTGGTTTTGAAATATAAGCCTCTAATTCACACCATTTCATCTCTCTCCTGGCTGGTGAGGTGCTGTTCATAGCCTCTATTTAGACCTGGAACCGGCTTCCTTCCTCTAAGGGACTCTACTGTTGTTTCTTGTGACTTTCTTGATGGGGACTTACCCCCTTTGCCCCCCACAGCCTGTCGATTGCAGTGATAAAAAAAAAAAAAGCAAGAGGGCATAGTTTTATCTTAGGTGACAGGAGGAATCTCCTCTTGACATGCTGGGAAAGGGAAAAAGAGTAGTATGTGATGGTGGGGACCGGGATGGGGTGTTGGCCTGGAAGCTTCCTGGGTAATGATGAGTGGAATATGGCTGTTGGGTTCTGGGTTGTTGATTTTCAGTTGTTAGCATTTAGGAGTCCTTGTTTTGTAGCATGCTTATTACTGAGTTTTAGTATGCAGTCATCTTGTGCAGTGAAGTGCTTTGCTTGTGTGTGCTTTGAGTATGAATTAAGGAAAAGGAATTATGACTATGATCATCACCTTCACCACCATCATCATGAGTACCATTATCATCACCACCACCATCATCACCACCATCATCATGGTAAACTCACTCGTAGCTTTCATCATGTGCTAGTACTGTTCTATTTGTGAACTCATTAACTTAGCTCATCTTCCAAATGAGCTTAATCTAATTTTTAATTTAATACATTTAGGTATTTACTTAAACACAAGCAACTGAATTTAACTGACTGAATATTCACTGTAAGCCTAATGTATAGTAGTCCTATTAGTGCCATTTTGCAGATGAGAGACTGGGACAGAGCGAGGCTGTATACCTTTTTGGGATCACTATGGTGACGGGTGGTTAGGGCTCTGAATCTGGGCAGTATGGACTCCAAGGTTTATACTGAGGAAACACCCAGTTTGCTTTTGTCCATCCATTTGAACCAGTTCCTTCTGGATATTGAGAGATGACCACAGAGCTGTGAAGTAGGTCAAGACGTTTTATCCACAGGGAGCTGAAGTATCTTCTGCTTTCCAGGGAACAAAACCCCATAAATTGAGTCTCTGTGTTTTAATTCTCCTGGCAGTTTTTGGCTAAGTCAAGGAATAAAGACAGCTGAGAATAGCAGCCAGATGCTGAAACTTCTTGGACCTCTCTTTAGAAAGTTGAAAAAACTGGGCTAACTCCATTGTTAAATGCTTCCTTTGCAAGCACGGGGACCCGAGTTTCATGCCCAGTACCTATAAAAACAAAAGCTGGGGACAGTGGTGAGTGCTTGTTACCCTAGTGTTGGGGAGGCAGAGACTGATGGATTCCCAGGACTGGCTGGCCAGCCAGCCTGGCCCAATGGGTGAACTCCAGGATGGCACTGGAGGACATGCACACACACACTCAACACACTAGCAGTTAATGTGCATGTGCACACACACACACTCAACGAAAGAAAATAGAAAAGACCACTTCACCATGTGGTTTCAACAGATCTCCCAGTGCCTAGAACATCAGAAGTAACCAGCGCTTGGGGAAGGACCGCTGTCACAGAAGTGCTAACAATGCTAAGTCCTTAACTCCCCTCAGGAGAAAACATCGGGAATTATCTGGACATGCTGCCTACCCTAGTGGGACCCTTCTATAACATCTGTGGTCCCTGATACAATGTCGATTCTGGCTAGGGTCGGATACTCAGAATCCACACACCGTTTTCAGAATCCCAGCTCATGATTTCAGGCAGTACTGAAGAGACCCTCCCTGCAGGAGAAGAGTACCCTCTCTCTTGATGACTGCTAGCTGAGTAGGATTTTTCAGGGGGATGTAGTGTTGTTCAACAGCTTGGTGTTAGGTTTAGCTGGGCGGTCTTTTTGTCTGCTCATTATGCAGAATTCTTGGCACCACAGCAGAGTATAAAGTATTCTTCTCCTTCAAATCTGATTGTAACATTGAAACAAAATGATGGCTTTTTATATTTCAAATATAGAATTTATTAAAAAGAAATGCTTATATTTTAAAAAAATCTCTCTACTGATTAGTATTGCATTCTTTTTCTCCTTGCCCACCTCTTTCCCAGCTTTGGATGAGAATATCTTGTGTTTTTATAAATCAAAGGACATATCCAGCTAAACTGAGAATACCACAGTTTCCATCTCGTTTTGAAATCATCTCTGTTTAAAGATTTCTTCAGGTGAAAATCCAAATAACATTTTATTTGTTTGATATATGTAGGTGCTGACCTGAGTATCTTCATTTACTCTGATTAGGTAGATTTTTTTTTTATCCATTTATCAGCAAACATTTATAGAATGTCACACACTCTGCTGGCTTCTGAGAACACAGAACTGGATAAATCATACTGATTTGTTCTTTATAGCTTCCAGTACACTTGTGTATATACCTTCTCACTTAAATATTATTACAATTTTGCAAAACGGAATGGACAAGGAGTATGATCTTCATAGGTACGACAATTAAAGTCTAAAGAAATTGAGTGATTTATTCATGGGCAGTAAGGTGGTGTGTGGTTGCAATAGTAATGAATGTCCTGGTTATCTTGCTTTGACCAGTACTCTGCCAGTTCAGGCGGCCCACCATTCTAGTATCTGATGTTTAAGTTAAGAATGGTCTGTGGTTTGTCTAATCCAGTTATTGAAAAGCTTACCCAAACTGGCTGCTGTCTCTTCATTGTTATACTGAGGCATGACCACAGAGGATCTGTGGTTGATGCTGGATATGAGGCACACTTGTTATCTCGGGCCAGCTTGGTCTACATAGAGAGCTGCTGGCCAGCCAAGGCTATACAATGAGACCCTACCTCAAAACAACTATGGCCAAGGTTCTCATCAGTGCATGTCAGAACCGAAAGTGATGATTTAACCCGTTCTGATCGCCCCTTAGCCAGTCTACTGATTTTGTCATTTCGGTATAGCATAACTGATGGGCAAATTGGATCGCCTGAGGCTTCAAGCTTTATGTAAAAGGATATAGTCTGTAGAGGTGCATCCATCATGTGACTTATGGCCTGCATGTAGCTGAAGAGGGCTATAAATTCAACCCTACACGAACACGCTACATAGCGAAAGGTGACCAGCAATTCCTGATCTTCTTGCCTACACCTCCAGAGTAGGTTGGATTGCAGGTGTGTGCCACCCTGCCTGCCTATTCTACTGATGTTCCCCCTTCAAGTCATGTGGGATTGATCCAACCTCTCAACATTACAGTTTCGAAGGAAAAGTATCCTAGGACGTTAAGACAGGCAAAGTACTGGGAAGGTACTGAAGCTAAGGATTTCTTGTCATGCTGGGATTTTACTCACAGTATTTCAGCAGCCTACAGAGGTGGGCTGAATCAAACCAAATAGTTATTCTTTAAGGTCAAAGGTCAGCTAAAGCCAACATTTGAACATAGACTCATTTAGCTCCAAATGTTATTAGAAACTATTCCAAAATTTACATCTTCACAGAGAGACATTTTTTTAGTTCATTGCTATTTCTTGGGGGACTGTTTTTGCTTTTTTTTTTTAAAGGAGAACTGATATTATGAGGTATCTCATACTAAGTTTCCATAGTCTTCCAGTTTCAGCTGGAATGCTCATGTCTTGGGTAGAATGCACACTGGGGCCAAGGCACTGCCTGTGGGTGATGCCTCCTATGATGCATAGAAGGATGAAGGAGACTTGGACAAAGGTCCTTGCCTGTGCCTGACCCTTGCTCACCTGTTCCCTCAGCAAGATGCTCACCTGTTCCCTCAGCATGGTGCTCCCCTGGTTCCTTAGCATGGTGCTCCCCTGGTTCCTCAGCACGGTGCTCTGCTCTAGTAAATCAATGCTTCAGGTTGCTATTAGGTGCTGACATGGCTGTAGGATTTCCTGAGCACTCATCGGATCCTGGGTTTTTGAGGAGTCAGCTTCCCTAAGCAAGGGATGTACCCAACATGTGCATCCTTGCTCTCAAGGCCCTTTCCTTTTCCTCTGTTAGTTTAGATCTCTGCACATAGCAAATCTTGATGTGTGTGTGTGTGTGTGTGTGTGTGTGTGTGTGTGTGTGTGTGTGTGTGTGTGATTTTTATTTTTTGTGGAAGCCAGTTGCTGGCCTTGTAGGTAAAATTGTAAAGGAGGCAAAGTTTCTTTTAACTCCACCACTCAATGTCCCTTTCTGTATTTTTCCTCTTCCTGTTCATTCAGTCATTTAATCAATCAGTAGATAGTGGGTATGTGATCATTCCTACAACATGTTTCTGTGTGCATGTCATCCCATGGCAGACATAGATTGTTTAATACAGAGGGATAGTGAATGCTTACCACTCAGTTACTCCAGTGTTTGTTTTAAACAAAGTCTCATACATCCCAGGAAGGTCTTGCACCCATCCTCTTGCATCCAGGTCCTGGGGATGGGATTACAGGTGTGTACCACCATACACAAATCAAGTCATTTTTATTTGTCTTCTTTTTTTTCATCAGAAATACAAGCAGTTGCTACTGAGTCTACCTGATGGTAGAATCCTATCATAAATCCAATCACTTCTTTCGGTCTCCACCATCTCTCATTGGATGAGACTGTCATGTTTGCTTGCTATGTTATTGTAATAGCATCCTACGTTCTCTCTCTCCACTCTCCACAATCCTTCTGCAAACAGCACTCACTCAGAGATCTCTTTTACAGGTACGAGTAAACCAAGTGAAAACTCTTCAGTGGTTTGGAGAGAAGTGCTGGCTGTAGCCTGAGTCTTCCCTCAGCTATCCCTGGTCTTCTCTCAGGTCTCATCCTGAAGCAGCAGGAGTTCACTCTATTGTACCAGCACCCCCCCCATCCTATGTATTCAATACTCTGGTTCAGTCCCATCAATCTTCGGCATTTTCCTTAGCTGTGTCCTCTACTTGAAATATTCGCTCTTGCCTCTGATTGGTGACTGATGGATTCTCTCTTCTCTGTCATTAGTTTCCATTTCATTGTCCCCTTCATAGAAAACCTTACATTGAAGCTGGTGTGGGCAGGAAGCCACTCCATTGTACTGCTCCTATTTCAGTTCCCAGTACACAGCTTGTTCCCTGAGCTAGTGTCTTTTGTTGCCACCGTCTGTCCCACTCAAGTACCAAGTCTAGGGCGACACCTTTCTACATGTCCTCTCCAGTGTCCTGCTAGTTGATGCGTTATTGTGAATAAGTTTACATATATTTGTTATGTGTTCTGCCCTTTACGTTGGATTATTTAATCCCCTTAAAGTTCCCCCAGGGAACACACTATTATATCTTTATGTTACAAATCAGAAAGCTGGGGGAAGTAGAGATATCCAACTAGGCCAGTCGCACACTGGTGGATCAGTAAAACAGAAGGGAATCTTGTATCTAAATAACCGAGGACCAGCTGGGCAGTGGTGGTGCATGCCTTTAATCCCAGCACTTGGGAGGCAGAGGCAGGCGGATCTCTGTGAGTTCGAGGCCAGCCTGGTCTACAAAGTGAGATCCAGGACAAGCTCCAAAGCTACACAAAGAAACCTTGTCTCTAAAAACCAAAAACCAAAACAAAACAAAAACAAACAAACAACAACAAAAACAAGGGCCAGGTTCATTCTAGAAGTCTACCCATTAGAACAAGAAATAAGCCCCTATTATATTAAAGCCACAGATTTTTATTTGATGATTTTTATTATAAGTGGCCTGATGAAGTATCTATATTGATGGAATATATAGTATCAGGCAATCTGGACTTGGAATGGGATCATCAGCATAGCTAAGAATGGGGCAGGGATAGATTCTCAGAGGAAAGTCAGGTTAGTGCAAGGAGTTGCTGTGTCCACAGTAAACGATGAGGGCAGATGCTGGAGTGAAGAGCCTCACTCCAATCTCTCAATCAAAGACATCATCAAGTGTTGACCTTATTGCTGAGTCAATCTTCTGACAACTGGTCAACCACGCCACTGTTCATTCAACTGTCTTTTTAGTTTTTAAATAGGGTCTTGTTATGTAGCCCTGGAATTCACTAAGGAGCCCAGCCTGGCCTCGGATTTGTGGTGATCCTCTTGTGTCAGCCTCTCAAGCGCTGGGATTACAGCCTGTGCCATCAGACCCAATCATTCGCCTGGTCTTGCTCAAGGACCCTGTGCACTTGGCAATGTGCTAAACTCTTGTGGATAGGTGTAGAGATCAAATATAAAGCTAGGCCCACCCCATGACATGGAGGATGACTGAGCACATACTGTTGGACTAGGAACTCTGATAGAAATTTTAGTTCACAATTGTGTTAAAAGTCAATAGTGCAGTCCATCTTAAATCTCAACCAAATCTCAACCAGGCTTTGTCTAGGTTTTGCTCTCTAAGTGCTTATGATTGATCTCTGAATGCAGAAGTCTGCTTTTTTGTCCTGAAGAGCTCAGCAGGATGGAGAGTCACGTGAACCTGTTTCCTTCGCTCTGCCAGAGACAAGTACATCCTTTAGACTTTGACTATCATCTCTCCCCTTTGCTCTCTACTCCCCACGTGACCTCAATGTAAAATCCAACGAACATTCTGCAGTTACCAGCTTCCCCTGTCCCTCCCCTGTTTGAATAGGGCATGGAACACTTGGAGCCTACTGGCCGGAACCCAGGATTATTATCTGATTTCCAAGCAATATTTATATCCCATTCATTCCCAACAATGGTTCAAAACAGTTCTCCAGGACAATGACAGAGCTGACACACCAGTTTGAGGTGGTTGTGACTTCATGAAGCCCTGAGGTCAGGGATGACAATCAATCAACTCTTTCCTGGTTCTTCAGTTTATTCAGTTACTTCGTTTTTGCAAAAAACAAAAAACAAAAAACCAAAAAGCAACTGTTTGCTGGTGAACATACTCTGTCACCATAGTAGCATAGTATGAGATGTTGTCTTTAACCCACTGCCTTCTCTTCAGACTTAAGGTCAGCAAACTTTCTCTGTAAAGGGCCAGAGGGTAAAATTTGAGCTTTATAGGTCATAAGTGTATCTGGAAGCTACATTATTTTCTTGTAATATGATCAACAACTACAGATAATGTGAAAACAAATACATGGGGTGTGTTTCAATAAAACTATTTACAAAATGGGTGGAGGGTAGCCTTTCCCACGTGGGTGTTAATTTGTTCTCTCCTGCTTTATCTAAACTGTGACCATATTTTACCTCACTCCCCCATAAGCTTCATTTTCTTTTTCCTCTTAAAGTTCCATAGCAGAGGCCAGGCATCGAGCCACACAGCGTCAATTCCAGAACTCACAAGGCAGAGACAGGCAGGTCTCCATGAGTTTGAGGCCAGCCCGGGCTTTGAAGAGTTCTAGGCCAGCCAGGACTACATAATGAGACCCTATCTCAACAAAAAAGGCTTTCAGAGCAGAAACATGGGGGGTAACCAAATAGGCCCAGTTAATTGATTTTTGTCTCCACAAGTACTATAGTTTATTCATTGCTCAGTAATAATAGCAGGGTTATCAACAATGACTGTTACAATAGCTGGAAGTGGTCTATCATCTGCTAGTCATTGTTCAAATCACTTTCAGGTTATAATTCATTTTCTCTGAAGCGTCAGGGAAAAGGATGAAAACATGATAAAGAGGGGGTTCAGATAACAGGGATAAAAAAGTTATTTTGGATGGTTTTCCAGTACTACATATTCTGATAAAACTAATAACACCAATGTTTCTTGAGCTCATATAAAGAGCTGGGTACAGTACCAAGTCTCTGCCATGTATTGTTTATTCAGCTTCCTGGTAGCCCTTTGAGGAAGATGTGGGTTTTATAGGCATTTTGCTGCTGAGAAACTGAAGTTGAAAGCAGTTCAGAAACTTTCCCCAGCTAGCACATGTGGAGTTGAGCCTTGCTTGTGTCTGCAACGTGGATGTTCTATTGGCCATACCCTTTTGTTGGGACAAGAAGAGAATGAACAAAGTCTGCCTGTCAGTGAAGTGGGCTTTGCTATGACTGTACTTATTTTAAAATAAATGTTTTTCGCTAGTGGCTGAGAACTGTTAGATGGCATAACTCAAGAAGCTCAAGGGTCTGAGCGCTGGCGTGGCGGTGGCTGCCAGTCACAAGCACAGTGTCCCACAGGCCTCATTAAAGCAGCGAACAATAGGATGTGTTGAAACACTAAGTGCAGCTGTACTGCGGAGGAATGCCGCCCGTGGGGCGCAGGCCCCGGCCTTTATTGGGCGGTGCTGAGGTGGCTCTGGGCAGAGGGCACACGCTGCCTCCCGTGCCTGGAATGTGGCCGGCAGCTGACAGCCACCCTACTTGTCTGGGAAGGGGTGGCCTTAACCATAGATTAGGTCTTGAAAGCTGCCTCTGTGCATGTCTTTTTGTTGTGTGGCTCAAAAGAGTCGCTCAGCTGGCCCAATTGCCGTCAACAAAAGGAAGCTGTCTTTGAACAGAGGCAGGGCAGGGTTCCCTGGGAGGTGAGGGGTGTGTGTGTGTGTGTGTGTGTGTGTGTGTGTGTGTGTGTGTGTGCGCGCGTGTGTGTGTTCTGCCAGACTTTGTAAGTGGGCTGTACTGGGTCATGCACACAGTTTGAAGAAGTCTCTGTATCCATGCAAAGCACAGCTCTTTTTGGTGACACTTATGCAGAATGTGCACACAGTATTCTACGTTTTAGCTTTTGCTCTCAAGGTGCTGCAGACACAAGTCAGCCCCAAGCATCTTCTTTTCTAGATGCTCTAACGAAGACTGCCAGAGAAACAGTGTGGGTTTTTATGATTACACTTGAGAAACTCATAATCTGAGAGATGATTCTGTCCCTTGTAACACTGGATTGGGTGTTCCAACTATGGGAGTCCTGGAGCCTTTGTTCGTTCAATAATGGGGAGAATGGCAGTGAATTCTACATGCTATTTTGGTTCTAAGCTTTCATGATTGCATGTAAATGACCTTTTCATGAAGAAAGAAAGCATCTTCCCTCGGTCTACCAAGACCTATAGGTTAACACTGGTGCTAGCCTCAGGACAGATATGAGAAAGCAAGAAACCCAGTTCGTGTTTGCCACAGACCTGCGGTTTCCTTCCTTCCTTCCTTTCATATGTGTGTGTGTGTGTGTGTGTGTGTGTGTGTGTGTGTGTGTGTGTGTGTGTAGCCTTGTGTGCATTCTCCTCCCTTTGATTAAAAGTAGTATCAGTTTGCTCTGGGAAGAGTAGACATAGTGAGAAAACATATGCCACACTCAGTCACATTTTCCATTTCAACAACTATGAAAACAGCACACACTTTTTGAAAGTACTTCTCATGTAATATTTGGGTCACTCCCACTGTACTTGGAACAGTGAGTGGTAGACTTTGAGTCCCAGAAGTCACTCTGATGAGAACTCAGTTGCTGTGAATATCACTGTATAAATAAAATGCTGATTGGCCAGTGGCCAGGCAGGAAGTATAGGTGAGACAAGCAGAGAAGAGAATTCTGGGAAGTGGAAGGCTGAGGCAGACAGACGCTGCCAGCCGCCACCATGACAAGCAGCATGTGAAGATGCTGGTGAGCCACGAGCCACGTGGCAAGGTATAGATTTATAGAAATGGGTTAATTTAAGATATAAGAACAGTTAGCAAGAAGCCTGCCACAGCCATACAGTTTGTAAATAACATAAGCATCTGTGTGTTTATTTTATAAGTGGGCTGTTGGACTGGCGGGACTTGGCGGGACCTGGAGAGAAAACTCCAGCTACACTCAGGCTTGAGAGAAATGACGTGGAGATGAGTGAGGACATCACAGAGGGAGAGGGTAGCCTTTCTAGGCCCTTAGAAGGTCCAGGCCTCCATTTTCAGTTAATTGAGCCCAATATCCATTTCCCTGTAGACTATTCTGAACAATGTCCTCTACGCTCTTCCTGATCTACTTCTCCTGCTTCTGAAGCCTTCTTTCCTGGATCCTCCTCATGGAGAAAGGAAGACACGGGAGTGGGCTCGAATGTTGTGGTGCATGCTGGGAACTTCCTGCCACATTGCAGTTGTTCTCTGAACAGTGAATCACATTCTAGCTGTCCGGGCAGGAAAATTGAGGCTCAGAGACATGGAGTTGTTTGCTACTGGGCAGCATAGGTTTTATTTGGGTGAGCTGAGTGACCAACAGAGGCCTTTGGGATAGAATCTGTACCCTTTCTGTAACATGAAACATTGAATAAGAGAGACCAAGGAATTGGGGAGGAGTCAGGAGACGATGCTCTCCAAGATAATCACTTTGATGGGACAAGTGACATTGAATGTACCAAAGAAAGTCTTCAACAGACTGCACGTCTGTCCTCTGCAATGGCCCAATTTGAGTTTTTCTATCTTGTGGTCTTAGAAATGACAAAGATAAGTGCCAGAGATATAAAAGAACATGACACGTATCTGACAGGTATAAGAATTTTGAGGGCTGGAGAGATGTCTCAGTGGTTAAGAACAGTAGCTGCTCTTCCAGAGGACCCGGGTGTGATTCTCAGCACCCACAGGGCTGTTTACAACTGTCTACATGTCTAGCCCCAGGCTCTCTTCTGGCCTCTCTAGGCACCAGGCATGAACACAGGCAAAACATTAATGCACATAAAATAATAATAATAAAGCTTAAAAAAGAGAAATCTTAAGATTTTTGTAAGGTTTGCTTTTTTGTGTTGATTCATTGAGGGAGTTTGTATGGGCTACTTTTCCCATTGCCATAACAAAACACTAGGTGAAAGCAGCTAAAGAAAGAAAAGTTTATTGTGGTTCATTGTTTGAGGGTATAATTCATTACTGTGAGGAAAAGTGTAGCAGAGGCCTCTGGCTGTGAAGGCAGGGACTTGAGGCAGTTGGCACACTGTATCCGCACTCAGGAAACACAGAGTGATGAATGCTGGCCTTACCCTTGCTTTTCCTTCTTATTCAGTTAGGGACTCCAGCCCAGGGAATGGTGTCAGCCACATTCAGGGTGAGTCTCCCTAGAGTTAAGCCTCTCTGAAAACTTCCTAATAGACATACCCTGAAGTGAGATTCCTAGGTGAGTCTAAATTTCAGTCAGGTTGATAATGAGGATTGAAAAGTTGGTCATAAAATCATAACTTGGAGGAGCACATACTTGGGATACACACACTTCTGATGGGAATATCTAGAGAATCGGCCATTGTTTATCTCTTGCTCTTTACCTCCACTGTGTCCACGTGTGTGAGGGCTCCTGACAAGGTCTCTAGAGATCAGAACCGGCCCAGGATGGTCACTTCTGGGTCTCAACCAGAAGCAGACTGACTTGAGGCAGGAGTCACTGCTTTGTGGCCCACAGGCACTTATGAAGATTTACTTGCTCAAGGGATCTGGAGAGATTATGGATATGTATCAGGACAACACACCTTGAACATGAGAAACCAAGGATGTCTGTGAATCTTTAGAGAGGAGACTGTTGAAGTATACCTTCTGATCAATCAGTCATCAATCAATCAATCAAATCTGTATTCCTTGCTTTCTGGAGTAAGATCGCTCCCCCACCCCATAAACAGAGTGTCAGCGTGGCACTGGTTACTTTTATTGTTGTGACAAAAAATATCCGATTAAAGCCATTTAAGAAGTGTTTGTTAGGATCACAGTCTCAAGGGGCACAGCACATTGTGGTGGCAGAGCACACGGGCAGCAGCATGAGGCTGCTGGTCACATGACATCTGAAACCGGAAAGTAGAAGGTGAATAGAAACAGAATTGGGCTATAAAATCTCAAGGCCCAGCCCTGGGGACCTACTTCCTTTAATGAGGTGATACATTCTAAAGGTCCCACAACTTCCCCAAAGAATGCCATCAGTTGGGGACCAACTGTTCAAACATAGGACTCTATGTTCCCATTCAAACCGTGGGAGTATTGTCATACAATGGAAGGTGTTGTACTGAGGCAACTTATTTGTAATGTTTTAGGGGTCTTAGAATGGACACGCTTGTGGTGACATATTGTGTACCCCAATAAACTTATCTGGGGATCAGAGGACAGAGCCAGCCACTAGATTAGACACAGAGGCCAGACAGTGGTGGCACACACCCTTAATCCTATCACTTGGGAGGCAGAGATCTGTCTGAATCTCTGTGAGTTCAAGGCCACACTGGAAACAGAACCAGGCAGTGGTGGCATATATCTTTAATCCCAGGACTTGAGATCTCATGTCTTTGCTGGGGAAGAACACATGCCTTTAATCCCAGGAAGTAATATGACAGGACACAGAAAGGTATATAAGACATGAGGAAACAGGAACTCATGCTCTTCAGGCTGAGGGTTTCATAGAGGTAAGAACGTGGCCGGCTTGTTTTGTTTCTCTGATCTTTCAGCCTTCACCCTGATATCTGACTCCGGGTTTTTTTTTTTTTTTTAATTGATAAGACCTTTTAAGATTCGTGTTAAACACACTGGGATATAGTGACATGGGTTGATGTATCAGTGAGGTAGTGTTTGGAAGTGAGTCTTGAACAGAAAGCATGGCCATCAAGAGTTCTGAAGAGGACCCCTCATTGTTTTGAGTAGTCAGAGCCCACCATTTAGATGAATGGAGTCTTAGAACATTCTGGAAGCAAGCAGCATAGTTATTTCATCTTCATTTTTCTGAAATAAGTCATGCCATTGTTGAGTGTGGAGAGATGGAACCACGTCCCTGGAGAAGTGAACTGTGGAGCTAGGAAGTATTCCTCTTCCCAGGCCAGAAAACTGCATTCTTACCGCCGTGTACTGGAAGCCAAGTGACTTCTCTGTATGCTTCCCTTGTCGCTGTAGGTGGAAGACAATGAAAGCTGCTTTGGCAACGTTTTGCTGTGAAGACTGAAGGAGACAAGGCGTTGGACATGCTAACATGGTGCCAGGTGACAGGAGACACCCAGGAAATGGAGGCATTGCCAACTTCTAGCTGCCACACGATCAAATGGTCTAACCACATCCCAGAGGGGAAAGATTCCGGCTCGTCCAACTGCTGAAATGAGAACAGAAAGAAAACTCAGTATCCTTAACCTGAGACAGGAGCTCTGCACCAGATAGTGAGGGGTTTTTAGGGGGCAGTGGCAGGTTCTCACATAGCCCAGATTGGCATCAAACCCCTTATGTAGCCAGGGATGAACTTTAATGTCTGAAACTCCTGCCTCTGCTTCCCAATGGCTGGGATTACAGGACCGTACCACTCTGCATTTCTGGCCCTGCAGATGAGTTTCAATAGCGTGGGACATTGGGAGAAGGTACAAGCATGGGACTTAAAATTATGTGTGTGCAGCTCCACAGAAAGGGCTGTGAAATAGATGAACGGATATTGCACAGCTCAGCTAGAGGTGCTGCTGGTTTGCGGTTCCCTCAAAGAGAAGCACCTGCTGACCCTTCTTGACCTTCTGATGGCCAATACTTCACAGTAATGAGCTTCTGTAAGGCACACATGTGTGGTCCTTGTTTCCAGCTGTTAGAGGAAAGCATAGTAAAAGGTGCAATGCTCTAAAAACATAAATTCAAGTTTATTAGACTGGGATAAAAAATGTGTTAAAGTACAGTTTAATGATTTTTAAAAGTGAAAAGGCTCCCAGGACCAAAATGTTTGAAAAGTACAGTCCCAGCAAGAGAGGCAAAGGGAATGTGTGTGTGTGTGGTGTGTGTGTGTGTGTGTGTGTGTGTGTGTGTGTGTGTGTGTGTGTGTGTTACTCAAGTGGGTGAACACATGTGTGTATTGTAAGGATGTCGGCGGTCAGGCCTATGTGTCTTCCTCTATTTCTCTCCATCTTATTTTTTGGGACAGGGTCCCTCACTAAACCTGGAGCTTGCTGGTTAGCTAGATAGACTGGCTTATCCCGTGTCCATCCCATACTGGGATTTTAGCAGCACGTTACCATGCTGGACTTTTTATGTGAGTTCCAAGGATCTGAACTCAGCCTTGTGTGGTGAGCATTTCATTCACTATCCTATCTTACAGCATCAAGGTCTAAGCGTCTTAAGTATTCTTAGTGTTGGTGTTTATTTACCCAGGAGAGGGAGGGTTTTGGGGTAATAAAGCCTGGGCAGTTTCTAAAACATAGAACGAAAAGGTTGAGGTGAAAATAAAATAACTGAGTCAAGATGTGTTTCAGGCTGGCTTGTGGGAGCTATGGAAGCTCACATTCATGAAGATGGCTCCATATGTGCCTTTGTCGGAATTCTCGCGTTGAATCTTCTGATGGCAAATCTTGGTTGTCAGCTTGACACACCTGGGAAGATGGGTCTCAACTGAGGACTCTCCTTCATCAAAAATACAGGAGAAGCTGTTGCAGGATATTTGAACAAACTGTGTGAAGAGGTGCTGCTGTTTTACGTTGCCTGCCTAAGATATTTGATTGGCTTAATAAAGAGCTGAATGGCCAATAGCTGGCAGGAGAGGTTAGGCGGGACTTCCTGGTGGAGAGAGGAACTCTGGGAAGAAGAGAGATAGCGACACCATCGAGATGCAAAACAAGTTGGACGTACAGAATGGAGAAGAGATAAAAAGCCATGTGGCAAAATATAGAGGAATAGGAATGGGTTAATTTAAGTTCTAAGTGTTAGTTAGAAACAAGCCTAAGCTAAGGCCAAGCTTTCAAGATTAATAATAAGTCTCCATGTCATTATTGGGGGCTGGCGGTTCAAAGAAAGTCCAACAAGAAAGACCTGATACAAGGAGCATTTAGTAGCTCAAAACTGTAATCTTCAATCTTCCACCGATTTTCTGGTGACTTTTGACAAAGCAGTCAAACTTGGAGTTTCTTGTCTAGAAAATGCACACAATTAAAGACCAGGATACTTGAGAACTTTGTTTTCCATGTAGTTACATTTTATAATTGCCACATTACTGTGATAAAATTTACGGAAATACCTGAAAATTTGGGCTGTTTTTTCCCTCCTAGCATTTTGACTGCCATGCACTTATGAGGTACTAAGCTATGCTTACGGGTAAAAATGATCACTAATGGCTACATTTGCCATCAGGGTGACACACAAGTTCCAGATTCATCCACTGACTCATTTATTCAGCTCTCTGTTTTCTGCGTTCATTTGTTTAGCATCAGCGCTTTGGCATCTAGGATGTGCCACACATGGTGTTGTATGCTGGTGACTCCACACTGAAAAGAATGGCTGCTGCCCCCTGGAGGAGCTTCACCCGAACTACACTCCAGCATGTCCCCGTTTGCTCTTCTACCCTCTTGGTTCCATCGCACGGGTCTGGATGAATCCATATGCTGTCTTGGAACTGAATATCATTTCATTTGCTCTTTGATATTGATTACTTCCCTCAGTCTGTTTGAACAGATTTTTCCTCAGATTTGGTGGCTTAAAGGAACCTCTGAACTCACAGTGTTACTGGGGCTAGGATTCCCCACTGGGGAGCTCCACTCCCTTGCTGAAAGATGTTCCTTGTCTGTGGATGTGTGATATCTGTGTCCGTCTTCATCCATTCCTCTAGCCCCATCTGCCTTTCCCAGTCTGTCTCTTTATGATGACATTTGTCATGGAGTTTACAGCTCATCAGGCTAGGACAAGGCTGCATCTCTCAAAGCCCTTGACTTAGCCACATCCAAAGAGTCTTTATTCAAGTTAAGGCCACATTTGCTGGTTCTGGAGGCCAGGACATGTCCTTCTGGGGGTTGTCATTCAGCCTGTTGTGGGCCCTATAGGATTTCTTAAATCCTATGACATACGCACAGGCCAACAGTTCTTATTTAAATGTAACAAGTGGAAAATTTCCAAGACTGGTCTTGTGTCTTCTGCATCACCAGGTCAATCTTGTCAGTCTGTCCTCCAGGACTTCCTCAGAATGATGCTCCCACCTGCAGCTGGCGCTCCTAGATGCAAGCAGTTTCTACTGACATTTTGCTGACCTAATTTCCTATGTTCTTACCCTGATATTCATTATGACTGAGACCCGATAGTCTGTGAGATTTTATTGCTGAGGGATTATGCCACAAGAAATTCAAACCTTGGCAGAAATAATCAAAAAGAATAATAGGTATAATCTTGAGTACTTGTAATGTTCCAAACAATGAGAAATCAAGGAAGATATGAATAGTTGTAGCAAGAATCTTAGATGGTCTTATTAAGAAAATCATACTCGGAGCCAGGTATTGGGGTGAATGCTGGAAGATCAGAGAAGCAGAACAAGTCACAGCTTCCTCACCTTGCCATTTCCTCAGGTGATTCTGTTTCCTCAGACTGGAAGCCTTTGAGTCCTTATCCAAATGGATCTCAGCTGAACTGTGCTGCTCAAAGCCTAAAAGCTTAACCAGCTCTAGTTCCTGCTCCTCACGCCTTATATACCTTTCTGCCATCACTTCCTGGGATTAAAGGTGTGAGTCACCATGCCTGGCTGTTTCCAGTGTGGCTTTAAACTCAGAGATCCAGATGGCTCTCTGTCTCCCAAGTGATAGGATTAAAGGCGTGTGTGCCACCATTTTATGGCCTCTATATCTAGTGGCTGTTCTGTTCTCTGACCCCAGATAAGTTTATTAGAGTGCACAATATTTTGGGGAATACAATACCACCACAAATAGTGTTTTTTGTTTTTTTTTGTTTTTTTTCCAGAGGAAGGGAGACTCAAACTTTGAAATCTGATGTATCTTCTAACCTCAGATATGTTGATGCCTGCCTGAGTCAGGTTTGAATCCAGGGTCACGTGGCCACAAAGTTTGTGCTCACCCCACCATTACAGGCTGCATTGTGCAGCGCAGTACAGGGTACCCTGTGAGTATGCATCATCCAGTAGCAGATGGGATCTGATAGTAGCAGGGCTTGCTGACAGCGCACCCCTGTTCCTGAGCCTTGGCATGAGGTGGTGAGAATGGAATGCCCAAAGCCTCTTCTATGTCTCCTTACTTGGCAGCTTTCTCCAAAGCTGCTGAGGGTTACTCTGCCACGCACAGGACTCATGAGAGGGGTAGAGGTCAAGTGAGGTGGTGCCTAGGATTAGCAGGAAGCAGGAATAGATCAACCACAGCCCTCCCATATCTTAACTGATTCCTGGAGAGTGAGCATATGACCAGTCTGTCTCTCTGGAGGCAGCATCCCGAGGCATGTGTATGAAGGCTTCTTAGAATGTCATACATCTATGAACACAAGCTTTTGTTTAAAATACAATTCTGATTAGTAAGTTTATTTTGGTTACTTTTCCATTGCTGTGATAAGAGACCACGGCCAAACCAACTTATCAGAAGAAAGAGGTTATTGGGGTTCATAGTTTGGATATCATTATAGTGGGGGACATGGCAGCAGGCAGGCTGGGCGCTGGGGCTGAGAGCTTACTTGATCCACAAGTATGAGGTGGAGAGAGAGAACTGGGAGTGGCATGGACTTCTGAACCCTCAAAGCCCACCCCCAGTGGCACACCTCCTCCAACAAGGCCACACCTCCTGATCCTTCCCAAATAGTTCTACCAATCTGGGACCAAATAGTCAAACATATGAGCCTGTGGGGACCATCCTCCCATCCTCTTTCAAACCACCACAAAGGGTGGTACAAATGTCCTGTTTAGTGGTTGACACCAATGGCAGCCAATAGGTCTGGGCTCAAATGGAGTCTGTGGACAGTGAACCTCAAGAGGCTTTCTGCTGTGCAGTCACCATCCCCCCACAGCGTTGTAATACCGAAGACCTCCTAGGTATTCATCGCCATAAGGCACCACTGTGACTTTTCCCCACATTCTTTTTTTAAAGATTTATTAAATAAATAATTACGTATGCAATGTTCTGCCTGCATGTATGCCTGCATGCCAGAAGAGGGCACCAGATCTCATTATAGATGGTTGCTGGGAATTGAACTCAGGACCTCTGGAAGAACAGCCAGTGCTCTTAACCTCTGAGCCATCTCTCCAGGCCCCACTTAAATCTTTAATCCAGTCTGTTAGCCCACGAAACAGGACCTCATTAATTGTGTTTCACTGGAGTGTGTCCATGATAGCCCCAGTACTGCAGCTAGGTTAAACACACTTTGGATATCTTTAATTTGAGCCAAATATATTTTTTTGAAATAGAATTCATCAGTATAGGCTTATATGAAGAAACTTTGATCCAATATTCATAAAATATTTTCTACAGGTTTATATGATAGGAAAAAAGGAGGGGGCTAATATATTAACAACATATAAAAGTGGTGGAATACTTAACAGATATTAGAAACATGTTTTATAATTGAGATAATTCTTCAAGATTCATTTTAAAAGAAAAAGATATACTACTTGAAACTGCTGAGGATCTATGAGATTTTGAGTATAATTCGATCCCAAAGGGAGTAACATATTCTCTCGCTGTTTGGCTACCTACCTGTATGTGTAAAACTAGACATAGAAAGGACTAAAATTAAAGGGGTGCTTCAAAATACCAGCGCTGCATTGTCAGTGGGCGAAATGATAGGTGATTTGATTTCCTTTTCATATTCTTTAGTGTTTGTTACAAGTAAATATTATATAACAAATGGGTAATAGTAAAAAGAAAGTTTTGCTGTCCCAGAACCATAAAAATTATCAATCAGAATGATATTTCTTATTTTGGGGACAGGTACTTACTCTGCGTAGCCCAGGTCGGACTTGAACTCACTATCCTCCTGCTTCAGCTTCCTGAGAGGTGGAATTATAGGTAAGCATCACCACATCTGGCTTCTATAATATGTCTTACAGAGCCAGTGCTGTCTGTGAGATGGGAGTAAAGTCTGTGTATAATGAAAAACAGACCTTCAGTACAATTGGAAATAGAAAACAAAAACAAAACACTCCCCCCCCCCAAATCCAGCCCTCTGCCAGGGCCTCATCAGGACCCAAAAAGCAGTTGTGAGATTTAAGAGCGTTTGTCATTTGTATGGAAGTCACTTATGTATTAGAGATTAGGATATTGAATGAGGTATTGGGTGATAATTTAGAAAAAAATCATTATTTCAGCTCTGAGTGAAAAGCTGGCTTTCAACATTGATCTACCACACACAGAAAATCTAATTTAGCACCACTCCTTTATTTAATTAATAAATCTTTTTATTCATTTTACATACCAACCACAGATCCCCCTCTTGTCCCTCCTTCCGCTTCCCACCAGCCTTCCCGCCTCCACCTATCCCCCATCCCCTCCTCCAAAAGGGTAAGGCCTCTCATGGGGAGTCAGCAAGGCCTGGTACATTCATTTGAGGCAGGTTCAAGGCCCTCCCCCTGCATCAAGGCTGTGTGAGGTGTCCCACCATAGGTAAAAAAGCCGGCTCATGCACCAGGGATGGATTCTGATCCCACTGCCAGGGGGTCCCTTAAGCAGATCAAGCTACACAACTGTCTCGCTTATGCAGAGGGCCCAGTCCAGTCCCATGGGGGCTCCACAGCTGTTGGTCTAACGTTCATGAGTTCCCACTGGCTTGGTTGGATTGTAGATTCCCCCATCATGATCTTGACCCGCTTTGCTCATAGAATCCCTCTTCCCTCTCTTCGACTGGACTCCGTTGGATTGTAGATTCCCCCCTCATGATCTTGACCCGCCTTGCTCATAGAATCCCTCTTCCCTCTCTTCGACTGGACTCCCGGAGCTCGGCCTGGTCAGCACCGCTCTTAGCCATCGATTGTTTAAATTATTTTATTTACAGAAGTCTTTCCCTCTCCTCCCTTCATCCTCCTCTGCCTTCCCTCACCAACACATAAGGAATCGGTTTGCTAGGCATGATGCTAAACCCAAAGACTCTAAGACGACTGAGCACATAAAAACAATCTGCACACGCACAAATATGTTCACAGAAACTGATGATATCTGAATAGATGCTGTGGGTCGCACGCCTGGCCGTGTCTTGGGTGGGGTCACGCATGGACGGCCACTTTTGTAAGATGTCGCCACCAGGGGGCGCTGAGAAGCACGCACGGATCCGCCCCGTGCATGCCCCACATTTGTGTAAATACAGAGATAGAAAGCAAACCAAACCAACCAAACAACTAACCAAACAAACAAACAAACAGACACCTCACAAAAAACAAACCAAACGAAAAGCACGCAGCCTGATAATTACCACGAAAGATAAACGAGTCACTGTGATAAAAAACAAACAAACAAACAAAACAAAACAAAACAAAAAAACAAGGAATGACTGTCTCGTGAGACCTTTACAGCTCTGCATGGAATAAATGACGGAAGAAAAGCAGGGTTTGGGGGCTCGGAAAACACGCACAGCGACTCGTGATTACTAATCTAGATGTTTGAGAACCTTGGGGGTGGGGAGGGGTGTGCAGCTCAGCAAATGCTGGGAGGTCATCAACAGATTACAGAGGAACCATCAGATCCTCTGAGTTCCCGTGGCCTGAAGGGAATCTGGATTGAGTTGTGAGGCTTTCCACGTACATGGCAGGAGGGGAGATGGTCACGAGAACTCAGATTCTTTTATAGTTTGGTTCTTTGATTCTAAAACATTCCTTGTTTCCCCCGCTCCTTTCTTTACGCGGGTCCCAGAGGTGTGTATACAGCGTGTGCCCACGAGATGGCAGCAGAGCACAGGCCATCTCTGCCGCAGGCCCTGGGGAGGGTCCCCTGGGCACCCGGTCCCAGGAGACTGCCCCAACACCAGAGGTCGGTATAAAGAGGAAGATAACTAGTCGTTAGTGATGCCATCATTCTGTCAGAGGTCATCACCTACGTATTTGCAGCGACGTTCAAAACTACGAATAGATAAATGTGCTTCAACCGTCTTTTTGATAATTCTACCTTCTTCGGGCTTTCTTCGTGTCCACTCTTCACTATATGACCATGCTTTTTTGTCTTAAGATGAGGTTGGTCCGAACCTGGATCAATACCATTTTCTCGTTTGCAAGTATTAGTCTGAATTATTCCCAATTGCTCATTTTAAATGTAAAAGCAACAAATACCGACAGTTTCGTGTGGCGTAATCTAGAGCTGCTTTGTACACATTGTCATTGGCAGAATTTTTCAAATGGCGTGTCTGGCGTAGAAAACTGGTTATGGAATTAAATCCACCTACACCTGCTAACGGGAGCTACAACTGTAGCATGTCACAGAACACTGGAAGGGCTGTGGAACCCCCGCCGGCTCACTCAGTCTTTGCTCTTGGAGGGTGTTTCCATAAACACTCTGGAAGCAGGCTCCAGATGAGGCCTGGTGCCAACTCAGATTAGTAAAACCTTTGTTTTCTTCTCATTTATATTTTCAGGTAAAATTACACAGGTCTTTGAGGTAAGTTTTCTTATCTCACAGGTCAGCGTGTTCATTTCCACAAATGACTAGGCCAAGGCGACCCTGCAGGCCTTCCTCCTCTCGGGAGGTGAGAATGGAGCTTCACCCAACCTTGAACTCTCAGCAGGGAACTCCTGACTGCTCTCCGTGTCACACTCAAGCCGGCAGATTTAGGATAGAGAAAATGTCGCACATCTCCTTCCAGCCACAGAGCCGCTTTCCATGTTTATTTGTGATATTTTGGCAGTGCACAGCATCGTAGCAAGGTCTGGTACACACCAGGAGTTCTACTGCAGAGATCCTTCTCCCCAGCCCCGGTAGAACCTTCTTGCAACCATATCTGATTTAAAAAAAAATCCTTGGGGGCTTGATTCAATGCCTGGCTCTCCGAAGAATGATTTAATAAAGTGTTTACTGAGATGGAATTTGACACAAAGAGACAACCCTCACAGAACATTACATTTGAACACGTACAGGATGTGGTAGAGGGCTTTCTGCTGGCGTCTGCTGGCGCTAAGCTCAGCACAGTAGAACGTTCTAGATAGTGAGACTACGTCCAAGTTGTCTGCCACGCTAACCACTAAGCCACAAGGTCCTCTGAGCACTTGAGATGTTGACGGAGAGAGAGGATGCAGCATTTCATTTCTTCTCTAGTTTTGCTTAGTTGAAATCAAAACAGTTGCAGACAGCTGGAGGTTGGCATGCTGGGTAGGTTGGGGAGGAAGATCTCCCTTCCTTGCATCCTTCTGGGCTCCTGGCTGGGACCCCCGGTAATGAAAGCCAGTTGACCAAAAGATGTGAGATGTGTACACTTAGTGAATATACATCTTTCCTTCTCTCTTTCTTTTCTTTCTTTCTTTCTTTCTTTCTTTCTTTCTTTCTTTCTTTCTTTCTTTCTTTCTTTCTTTCTTTCTTTCTTTCTTTCTTTTTGTTTTGTTTTTTGAGACAGGGTTTCTCTGTGTAGTTTTGGTGCCTGTCCTGGATCTCGCTCTGTAAACCAGGCTGGCCTTGAACTCACAGAGATCTGCCTGCCTCTGCATCCCGAGTGCTGGGGTTAAAGGTGTGCACCACCACCCAGCGCAAGCTCTTCTTTAGAGACAAATGTAACTTTTCTTAAATAATTGTTTTTGAGAAACTCATACATGGGTACATAATTTCACCATTCCCTCTCCCCACTCCAACTCCTCTTGTGTCCCTCCTACTTAAAGTTCATGATTTCTTTAATTATTATTGTTACACACACACACACACACACACACACACACACACACACACACACACACACAAGCACATAGCCTGCTGAGTTTATTTAGTGCTGCTCATGTGTATATGTGTTTAGGGCTGACCGTTTCTCCTTGGAGAAGACTGTTTCTTCCTCTCTCATCAACCATTAATTGTCTGCAGTGATTCGTTTAGGGGTGAGATGTCCCCCCATCCACCTTGGCATGCCAGCTGGTGTCTCCATTGGGCTGGTTTTGTTTAGGTGACTGTCTTCCTGACCAAGAGCCTATGGTTAGATATAGGTCATAGGCCCTAGGGAAAGCCTACTAACATTCTTCTTCTAAACAGACGAAGTATTACAGTTAACTGGCTCCTAATGGTTTATCAGCACACCTATGGACCAGAGCATCTTTCAGCCCTCATACCAAAGCTTCTTTTTTGCACTATCTGGCAATGAACGCAGACCTACTGTTCTGGTGGAAGATCCACCTCAACTCCCCTCCCCCATCTCTTTCCCCAAATCTGCCCCTTCAAAGCCCACCAAACACAGCTCGTCCCCCAGAGATGCTCAAGACCACTCTCACAGGGTATTTAAGCTGCACCTCAGAAAACAGACACATGATTTTTCAGTCACTCATCCCTGTCTCCTCTTTGGGTGGCTGGAGAATCACCCGGGAACGCTTTACCCATTAAACAGGGACGTTTTCTAATTCGGTCTGATTCTGTCTGATTTGGATAACTGCATCGGCAGAGAGGCTTATGGGATGCAAAAAAATTATCACCCACAATTGATGAACTTTCAGAGAGAGACTTTGGAGAGGGTGTGATCTAGACGTCCCCCAAGTCTCAGAGATCGTTGTAGAAAGGGGGCAGAAAGAATGCAAGAGCCGAGGCTGCCCCGTGGCTGCCGTGTGGCTTTGGAGAAGTAGTGTTGTCTTGGGCATGGCAGGGCAGATCCTCATGGGCATTCACAGTCATCATGACAACATGCCCAAGACCCACACAAGCTCAAGCCATAAGGGTGTGACCCCTGGGAGATTGACCACACCAAGGGATAGCCTCGACACCCAAGAATATTTGGGCAGCACAAATTGAGCTTGATTTTTTTTAAAGAAGACTGGAAGTTGGGTGGGTGGGTGGGTGGGTGGGGGTGGATCTGGGAGTCGGAGGAGGGGGAGGAAGATCAAAATACATTGCATGACATTCTAAAATAATAAAAATATCATTTAAAAATAAAATAGAGGCTGGGGAGGTGAGTCAGTGGTTAAGAGCACTAGCTGCCCTTCTAGAGGACCAGGGTTCAATACCCAGCACCCACATGATGGCTTGAAAGCTTCTGTAACTCCAGTTCCAGGGGATCCCACACCCTCTTCTGGCCTCCATGAGTAGTATCAGGCCCCAAAGTGGTGGTGCACAGTCATTCATGCAGGCAAAACAGCCACACACATAAAATAGAAATAAAATCAATTAAAAGGGGTAAATTTAAAACATCAGGGGGAGGGAGACTGCGGGGCAGAACATGACACATTAGGCAGATGCTGGTCATAAGACGAGCATTTAAGGCAAAGAATGTGTGAAACATAATGGAAATAATTATATAACGAGAAAAAGTTTAGTGTAAGAGAAAGAAACAAAAACTCTTTTGTTTTGCATTTGCTTAACAACGTACCTCCAAAATGCACAAAGCAAAAATGAACTCAAGAGAAGCTAACAAGTTTGCCATCGTATTAGGGAGATTTGATACGTCTTCCTCGGTCATCAGAAGGTCAGACAGACAAAAGTATTGACGATAGCATGGAAGAAGTCACAAGTCCGAGTAATAAATATTGTCTCACGTTTATAAAATAAGAAATAAGACTAAGCCTCAGAAGATTCTGTTCATCATGTCATGTTTTTATTAAAGGCAAGAAAAACTAAAACCAGCCATACAGGTTTAAGACTACACATGTGTGTCATGTGACTGTATTTTAAAAAGATACGATGAAGGTGAGATTCAGTGTGGTGACTATTTTAAATGAGACAGAATGTGACAGCACACAGGCACTTGTCGATATCAAGTTCAAGGGCTGAGTGATAGGAAGATGGGTGCTGTTTCCTTACTGAAATAATAAATAAGAGTGAAGGACGATATTAACAAAAGTCTGTATAACTGAGTATCTGAATACAACTTGTATGTATCTGTATCATCTATACATATGTCTAGGGATGAATAGACAGACTGTCTAAACTGAAGTTCCCTCTTCCAAGACAATGTGGTGGTGATGATACACGTATTAACTACATCATAAGAGCATTAAATGGGAAAATTAATTGAAAGCCCTTAGGTCATTAGCTGTCATCTCTTAGGAGATCAAAAAATGTACACCATGATTATTATGTGGACACCTTACCCTGTGTTCACACCTTTACCCAAGTTTCTAACTGCCCTTGTTATCCACTCCCTCAGACCCCTCCTTCCATAGACCATCCCACTCTCTCATGCTTCCCCATTCTCCTTGTTTCAGCAAAGGTTTGACTAGGAAAACAGAAACCACTGGAAGAGCTGGAGGCAAAGGTGGGCAAAGGTCAAAAGAGCCACAGCCAGTTCTCAGGAAAACAGAAGCTTCATCGAGCATGGCAAACTGTCACCAAAGATCTCAGCTGCCGAATCACCATAGGGATGATTCTCAGGGAGTCCTCTGGAGTGGACAAACAGTAGTGGCATCTGCTTGGCCCCTGCCCTTCCATTGTCAGGTCTGTCTTCTCATTGGTGGAATCTAAAGGTCCTTCTAAGGGATTCTGGGAGATAGAGTTTCCAGGCTTCCAGCCTCTAAAGCAGAAGATAACAGCGAAGAAGTTGGGGATGCTTGCCGCTAAAGAACTAAAGGAAACAAGCGTCATGTGTTAAGCATCCCTTCTATTCCAGCAATGCTTTCCTGCTGGTACTGTAGCATGCTCAAGCTTCTCACTTCTTCAGCAGAATTCCAAGTCCCACTCTCTCTGGGCTGGCTGGATTAGTTCTCATATTTCTTTTCTTCTTTTGGAAAGAATACCCACACAATCCATAGGTGCTTTCTTACATCCCATTTTTCCTTTAACTCATTTTGGCTTCTAGCTCAAAATCGTCTTGAAAGCTGGGACCAAGGTTGTGTGTGATCTTTGCTGTCCAATCTACATTTTTCTATAGCATTCGACAATGCTAAACACTTTTCTCTCTATGAAAATGTCCATTCTCTTAGCTTCTGCACAAAAGTAATAATGATCGTTCTACAGATTTACAATAGAATTAGTTATGAGGTTTCTTTTTCTAAATAATAGCCTTCACACCCAACTAACAGAAAATTGATTATATGTTTTTTCTTGAGCCTGTTGGCTTTACATCATCCAACTAAGATCAAGGCTGAAAAACCTTCAGGCTGGAGGATTGCTGGTGTTTGGGCAGTCCCTATTACTCCTGTATCTAGCAGCCCTGAGCCGTGTTGGCCAGAGATCATCGCTGTAAAGAACCGACTTTAGTTCCTTTCTGGTTAGTTTGATTGTCAAATAGGCACAATCTAGAGCAGAGGTTCTCAACCTTCCTCATGCTGTGACCCTTCAGTACAGTTCCTCATGCTGTGGTGAAATGATTTTGTTGCTGCTTCATAACTGTCATTTTGCTATTGTTATGAATCGTAATATAAATATCTGATATGCAGGATTTCAAAGGGGCTGCGAGGCACACATTGAGAACTACTGATCTAGAGTCACCTGGAAAGAGAGTTTCAGTGAGGGCTTGTCTCGATCACACTGGTTGTGGGTGTGTCTGTAGGAGACTGACTTGATTATGTTAATGGAAATGGGATGACCTGGCTGCTGTGGGTGGCACTGATCTCTGGGTTTGGGCCCTGGACTGCATAAGAATGGAGAAAATCGGCCAGGCGGTGGTGGCGCACGCCTTTAATCCCAGCACTCGGGAGGCAGAGCCAGGCGGATCTCTGTGAGTTCGAGGCCAGCCTGGGCTACCAAGTGAGTTCCAGGACAGGCGCAAAGCTACACAGAGAAACCCTGTCTCGAAAAACCAAAAAAAAAAAAAAAAAAAAGAATGGAGAAAATGTGCAGAATGTATGGGCGCATGCATTCATTATTCTCTGTTCCTGATTGTGGATGAGATATGCCGATACCCTCAAGCTCCTGCCGCCATGACGTCCCTGCTGTGATGGACTGTAGCCTGGAACTGGGAGTTAAAAAATACCTTTCTCCCTAGGTTGATTTTGTCAGGGTATTTTATCCCAGCAACCAGAGAAGAAACTAGGCTCCTCCAGGCCCAGGCTGAGGTCAGAACTTAGCGGGAGGGTGCCTCATGCTTTGCTCTTGCTCCCTGGGTGGATGTTCTCCCTCTGCAGGCTCCTGAATGTCTACCCCTCAGCTACTGGACAAAGCAGAGATCTGCGAGTGGTTTGGGGTTTTCTGTGTTGGTGAAGCAGGGCTCCTTGTTTGTGGAGCGTGTAACTCCCACAGGCTACCATGTGATGTCCATCAACTCTAGAAATGTTGGGTCAGATTGATTCCAGCATCTTAGGTGCCTTTGAAGCCAAACAGCTTTTCTTGTTTCCTCCCAAAGGAGTCACTTACGGTCACTGGATTTTTCTCTTAACGTGGAAAATTCAACTATCTGACTGTCAATCATCTCCTTAGATAATGGGCATCCATCAATCTCTCTGAAAAGCTACACTGTGGATTTTTCTGGAATATTCCAGCTCTTCCTGTTCAGTACTGGAGTCTGAAGAGAGCATAAATCAAAAGTGCCAAGCTTTGCTACAAATGAAATACGTTTTCTTCAGATTGATTTGCTTATTTCCATTCAATTGAAGGGGTTAAATTCTCCCACTCTCACAGCTGAGTTTAGGGTTCAGTTCTCTGAGAGGGGAAAAACAGGCGTCTCTCCCATGAAGGGCCGTTTATCCACAATACCCTTGCACTCAGGGACTAGAGGAAACAAATGCCAGGTCTAAGTCAGGTCACCATGCCTCAAGGACAAATCCAGCAGCCCCTTCTGAGTCACATCTAGACTTGCCCAAGCTTGTGCAAGTGTGTCCAGAAATGAGAAGACTGAATCATACATGAGATGACCTATTGATGACACTCCCCTTAGCTGTGCTTAAAAGGAGCTTGCATGCTCCTCTGGGGGTCATCACCATTGTGTACAGGTGTCGACCCTGCAGACACGCTGGAATATTAATAAACGCTCTTTGTTTTTACACACTGCTTGAGTCTGGGATCTTCCTTCAGCATTTCCTTGGACCCTTACCCTTGTAGTCTGTGTTTCGGGCACTATGCTAGACTCTGGGGAGGCAAATAATGAATAAATAATGGGTAATAAATAATAAGTAAAATAGATAAGATGCCCTGCTTGTGGACTTGTCATCTGAGCAAGAAGAGACAGAGAACAAGAAATTAAACATTGAAAGGAAGAGTGTGATGGGTCCTCTGCAAGAGCAGCAGATGGTCTTAACCACTGAGCCATCTCTCCAGCCCCCAGTCACGGACTCTATTTGTTTTTTATTTTTACTGAAAATAGATTCTTCTCTCACGCAATACACTCCAGTGTTTCCCCTCATCCCACTCCGCCCAGCTCCTCCCCCTCCTTCAGATCCACTCTCCTTCCAGTTTCCCTTCAGAAAAGGGCCAAGAAACAACAACCATACATGAGAAAAACACACACTAAGACAAGGCAGAAGCCCTCACACTGAAGCTGGACAAGGCAACCGAGCAAGAGGAAGAGTCCCAAGAGAGGCAAAAGTGTCAGAGACACACCCGCTCCCACTGTCAGGAGTCCCACACAAACTCCAAGCTAACAGCCACAACACACACACAGGAGACCCGGTGCAGACCCCTGCAGGCCCTGTGCATGGACGCTCCAGGCTCTGTGGGCCCATGTGATCCCTGCTTAGTTGATTCTGCAGACCGTGTTCTCCTGGTGTCCGCCAGCCCATGTGATTGCTACAGTCTTTCCTCCGCCTGGTCATGGGTTTTTAAAGGGCTTGTTAAGTACTGGGGACATAATTGCTTGAATAAGAAGTATCAATTACAACTTTCCCAACATTCCTCCTCTCCTCTCTCTCTTCTAGAGCATGGAATTTTCATCCCATTAGGAAGAGACAATCACAACACTAAAAAGCAAGAGAAACAGCACGTAAGCCAGACGTTCAAAGCCTCAGAGTGACTTCTGTGTTACTTATGTGACTCTTTATCTCTAAGATGGTGACTGACAGAGGAAAAATGTATGAATGGAATGCGTAAATGGCAGTTAAAAAAATCTGATGTAATAATAACACCCACTGAAGATAAATACTTTTGGAGACAATGGGTCCTTAATACATTTTTATTGATCAAATTAAAGAGTTAAAAATTTATTCACATTTATTATATGCCCAGGAATGAATATAAGCACTTAATATGCTTTATTTAATTTGCATAGAAACCTTACGAAGCAGGTACCATGTCATCCCATTTTCCAGGTGAAGAACTGAAGCCTGAGAGACATGAAGACTTATCTGTTAGGAAGCGCTGAGCTGGTGTTCAAACCACGGCAGTGATTCAGCATAATGCAGGCCTTTGCTCAAAAACTACCAGTGTTGGCTCTCACGTGAATGTTCTCAGGGTAGACTGTCCACCCACACAATGCACTTTTAGTACATCTTCTCTAATCCTAGGACTTGAAAGTCTGTGTGTGGTAGAACAAAAGTAAGCTGCTGATATTTGCATCTTTTGATCTACAGCAGCAGTTCTCAAGACCCTTTTGGCAAACTTCTATCACCAGAAATATTTACATTATAATTTATGACAGTAGCAAAAATATAGTTATGAAGTAGCAATGAAAATAATGTTATGCTTGGGGGTCACCACAACATGAGGAGCTGTATTAAAGGGTCACAGCATTATTGAGGACCACTGATCAATAGGAACGCCAGTTTTACACATTTTGGGGATATTGCTTTTAACAGACAGCTTTAGAAATATTAACTGTCCCTAGTATAGTGTGTGCTAAAGTTCTCAGCACTCCTGGTACCAGATCCACTGTTCCCAGGGGCTCTAGGGTTACACAGAGGACATGTTTTGTGGAAAACAGATATTAGAGAGAGAGTTTCTAAACTCAGGCCCCCAAGAACTAAAAATATGATGGATGAGACCAGTAACGAAGACCAGAATATCTGCTGAAGGCAGCAGAGCCCAGTGAAAATCAGATTAGCTGCAAGGTTTTGGAGGCACAATAAATATTAAAACTTCTCCCATCAGAATCACACAAATAATATGAAGAGATAATTTAAGAAAGTTCACATGCTCTGTAACCAATGAGTTGTTTGGGACAACAACAGATGGCCACAGTGAAGTAATGACTGAGCTGGAGGATGTAACCACCATTGTTGCACAAAGTTAACATTCTTGACTAAACGGTCATTTGCATCATTAGCATTACGAAATGTAGCTAGGACATTTCTGGGAGTTCACGTTGTCAGCCAAATCTGCTTGGGCAGGAGTCACGTTCTGCAAGGAGCAAACTGTACATTGAACTTCCAGTGACAGATAGGGGTGCCAGTTACGTCAGTGGGAACACAATTCCCTTTTGTCATGTAAACTGTATTCCACCTTGCTCTGGGCAGGGGTGGCTTAGTATGACTGCTTTGAAGACCTGTGTCTGTGTGTTACCCCCATGTTAGAGGAGTCTAGCCAGACACTCATCTACTACTTAAGTGTCCCATCTTCATGCTTCTGCATTCTCTCACATAGTAGATCAAACAAGTAATGAACATTTAACAAATGTATCACCCAAATGGCAGATGATAATGTTTTTTTCCCCCCTGGAGAACATAGATCTGGGAGTCAAAAGTGATCCATGGGATCCTATCAATCATATTGGAATGATTAAAGACACAACAGAGTGGGTCTGGGAGAGATGGCTCAGCAGTTAAGAGCACTTGCTGTTCTTCCAGAGGACCTGGATTCAGCTCCTAGAATCCACATGACAGTTAACAATTGTCTATAACTCTAGCTCCAGGGAATCTGATGTCCTCTTATGGTCTCTGATGGCACCAGACACATATCCACACAAAATAAATATAGTAAGAATGGTAAACCTTAAAGACAGAACAGAGCTACTCGACTTTCTCATGACACTGAATTTATTTGGCTGTAGCCTGGGCTGGCTGCAAGCTCATTTCGTAGCTGTTGTAAGTTGCAATTTTTGTTGCTGTGATAGAATGTTCTGACATAAGACAACTTAGGGAGAAAAAGGTTTATTTCAACTTAGAGTCCCACAGTTCATCACAACATACCCACTGTCCGAAACAGACCTCAATGCACAGGTACTCACTGACTCCTGCTCAGCACCTTTCTCCACATTCTTACACAATTCACCATCTGCTGCCTAAGGAATGGTGCCGTCCACAGTGGGCTGCACCTTCCCAAATCAATCAGCTCTCACAGACATGCTCACAGGTCAGCCCAGTAGAGACAGTCATGAGGCTCTCTTCCCAGATGATTCTAGGTTGTGTCAAGTTGACCAAGCTACTAAGTACATAGAAGATGTCTTTGAATTTCTGATCCTCTGCCTCAGCCTGCCATGTGCCAAACCTACTGCATCGTCATGCCCAGCTTCCTTCCTGACTACATTTGATTTCGAGCATTATCTGTGATGTGCTCCACAAACTGGTTGGTTGTACCATCAAACGGCATTAGTTTTATTTTGTAAGGCTCATTTGTTTTACTCTGTAAAAATACTGTTTTCACATGCAACTTGTATAAAATGTTCTATGTACAGACAGAATTGAGAAGAGAAAGCAAATTCTCACCATTCCACAACAACCATGGTTAGTGTTTTGTATGTATTTCTAATCAAGGCACAAAAATAAACCCAACTGCAAAATGAATTTGGGTCATATTTTATACCCTGTCACTTCTTTTTGTCTGTTTTATACCTTACAAATGTTTCCCTGCTTTAATATACATGCTTTGCTTATGTATTTGTTTATGATGTCATGGTTCCCCACTACATGAACAAAAGTGAAGTTGATGGAACTTTTCATGACAAGGTGTAGGGAAAGGCATGGAGAGGCAGGGATGAAGACACAGCTCTCACCCCTAGCTCTCAGATAGTCTCAGTCGCCCCAGCCACAGAATGGGGGGTAATGACATTTGCCTGGCTATCTTGGATTGGAAAGGGAGGTGTGATTTTGTGACGCACAGGGGTGTGAAGCACAGGGGTGTGAAGCACAGGGGTGTGATTCCGTGAAGCACAGGGGTGTGATTTTGTGAAGCACAGAGCAGGGCAGGATGACAAAGGATTCTTTTTTATTTTATTTTTTTGAAAATTTAACTTCTTTTTTGATTCTTTGGGACTTTCACATCATGTACCCCAATTCTACTCACCTCTCAGTCCCCCATATCCTTCCCTCCCCTCTGCAGTGCCCCCCCACAATAAAGGAATATTAAAAAAATCAAACCAAAGCAAACAAGCAAACAAAAACAAGAACAAAACAAACCCAAAAACAAACAAACAAACAAAACAAAAAAACCTCTGCTTCTCCAACACCTCTTTGTTCATCCTGGTAGCATTGGGAACCTCAACATATCATATAATATACCCTTTTGTCCAATCAGCTTTAGTAGCAAATGTTGATTGCCATGAGTCACTGGTCTGGTTCAAGGCCTCTGGTTTCTGGTACACCATCATCACTGGATCCTCACCAGAACCCCTCTGGGATTTCCTGCTGTTACCCTGAGTCATGGAGATCCTGTGGGTATTGTTCCACAGGACCAGTCCCTTCACAGGCTCCAGGAGGTCCTAGATGGGGCAGCTGTTATGGTGGGTCAACCCAAGGCTGGGCTGTGGGCCTGGGTGGTAGTTGAGCTGGTCAGTCCGGGCCACAGGGACCACCTGCCTTATGCCCTTATGCCCATACCTTCAGGATCAGTTCATTTCGCCTGTGGTGAGGGGTGAGGCCATCTCTCCCAAGTGCAGGGGTCTGCTCTCCTGTGAGGGCCAAGGCCAGCTCTCTTGCTGCAGTGTCCAATGAGAGGCAGGGCCAGCTTTCCCTGGGCCAGCGAAGGGCGGACCTGGCTCAGCACGGCCTTCTGATCTCATCTCCCATGGTTCCTATGGGCCACAGACATCCAGCTGCAGCTAGACTATGGACCCAGACATGGTCCTCAGCAGCAGCTTGGGCCCAGACAACATCCTGGCTCTAGGTGGAAGGAAGCACTGGCCACTCAGATCAGGATGGCTCTGGCAGCAGCGTGGCCTCCAGACACCAACAAGGCCTCAGGTTGAGGCCCAGAGCCCAGGCTCTGTGTGGCCGACAAAGGATTCTTTTAAAGGTGTGTTCAAAGACGTGCAGTTTTAGGTTGACCATTACATCATAGTCTGCCTTCATCTCTAAATCTCACACACACAAAAATTTCCCCAGCAAACACCAGTCCAAGTTACATAGAGCTTTTAATCCACAGTTGTTTCATTTATTTATTAAATCAGTTTATTTTGTGGTACTCACTGTTGAAACCAGGGCCTCGCATCTGCTTGTCAAGTACTCCACCACCAAGTTACAACCCACTTTTAGAGTTTAGGGTCAATTAAAACTAGAGAGCCAGCAGACCCATTCGGGGACTTTTCTTCGGCTTTTCAACAAGGATCCATGTGACTCTTGGAAGCTCCATAAGCAGAAGCAGTGAGGGGTTTGTTCCTGAAGCAGAGCTGAAAATGGGCTTTACTTCAGGCTGGGAAGGAAGAGATGGTTTCCACACTCCAGAGATAATGAGACAATAGTCCACTGTCCTCAGATGGGGCAGGTTCCAGAAATGACTATGTCTTGCTGAATACTAACTCTTCATAGTTCCCTGCTTAACATCCTTTACCTAGCGCTGTGAAAAGGACTACTTCCAACCAGTGCTTTCAGAAGCTGGGAGACAGTCCAGGGATCCAATATGTCTCTTTCCCAAACATAGCTCTTTACTTTCTGTTGACAGGGAAGCCTAGTGGAGCCAGCTCCCCTTGAGGGAAACAGTCCCATTAGCTGCATCCCAACTGCTGGCAGCCTCGCAGGTTACCCTCACACTCAGCGGAGGGCGAGGCTGGCAAGAAACTCTACCAAGATGTTGAGTCCCTTTCATCACCACTCAGGATGCCACAGGATGTCACAGGAAAGGGGGAAGACTTGGGGAGGGGGGACCCCAACTAAACAACCAAACAACAGGAGCCTCGAACTCTTTTCATGGCTGCCCAGCCTGAAAGTTAACTGGAATAGAATTCTTAATACCACCAAGAAGCTCTCCCGTGAGGCTAGACATATATTAATTTCTGTTACAGAGAAAGATGGTTGTGGGACTAGGTAACATAGAGAGGGTTCACCCCAGAAAATGAATCCGATGTCCCGATCCTGCTTCTTTATCGCTGCAGTGACTTTTCCCCCGCTCTCCTTTTCTTTTCAAAACGCCATCCTTCGGAGTTGTGGGGCCATGTGGGAAAATATTGTGACAAACATTGCTGTTTACGTTTGCGACGACGGACGGGGGCGACTGTTTTGTTTGCCTGGCCTGTTGCCTCTGCTACTCTTTTTCATGGCTGGCGGATCCCTGACGGCTCGGATTCCTCCGCTGACATCTGTTATAATGAGTGCTCAGACAGGAATAGATTTGCAAAATGATGGGCTCACAATAGGACAGGAGCCGGTCTCCAAACTTCGCTGGAGATAAGCAGATGGGGTCTGAAATGGAGCATTTGAACCGATTAGGTCTAGGTGAACGCCTGTATTCAGTACTCCGGAGTCTTTCTGTCCCCAACTTTTGTCCTTCCCTCCTTCACCCCTCACTTCCCCCCCGTTGTAGACATGGGAGGGTACCGATGGCATGGGGTGGGCTTTTTTCTTCTTCTTCCTAGGCTCTGTCCTGGAGACAGGCCCTTCCAGCCCCTCAAGCAGAAGCACGCTGGGCATTTACCCAGTGCCAACCGTGGAACAACAGAGCAGCCCCACCCCGCATGCCTCATAAAGGGAAGCTGGGGCAGCACATGGGGTTTTCCCACTCGCCACAAACGATGAATGTTTGTGCTAGTTAACCTTTTCCAAGCCCGGGTCAGCTCCTGCTGGGAGGCAGGGCGATCTGGAGGGAATGAAAGTCTGGCAGACCCCAAAGTGTTCTGCACTCCTTGGCCCCCAACATAGGCCACTGCCTCTACAGAATACCAAACAATCTCACATGATGCTCTTCATAAGTTAGCTGGACCATGTGCTGCTGACAGGTCGGATTCCGACGAGCTGTCCCAATGAGCCTCCCTCCGCACATCTTCCGGGCAATCTGAGGTCCTGGCATGGCTCATCTTCTTGAGGCAGAGGATCTTCCCAAAAAGGATGAGATGGGTGATACCCTACCCCAGGATTCATCATTTGCAGCTTCCCCATGAACTGTGCAAAGATGTGTCTTTGTACTTTTAAAGCCCGAATCAAGCTGCGAATACACATTTTAATAACTTGTACCCCAAGCTCATGCATTGACAGAAATCAAGCCAACCAGAGTTAGCTTAAGAGAGAGACCCCCCCAAGATCCCTTTTGTGGTCCTCTGGGGGAGAATCTGGAGGTTTTTGAGGGGTTATATGACCTAAGAAAGTAAGGAAAAGGTTGATCACAGATGGAACTTCGTGAATTACTTTTCATGGGGCGGGACACAGGGAACACACACACATTTAGCAATGATGTAAATTCAATGCCCACTTGTGGGGCAGATTTTGCCTCACTGTTCAAAGAGCTGGATATCGTAAAAAAGCATTGGGTCTGCAAATTGCAGGTTGAAATATATTACAGCCTCTATGGCTCCTGTCAGCAGAAGGCAGACCCACTAATCCACTCCAGCAGGACCCCAGCAATCTGCAGAGCTCCGATTCTCAAATCTCCCAGCCCTGATTGTCTCCTGCTGCCAGCCCAGACCTGTGGCTCACTGGGCTAATTCAAGCGCCTGTCTGCTGATAACATGCCATTGTTTAGGTTGTGTGTTTACCTGGCAACTGTTATCCTGAAAAGCCAGGATCAGCTGAGACACGATGGAAATGATCTTTAACCACAAAAGCTGTTAGCTGGGAGAGGCTCTGACACCTAGGTACCAGTGGAGATAAAGAAAAACTAATATTTCAGGAATTATGTTTAAAGGAAAGGTACCTTCACGTTGAGTCCTCATTTGTTAAAGGAAATCCTTCGGACTCTGCTAGAACCCAGTGTCTGTGGCTTTTCATGTCAGTAAAGAAAAGAGTGAAATAAACAAGGCATTGGCTGAGAAAATGGGAGTCTTCCACTGCGGTACCCAGGGAGATATGAGATGCACGGGGCAGGCTGAGAATCATCTGTTTTTAAATCATGTCTGTCCCATTGATTTGAGTACCTAGACATACATTGGTCTCCATAAGACCAGAGCATAAAATATCAAATATGATTTGCATCGGTGTTTTTATTGAAAGGCACAACTCTAACCTTCCTTTGTAAACACCAAATGGTAGGGACAAAGAATGTGATTTGCAACTAGAAATTTTAAATCTTGGCTCTGCCACTGACTGGCTGTGTGACTTTGAGCCTGTCTCAAATACGAGCTGACAACCCCTGTCTAGATTATTGGGGAATTAAATACAAGAATGTTTGTTGTGTTTGGCACGAAGTAAGTGCTATGTTTGGGACAAAGGCTTCCTGCGGAGGTCCGTGTGTCAATGACTTCAACCCCAGGGTTGTGCAAGTCAGAGGTGCTGTGAGCCTTTAGGAGGTGGGGTCTTGGGGATCTTATAGGGGATCCTTGGGCCCTCAAGGACATCTATCTATCTCTCTGCTTTTCTCCTTCTCACCATGGCCATTAGCACTCTCTCCAGTTTCCTGACAAGGTGGACCCGTAGGATCTCTCACTGGAAGCTCCAGAACTATGTGTCAAAAATAACCTTTATGTCTCAGTGTTACCTCAAGCATGTTATTATAGAAAAAAAGCTAACACAATAGTCAATTGGTTTAATTTTCTCCCAACTGTATATTGTCTTTAATGTCAATTAATATCTCACCTGCTACTGTCTACATGACACTGAAGCATTCTATGTTATTTATATAGTTTCATTTGTTTGCTTTAATAGTTCTATATGGAGCCATTTTCTTCCTAAACATTTATTAATTTTTCATTTTAAAACATTATGTCTACACGTGTACAATGTGTATGCTTGTTTGTGTATGCTCATGTGTGTGTGTGCTCATGTGTGCACGTTTATGTGAGTGCAAATGTGCATGGGCCAGTGGCCAACTCTGAGCATCAGTCCACCAATCCACCTTGACTGAGGCAGTTTCTTGTTTCCTGAAGCGTATGCCAGGCAAGCTTCTGGGAATTCTCCCGTTTCTGCCTCCTATTCACAAGAGGAGTGTTGAGATTACGGGTGTGAGCTACAGCACTCAGCCCCACCTGGGTGCTGGGATCCAGTTCCTATGCTTGCATGGCAAGCGTGTTACACTCTGAGCCGTTTCCTTCTGGTAATTGTACGTGTTTATGAGATACAGTGTGGCCTTTCAATACATGAACATCTAGTAATTGCACATGCTTATGAGATGCAGTGTGGTGTTTTGATACATGAACACAATGTACAATGGTTTGATGAAGTTCAATGATGTATCTGCCACCCTAGACGTATCATTTCTTCAGCCAAGGGCTGAAGCTTCTCAAGGACGAAAACCTCTATGGCTAATTTTGATCAGCTAGTAGCTAGATCCACCCTCTGATTCAAAGCTAAGTTCATTGGCAGTCTCAGGGGTGTCAGAATACCATCAAAATATCACACAACAAAGGGTTATCTTACTCAGCTCATGTTCCAACCTGGAGCTCTGTCCAGATCTCCCTTAAAGGAACAACTTAAAAAAGTTAGACACAGCGTCAGCCCACTGAGTAGACACAGGGACGTTTGGTAAGAAGCCCCCCGAGCTGCCTTTTCCTATCAGTGTAAATGAGTCTGACACTAAGAACTGTTTTTGTTGGGACTGTGAGGCCATTGTTGTCGTGGTTTTCAGGTCCTGGACATGTCAGACCTCCCTCCTCTGAGACTTGAGGTAGCTATATTTGGGGCTTCCTATGGTGATTATGTTTTCACTTGGCATGTCTGTTACAACAAGTAACAGACAACACCACTCACAACAGCATGAACAGTAAGAACATATTAGCTCATCAACGAGATGTCAGGGAGGGTCTGCGTGATGTTGACACGACACAGATTCATTCCATCTTGTCACTCTGTGGTCCTTAGCATCACCTCCTCAGGGTGACTCTTTCCTGATCACAGAATCAACCCTCTCAAGAGCAGGCATGCTCACTCCTAGCGGTAGAATGGAGCCCATTTCTTCCCACATATCTCTCTTTGAAAAGAAATCTTTGGTGGACTTGCGATTCCATCTCTGTTTTCGGATTGCGACACAGACCAAATTTAACCAATCTCTAATAAGAAGAATAGGACCAGCATACATGCTGTTAGAATTCAGCTAGAACTCTGTGGGGAAGGAGGAAGGAAAGTGGATGCTGCAGGGTGGGTGGGGGACAAGTGTCAACTCCACTCAGCCTGATGCAGGAAGGGGGTAGGATCAGAATCTGCTCTACTCTTTGATGACCATGTGACCTTGGGTGCACCTGCCTGCTCAAGCTGCCATAACAAAATACCATAGACTGTGTGTGTTGAGCAACAAAAACTTATTTTCCTGCATTTGTGGATGCTAGAGTCCCAGATGGAGGTGTCATTTGGTTGGGGAGAGAAGAAAGGAGGGACAGAGGGGGAGGGAACTCCCATGTCCCTTCTTGCCAGAAGAGAATAGTGTTGGATTAGGGCTCTGTGTGTGTGACTTAATTTAACTCCACTATCTAATACTCCAAATACTGCCATGCTGCTGCTTCAATGTATGAATTTGGGGGACACACTTTGGCCCAGAGTATTGGGAAAATTACTTCTTTAAGTTTCTCTTTATTTCCTTTAACATAGGCTCCATTATAAGTTCATCCTAGCCTTAAAACAACATACATGATCCAACGCATCCAAAGGCTTGAGTTACGTTATTGTTTGTTCTTCTAACTCCATTTTTGTGAAATCAGAGGCTTCATGCAGTGATGACATTCCGGTAGTGTGTACTGGTTTAACAACCTCATTACCATAAACACAGAAAAACCAGGGCGTGTGCCATTCTGCCTGAGGGTTAAGACATTATTTCACCTTAAATGCAGCTTGGTGCTATTACAACAACATGATTATAATTATGGTCTCCTATCATTTTTGTTGAAAACTAAAGGTTGTATGGAACACTCTGGAACGCCAAAAGATCAAATAGTGGCTGACTTCTTGCAGTCTCTGAAGGCTGCCTCTAAATATTGATGATATTGTTTAATGTTTTCTTCATTTGTAAAATGGTGGTTAGCGATGCACTAATAAAGATATTGATAATAATATTACTCTTAATAATAATCATATTTCACCTCAAAGAATCACTGTGAAAATAAACCAATATACACGAGGCATATAGACCAGTGCCAAACTTCATTCATCATCATCATCATCATCATCATTATTATCATCCAATCATCTATAAAGAACAGCATGAGCCAAATATTTGCATGTATTAGGATAAAATCCCAGGGTAGTTGAATTACTAGGCCAAAGGGCATTTGACATCCTGCTTCTTTGAGGCTCAACAATTTTAGATAAGCAATAATTAACCAAGTTGCTGGGACAGGGGTGCTTTGTGGCATACTGGCATACTTTAGATGCAGGAAGAGACAACCGAGATGAATGTCAAACATAGGTCTGTGATGTGACATCGCAGGCATGTCTGGAAACCTTTCTTGGGGAGATGTCCTGCAGCCCCTTCAACACTTACATTCAGTCCTCTGTGTTGATGGACCTGGGAACCTTACTTCTGTTCTTTCTGCCCCTTAGTGGCCATTCATCATGGCACACCCTGTCAGGGAGTGGCCCACAGCATTGTGACAGATACACTTAGGGAATTACACATGCAAATCAGCCAAGGTTGATTGGGTCCAGCTCCACTGTGTCACCACAGTCATGCTGACAAGTGACAAGGTTGATGGCCGCCTGGGGCTGTGGGGGTAGGATGGGATGTGCACTGCTGGCATTTCAAAGGAGGGCTTGCTCGGGGCTCCTGTGCTTATGCAAGCAGAGGAGGGTGTGAGGGGACTCTGAAAGCAGCTCTCCCTGACTTTGGGACAAAGGGGCACACTCAGAAAATGTCACCATGCATTTCTTTCTTGCAGCCACTTGGCGGCTCCAGATAGAGAGCTGGAAACGGTGGGATTCTGCTCTTGCTGTCTGGTTCCTCTATGTGTACCCAGGATGCCCTCCCTGGCACACGCGATAGATTGGGGCAGCTGTGGAGACTCAGTGAATGGAGCTTGCCTCCCCTTGCACCTTCTTTTGTAGGTGAGCTAAAGGCCAGAGAATGACTCCCGGTTAAAGAGCAAGAAGTCTTTGGAAAAGGACAGGCAGGAGAAGTTAGAGTCCAGTACACCCTAAACCTGCTTAAACCGAACAGACAGGCAGAATGATTAAGTGAGATCAGCAGAAAGAAAACTTTCCAAAGAGTGGGATCGGATAATGACTGTGTGTAGCTAAAGTTTTCCTGCCTGGCTCACAGTCAGGACAGATCTCTTTCACCCGCCAGTCCCACAGCTGCTCAAACCCGACCAAGTAAACACAGAGACTTATATTGCTTACAAACTGTATGGCCATGGAAGGCTTCTTGCTAACTGTTCTTACAGCTTAAATTAATCCATTTCTATTAATCTATACTTTGCCACGTGGCTCGTGGCTTACCGGCATCTTCACATGCTGTTTCTCATCATGGCGGCTGGCAGTGTCTCCCTGACTCAGCCTTCCACTTCCCAGCTCTATTCTCCTCCTTGTGCCGCCTACACTTCCTGCCTAGCCAATGGCCAATCAGTGTTTTATTTATTGACTAATCAGCAACACATTTGCCATACAGAACATCCCACAGCAACCGTGCTTCACACCGAGTACACAACACAATATGCCCCCAACATGTGACTAGAAAGGTGAGAAGAAGCTCTGTAGGTCTCAATCCTGGACTTGGCTAAATAAATCACTTACCTCTAGCCTTGGACAAGTTCCTTACACATTGTAAATCCGTTTTCTTCCCTTTGAAAATGGGACCAAAGAATATAAGGTTCTTCCAGGGTTGTTAAAAAAGTCAATCAATCAGTTCATTAAGCTGCCAGGCCAGGGGTGTAAGATCACATATGCAGGTGCTGGAGGCCTAGAATCTAGTATTTATCATTGTTTTATTGGGTGTGACTTAGTGCTGAGAAGCTTCTCTTTGTGACAGGAACCTGATTTGCAGATAGCCTTCAGGCTGGGGCGTGTTGTGTTTATTGACAGAGGACACACAAGGACCAAAGGCTACTTCAAAACATCGGAAGGTATTCAGAATGAATTTCTATTTAGCTTCCACAGCATCTACACATATTAGCAGACTGGTGGAAATGAGGAGTCATTTATTCTCTCTGCTGGCAAGGTGCCCAAATGAGTTATCACAGTTTCTTGAAATAGCCCCACAGCGCTCTCAATGACTACAAGCCATGGTCTGAAAGGGACCAAACTCTAGGTGAACATCTTTAAGATAGGTCTCATGTGTCATAACTGATGACAGGAAGCTTGTTTAGATAAAGGAGATGACACTGTTGTACACAGGTAACTCTTTAGTTTTATTTAAACTTCACCATCTTGAGATTCTTCCCATCTTGAAGATAGATGCCTATCTAGCCACAAAAGTATTGTGGTAGTTTGAATGTAATTGGCCCCTGTAAGCTCATAGGGAGTGGCACTATTAGGAGGTGTGGCTTTGTTGGCGTAGGCGTGGCCTTGTTGGAGGAAGTGTGTCAGTGTGGGGGTGGGCTTTGAGGTCTCATATATGTCCAAGATACTCCCAGCCTCATTTCACTTCCCGTTGCCTTCTGGGCAAGATGTAGCCAGCACCACATCTGGCTGCACGCCACCATGCTCCCCGCCATGATGATAATGGACTGAACCTCTGGACTGTGAGCCGCCACCTCAATTAAATGTTTTCCTTTATAAGAGCTGCTGTGGTCATGGTGTCTCTTCACAGCAATAGAAACCTTAACTAAGGCAAGTATGCTAGCTATGCTCCCCTTCACAGTCCTTGTTACAACAGTTGGTGTGGTTTTCACGCTGCTCAGGGAAGCAGATGCTGATTGTGTAACTGGGTTCCGTGTGTGCTGTACTCCGCTACCCAAATCACCAGAAAATTGTATCTTTGCAAAGACTGAGATGAAGGCTTGTTAACGGGCAGCACATTTTGGGAAATAATTTAAAGATGGGAGGAGTAAAAGCCAGTCCAAGGCTATGTCATTGTGAGTGGGTCATACTGAAGGTAAGGGGAGGCAGCTGTGTGGACTCGGGAGAAGCTGTGTAGACGACTGCACCTCCGTTGTTTCCTTAGACATGAAAAAAGGGACATTTTCCACCAACTCCCATCTCCCGGTGCTCAAGGCTTTTCCTCCATGGAGGTTAGCTCCGTTTCCCTCCCAGTTTTGTACATGTGCCACAGTAGCTGGAACAGAGACAAAGAACTACAAGCAACTTAGATACAGCAGTGATTCAAGGTTGTCAGGTAATGCCTGGGCAGAGCGGGCGCCCCATCAACAGCCGGGCCAAGAAGGAGTGCCCTCTCCTATGTCTTCCCTGTGACCTAATTTTGACAAGGGGTCATGTAAGGGAGGAAGGGTTTATTCTGACTTACAGTTTAAGAAGGGTGCACTCCGTCACGGCAGGGAAGGTGTGGTGTGGGAGTGTGAGGCACCTGGTCACATTGTGTCTACAGTCGAGGAGGCGGAGAGCAGATAGGAAGTAGGGCTGATGTGTAAAATTTAAGGCCCACCCTCAGAGAGCCACTTCCTCCAGTGGGGTTCTACCTCCTAATGTTCTGCAATCCCTCCCCCCACAATGCTACCAGCAGGGAACCATATGTTCAAAGACATAAGCCTGTAAGAGATGGTTCACATTCAAACAACTACAGATCCTGTAAGTAATAAGAAAGACAGCATAGGTTCTGAGTTGATTTGGCTCATGGTTCTGTTGGAAGGGAAGTCTAAAGCCATGGGGCTGATGCCTAGAGAGGTCATCCCTGTGAGGCAGCTAAGTGAACATGCATAAGACAGGGGAAACTGAGGGGTGTGCTCAGCCTCTTCTCAGGAGCTCACTCTCCAAATAACTAGCCCACATCCACAAAAAGCCACCGAAGGCAATTATATGACCTGCTCACATGTCTGAAGCTCCTGTCTCTCACTACTGCCACACCATCCACTACGTTTCGATTCAAGGTTTAAATAGAAGACTCAAACCACAACTGGTGGGAAGCCCTTGGTTGGAGATGGGCGAACAGGGTCTGATGAATTCCATCTCAGTTTCATTTTTTTTTGGACTGTGGACATTCTGTTCTGAGTTGCATTTCAGTTTGGCTCAAATAGGGACTCAGGGTACTTGAGCTATCTCGACCCAAGAATTTCTCACTTGGGCATCGTGCTAGCTGATGGGGCACAGTGCAGGTCATAGGCTTCAACTTCCGGTAGAGCTATGACATATCAAGATAAAGATGTTCACTGTCCATGAGAGGAACCAGCAAGCACCATGGTGGGAATCAGCATCAGATCTTCTCATGACTTAGAAAGGAATGATGTATTCCTTCTATGGTCCCAGGAGAGGACCACAGAATACTTAAGCTGGGTCTTGAAGGGTGAATAGGAGCCCTGTGTAGTGACAGAGAAAGAGCGTTGACAGAAGACTGGGAGAGGCAGGAAAGGAGCGTAGCTTTTCTGAGTATGCCCACCAAGTCTTCACATTTCCATTCTTTCCCTTAGGGATTCCTGCCTCAGTCTGATGTTTCAGTTGTTCGTTTACCTTTTGATCACAAGAAATAGAGAAACATTTTGTGGGGGATGTTTACCACAATAAGGGTCTACTCAGAACAGAGGGAATACTCAGGAAGTCTCTCAAGAGTAAGGGGTATGATTAACTAGGTTCCTGGCTCCTGACCTCTCCCCTGCTGCACACCCAAACCTTCCCATCTGGGAATATCTGTGCCTGGGAGATGGAGGTAGCTTGCTACCTTTGAAGGGATGCAGAATGTCTGGGTACCGTTTCTCTCACCCTTCACTCTGGCAAACGGTGCTTGTCTTATATCCTTTTTTCTTAGTTCCGTTCTTCCTGAAGACAGGTGTTCAAGAAGTCTATGGCCTCTTCAGCCTCTTTCTTCTGGCTGGATTACCCCCTCCAGTCACCAGTGGGCATGTGTGCCTATGTGTGTGTGCATGCTTGTGTGGAGCTGGGTTGAGGGTTGGCTGAGAGATGAAAGGGCTTCCTAGGACATTGAACACGGCAGATGGACAGCCTCTAACTCCGTTGAATCCACATCCGGGTCTCACATTTCCTTCCGTGTGAGCTTGGTATCTTTTGTGTGTCTATTGTAGCTCAGGTTTCAGACCCCATTTCTAAAAATACTGTGACATCAACTTTATGAGATGCCGTTCCTTCCCCGTGAATGTGGAAACAGACTTCCAGGGCTAAGGAAGTGGCCTGACCTTCTATAAATTCTCAGTGGTGGGGCTAAGATTCCATGCTAGGCATTTAAAGCATACCTATTGAAGTGGAATTAAACTATCATTTGCTTAGTACTATCATAAACTATCGTGTACAGTGAACCTGGTGTTTTAAGATACAGTATAAAGTGTAGACTTTAAGTCTACTTTTAACTCAAGGACGAACTGCAAACTTTGGATCTCAGAAGGGACTTGGGTTCTAATCTAGACTTTCGTTTTCAGTAGCTGAACAATTCTGAGTCAATTGTTTAAATAGTCCCCAGACTGTAAAGATGGGAAGAAGGATGTGTGCGGGTGTGTGGCTTGCCTTCTGTTACGGAAGCACACCCCCACGAGATACTGCCCAACACGCAGACATGTGAGGAGCTGCAGAGGCAGCATGGTTGGGGACCAGTGTCAGTCTCCTGCGCTGGTGGGGACAGCGGTGTCCACTTCTTCTGGAAAAGTTTGTTGTGTGACCCTACAGAAGATGGCTGCTGAGCATCAGGACATTGACGTTTCATTTGAAAACACAAGCAATGGTTGGATATCCTGGCTGCATGGAGCTCCTTGTCTTCTTGAAGATTCTGTGAGTCGCCTAGTGTCTTTTTGTTTTTGTTTTTGTTTTTCAAGACAGGGTTTCTCTGTATAGCTTTGCGCCTTTCCTGGAACTCGCTTTGGAGACCAGGCTGGCCTCGAACTCACAGAGATCCACCTGGCTCTGCCTCCTGAGTGCTGGGATTAAAGGCGTGCGCCACCACCGCCCAGCTGCCTAGTGTCTTTTAACAAACTTATTTTCTTCTTAGGCTGGCCTGAGGAGGGTCTGTTGTTTGTAACCAAAGTTCCTGGTGACGCATCAGTAGCCTGTTCTGCCTAATGCATGGCTTGGCGTCCATACTAACATGTTCTGTTTTTTTTTTTTTTTTAATTAAGTATTTCTGTTGACCTTTAATGTCATTGTAGTACTTCAGATACCCTTTGATTATTATGGTTTTCCTTTTATGTTTTTGGATTTGTGATGATTTAAAAAATGAAAACAATAGACTTATGAACATTTCACTTGACTCTGTTGTTGCTGGGCCTATGCTGAGGCGGAGCATCTGAGCTGCAAGGGTGTGTAGGTGAGGATGCTGCTCACATTATGACAACTGGAAACAGAGGGGGAGGGAGAAGATGAGTACAGGGATAAGACACACTCTTCAAAGACAGTGACCTACCTTCTTTCTCCTGATGGGCCTCACCTCCAGTTCCAGCTGGCGCTGAAGTTAGTGCTCTCATGATTCAGTCCCCTCTCAGTAGCCGCCCTATCTGGACACAAAGCTCTTAATACACGAGAAACACTGCTTATACGAACCATAACAGTCTCATACGGCGTTTTGTGTGGGGAAAGCTCAATATTCAAATCAGCAACTCTGAGTTCATCTGAGTACATATTGCCTTTGCTCCATTGGAAAGTAAAGAAAAAGCCACAAACACACAAAGAAACGTAAGCTAGAACCTTCGTCAGTGAAGCACTGTCCATAGACAGGCTTGGGTGTCTGTGTGTCCTTCCTTACCATGTCACCAACCAGGTTGGATGACAGCCCTGCGCTGTACAAGAACCTGTGCCCTCCAGCGTACCTGGCAAGGGCCGGGCTAGCTAAGCCAGCAAATGTGTTTCCTTCCTGTTTGTTGTTTATCTTCCTTTGCCAGAGCCCTGCTTCCTTCGCCAGGCCCCAGCCCTCCAAGGCTGTTTGCAAAGTGCTAGATGAACTTGAACCTGTGTTCTACTGTTTGTGGCATTTCCTATTGAGCTTTCCTCCTAAGCCGTGTGGGTGGGATTCGTATTTCAGTCCTTTGAAAAGAAATCAGATTTTATAGAATCAAAAAGAAGTTTCTCTTTAATGTTATTATTTTTCTTAAAACATAAACCTATATTTTTGGTTGTGAGCCTAGCCTTTAACGGCTGAGCCATCTCTCCAGCCAAAAAAAAAAAAAAACATAAACCTAAAAGCATAAGAGTGACTTTTTGAATAATCGGATAACCACAAATGGATTGTATTACACGCTTAATCGCAATGGTAAAATGTTAAATAGCTTATTTATCAACTTACAGATGTCTTGTGTTTTAAGACCTCTGTTATGCTTTGGTGCAATGATTTTGTTTTAAAGTAATCTTGTGGTTTAAAATTTTAAGTTTATTTTACATGTGTGAATGTTTTGCTTACATGAATGTGTGTGTACCAGGTGTTGCCTGGTGCCCACAGAGATCGGACGAAACTGTCAGATCACCTGGAACTGGAGTTAGAGATGGTTGTGATCATGTAGGTGATGGGAACCGAACTCAGGTCCTGTGCAAGAGCAACAAGTGCTCTTAACTACTGAGCCCTTGGTCCGAAGAGTTTTAAAAAGCTTTATTAAAACAAGCTGCCAAGCACTCTATTCCACACAACCAAGCAAAAAGCTCAGTTTAACACACACACACACACACACACACACACACACACACACACACACACACACACCCTTTTCTACATCTTTTGCATAACGTTAGCTATAGTACAAAAAAAAAAACCCAAAATGTTATTTAGTTTTTCTCTAAGTGAAACTACCAGTGAACTGAAAACCTAGAGTCGATTTTCCGTATGGAATGAAAATGAATAACCTTTAAAATAAATAATCATTCTATTTTGTAAGAAGCATCACACACTAACCTCACTTTCTTACTCCAGCGAATCTTTTTTTTTTTAATTACTAAATGTAGTTTGTACGTAGGACTCAGCCCCCCACTGTAGTTCCTGTGTCCGCCTCAGTCCCCCACCGAACAGTAGGCAGTTTGAAAACATCATGTTTGGAGTTCACAGCTTTCTTTTTTTGAACCGTCCTCAGGAGCAAAGGCCTTGATTTGCACTTCACTGATGAGGGGCCAGAGCGCTGAAGGATTTAGCATTTCAAGCTCAGATTCAAGTCCAATGTGCTGGAATGGAGTACAAAGCACAGCTATGCATTCATTATCACTTAATTATACAACCAGTTGGGTTTCAAAGGCATTTGCCTCCCTACAGCACAGTCTACACCAGGTACTTTTGTCTTTCCGGAATGACACTTTCACATATATATTTAAATTTAAGCTTTCCTGTTACAGACTCAGAAACACTGCTCCACACGCTCTCCCCTAATGATCTGCTGTAATTTGAGAGCATAAGGCCACTATTGGTTCTTAAATGTGAAACAGCAAGCACAATGTTTGCTTTTACAAATACCAGCCAAAGAGAAAGATGACCGAACTCCGTGTGTGTTTTCCTCATTTCATATGGACTGTGTAGGTTTAAGAGTCACTGAAGGAAAAACTGAGAACAGCGACTCTCATGAGTCCAGAGCTCTTTAGTCTCAGCACTGTTGGGATTTGAGTTGGATAATTCTTTGTTGTGCATGTGAGGCAGAGGGTGAAGGAGGTCTGTCCTATGCATTGAGGAATGCTAAGCAGCATCTCTGGCCTCCACACACTAGAGGGCAGTGTCATGCTCACTCTCCCTGCCAGGACAACAGAAAGCCACTCCAGACACTACCAAGTAGCTCTTGGGTAGCAGAGGTAGAGGCAGTGCCTGGTGGATTTGTCTGGAACTATGAGAAACCAAAATGGGTTTATAGGCAATGGTATTGGATCCCTTCTCTACAGATGTTTTTGGGAATGGTTTGTCAGTGTTCGGCTCTTCGTTTTAAAGTATGATGGACTTACGGCAGTCTGCTTGGACTTGGATAGTTTTATTCTGTTTCCACCCAAAAGGTTGAGTAGGGTTTTCCCTAGGAGAAAATACCTTTCAGAGTCTATCTGTGTCCTGCTCTGACATCCCACAGATGACGGAATGAACAATCCTTTAAGTGGAGAAGGCAAGTCAAATTGTATCATTCCCAGTTCCCCAAAAACTCCAATGGAGTTCACTTCACTCAGCGTGGACATTAAGTTTCCTGTAAAACTGTGTGACCCTATGAGATCTGACCTCTCCCCTGACTCAACTTTGTCTCCTTGTCCCCTGTCTCAACCCCTGTTGTCTTGTGTGCTCCCACCTGGGACCTCTCCATCAGCCCTTTGCCTTTCAGGAAAGCTTTTACCAGGGAGGGCATGACCTCACTTCCCAGCTGCACTTCTGGTTTTCTCTGCTGGGACGTGAGTGTCGTGAGGTGGACACTGTCCCTCGCTTGTGACAATGTCTCAGTACCTAGAACACAACCGAGTCCAGAATACATTTGTCACTCATTAAACATTCATCGAAGAATTGCGTATTCTGTCAATAAATTCAGTGCAAATGGGTGTTAATTCTCCGTCTTGGTTTTCTTCCTAGAGTCCTCTGGGTCCAGAGGTGAGCTATAATCCATCTTCCGAAAAAGATCCTATTCCTTAATCTCATGGTGAAATGTTTATTTTGTTTTGGTTGAAGAGGAGGTTAATAATCATGGAGCTGGTTTGATTAGTCAGATTTTTTTCATTGTAAGACAAATAATCTCAGATAACTCTAGGCAAAAAGGGGTATTTGTTGATAAAATGGAAAGCCAGGGACATGCTGGTCAGACATGGCCTCCCCCTTCCGTTCCCTTCTCCTCCCCTTCCCTTCCTCCTTCTCTTTCTTTCTCTGCTCCTCTGCCTATGACTTAGATCTCTTTCCATATGGTGACAAGAACAGCCAAAGAAAACTTCACACTTCAACTATTAGGGTTCATGAGAACAACCCGACTTCCTGTCTGAGGCCACAGATCTTCCTCTGAACCAGTCACCATGACAGATCACATGACCCACACCACATGTCTCAGCACCCAGAGTACTGACATGTCCAGTATGCATCTGTTACTCACTAAATATTCGCTGAAGGACTGAACGTTCATTCTGTCAGTAAATTCAGTGCTGAGGGAAGAAAGGTGGAGGATGTCCCTAAGAAAATGTCAACAGATCCTCACCTAACGGTGGGGGGGATGAATGATGGGCAGATGGGGAAGTGGTGGCCACTAACCTATGATAGACTAGCTCATCCTCAGCCCAGCGTCCACATCCTTGTAAATTCCGATGGTTTCACTGAAGGGCGTGTGACATGGACCATTTTCCCTGAGCTTAAAAGAAACCAAAACCTCATGGGAAATACAGTGGGAGGGAGAGGATCAAATTTACTAGAACCTCTCAGGAGGATCTTTATTAGGTAGGGACCAAGGTCCCCCAGGAGTAGCTCCAGATATTAACTTCTTTATTCCTCTACTGCTGCCTGAAGACACCTCATCTGGTTACCTTCAGGGCTTCAGCTTTGCAAAGCTGATTAAGAATACTGGAGGCAAGTGTTCAATATTCCAATAGAAGTGACCCTAGAGCTGTGTCCTTGTGACACTGCCCGGCCTCTTCAAGAATAAACATGTCTGTTGGATAAGTATGCATCCCCACCGAGGATGCTGTATCAATGTGGGGCCCAAGGAAATGTCTCCCCAGGGCCCCATTCCCACTTACAGATTTCAAAGTGTGACGATAGGTCAGTGGCCATTTGAAGTAACTGAACGCACCTTCTGTCGCTCTAGATTGTGTACGAGTGGAGTTGGGAGGGAAAAGTGACTGAGCAACGGAGTGTGTCAGCATGAAGTACTTTATGGTTTGCTTTTTTTTTTTTAAAGATTTATTTATTATGTATACAGCATGTATGCCTGCAGGCCAGAAGAGGGCACCAGATCTCATTACAGATGGTTATGAGCCACCATGTGGTTGCTGGGAATTGAACTCAGGGCCTCTGGAAGAGCAGTCAGTGCTCTTAACCTCTGAGCCATCTCTCCAGCCCCACTTTATAATTTTAATTGAAGGCTAAAGGCTGCTTTTTATAGTTCAACTATATTTTATTATACATCAGCTTTATACACACATGCATCTGAATACACATGTGTTACATATACACACATTACATATGATTTTATAATGTATACTTACATGGCTATTATAAATGACATTAATATATACTATATCTGTAAGTTAGATAACTTTGTGCTGTATAAAATATAAATTTTAATTATAAAACAAATTTTATATAATATGCTTTGCTTCATTTAGACTTTTCAACAATTACAGAATCCAAAATAAGATCATGATAATAGTACCTTTTACTCCGTTTTTTGTGTGTGTGTGCACACGTGTGTGGGTACATGTGCACACATGTGTGCGCATGAGAGTGTGGAAGTCAGAAGTCAGCTTTGGGTGTTGTTCACCTTCCTGTGCGTGTGTGTGTCTGTGCGCGTGTTCTTGCACATGCATGTGTGTGTGTGTGCCTGTGTGATGGCCAGAGGCTGACATCAAGGGTCTTCCTCAACTGTTCTTCATCTTAGTTTTTTGAGACACATTCTCTCATCTCCCTGGAGCTCACTGTTTTAGCGAGAACGACTTTCCAGCAAGCCCCAGGGGATCTGCCATTTCCTCCTCCTTCCTGCTGGGATTTTAGGTGTTTGCATTTTTATGTGGGCGTTGGGTATTGAACTCAGGTCTTCATGCTTACGATACAAGTGCTTTATGGTTGAACCGTCTCCCCAGTGCCCACTTCTTTGTTCTTTGAGTCGCTTTATTGAGGTCTGAATCACACATAAAAAGTTGTGCACAGTCATGTACACAGCCTGGTGAATGTGGAGGAGGAAACTCTTGAATAAATGAAACAATCTTTGCCACTCTGTTCTCATTTTACCTCCAATTTATTCTCTTTGATTGCAGGGAGGCAGAGCTTTGCCTGGGAGCCTCTTGAGAGTTAGGCCAACCATTGCCTCTGGGCTTCGTGGGAAAACGCTGTATGAGAGAACTCCTGTAGTACCCCAATATGGCGGTGTAATGTGTTTTTCTGAATAACTTGGGGACACCCAATAGCACACAACCCTTCAGTAGAGTGGGAGCTGGACTTGATACGTATAAGCAGGATGTAAAAGAAGGTTGCAGTAGTGTAACTGGGATTAAGGATGGCAAAACTCTGGCTGTAGCCACTAAAGAGGTAACATTGATACTGATTTTGTGTTAACATTTTCTGTTCTGGAATGAATATCTGTGGTCTGCTTTTTCTGGAATTCACATTGCATGAAGGAAGGCACCCAGGGAGACATAATGATGATATAATTTGTGTATGTGTGTGTGTATGTATGTATGTATGCATGTGTGTGTGTATGTATGCATGTGTGTGTATGTATATGTGTGTATGTGTGTGTGTATCTGTGTGTGCATGTGTAGTTGCAGGTGTCTGTGCATGCATGTGTGGAAGACAGAGGTTAATGTCAGGTATTTTCTTTGATTCCTCCTCACTAAGTCTTTGAGACAGGGTCTCTTACTGACTCTGGAGCTTACTGTGCTATTAGACTAGCTGACCATTGATTCCCCAGATTTTCCATTTCCAGCCTCACCAGCACTGATTAGATGGACAGCATCAGGCCTGACTTAGTGGGTGCTGGGTATCTGAACTCAAGATTCCCAGGCGTGGATAGTAAGCACTCTGCTTGCTCACTCATCTCCCCAGTTCCTGTTTTATTATTTTATTTTTTATTTTTTGCAGCAGGGTTTCATGTATACCAGGCTAGCATCAAAGTCACTGTGTAGTCAAGGTTAACCTCCTGCCTCTACCCTCCAAGAGTTGGTATTGTAGATGTGTATCACCACACCCAGTTTTATGCTGTACCTGGGGTCAAACCCAGGCTTTGTGCGTGTTAGACAGGCACTCTACCAACTGAGCCAAACTCCCGTCCGTCATCTATGTTTTTAAAAGATCACTGGCTGTGTGGAGAGGAGCCGTGGAGACTGTTTGTTGGGAGTCTTTCTGCCAGCTCAGACTGGAAAAGCTAGAACGGAGTTGGCTAAGAGAAGAGGGTGGAGGATACGGTGTTTCAGAAAGAAGCTCGGCGAGTGTAGAGCCCAGAGATGAAAAGGTTGTTACAGAAACTGAGGGAAGAAGAGGGAGGAGCTGTAGGGGGAGAGGGCATTCAGATGGCATGGCCTCCAGACCGGCATGATAAAGTGATGATAACACAGCAGCCATGGTGGGCTGAAGGATGCTCACGCCTTCGGAATGACTTCCTCGTTCTAGGCATAGGTGGCTTTCATATGTTAATGTTTTAAAGGGAAAAAAATTAAGGTACTCTAGAAATTTGGATTTTTTTCCCTGATTTTTAAATGTTGGCAAACTATTTAGAAAAAAAATTAATTAAGCATGAGCTCAAAAGATATGTCTCTGGTCTACATTCGGCTTCCAGCTTCCAGGTGGTGATCTTTTGAACAGTGGAACAACCCAGCCCAAATAAAAATTAGGATAAAAAAATCTCCCTCTCCTACGCTTCAAGCTACCCAGAGGTGAATTGTGATATTAAATACACGTATCGACAGTGACTTGAGGAAAGTGGCGACTGGAGTGATCCTTTCAGCTTCTCCAAACCCAGCAGCTCTAGGGGAGAGAAGAGCAGGAAGAAGGGAAAGGAAAATACGGCAGAGTCAGGGGTAGCATGCGCTAAAGCGCTCAGCAGGGCCGACTGTGCACACCTTTCCCTAGCTCTGCCCTGGCTTAGGGGATAGCTTGAGACCCGCCGCGGTGGAAATATTTACACTAGGGAAATTGGCAAACACTGCAAGCCAGAGCCTTACCCAGCTCAGTATTTACCAGGACACTATTGGATGAGACCCTATCAGGGAAACCTTGTCTAATCCTTGTATAAGAATTTGGACCGTAGACTGTGGCAAGGCTGAGATCAGACAAATCCCAATCACAACTCCTCTACACTCTGAACCTCTTCATCTGGAGTCTTCCTGACTCATGAACCATAGAAAATGAAACTAATTTTTGGTGACAATCTTTTTCCCCCCCAAGACAGGGTCTCACTATGTAGCTCTGGCTATCCTGGAACTCTTTAGTAGACCAGGCCAGACCCAAACTCACAGAGATCCACCTCCTTCTACCTCCTTTTTTTTTTTTGAGACAGGGTCTCTCTGTGTTACTTAGGCTGATCTTGAGCTCACTCTAGTCCTGACTCAGCCTCCAGAGTGCTGGATTACAGGTACGAGCCACTGTGCCTCGCTAAGACATCATTTCTCTTTCACTCTTTTAGAATGGAATTGGTCCCTCCTCACTTGTTTCCACTACGTCTAGGGGCAGAGGAAAGATGGACGCTGTATTGTTTTAGGGTAGAGGAAGGAGGCACCATATTTTGTCCTCATTTTGTGTCTCTTAACATTGTTCTTATCTTCAGCAACTCCCTGTCCTAAAACCATTTGCTAGGCTACTAAGTACCGTGATAATAACTTTCCCAAACAGGAGCTCTGGTCGCTCCTCCTTAGCCCTTACATCCATTTCAAACCCTTCATTCTCCTGGGAGACTCCACTCATGGGGGATTTATTCTCTGCGCATTCCAGATGCATGCTTTTATAATTTTCCAACTTCAAGATACTTTACCTCTATTCGACTTCAGACATAATTGTAGCCACACCGTGGTCAGTACACCCAACTTTGGGATAGCTTCATCTTTAAAATGTCATAGTGACTTTTTCCTCTACAGGTTTGAAGTTAGGATTAAATGACAAAGTGCCCATGAATGCCTGCCTTGAATGGATACCCAATAAATGTTTCTTTCCCGGACCTTTCTTTCTGTTGAAAGGCGGGGACATGCATTGAAAACTCTATTTCTTTCCCTACTATCTGGAAGATCATTTGAATTTAAGTTTAACAGTCTGTTAAATGACATCTCTAGGGTCTGTGTTCTCTCTGGCACTGGAGAGCTGCTAGCATCCAATATTGTGGGCGGCAATTGTACTAATAAATATAGCACAATACCCACCCTTTTAATTACAGAATGTTCTTGTAGAGAAGTAACACTGATTCCTATCTGATTAATATGTATAGGTTTTGCTTTTGGCTACATGCCAGTGATCTTCATCTTGACGAGAATTTCTCTGGCCTCATAGTTCTCTTTGCTGCCTCTCTTCCATCAGTGAATTTGTGTGAACAGACCCACCCCAGACATGTGACAGATTCCTTAAACCACAAATCTTCTCCCCTGCCCGAGGGACTTAAAATGGGTGAGTGTATTGTCTTATCTTAGGGTTTACTGTTGCTGTGATGAAACACCGTGACTAAAACAACGTGGGGAGGATAGAGTTTATTTGGCTTATGCTTCCACATCACTGTTGACCATTGAAGGGAGTCAGGACAGAAACTCAAGCAGGGCAGGAACCTGAGGCAGGGGCTTTACCTGCCAGACATGAGCTTGGGGTTTGAGGTTTGTTACTGATGAAAAGCCCTCTTTATTGTTATGCTCTAGGAGTGGCAGCTGAGTGATATTTGTGCACGAAAAGCTAAGTGACTCCTCTGAGAGGCTGAAGGAGTCCAGTCCACCTTAGCCACGTGTTACCTTTGCATTCAGATAGAATAATTAGGCTCAGACTCTTCTCTTTTCTAAGTGGCAATGATGCCTATGTGGGCATTAATCTTAACTGTGGACTTGACCGGATCTAGAATCAACTAGGAAACTGCTAGGTGTGACTAGATGTGTGTGAGGGAGCATTTCCAGGCAGCATTGGTCGAGGGAGGAGACACCCGACCAAGGCAACAGGCTCTTCCAGCTGCAGCCCAGCTGTAAAGGAATTCTAGCAAAGGGTAGTGCTCTGCTTTGCTTTGCTTCTTGCTGGTAGGTGTGGCTACCCTGCAGCTGTTGCTGCTGCTGCTTCCTTGGCCTTCCACCGGAGACTGAATACTGGTGACTCTCTAAGGACCATCATAGCCCTCAGGGCATCCAGCTTGGTGGACTGAACTGGGGACTCAGCCTCTTTAGTGTGCAAGAAACTACCCTTGGACTGCACATCCCCTATGGAATAAGCCAACTGAACAAACCTCCCATACATAGATCTATCTATCTATCTATCTATCTATCTATCTATCTATCTATCTATCCATCCATCCATCCATCCATCCATCCATCTATCCATCCATCCATCTATCCATCCATCCATCCATCCATCCATCCATCCATCCATCCATCCATCCATCCATCTATCTACCTACCTATCTATCATCTCTATCCATCCATCTATCTCTCTCCTATCAGTTGTGTTCCTCTAGAGAACCACTGTAGTTGGAATTTTCTTTGGGCCACCAACCAGCACCCAAATAAAGACATGGAGACTTATTATTAATTATGCATGCTCGGCCCTAGCTTTGGCTTGTTCCACTAGCTCTTTTAACTTACTATTTATCTATGTTTTGCCTCAAGACTTTTCACCTTCCTTTGTGTCTGTCTGTCTGGTCTCTGGCGTCTCTTTTGTCTTTCTTCTTTGAGCCTAAATTCCTCCTCCTACTTACTCTCTCCACCCAGAAATCCCGTCTATACCTCCTCCCTCACATTCAACTTTTTATTGGACAAATCAGGTGCCTTAGGCAGGCAAGGTAAAACAGCAACACATCTTTACACAATTAAACAAATGCAACACATTTCTGCATAGCTAAACAAATGTAGCACATCTTTGCATAGTCAAACAAATATTCCACAACAAACCCCGATTCTATATATTTGAAAGTATTGTGCAAATCAAAGAGAATGCTTGCTTCTCAAAATTCTCCTCATGAGTCACAATTAAAGGCAGTTTTGATTAAGTAGAATTTTCTTTATCTTTTGAGCAGGTTTTTATACCTTTTCACGTGTATCTCTTTTGTCAAAGCCACAGATATTTTGATAGCTCACCCTTTTCTTGCATATTCGTGATACATTAGTGGGTCATTTGCTGGGAGGGTCAGTGAAAATGACACATCCTTACGACAGTCATTTGCTACGCAGTAACGGCAAATGAAGAAAAATGAAAATCAATCTGACCCATGGTGTTGTATTTAAAACTTAGAGGACAGAAGTTGTATTTGCTGGCAGACTTCAGTTAGGGAAGATGAAGAAGATCAATAAAAAACTTTATGGCAAGGAATAGAAGCTCTGTCAGCAAAGAAGAATGGAAGGAAGCACAGGAGGAAACCTGAAACAAACAGTTTCATAATCTCAATGCAAAGACTTGATTTGAAAAGAGCTCAGTTTCTTCTTTTTTGGAAAGCTGAACTCTGGGCAGTGGGTTTGAGTCACTAAATTAAAGAACTCTGTGGCGGGGGATGGGGTGGGGTGTGTAGCTCAGTGGTTGTCCAGTGTGTGCATGGCAAGGCCACCAAGCAAGCAGCCAGCACGACAAACAAGCCTTTGTTTCTTCAACAGCTGCCAGACCCTGGAATGAGGTCTACTAAAGGATACGGTTTTTTTCAGCTCAAAGATCTTCAAAAAGAGGGTGGGTTTGAAATATGGGTGAAGGGCGGGACAGAGTTCAGCTTAGAGCTCTGGTGTAGTTGCCGAATGTCTATTTTCTTTCGATGTTGTTTTGTAGACAAATGTCCCATAATTGGCCAACTTGAGAATATTCTACATAGTAGGAGTTGTGAACAAAACTTAACTACCCCCCATATCTTCCGTCTGTCTGTCTGAGTCTAGGTTGCAGGCAGTGGCCTCCAGTCCAGAGGCAGTTAGGCCCAGTGATGTAGTCTTGGTACCTGAGGAGTTGTTACTGTGGAGAAATTGTGCCCTGAGGACCACCAGGTCTGCCCTGTAGCTGGTAGCTGACTCCTGTAATTCCAGCACTTGGCAGGCAGAAGTAGGAGGATGCCTGAGAATCTGAGGCCAGCCTGGGCTACAAAGGGAGACCATGCCCCAAGAAAGCTAAAAATTGCAAAACCGAACAATGTTTGTATTGTGATTTGTCTTTACCCCCAGATTTTGCAGCTTCAGGGTCCTGGTTTAGCTGGGATGCCATGTCGGCTTCGTAGCTGAATTGTGTTGCTATTCTAACGTGGAAATCGATTTCCCATGGTTGGCACCAGGTCTCGATCTGTCACCCATTTCTGTGAACCACATTCTGGGTTGGAGCTGTGGCAAATAGCCCTGTGGTGCCATCTTGACGTTCATGTCATAGCTTTGATATGGCATATTGGCCTACTTAAGTGCTTCTGGGGGTCTTGTTTTGTTTCTGAGATAGTATGTTGGTCCAGGCTGACCTGGAACTCAGAGATTCTTCTGCCTCATCCTTCTCAATGTTAGAATTATAGTTGTGAGCACTATGGCGGCTTTCAGCTTTTCAGACTGTTTTTAACCCGCAGAAACGAAAACCATTTATTCTATATAATTGTTTTTTTTTTTTTTAATCATTAGGCACTACCTACAAACAAAACTTAACTTGCTGGGGGCAGTAGGCTCATGTGTGGGTAATCCCCAAACTGAGGCAGTTCAGATAGGACGATCCTAGCGAGTTCCAGACCAGCCTAGGCTACATACACAGTATGTTCAGTGCTGCACTGGGCTAGTGAGTTTGAGGCCAGGATGGGTTACCAAACAGTGAAACCCTGTCTAACCTAACCACTGCCACCCCAGCCCAGATTCAAAACCCAAATAAACCAAACCTATACAAGCCCTGGCTTAGGGTTGGTTACCGTGGAATCTTGTGCCGGGGAGTGGGGGTGGGTGGTGGGTGGTGGGTGGGGTTGGGGGGGGTTCGTAGGTCTTTCTCTGCTCAGCTCCATACAATCCCCAGGCAGATGTGAGCCGCCTTTGTGAGAACAGCTAAATCCTTGACAAGCTGGAATAGAATTTCTAGAAAGTTTCTGAACCAGAGAGTAAGTCTGTGGCTCAAAGGCAAAGGGAATGGGCCCTGTTCCCAACTACAGCATCGCCCTGCCCCCTGCTGTTGGCTACAGCGCCATTATCCTTTTTACTTGGATTGGCAGGGGACTTTAGGAGACTTTTTTTTCTTCTTCTTCTTCTTCTTCTTCTTAATTCCTAGAACTACCTCCTTCGTGGAAAACCAACTCTGTCAAAAGATCAGCAGGTGACGCTTGGTAGTCTTAAACTGAAGGCCTGTCCAGGCCTTGGTAGAGCAGACTATGGGAGAAGAGATGTGGACGCTGTCCCTGTGACTTTGGTGGCAGGGGCGGGCGGGGCAGGGTCTAGTCTACTCGCAATGCTGGCCCCATTGTGGTTGCCCGGAGACTGAGGGGCTCTCGGGACCGCGCCCGGAGGTGCCCATCAGAGTTGGGTAGTGTGGGACCAGCTCGCTTGGAGGAGTCTGCGGCGAGCTCAGGATAGGGCTTTCTGCAGCTGCAGGTAGACAGGTAGAAGAGGAAGTCGTGGGTCCGGTCTGGACACCGAGGAGGTGGGTTGCTCAGAGAGGGACCCTGTGCTTTTGGCTTCTGTAGACTCCAGCCACCTCGGGTAGGGGTGGCTCTCGGGAGGGGCCGTGGGGCGGCGAGCAGCGGAGTCCGATCGTCCCCGGTGGTCGTCATCCCCCTCCACCCCGCTTGACCAGTCCCAGGGTGGAGGCGACAGAACTGCGCCCCGCCCCCGCCCCTGCCGCCCGCCCGTACCCACACCAAGACGCACACGCTCCTTAATCTCCCCCCGCCCCCGGTTGCCCGGGCGACGGCCCAGACGAGCAGGTGATGCATTGACAGCGAGCAGATGGTCCCCCGTGGAGGCGAGCGCGGCCCACAATGCGCCCAGCGCCGCGATCCCACTGCGCCGCCCCCGTCCCGTGGCCCGCGCTGCCCGCATGCTAATAGGGGTCGGGGGAGGGGCCTGGGGCGGGGCCGTGCGCCCTGGGCACGCCCCCAGATCTTGCAGTCACTTCGCCTCATTTTTTTTTTCCTAATGCCGTCTCAAATCCCCCGCATCTGAAGAGTTTTCCTATGTCACACCCAGCACGCTTCATCTCTCTCCAAGTGGATCCAGGCTAACCACCCCCTCTCCACACACACACACACACACACACACACACACACACACACACACACACACACACACACTTTGCCTTTCTCCCATTCTGCAGTTGCAGGAACCACATTTACTCCCGGCTGGCATTTCATGGTTGATCTGGGAAGACTAGAGGAATGGGTTTTTACCACAGCCCAGCCTTGATCCCTGCTTCTAGAACTGGCATTGGAATGGCAAAATGTGTAAAGACACCCGCCCCCATTCCGCCCCCTCCCCGCCCCCACCCCCTATCCCCAATGCTTCATGGCCTTTCAGGCTGCTGCTTTTCCGGGACTTTCCTTTCTGGAAGTTCAGAAATAAATCACTCGCTGGTGACTAGTGTGCTGCCCCTCCCGGGAAGCCCTCCCATTCACACACCCTCCTCCCATTCATTGGACGCACACACCCTCTTCTGTACCCTATTCACCGCTGTGTGGCAAATTGAGGCGATCTTATAGTAAGGGCATGAAAACTGCTAGGCAGCATTCACAATTTTAATACTAACTTCATAGCTGTCACATAAATTCATTGCCAGGCCTACTCTATAATGGCCACGAAATAACTTTAAGAGAAGGGGGGAGATCTGATGACAGCGCCATAGCAATTCTTTGATTTGCAGGTGCTCCCCCCCTCCTCCTTTAAACCATTACTACAGTAACTGCAGATAGCTTTCTCTTTCTTTTTTTTTTAACTGTCACACAGAGAGCTTTAAAAAAAGCCATCCTTCTCCTTTTTATTTTACAGTAGATAAAAAATGCCAAATGCCAATAAAGGCTTTAAAAAAAAGCAGTGGAAAAAAGAAAAAGAAAAAGAGACTAGTGAATAAAGTTGGGACAATACTGGGTCACAGAGCTGTCGAAACTAATGTCATAGTGCGGCTGTTGGGCGGGCGTACAGAAAACTTCTTGTTTCTTGATTTTTATGGAGATTTGGTGTGTGGCATGAAGCACTCCCTGAACAGGTTTAGAACAAGTGGGAAAGAAAGGACTCACAATAAACTCCCCTCCGATGGTCTTTCTGCCCACAAACACCTGTGAGTTACAAAGAGGCATTTTGGAGGACAAAGAGAGGCCAGAGGGCCAGGTTATTGTTGCGAAATGGATACCTCATGTACTCAAGGCTGTACGAGAGGGTTGTTTTATTTTAAAACATGTCCTGGATCCTTGCTATGCAAACTTACAACCAGAAACAAAGCAGTCCTTCCGAGGGCTCTTTAGGACTGTTTCAAATGCATCTTACTCATATGAGCCAGTGTTTTTGCTAAGTTCTTAGACTAGTGGAATTCACTAGAATTCAGAGAGTCGATTTATACAAGCCTCCTAGGTAAGGAAAGTTAGTGATCATTACCCAACACATAGAAATATGTGGTTAGAATGTGTACTTAAAAGACGCATACTATTTGCATTCATTTGAAAAATTATGAGAGTGTGTTTCTTTCCCTGGGAATGGTAATAATTTTATGTTTATCTTCTTTGTCTCTCGCTTTTCTTCTTTCTATTTTTGAGACAAGGTCTCTTTATATAACCCCAGCTGTCCTGGAACTTGCCTTGTAGAACAGGCTGGTCTCTGCCTCTACCTCCTGAGTGATGGAATTAAATGTGTGCACCATCACACCCGGATGCTTATTTTGTCTTGATTTTATGATTTAGTCTTATCACTTGAAGATTTTTCTTTTCTTGTTTCCCATTTTGACTTTTCCTCTGTTCTTTGTCATTTCCTTCCCAATAAGTTAGAATGATTGGAAAGCATATAAAACCATGAGGCAGTAATTTTAAATTGGGTGACATTCCCTTTGCTTAGGATAACTAAAGGAGACCAGAGTCAACTGTAGCCCGAAGCTAGTAAAGAAGCAGGGAAGCAAACAGCCATGTGACCAGCAGCCATGTGACCAGCAGAGGAGCTGCAAGGGTCTCAATTCATTGTCAGAAGGCTGTGAAGCTGGGGCATTGTGTGAGTGGGAAGAAGACAGAGCTGGACGAGATTGGCGTGGGTCAGTTAGGAAGGTCTTTTGTGGGAATAGGGAAGGAAAGGCTTTTATTCTGAAATAAACAGAGAGCTGGGGAGGATTTTGAGGGATTTTCACGATTGGACTTACCATTTTAAGATAATCACTACTGCTATGTGGAGTATTTTCTTAGTTTGCTTTGTGATGCTGCAACAGAATACTGCAGATACGAATGAATGAAGTCTTATTTGGCTTGTAGTTCTGACGGTTGGCTTCAAGAGCCTGGGTGGCACTTGGCATTGTGCTCTCTTATACTGTGGAGGAAGGCAGATGGGCAAGGGTTGGCTAAAACAAGCAAGAGAAAGAGAGAACCCGGGGCCTCAAACCCTTTTATAATGGGCCCTGACCAGTTTATGAGATGAGAGTCCGTACAGGTTGTAGGGCAGAACTAGACAGGCAATGGCTGGTTAGAGACCCGTTGGAAGACCACCTCAGTCACTGAGACAAAGCATAGATGATGTCTTGGAGTAAATTGTGTCAGCAGAAATGGAGAGAATGAATAGCTTCGGATTGTTTTAGAGAAAAGTGTGAGACCTGATGAATGAAAATGTGTGGGTGGGATGAAGAGAAGCAGCAAGGACAAGCTCTTGGGGCTGAACAGCTCAAGGGGCGGGGCACACATGGAGAGGGTAGGTGTGAACAGCTCAAGGGATGGTGCACACATGGAGAGGGTAGGTGTGAACAGCTCAAGGGATGGTGCACACATGGAGAGGGTAGGTGTGAACAGCTCAAGGGGCGGGGCACACATGGAGAGGGTAGGTGTGAACAGCTCAAGGGGTGGTCGGGGCACACATGGAGAGGGTAGGTGTGAACAGCTCAAGGGGCGGTGCACACATGGAGAGGGTAGTTGTGAACAGCTCAAGGGGTGCGGCACATATGGAGAAGGTAGGTGTGAACAGCTCAAGGGGCAGGGCACACATGGAGAGGGTAGGTGTGAACAACTCAAGGGGCGGTGCACACATGGAGAGGGTAGGTGTGAACAGCTCAAGGGATGGTGCACACATGGAGAGGGTAGGTGTGAACAGCTCAAGGGATGGTGCACACATGGAGAGGGTAGGTGTGAACAGCTCAAGGGGCGGTGCACACATGGAGAGGGTAGGTGTGAACAGCTCAAGGGGCGGTACACACATGGAGAGGGTAGGTGTGAACAGCTCAAGGGGCGGGGCACACATGGAGAGGGTAGGAGTGAACAGCTCAAGGGGTGGTCGGGGCACACATGGAGAGGGTAGGTGTGAACAGCTCAAGGGGCGGTGCACACATGGAGAGGGTAGGTGTGAACAGCTCAAGGGGTGCGGCACATATGGAGAGGGTAGGTGTGAACAGCTCAAGGGGTGGTGCACACATGGAGAGGGTAGTTGTGAACAGCTCAAGGGGTGCGGTACATATGGAGAAGGTAGGTGTGAACAGCTCAAGGGGCAGGGCACACATGGAGAGGGTAGGTGTGAACAGCTCAAGGGGCGGTGCACACATGGAGAGGGTAGGTGTGAACAGCTCAAGGGGCGGTGCACACATGGAGAGGGTAGGTGTGAACAGTTCAAGGGGCGGTCGGGGCACACATTGAGAGGGTAGGTGTGAACAGCTCAAGGGGCGGTCGGGGCACACATGGAGAGGGTAGGTGTGAACAGCTCAAGGGGCGGGGCACACATGGAGCAGGTAGGTGTGCACCAGCATGTGGTGTGAAAAATCAAGACTTCAGTTTCAGTGTGTTAAGTTTAAGCTATTGTTGAGGGGCTAAATGGAGATGTTGGGTGTAGGGTCAGACAGCTGACCTCTGGTGTGCGTGGGTGGGAAGGGAGGGTGTGGGGTCATTCTGTAGCTTTCTGGAGACCTGTGATGGGATGTGACATAAAAAGATTAGCGAGGCCACAAGATTTCTCACTTTTCGAATGGGAACCAGAAACGCTGATTCAGTGTGATAGTTAATCCGGAGGAAGACTCGAGAAGTCAGGGGCCAGGAAAGGAACCATCAGAATCACAGTGAACGGATGTCATGAGCACGCAGGAACCTACAGAAGAGCAGAGAGGAAACCCGCCGCGGGAGATAAGAGAGGCTGACAGAGAGACAGGAAGAAGGAGTTTGGGGGCAAGTAGTTGTAATGGCATGAAGTCTTACAGTTCTTTCCACTGTGCTGAATTGTTGAAATTGAGAGACAACATGCAAATGACTGGCAAGTCTATTTAAGAACACACACACACACACATACATACACATACATACACACATTCACATACACTCACACACATATGCATACACACACAAACACACACATACATACACACATTCACACATTCACACACACACACATATGCATACACACACATACACACACAAATACACACATTCACACACACTCACACACATATGCATACACACACACACACAAAACACACATAAATACACACATTCACACATTTACACACATATGCATGCACACACATACATACACACACAAATACATACACACATTCACACATTCACACACACTCACACACATATACACATACACACATACACACTCACACATACATACACACATATACATACACACACATTCACACACATATACACACACTCACACACATATGCATACACACACATACACACACAAATACACACATTCACACACACACATATGCATACACACACACACACACAAAACACACATAAATACACACATTCACACACATATGCATATACACACATACATACACACACAAATACATACACACATTCACACATTCACACACACTCACACACATATACACATACACACATATACACACTCACACATATACATACACACACATTCACACACATATACACACACTCACACATATATACACACTCACACATACATACACACATATACATACACACATACACACATTCACACACATATACACATACTCACACATATACACATACTCACACATACACACTCACACATACATACACACATATACATACATACATACACACATTCACACACACACATATGCACATACTCACACATATACACACACATACATACACACATGCATACACACACACACACACACACACACACACACACACACACACACACACACACGCCCCTGAAGCTGAGAATGTTTTAGCGTCTCCAATAGGCTAAGTATTATCTTGAGAATTCATTAAATAAATTCTTCCTCATTGTGTCTTTCCCTCCTACCCTCTCTGCTCTGTGCAGACCAGGCTAAGCCTGGAATCACGATTCTCCTGCCTCAGTCTCCGGGTGCAGGGATTATCAGGGACACCACCACACCTTCCCTGTCTCCTCAGATACACACACAGGAGCTGGGGTAGGTAGAGGGGTGGTGGCAGGGCGAACTACTGCACCTGCAAAGTCTGGTTGTCATGGAGAAGCAAGTGAGATGCTGGATATGAGCATCTGGGCCCAGGGAAGTAAAAGACGACCCAAGACAACAGCAAAGGCTGGGCGAGACTTTTGCTGTACTTCTCTCTCTTTTTAAAAAACAGATTTACTTTTGTTTTCTCTGTGTGAATGTTTTGCCTGCACGTATGTATGTGCGCCACATATGTGAAGTATCTGCAGAGGCCAGAACAGGGTGTTGGATCCCCTGGAGCTGGAGTTACAGACAGTTGTGAGCTACCATGTGGGTGCTGGGATTTGAACCTGGGTCCTCTAAAAGAGCAGCCAGTGCTCTTAACCATCTCTCTAGGCCTCTTATAACGTTTTTCTTTAAAGGTCCTGGTAAATTTAGCCAAATAGGTGTAGGTTTTCTCCTGTCTAACCAATTATCTGCTGAAAGGAAGAATACACATGCTTTTTAAAAAGATGTATTAATTAGTTAATTTATTTATTCATTCTTTGGGTTTTTTAGAGACAGAGTTTCTCTGTGTAGCTCTGGCTGTTCTGGAACTCACTCTGTAGACCAGGCTGGCGTTGAACTCACAGAGATCCGCCTGGCTCTGCCTCCTGAGTGCTGGGTATTTTTCCTGCATGTATACTTATGTAGCACACATGTTCAGTGTCCATGGAGTCAGAACAGGGCATTGGATCCCCTGGAACTGGAGTTACAGATAGTTGTTTGTGGCCATGTGGGGACAGGGATTTGAACCTGGGTCCTCTGGAAGAGCAGCTGTGTTATAACTGCTGAACCATCTCTACAGCCCTGGTATTTGTTTCAATATTTCCTCTGGGGAGCACAGCTGCTTCCAAGGAAATAGAATGCAGGAACTAATTTTCTCTTGCTCAAGTGTGTAAAAGAGCTCTCAAGTGTAAGAAATCACTGTGTAAACTTTCATGGCAATACAATCAAGAACCTCAACAAAGTATCGTATTAATGGGAAAGATAATTAGAATTAACTTAAGGAGAGATGGAAGCCCTGGATAGAGCTACAGTAATGGCAGAGATGAAGAAAAATGCCTTGGGATAATTAGCTCCAAAAAGGGCTTTGAGTCTTGATCATCTTACACATACATGTGTTTTTTGGGGCCGAGGATGTAGTAGCTCAGTGGTAGAGCACTTGCCTAGCATCCATGAGTACTTGATCCACAGTGCTGCAAAAACAGAAAACGAAAAGTGAATTCTTTTCATGTATTAAGTAAACATAAGTTAGTCATAGAAGTTATGGAATGTAAGAGCTGATGAATTTTTCCCAATTCATGACATTTTAGCTAGAAAAAGAATAATAAAACAAAGCCAACAAGCTATTTTACTCATACGTATGTATGTTACTGCTTTGAAAACTTCATTACCACATTAAATTTGTGAGTGTACACAGGATATATTAAGAGGGTATTGTTTAATGATAGTTTAGGGATTCTAGAAATACATCACAGTAGGATAAATAAGTAGATCATCCAAAAAATCCTATTAAATACTAACCATGAGATGTGTCCTAGTTAATTTTGTTAACTTGACACAAGTTAAGAGTTATCTGAGAAGGGGACCACAATCTTACGGAAAAAATGCCTCCATGAGATTGGGGCTTAACAATTGATATTGGGGAACCCAGTCCATGTGGCCACACTACCCCTGGGCAAGTGGTCCTGGGGAGTATAAGGAAGCAGACTGAGCATGCCCTGGGAGAAAGCAGTGTGCCTCGGTGGCCTTTGCTTAGGTTTCTTCCTCCAGGTTCCTGCCCTGACTTTCCTCAGTGATGACGTGATTTGAGGGTTGTAAGCCGAAACAGACCCTTGCCTCTCCAAGTTGCTTTTGGTCAGTGTTTTACACAGCAATAGAAACCCCAACTAAGACACAAATGTACAATAGTTCTTCTTTTAAATTTTATTTCAAGCATGTGTGTTTTGCTTACATGCAGTTCATGTACTATGTGCATGCAGTGCCCATAGAGGCCAGAAGAGGGCGTCGGATACTCTGGAACTAGAATTACAGACGGCTTTAGTCACCAAGTGGGTGGGAACTGGAAACTGAACCCTGGTCAACTGCAAGAGGAGCACTAACCACTGAGCATCTCTCCACTACACAATAGTTACTCTTTTTTAAAACTTAGTTTTGTTTTTTTGAGACAGGGTTTCTCTGTGTGGTCCTGGCTGTCCTGGAACTCACTCTGTAGACCAGGCTGGCCTTGAACTCACAGAGATCTACCTGCCTCTGTCTCCAGGCCTGTGACACCATACCCACTTTAAAAAAAACCTTTTATTATTTACTTGTTAATTTATCATTACAATAGTTATTCTTTATAAAAGTTTAAAATATATTTTAAAGTGTATTCTTTGGCAGTTTTACACATGGACAGAACACATTTTTAGTCACTCTTGTCCCTGTTATCCTCTCTTACCATCCGCCACTGAGAAAATAAAGTGTCCGTTTTATTGAGATTCATCGTCATAGTTAACAACAACAAAAAGTGGGGGATGCATGAACGAGAGTGACAAAATAAGACAGTGTCAGTATTGGTTGGGACCGTTCTGGAAATTGTAAGCAACTCAATCAGACACGAACAGACGTAAGAGGTAGAGCCAGTTGAAATGAACAAGGTCACTAATGGCCAATAACACTTCTCATTAATAAAATCTGGGAAAAACATACAAGAGACATAGGAAAACATGAGACATAGAAATGTTAACATTCAATAAAAAAAAATAATAATAATAAAACTAGTAGATTTCCAGGAAAATGCACCCTACAGAAATGCAGCCCGAGATGAATAGACTTTAGGAATATGTCTTTGGACATATTTGGCGTCTATCCTTCCCTGAATTCGAAAGCAGGGAGACTGGGCCTTTTGTTCTCAGGAGAAACACAAAGCTGTAGAAGATTAAAGTATATACACCATACCATTGGCACCTATTCAGGATTTCAGTGGGTAACTCCTAAGAGTTCTAAAAAGACTGATTCTGTGATTACACACCTATTAGAAGTTATGGCCATCATGGGAATACCTGTACAAATTAAGACAGACAATGCCCCAGCATATGTCTCCAATAAAATGAGATAATTCTTTGCTTATTACAATATAAAGCATGTTACAGGTATACCACACAATCCCACAGACCAAGCAGTCATAGAAAGGTCCAATCAAACTTTAAAGGATATGCTAAATAAACAGCAACAGGTAACAATAACTCCTAAAAATAGATTACATAATGTTTTATTAACCTTGAATTTTCTCAATGCTGATGAGAAAGGAACAAGAGCTGCGGAGAGACATTGGACGACAGACAAAACTCCTGAGCTAAACCAACCGGTTTATTTCAAGGATGTGCTGACCTCAGAATGGAAACCTGGATATGTTCTACGTTGGGGAAGGGGTTTTGCCTTTGTTTCTGCAGGAGAAGAGAAGCTATGGATACCAACAAAATTAATAAAAATTCGATTCAAACAGGAAAAACCCCTTGATGAGGAGAAGTAAAAGATCATCCACCAATGTGACATCTCTACAAGTTGTAAGAAAAATTTAACAATCAAAGGTTGGGGTAGGGTTCTGTTTTTGTCTTTCCAGGATAATGGAAATACCCATCTTCCAGAAATCATAAAGCCTTGGATATCCGGATGGATATCTTTACAACAAAAAGAAAAAAATCTCTTGGTACCAATCTACACAGGGTAAAATCTCACTGTCTAACATCTATACCTCTATCAATCTAAAAAAGTTGTTGTTCCAATTAAATTATAAACCAAGCTGGCTTTGGAGATGGAATTGGCTCACTCCTTCTCTAAACCCAAGCATATTGCTAAAAAAAAAAAAAAAAAGTTGAGAGATTCTTCAGTCCCATATCAGAAGAGCCCTCTGGTGTGGGACAAAAGAAAACCAATAAAAAGGGACCATTGTCTTCAGATTCTAATTCTCTCCATGCTTACTCTTGATTTCTCGGAATCCTTTCTTACATGTCGTGTCATCTTTAAATCCAACTTTCCATTTTGATAAAAAAATAAGTTTTTCCAATAGCAATCTCTGAAGTCTCCAAAAGAAATGTGGGGCCCCAAAAACAACAACTCTACCCAATCCAGAATGATGCCATGGTAATCATCATCATACTACACTTCTTGCCAGAATTTCAGACAATCTTACTCTGAGCCTTACTGAGGAATCTACAGTTAGTCTAACTGAGATTTAACTATCTGAGCTTTCTCACAGTACCCAAGAGAGATACCATCACCCCCTAAACAACAGGAAACAATTCTAAGAAAATGACGCCCCTTCTCCCTAAGGTTTCATATTTCTCAGGGTTATGGATGATGGTTATAGGGTTGGGGGTGGAAGCCATTCCAGCTTTGATCTGGAAGTTCCAAGCCCCAATGAGGCTTCGGTAACTGTCATGCCTACAAGGCGGGGCCAAGAGAGGACCCTGAAGACCCGAGATCTGGATGCGCCGGCTCTCTTGGTTCCTGGACCCTAGACACTGGAGGTAGACCGAGCAGAGTTCTCCAGAGAACACTGCAGGATTGCACTACACCTTTCCCAGACCCTGTAAACTATCCCTTCACTTGTAAGTTACCCCACAAAATAAACCTCCCTTTTAACTACTTGGAGTGGCCTTAATAATTTCACCAATAGAACACCTCTTCCTGTTGCTGTTAGCGTTAGAGCTTTAAGTTAGCATACAAAGTAGTGGGTTTTATGGTTAAGGTGCTTTCCAGGCAGGCAGTGGTGGCACACACCTTTAATCCCAGCACTTGGGAGGCAGATGCAGGTGGATCTCTGTGAGTTCGAGGTCAACCTGGTCTACAGAGTGAGTTGTAGTCCAGCCAAGACTATATAGCAAGACTATGTCTCCCACACAAAACAAAATAAAGCAAAACACCCAAAGAAAAACCAAACAACAATGAGAATAAGGTGTTTTTATCAGTAGTTACTCAAGTATGTAAGAGACAAGTAATTTTAACCATACACAGATTCCTATGAGCGGTTTGGAAAAGTGACCATCCTAAGTCCTTTTATGGGACTAAATAACCGTGATGGAAGTGTGAAGGTATAAAGGTGAGGGTGGGATGGATTTTACTTATGATCACTGAAGAAAAAATAGAATTAATATTGTGACAGTAATGCACCCCAGCACTGAACAGAAACATGCTATGACCGTGGATGCTTGACTGGCTTACTGTTGGGAATTTTATCAGCATGAAATTGCATTAACAGGTTAACAATGAAAACATGGTCATCCTAAAACATGCAGAGAACACTGAGCAGAATTCACCATCTGCTCCTCTTTAAACATAAAAAACAAGAATCTTTATAAACTGAGAATGGAAGGGGGTCTGCTCAACCTTGTAAAGACATCTACAAAAGACTTAGAAAAATATGGCACACTCTGTACCTGAGCATGGAAATATGTCAATTCTTTTAAATATCAGAAGCAATAATGAATATCCAACTCGTGGAAAGGCTGAATGTTTGGGGGGCTCCATCTCTTGAGTGTGCGCATCCATGGATCTTTCAGCATTGTCTCATGTTATTTTTTGTACCCCATTCTTTTTTTCCTACTTAGTGAACCCTTTATAGCCACTTTCATATTTTGCTTTCTGTAATAGAAATATCTTAAGATTCAAGTCTCAGAACTACAAATATAAAATTATTTAGCATAAGAGTCGAAAGCACAGGAAACTACTGGAGACATAGACAGGGCTTGTCCTTCTGAGTCATTTTAATGGATCAGAGTGTTCCCAATTTCCTTAGGCCTCTCCTCTCTACCTAGAGCACTTTGCAAATCCCAGAATGTTCCAGAACCCACAGCGAGGGCTACACAAATGTGGACTTACTATATTGCCTTCATAGTAAGTCTGTTTTGGGGGGAAAACAGCCATGTACACCACCACAGCTTCACGCTAGTGCAGCAAGAAAAAACTTAGGGCTTAGATATTTGAAAGGAAGAGGGAAGAAGAGCTGTCAATATTAGCAAGATACACAACCATTCACGTTAAAGGTCTCCGGTAATCTACAAACACATATTTCATCATTAATGCGAGGGTATTAGTCAGCTTGCAGTTTAAGATTCTCCCCAAAGTTTAAAAGAGAGAGTTTAATCTGGAGCCAAATATGAGTAACCACGGTCTGGGAACATAGCTGTAGATTACTTCAAATTTCATGCTTCAATGAGGTGTACTAGTACTAGTTTATAGTACAGAATAAAGAAAGGCATGAACCAAGATGAGATACTTTCCAAACACATTGGTGAGAACATCAAAGCAGGGTAATTTCTGCTATAGGGTGCAGTTGCTGTCTGAAGATATTCTCAGCCCTTGGGTTGTGGACCCCTTCAGTCTACAAGCACATTTCAAAGGGTTTACCTAAAGGTCCTGAGGATGTTTGGCCACACAATTGCATTTTTATACCCTGGAAGTGATTTGAAAAATACACACACCTGTAGCTCCGGTATTGGGGATTCTGAGTTGGAGGCCAATCTGGGCTACATAGCCATACCCTTTGTCAAAACCAAAACCAAAACCAAAAAACCATCCCAATGCAAAAATAAAACAAAATCAACAAACTGAAACAAACCTAAGCATTTCCTAGAACAGGGAATCTATGTCTTAAAAACAGATAATCTTACATTTTGGAAAAGTATAAAGTGTTATCGGAATTCATTGTCAAGAAATAATGTTTTAGGTAGGATGATGCAGTGTCTTAGTAGATCACTACATCATTGTAACTGGCTCTTTCTCCATCTGTTGTCACAGGAGACTGAACTCACAGACGGATGCCTAAGGTGACTGGTATGGAGGAATGGGAGAAGCATTCTAACTAGATACTAGACTCTGCAACAGGATGCAGGTAGTGTGTGAAAGGAACTTTTTATTTATTTATTTTTGATCACTGAGTGGGATTGCTCCAGGTCAGCCATTCATTTTGATTCTTGAAGCAACGGCTTTGGTCTCACAGTTCGAAACATCCTGTTAGTTTGTATTCGCCTGTCTGCAGTGATGTGTGAAATATGCAGATGAGAGCGTAATTGCGCATGCCTTCAGAACACGCAATTTTTTTTCCCACTCGAACAAAACATTATACTTCTGTTAAGCACCTGGAGGTTCAGGCCCCACTTTCTTTGACATTGTTGTATGTATTTGCTAAGGTGACACGTGCCATACAGGCGGGGTCAAAGGGGTTAAAGCTACCGCTGGGGTCCCTGAGTTGGACAAGCTCATGTTTTGAACAGAAAGCCCCCCCCAAAAAAATCTACTGCCACGTAAAGAAAGTGAGAACTCTGAGATGGCACCACCCATCTTCTCTGGACCACTCTTTGCAAACCGAGTGGCTTAAACGCTTTTTAGCCCCGAAGGTCCGAAGTCTAACACACCTTTGGGGTTAAAACTTTGGATGTTGACAGTTCTCTGGTACTACCTGAAGACTTTCCATTTCTTTATCATTTCCAGCTTCTTGACCCTACCTGGGCTTGGCCCCTGCTGCTTCTCCTCCTCATGAGAGCCAGCTACCACATTTTGAGTCCCCCTCAAATGGCCTTTCTCTAGCCTCTCTACCTCACCCTTCCACTGTTAAGGACCCTTGAGCTCTCCTAGGCTAATCCTACTTCACAGTCCTTAACTAATTACAGTTGCGAAGTTCCGTGGTACAGGAAGGTACCATGTTCAGACAACAGGTGTGAGGGCACAGGCACCTGGAGGGAAACTGGCCATTGGGCATCACTTCCCACTTCCTCTGCTTGCTCTGCTCTGGCCATTTTCCCACACGCTAGCCTCTGTGCTCACTTGCTCTCCATGGTGTGGAATTGTTGCTAGAGTTTTTCTGCCTGGCCCACAGTCAGGACAAATCTCTATCACCTGCCAGTCCCACAGCCGCTCAAACCCGACCAAGTAAACACAGAGACTTATATTGGTTACAAACTGTATGGCCGTGGCAGGCTTCTTGTTAACTGTTCTTACAGCTTAAGTTAATCCACTTCCATTAATCTATACCTTGCCATGTGGCTCGTGGCTTACCGGCATCTTCACATGCTGTTTGTCATCATGGCGGCTGGCAGTGTCTCTCTGACTCAGCCTTCCACTTCCCAGCTTTATTCTCCTCCTTGTCCTGCCTACACTTCCTGCCTGGCCAATGGCCAATCAGTGTTTTATTTATTGACCAATCAGCAACACATTTGCCATACAGAACATCCCACAGCATGGAATGACTTACACTCTTAGTTCATATCTCTGCTCAGAGCATCTTCAAGGAACCATGTGTCTAAAGCTTGCCCTGTGCTCTCTAACCTCATACTGTTCCTCATTTTTTTTTTTCATAGAACTTCTCTCTTCTGTTGGGGTCTCCTGCTGAAGGTGAGAAGTTGGCCAAATTTGCTTCCTTGGGCCACCCAGAAACTAGCCAAGCTCCTAACACACAGCATGAACATATCAATGTAATTTGCCTCTTCATGTTCTGTGTTCTTCAGTAAACTGGACCCTAACCAAGTATTTTATGAAGATGAGCTGGTTGGTCTTTGAAAATGTATGCCAGAGAATGCCGTGTGTAAAACAGCACATTACCTTTCTGCCCTTTAAAAGCCAGGGCACACACACATTCTGTGGTCAGTAGCTTCTCGGAGACAGCTCCAGCTATGGGGGAATGGGCTTTTCTTCTTTAACTGTGTCAGCACTGGCCTCTGCTGTTTAGGGAACATGAGCCGAGCTGGTATAAAGTGTTTGTGGCGAGAACTACCACCATGGTTGTAGCAAGGCGAGGGTCAGCTGTCCCAAGACAACAGTAGTAGTTGTAGTCCAGGCTTGTAGTAATCATCTGCCTACTTATACAAGCCAAAGCTTGCTGGAAGATCAAGTTTTATGAGGAATTCGTTTATTTTAAAGACTGAAATGTCTGTTTTAACTTGTGAAGTAAGTTTTGAAGATTATGCTATGTTTCCCAGTGTCCCTTCTACTAAGAGAATAGAATAGTTTCAGTCAACAAAAAATATACTTAGGCTGGGCCCGTGGTGGCACATGCTTTTGATCCCAGCACTCGGGAGGCAGAGCCAGGTGGATCTCTGTGAGTTCGAGGCCAGCCTGGGCTACAGAGTGAGATCCAGAACAGGCTCCAAAACTACACAGAGAAACCCTGTCTCGAAAAACTATATATATAAAGAGATTATGCTACTCCAGTGGCCAGATTTAAGCTGACACTAGTTGATGATGAACTCACATGTACTATCAGGTGTCCTTTCATAAATAGCCCTGTTACTTGATGTTTTTGAGAACAGAGATCGATAATAATCAGGACAAAAGTAAGGACCATCATTTTTCCTGCCACTTACAGAATATTTACTGTGTGTCAGTTGTTAAATCCTTCATGTACACAAACATACACATATATCATTATTTTTTCTATGTAATCTTTTCATCCCTTGAAGTCATGGAGCATTTGTTGTTTTGTCTACCCATCAAGAACATTCCTTTCACCCAAAGCTTATTTTAGGAAACTCTTCCTCTGCTCCCACTAGTTTTGGAGATACCGCCCAATTATGGTCTCTTAGTATCTTGGCTGTCAAGGTGAACATATGATCTAGACATAGGTGAACAGACATATCTCAGAGCAGTTCTTTACACGTCAGGAATCAAATCGCTACTGAATAGCCACACGGGGGGGAATTTCCCTAGTACCTACTCAGCCTGATTCCAACCATATTTCTGTCACTTGGCTGTGCCGTGTTCTGACATCCCATAGCTGCGATCAATCACCCACTCTTCCCGCTCAGATGGCGTCTTGAAAACACAGCGGGGAAATGCACACACTGCATTTTTTATCAGGGTGCGGCCCAGACAGTTGTTGCTTTCATTTGTCTTTTGGTCGATTAATATTTTGGTCTTGTGTCACCAGGGTTAGAATGTCAGATGGGCTCCATCTTTTGTGCTAATTCTAGCAGAATATAGGTGGTGGTTTGGAACTCTGTGTTGAGACGGCATTCGTTACTTTTCATCTCGCTGTGACCAAATGCTAGAAAAGGAGCAATTTCTGGGAGCAAGGCTCGGTTTGGGCTTATCGTTGGAGAAGATGCAATCCAACATGACAGAGAAGGGCTCGAGAGCAGTACTGTGTGGCAAGTTGGTCACATTGCGTTTGCAGTTAGGAAGCACAGACTGGACAGGAGGTGGGTCTGGCTTAGGGTCCGCTCCAGGGAGGCTTCAGCTCCTAAAGGTTGCTCAACCTTCCAGAACAGCACCACCAGGTGGAAATCAGGTGCACAAACACATGAGCACCCAGGGGATCGTTCACTTTCAGCTGAAGACTTGTCCTGGGCTAGTGGGAAAGTGAAGCGAAGAAATGAGTTGTTCAAATATTTGACTGCATTTGGATTACATTTTGGACATAGGAAATTATATGATTTTTTTCTTTTTTTCAGAGTGTGCTGAACCAAGGACTTCTAACTTGTTTGGCTCAAAGAATATTTCTGTTGTGATGAGCTCATCTGTGTGTCAAACTAAACTCTTAAATAAGCCTGCTCACTGCAGGGCATTGGCATCTTCTAACACCTCCCTTCTCTACATCGTGTCCAGACAGTCTTACCCTCTAACGATAGGGACAGTGACATGATCTGAATTTAGATTCCGAACTGAATCATTGGTGGGGGGGGGTCACTCTTTTCAGAGAGAGGGGTGTTAAAGCAGAGTCACCCTGAGAAAACTGTCATGCCCCGGCATTGTTGAGCCTGTCTGAGCAATTGCATTAGGGCTCCCATTTCGTGGGTTGGGGGTTCCATTTCTTCATCTTCGGCCTAAGTTACTTAGCAATGACCAACTTAACTATGCGCCCACCATATTGTTTTGCGTGTTTGACTAGAACATTGACAGATTAATAGGAAGGGTAAATAGCAACAGTGGACGGGCCCAGTGTGGGGCAGCAGGATTGACTGCGCTGGACTTCGCTGTGTTTGCTCAGAGGAAGCCGAAGCAAAAGCCTGCTGGGAGGAGGTGACTCGGGTCATGGGCATTTGTTTCTCATCTCTATAGAAAACAATTGTCTCCTCAATGGAAGATGGCTTTTTCTGAATCTACATGGCTTCACTGACAAGGAGGAGATATTCGCCATTCCAGGGTGTTGGCTGAATCACACACAAATGAAAAGGCCACACAAAAATCCAAATGTACTAAATTCCTCAGAGAATCCTTTGATTTAGGTTGAAGGAGAGAAACCTGAGAAAGTTTATCAACTATTCAGTGCCTCCATCCAATATTTGATGTTCAGAATTTTATGAGGTTTCGGAATGATCCAGCCATCATCCCTTCTCCTGGTCCATGAAGGCAGAGCCCTGGACGTCAAGCTCTGTTGAATTTGCAAGCCTTGGTTTAGGGGAAATCTATTTTGACTCAGATTTGTTCTTTGAACTTAGGTGGCTGAGGTGTCTTGAAATAAAGGGAAAGATCTCCTTTGGGTAAAACTGAACTGGCTTCAATCAAAGGCAAAACTGGGTTTCCGGGGGACAATTCTTTGAGCACAGGTGATTTTACATTTTAGCACTAACCTAGTTCTTTACGTTACAGCTCATTTCTAATAAAAGACTCCAAGAGCTTCCACACAGAGTTTGACTAGTCATTCTTGGTCTGTCTTTCCCTGCCCCATTGTGTACGTGTGCACATACATTTGTGTGCATAGATATATAAATCTTTCTTTTAATCTCCTGGGCAGTCTTCTTGAGATGGCAGGCAGGCTGGGAATGGGGCGACATTTGCAGCCTCTCCCTCTGGCTGTCACTCTGCTTTGTTGTGTCTGAACAGATGTTGCTTTCTGACGTCTGCTTCTGCTCCGTTTCTCTCTCCACTGTTGGACTCACGGTTTCCTTCCTTCTCTTCTTAGCGCTCAAGGGTCAGGAGCTGCATGGTAGCATTGTTTATAGCGGTGTCGGAAAACATTTCAGCACCCATAAGCTTCTCAAACGGAAAAACCATCAGGAACTGTCTGTTTCTTTACCTGTCCAACAGCGCTGTAGCATTTGTACCAACACGTGCAGTGCGAATCCGTACTTCAGCGAAGGCGTAGACTGGTTTTCTGCCGCCTCATAATGTCTGGCCTGAGCCTGATGGAGGCGCCCTCACTCATGCCTGGCGTCTGAGTTGGGTTGATTCAAAGCTTCTCTTCATTTGAAACTATCACTCAGTGCCTCTACCCACAGCCTGTTCTTTTGGTGCAGACTTCTCCATAGTTTGGTGATATCAAGGCAGACAGCTCTCTTAGGTGGTGGCTGATGATTCCAAGAATAGTTCTTCCCAGAGGACAAGGAGGAAGCACTGTTGCCTTTAATCACTTAGCACAGAGTTAGAGCACATCACTTTAAAACTCTATCTGCTGAGGCAATCAGAAGCCCACCCAGCTTCAAGCGAAGAGATCTTTCGGTTCATTGTGAAGAAGAATTTGGGTACGTGTTCTACAATTCCAATAGGGTTGAGAGAGAAGAGACTGGAATGTGCTGGGTGACATCATAGGAAGTACTTGAGCATGATCTCCTGCAGATACCTGCCATCAGCAAGACACTGACCCCCAGAAGTAACCTGCCCTTGATCTTAGGTAACCTTTTAGTACAGCTTCCCACCAGACCAAGCTTCCTAATGCCACTTTGCTTTAATTTATTCTGAAACAAGTTCACCTTTCATGTTTCTTCCCCTCCAAAAGGTAAGATCAGAGACCTGCTGGGTGGTAGGAGCACCCTGCAGGGGACGTGTGGAGATTCCGAAACGTCAGTGAGGCAAAACTTACCAAATGCCAGTTAAAATGTTCTTCCACCTATCTGTTCGGTACACATCTTAGAGCAGCCTTTGATCCTACTGAAAACCTCGAGGACCCTGGAGTGAGTGAGAAACAGAAGACTCAGGTTTTAGTTCATCCCCGAAGAGAGGCCGAGGCAGAGAATTTCTCCCTTGGCCTATCACGTTCTCTTTGAAGTCACTTACATTTTCCGATGACCCATTTTACCGCTGTGCAAATGGGCTAAATATATCAACTTTATGAGCAAACCAGGCTATTTATAATGCATTTTGTAGTTATAAACAAAAACAAGTGACTTTAGATATGTAATTGTGCTTGCCAATTACCTCAGGTTGAACTTTCTGTGTTGGTGGGAGTGTGTAATAAATATGAAGCCATCCCACGCTGCCGTGGAGCACACTGATTTCGGGGCCCTCCTGAGCAGCTGTTTGCCTTGCCTTTGTGCATTAGATATATTGATGAACTTGTGCATCTGTTGATCCCACTTCCAGAATCCATCCTACGCACATTATTAGACCATGAGGTCGAGGGTTCTGTCCAAGGATCTTTATGACAGTGCTGTTTATAGTTACTCAATAACGGGAGCCCCCTGACTTTCCAATACCAGAACATTCTATAACCTACAGGTTATGGACAACAAGAAGTAAGGCTTTCTGAAGACATGCTTGTATAGGCTTTGCGTAAATTAATTTAAATAAGAATCAAAGTCTACCTAAAGGAAGAATAAGCAGGGACTGATGGAAGAGAGCGCTATAGAATTATTAGTGATCTTGTACCCTTCTGGGGTGTCTTTTTTATTAAAAATACTTATTTTATTTTTTAATGGGTGTATGTGTGTGTGATCTGTGTGTATATGTGTATATGTGTGTCTGTGTGTATGTTCGTGTGTATATGTGCATATGTCTGTATGTGTGTCTGTCTGTGTGTCTGTGTGTATGTGTGCATGTGTCTGTATGTGTGTATGTCTGTGTGTATGTGTGCATGTGTCTCTGTGTGTGTGTCTGTGTATGTGTGCATGTGTCTGTGTGTGTGTGTAATGTGTGCATGTGTCTCTCTGTGTGTGTCTGTGTATGTGTGTGTATGTGTGTGTCTGTGTCTGTATGTGTGTCTGTGTGTGTGTCTGTGTATGTGTGCATGTGTCTGTATGTGTGTCTGTGTATGTGTGTGTATGTGTGCATGTTTCTGTATGTGTGTCTGTGTGTATGTCGGTATGTGTGCGTATGTCTGTATGTGTGTGTGTCTGTGTGTATGTTGTGTGTATGTGTGCATGTGTCTGTATGTGTGTATGTCTCTGTGTGTCTGTGTGTATGTCTGTGTGTATGTCTATGTGTGGTCTGGGCATGTGTGTCTGTGTGTGGTCTCTGTGTGTGTGTGTCTGCATGGCTGTGTGTGTGCACGTGCACACACGTTTCAGGTGCCCATGGAGGCAGGAAGAGGTCACTGGACCCCGCTGGAGTTCTGAGGTCTTCTGAAGAGCAGTGTGCTCTTGTAATCACTGAGCCCATCTTTCTGTTCTTTCAAACTCTAAATGTGTATTAATGTGTATTCTCGCTGCAGTCAGGAAAGAAAAGGAATGGTGTGTGCGGCTGTCTGGCATAACATTTTTTTCCTTGTAAATACCTTGTACAAAAGGCGGCTCAGTAGGTTAATGCTTTCCCTTATCCACTCACCTGAACACCAGTGGCTGCTGTCCAGCGGTGCCTCCTCCCTCCCCTCTCCCCATCTCGCTGATTCCCACGGGGTGGGGGGTGGGGATTCCCATGCTAAGGACTGGCTTTGCCATGGAGGAGGACGGATGGGCTGAGAAGGGCAAAGGCAGCCAGAATCTCCGTCTGATCTTTGGGCTGCTGTGGGAACCTGTAGCCACAGGACAGCCCCAGGCCTCCATGTGGCCTCCTGCTTAAAGACCTCAAGCCCTCAGGCTATTAACTGGATTTTACCTGAGTAAATCGCCCTGCATTTTGAGAACGTTAATAAATTACCGGGAAAATTCTGTCATCCCGAACACAAACATCTTTCAAAGGCTTACTCACTTCACTGGGCTTTGGTCTCAACTCAAGATTTACCCGTTAGCGTTAACAAAAGCATAAACTGAATTTGGAACCGCAAGGTAATTTGCCCTTAGGGTGGTTGATCTGGCCCCCCCCCTTACTCCCCAGAGAGTTAGTCCTGTGTCCAAACCGGTCCAAAATTCCCCAAAAGACAATCAGGTTTGTGTGGGCCGAAGAGGGAGAGCATTCCAGTGTAGCTCCCTCCTCTTGAACCTGAAGAATGGAAGAGATTGCCCTTTCGTTAAGAGGAAGATAAATTTGGATTTAAAATAGGGAGAACTTGTTACCTTTAAAGCTCTGATCCAGGGAGGGACTGCAGGCTACACATTGTAGATAATTTGCATTACGAAGTTTCCTCATTCAATTACCATCCTGTCTATGGATATAATAAGCACATGCCTTAATGCTTGCAAATCTGGACAATAAATAGCTTTTTAAAACTTACGGGTATGAAAATGGTACAGTTGACTCCTCTGAAAACATTAGCTTTTTGTATTGTCTGTTTATTATGTCTAATTATTGAAGGAAGGCTCAATAAAGCCAGGAAGTAATGAACTTTATTAAATAATCACAGTATTCAGCATAACTGTTTAGTACACCGAACGCTGTATTGAGGTTCCTTCTCCTAATGCAATCATACTCACTAATAAGGTACTTTTCAAGGCATCTGCTATGAAACTTGACTTCTTTTGTCTTGGTTAAACTTGGTGTTGGTATAGATTATTTATATCTTGAAACAGATGCACCTGCTCAGAAGTCAGGCAGCATCCCCGGTAGAAAAACAAAAGAACATAGCTTTCTTGGAGTCTTTTCTAATGTGTCGATGATATCAGAGTTAAGCGGACTCCTTCTGAGGGGTCCCAGGTTCTGGTTCCAGAACACGGAATTGGACAGGGATTCCTTGCATAGCATCTCGATGCTTGCACAGCAGGGACTTTCCAGACATGCTCCATCTGCACAGGTGGTGGATCTTCGTGCATCGCGTGTCTCCTTGCATCCTGAACACCCATCCAGAGCTGTGCATTTTACTATTATAAGGAGCCCCAGGTTACCTGCAGGCACTCTGAGGACCTCTGAGCCTGAACCAGTGGCTCTGTGGCTCCAGACAGTTCTAGTTGGCCTCAGCAGGTGTAGCGGCTTCCCTTCTTTGCCAACCATCTTTTCTGTACGCTAATTCTGTAGCCTCTGGATGGGACCTTCTGCGTCTCACTTTACATTATTCTTCTGAGTCACATATAGCAGAGTGCCCGAGCTGAGGGCTAAATATTTATCCACAGAGAAAGAGAAAAATCTCTGCCAAAAGATATGAAGCAAATCCAAACCCGGATCTGCCAAAAGCTGCAGGGTATTGGCTTTTAGTGATAGGCTAGGCAGCTGCTAACTAGGAGATCCTGAATTCAGCATGACGTTCTGTGTCACTAAAAAGCGAATATTTTGGCAGTGGGCACCGTGAGCTTGTTGAGGCTTAGAGCTTCAAATCTCCTAGTCCAGTATGGAGGAGCATTGAGCCCAAGGTCCAGGGGCAATCGAGAGTGTTAGGAGAGACGTAGAAGAGAATCCCTGTGTGTAATGGACTTTGTGGGACAAAGAGTGAACCCGAAAGTGAACTAGCACCCAAAAGTGCTAAAGAAGAAGCAGGGTCCCTGATAGAAATGCAAAACCTTTTGTCTTAGCTCCAAAATATCGACAAGGGATATGTCAATGGGCCCAGCAACTTATTTGATGTGTTGTGTTTATTTGTTTTTAAATTTATTTGAATTTGTGTTTAAGTGTATTCATGTGATATGTTTCTATGTGTGAACACATTCATGCAGGGACACATGCATGTGAGTGCCTATGTGTGGAGGCCAGAGGTCAACCTCGAGTGTCCCTTTCTCAGTTGGACTTTACCTTATATTTTGAGACAGGTTCTCTCACGGAACCTAGAACTCACAGATTTGGGCAGGCCAGGCTGGCCAGCAAGCCCCAGGCATCTGTCCATTTCTACTTCGCTGGTGCTGGGATACCGCCACACCTTTAACACATTTATGTAGCTAGAGTTTTCCTGCCTGGCCCACAGTCAGGACAAATCTCTGACATCCGCCAGTCCCACAGCCATTCAGACCCAACCAAATAAACACAGAGACTTATATTGGTTACAAACTGTATGGCTGTGGCAGGCTTCTTGTTAACTGTTCTTACAGCTTAAATTAATCCATTTCTATTAATCTATACCTTGCCACGTGGCTTGTGGCTTACTGGTACTTTACATCTTCCTTGTCCTGATGGCGGCTGGCAGTGTCTCTCTGACTCAGCCTTCCACTTCCCAGTTTTATTCTCCTCCTTGTCCCACCTATACTTCCTGCCTGGCCACGGGCCAATCAGTGATTTATTTATTGACCAATCAGCAACACATTTGACATACAGACCATCCCACAGCACATTTATTTATTTGTTATTTGGGTATCAGTAATTTGAACTCCTATGTTCACGCTTACACAGCAAACACTTGGCCGCCTCGCCATCTCCTCAGCCCTGCAGCTTAGGTTTTAATAAACCCATTGGCCGTGCATTGCTATGTAGTGCATTATGTTCAAACTCGGCCTCGGAGGACAGCAATTATTATCATACAGTTTTTGAGGGGCTAGCACTGGTATCTCCAAAGCAGGTGAGTCGAAAGGCTCCTCTTCCAGGCTTGGGGTCCTGCACAGGGCTGCTCACTTATTTCACTGTAAAAGAGAGACACTACTTATAGTTTATACTTCAAGGGGAGGCAACACAGGGGCCATATTGTGGGTGGATTCTAGAAGGGGGTCCTCAGGAAGGATCTTAGAGGCTGATCACTGCCAAGCCCTCAGGACACACTCATGCCTGCTAAAAGGCTTTTTGTTTGTCTCATATATCCCTTGGAATTTACCAGTAGCTAAGGCTGGCCTTGAACTCCTGATCTCCCTGCGTTTGCCCCTAGGGCTGGTATCTGAGGCCTGTGCTACCATACCTTGCCTGCTAATGTTTTAGATCTGCTAAGTTTCTGCAAGAAGATACAGGAACATTTCGCAAACAGCCAGGGTGTAGGGGATTTTGCTCAGAAGGAACTCTACAGGTACTACAGGCTACCATGGGAATATTTTAGGGTTGGCTTTGAAATTCTTGGGAGGTTGTATCCAATTTTAGGAAATTTACTTATTCATTCCATCTCATACCTAGGTTGAGTATAACTATTAAATCTCATTACATCTCATTACATTCATTACACACGAGTACCACAGTGTACTTGGACATTATATTTCCTGTTTTATCTTACTGTATCCTGTCTTTTGCTTCCTATTTTCCCCATTCCATTCCGTTCTCCTTTGTTTCACTCCATTCCATTTCACGTCACTCCATTAAAATAATCAGTTCCATTCCACCTAGCTGATTTCATAATGGAGTCTGTGGTCATGACTATCAGTTAAAACTTCCATTTAAAGAAATTAAGAATCCGAAGAGCATGGGGTTAGATGAAGAGGGAGAAAGATGTAGTCTTGGTAATATAGAGACTTGAGGATCCAGGCCAATTGCAGGAATCAGTGATTTCCAGTTTGAAGCACCCACCCAGTGTCAGGTACCATGTTAAGCTTTGTTATTTTGTAACCTGTCTAATTTTCACAAGGACACAATTGCATGCCATTTATTTACAGCTGGATAGCAAATGATTTCCTTAATGCAGAGGAAACTCAGGCTCGTAGAACTTAGCCACTTTCGCCCGATCTCCCCAAGATGGCAAGTGATATGATCAGAGCTCACACTTTTACCGTCAGAGGCTCCAAAGGCCTAGTCCTTAGTCCATAACTCTGCGTAGACCACAGGACATAAGACACAAAGATGTCAAGGTACCAAATTTAGGACAGTCTCTGTGGATGGACTTTCACTAGTGAGTACAGCATTGATTCTAAGATCTCTCCGATGTTATGTAGCTATCAGACCAACAGTGTCCTTACAGATGTACAAGCAGTCTTGTGTGTAGAAACCCAGAGAGGTTGCATTACTATACACTTAGACTTTAAATTAAAAAAAGTGAAAACCGATTCATTTTTATTTATATATGTGAGCGTGCATCTGTGTGGGGTTATGTGCAGGTGCCCGCAGAAGGCAGAAGAGAGTGTCTAAATGCCCTGGAGCTGGGCTTAAAGGCAGTTGTGGGTTCTGGGGCCTGAGCTCTGGTCCTCACAAGCGCAGTTAAGCACTCATAACCTCTGCACTGTCTCTCTATTCTCTAACCTGTGTGGGAGTTTTCAGGATTTGTGTGTGAGTCTGGGCGGTAGAAAGGGCAGAAGGAGCGATAATTTATTAAATATTGTGGAATTATGAGGACCTTCTTTTTCTGACTGTAGCTGCCTTTTCTTCATTGGGGCTGAGGCTATGTTCTGCACTTTATCAAGAGCAGAAGTAACTTGGCTTTGTAGATGATTTTAGGGGGTTTAGCATATCTGAATCTTAAACTCCACTGAAACTACTTTGGGTCTAGATTAAGCAGAAAAGCAAAAAGATTAGGAATGAGATTATTTCTCTTTTGAAGATCCACTTTGCAGTTTTCATATCTTATATGCACACAGACACATGCACAGACACACACACAGACATACCCACACAGACACACACATAGACACACATACACGGAGACACATAGACACAGATATACACACATGTAGACACACACACAGACACTCACATAGACACACTCACACAGATACATGCACAGACACATATACACAGAGACACATAAACACACACTTAGACAAACACAGAGACACACAGATATTCACACATAGACACAGACACACAAAAAACCACACATAGAAACAGACAGACAGACACACACACACAGTGTAGGAATTGAACCCAGGGCCTTAGCTAGCACATGCTAGGCAAGAGCTCTACCACTGAGCTCTACCCATTGCCATGTACATACATTTACTTTTGAATGTGAAGACATCTCTGGGAGGAAAGAAGGCTGGGTAGTTCTACATGCAGCTTTCTATTTGTGGAAATGGAAAGGCTGAAGGTTCAAATGTATAATATGGAGGACTGGATGTGGGTGAAGTCATTCACCTCAGATCTCAGTTTTATGTAGGGGGGAAGCAAAGCTCAGGCAGGTCGACCACTTGTCTGACGCAGAAAATACATGTAGAGTTGAGGCAAGCCTTTGGGTTCCTAGAATCCCACATTGGAATTCTTCCTGCCACACCCCAGTAGCTCCAGTTCCATGTGTCTAAGTGCAGACACCAGGACTAGTCTAACATTGGTGTCCACACATCTGTGAGTGTTATGGAAATGTTTTGCAATGCAAAGTACGTCTGGAAGGCCGTCCTTGCGGATTTCTTCAATCAGGAACCTATTGTTCAACTTCTAAGTGGCACTTACAATTTCTCGGCTCTCATCTGTAAGCCCAGGATATTGCTTATCCTCGGAAGTGGACAAAACAGAGCAGGAGTGTGCTGTCAGGGAATTGTGAAGGTTGTCATTCACAAAAAGGAAGCAGCGATGCAGCCTGGGAAGAAACGAGACCCGTTTTCCTCGTGCAAGCAAAGCGCTTAGATTGCTTTCCGTTTTGCATTCTCTCTTGCATTTCTTCAAGGGTATGCTTGAAATGACATATTTATGTGTGGGTAAGAGTCCAGAATCAAATCTCACCATAATTCAGTCAACAAGGCACAAAACTTTGCTCTCATAAAACATTGCATCACTTCACTGGAGGTCAGTGGTAGGCAGTGTTTTAAAACAGTTTATGGTGTCACAAAACCCACAGGAGCAAAGAATTTACTTAATGATACTAAGGTGGCCTGCAGCAAATCTTCAACAGACTATATGTAGGAAATTCCAAATGGTCTCAGAAAGTGACTCCCTTACCTGCCTCTGCCCTGCTCCTCTCTGATGCTAAGCATGCAGTCTTGTCAGAGGACTGGAGCCAAGTGCCAGTGACCTTACATTCAATGTCACACCGTCTCATGGTTTCACAGGATGTGACATACACATTTATGCTCACATACACATATATTTAGTGATTAATGTACAGCTGGGTCTTCTTAGTCTGTTTATAAATAGGCTGTTTATAACTCAAGACACATTTTCTCATAGAAAATGTCTGCCCCCAAATATTTACCACATGCCAAAAGCTGAGCTTTTAAGCAGCCCAGTTGTGTATGTAGGTTCTAAAGATAACTTCAGAAACCTAGTGTAAGTGTGAGCGTGTGTACAAGCTCACGTACGACACTAGTGCACGTGGACGCTCAAAGTCAACACTAAGTGTTGTTTGTCAAGAGCCACAGACCTTGTTTTCTAGACAGTTCCTCACACTAGTCTTGAGTTCTCTAAGGACGAAGCTCTCTGGCCAGTGGGCCGTAGGGATCTACTTGCCTCTGTCTCCCCAGTACTGGGATCACAGCGGTTGCTGTCACATCTATTTTTTTTCAATGTCAGCTCTGACTTCAAGTCCTTGTGTGTGCAAGATAAACACTTAACCACCTGAGCTGTCCCTGGCCCCAAGGAACCTTTTAAAGTAATGCTGTCCCTTGCCTTTCGAAGAGGGCCGTCTCTCTGTGCAAAGCTTTAGAGTTAGCCTGAGACTCCAATTCTCAGACTTCAGCTCCGCCCTGAGCAGAGATGGTGTGACAGAGGCCCAGGCAGGCAAAGTCATTGCCAGTCCTTAGGAAACATGGCCTCCTTGGGGACCTAGGAAGTAAATTTCCATAGCTTCCTCCATCAGCGCCTCTTTTTCTCCAGCTGTGAAGACAAACTTAAAGTAAAGCAGACATTTCAGAAAGAAATATTTTCATATAGAAAGTCAATCTGTGGACTGACCAAGACTTTAAGCAAAGCAATCCAAGGGCTATTCTTGGTCAGTGACCAGTGCAGTAGGTTCATTGGGTGGCCTTTGGTGTCAGAGGCAGAAGGTCCCTGAGGAGGACAGTCTTTCCATCATTCCCTCCTTTCCTCTCCCTCCCCCAAGGCTCAGGGTTTTCCCGGGCAGGTGGCTCCTACAGCGAATCGCTCATTTTATCCATCTTTGTTTTTTGCTTCTCAGAGGATTTGAACTTTCCCAGAAGCCAAATGTCATTTTTTAACCTTTCAATGTGTAAGTATAAAACGGGACTCTTGTTCTCAAGTGTGAAGGTGACCTGCTCAAGTTCTCTGGGTTCTGTGACAGGGACTGGTTGCTAGTGTATAGCTTCCTTGGTAAGACAGTACTGCACGGAGCCTTTGACCCATCCAAGGACCTGGGAGCCAGCTTGCAACCGCCATTAGAGAAGAGAACTTTTAAAAAAAGTGGCGTGTGTGTGTGTGTGTGTGTGTGTGTGTGTGTGTGTGTGTGTGTGCGTGCGCACACACACACGGGGTAGAGATCAATGTTGGTTGTCCTCGTTTACTCTCTACCTTATTCTTTTAGACAGGGCCTTTGACTGAGCCCGGAGCTTACCGATTTAGCAAGACTAGCTGGCTAGTAAGCTCCAGGCTCCTCCTGTCTCTGTGTTCTTAGCACACTAGGATTATAGGTGCGTGCCAATCACGCCTGGCTTTTATGTGAGTGCTAAGGTCCAAACTCAGATTCTCATGCATGGCAAGACATCTTTCTGGCCTGAGAACTTGTGTTTAAACACAGAGGTTCCTGGTAGAGACGAGACTATTAGGTAAGCCTGGTGCTTTCAGTACGTTATTAAATGAAAATTCATCTCAGGCAGATGATTTGATTCCTAAGGGGCGAGGGTTAAAGACTAAGCAATGTGTAGACCACACACATCTGTTAGGAGGCGGAGCCTGTGTTAATGGTCTTGCCTTCCCACTCCCCACACCCACCCTATTTTGCTACATGCCTTTTTGGAGAAAAGTTTTGTAGTGAATTCTTCAAAAAATTCTGTCTGTTTTTTTTTTCCTTAAGAAAGAAAGCTTGAGACAAACCAGTTTCAGAGGGTGTCGAGAGGGCAAGGCTCCCCCACAGTTCTTTGGAGTCCCCAACTCCCTGTCTTCATGTGAAATGTCTCATAATTAAAAAGCACAGACTCTGTCTGTATGGACACTGAGTCTTTTCAGTAGAAACTGGGACTCCAAAAGTGGTTATTATGCATGGATGTGCTGCACGAATTAGATTTCTGTGTCTTGACTTTAATGGCCCTGTCTAGATATGTGATTAAGCTTTTTGTTCTTTGTCTCAAGATGAGTGGTCAATGGAGTTGCGTGGTTTTAATTTCATCTGAAGTGCAGTTGGGGAAGAGGTAACGAACAAAGCCCGTTGCTTTTCTGTCTCTTGCTCAGTCACTGTGACCGCTGTTGCAATATTTTCACGTCTTGTTAAACAGTTGGAGTGATATGAAATTACGTGATGAGAGGTTTTTGAACACAACATGGAACTTCTAATTTAAAAATATAGGACACAAAGAGGTACAAAGAGTGAATTTTTACTTGTGTCTTAAGCCGCATCCCCAAAAGACAGAGTTACAAATGTGCAGCCTGCAGGAAGTGAAGGAAAACACAATTTGATATAAAATTGTAGTTCCCTATCTGGGATCATCGGTTACTATGACAACTGATTCAAATGCTGGAAAGACCCAAGCAGTTTAGGCAACTTAACTAGCTGTTTCTGACAGTATGGGAACTAAATATATTTTAAAAACAGACACACGCAGGTCCCATTGAGTGGCCCGGGCGACACAACGGCGAGGCATTGTTGTGACAACCCGAGGCTTTGCGCCAAAGAATATAGTTTAGAATCAACAGTCGCAGCCCGGAGAGCAGGCGCCGAGGCTGCGGCTCCTCCCTGCCGTGGGGAAGACAGTTAGGGTTAGGTGCTCCCAGCACCCCTGCTGAATGAACCCAGGCTCCCCTTGTCCTCATCTTCAGACCACCAAGAACGGGGTCAGGCTACAGTTGGAGGACACAAGCCGGGAAAAGGGAGAAGCGCCGTTCCTAATAGATGCACAAGTACCTGCCAGGGGCTTATTTTATCAACTCTATTAAAAATGACTTCCCCTCCTTTCTTTGGGTAATGATAGAGAAATTTATTCTTATCTGCACGTTCAGTTGGAATGATAAACTTGTAGATTTCTCCCTTTTATCATCAGGCACTGTTAGGTAGAAAACAGAAAGCAAATAAACACAAGCAAGTTTCCACCGCTTTTGTTTATTTTATGTGTGCATGCACGTTCGTGTGTGCACATGTTTGAGCATGCATGTAGAGGCTGGGGGACGGACAGCCTCGGGTGTCATCACAGAGACAGGACCTCTCATTATCCTGGAGCTCACCAATTATATTAGACCAGCTAGCCATTGAGTTCCAAGTGCCTGTGTCTGCTGTCCTAGAGCTGAGAATGAGGTCAACATACCTCATATTTTAAAAACATGGATTCTGGGACTTGAACTTAGCTCCTCAGCAAGCCATCCTCACCACCCCCAGCACAGTTTCCATGTTTTTAAAGCAGCATGGCTCAAGTTCCATGAACACAGTAGTTCTTTAGCACATACTTAGGTACAAAGTATTTGAGGAGAGTCCAGAGGAACGAGAGGAGAAGCTAGATGAGGTTTCTTCCCTCTGTGTCACGTGGACTTTTTAGGCTTCTAGGAAATACATCCTCAGGATAGTGGTTGGGGGCAAGTATTTTCCTCCTTCTGAGGAAATTTTCAAAGCAAATTCAATCATTTTCAAAAATGAGAGAAAGAAAACCAAACACAAATCACTGAGCAGAAGGGTTTCCTAGACTGCTCATTTATTTAATAAAGGAATGTGTAAGAAACACCCTTAAAATCTGTGAGGTATTTTCAAGAGAAAAAAGACAAATGAATTCAGATGGAATTGGGCAACGGACCTATTTCTGAGGCTTGGCGATACACCTCAACCTTGAAGCAATTATTGGTTTTCATGGAAATATAGGCTGTACCATATGGGCAGGCAGACATTCAAGGCAACTAGTGTTCCTTTCCCTTATATTTTGCTACTAGTTCTGTCCTTATGGGTGTTACAGGCAATTCACACTACAAAAATGGCAAATACTGTGTTAAAAGCCTCTCTAGCCACTTCCTCTGGTCGTGAACAAGACATTTTGTAAAACTATGGATTTTTGAATTTAAATATCAGTGTATCACATCACCCATAGAAAGATTCTGATACTGACTTTGGCTTTTGACAAGGTTTTGGAATTCTATCTAACCTCTAGAAAATGTCCCCAAAACTTCAGAAGCCTTTATGAGCTATGAGGCACTGTTTTGACGCCATCAAGGGAACAAGGAAGTGCTGGACAAGCAGGAGACAGGGCCTTGATGATCCTCTTCCTGCCTTTCTTGTTTGGAGTTCTAAATACTAACAGTGGAGTGTGTGGGGAAGGCACCAGCCTGAGACCAGCAGGAGCTGTGGGGAACAGCCCGGCTGCCATCCCTTTCCTATTCCCGTTCCTTTCCTTCCTCCTCCTATGGATGGATTTAGTCAGAGAGTCCGTTTACTCCTGGGCAGAAAACCCATGGTATAGCATGCTTTAGATGTCTCCTCTGCAGTGAAGTGTGGGACATTCACAGCACCAGACCTACCCTCGAAATGTCTCCTCGACCTCGGAGGACCAGACTGCCATGAATCCCAGGTTTCTATTATCCCCCACCCCTGACGTGTGAAAAACGAAGCTGCCGCCACTACCTCGTGTGTTGGTTGTGTATTATCAAACCCCTTCGCGTGGATAGGGCAACGGTGTGCGGTGAATGTGCTCCACAGGAACCCTGGGAGTCTTAGTCGTGGAAGTTTATCTTGGAAAATGTAAGGAAAGAATACTGCGGTTCAACAAGAGGGCTCAGTGGGTCTAAGTGTTTGCTGTCAAGCCTGGCAACCTGAGTTCGATCCCTGGAACCCACATAGTGGGTACCTGTTCTGCCTACCTATGACCTTGAAGTAGCTGCCTCTGGGGTGTGGCCTGGGGGCTACCCTTGAGACCTAAGATGCATGTAAGCCAGTTTCTTCTCTCCCTTGTGGGCTTCGATGGTACAGACTGACTCAGGCAGCCAGAACAGTGGAGGACAGTACCTCGGCCGTCCAGGACCCTGTGACAATTCTCCTATCCTGCTTAGTGAGTTTTCTTTCTTAATAAATTTCTTTATCCCTTAAGCAGACTCCAGTGGACTGCTCCCTATACCTGATGCCCAATGTGGGGCATGAACCCACGACTCTGAGATTAAGAGTCTCCTGCTCTACAGACTGAGCTAGCCAGGCTATCCTTTAAGCAGACTCCAGTGGATCTCTCACTATAAACAAACAAACAAACAAACAAACAAACAAACAAACAAACAAAGTAGATGTAAAAAGAGACTATTCTGCAAGTGGATTTTTTTTCCAGTAGAGAACAAGCAGATGTTTTTAAAGTTCTCTTTGTCTCACAGTTATCCCATGCTTGAAAGGATAGCAATTAAAAACAGCACAAATAAAATCAGCAATGAGCCGGGTGGTGGTGGTGGTGGCGGCGGCGGCGGCGGCGGCGGTGGCGGCGCACACCTTTAATCCCAGCACTAGGGAGGCAGAGCCAGGAGGATCTCTGTGAGTTCGAGGCCAGCCTGGTCTACAGAGCGAGATCCAGGACAGGCACCAAAACTACACAGAGAAACCCTGAAAAAAAAAATTGCATTGAAAAAGAGGCTGTAACTGTACATATAGAAGTCAGAATGACTATGAGAAAATAAAAACAAGTTTATGTCAATAACTCAACTGTTAAAATGAAAACATTATAAAGAACAGAACGTGTAAAAGCCTTTGCACAAATGCAATTTTACATAAATATTTTATAAAATACTAAGAAAATCCAGAAAACCTTATGGTCATGAGCTACATTAGCTAACACTCTGATAAATACTTTAGAAGGAAAAGAAACCATTTGAATTTGGCATAGTCTTACAGAAAAGTTACACTGTAAATTCAAAGAATAGGTTAATCTTAAGCAAACTTCTCCACAAACTTTGGGATGTTTCTTGTATCACATTGACTGTGAAAACTCTACATTTCCAATTTTTAACCTCTCCCTAAATGTATGCCATTTGTAATATGACTTTGGGACAGCTTGTCCCCAAAGAGGTGGGGTCTACTTCCTTAATCCTTGCATCAGGATTAGTTTCATCAGTTACTGTAGTGATTATAAAAGGTAATGGAAGGGATGGGCCTGGAAATGGTGATGTGCTGGTCATCGCCAGTGCCTTGAGAGGTATCCCATGCTTTTGGACTCCTGATCCATCCATCATGTATGCATACCTTGGTTGGCTTGTTGAATGTGAAAAACACATAACCCAGTCATCCCATAGGCCACCAACTGTGAGGCAGATAAATAAGGACATCTTAGATGATCCCCAGTATCCAGCACACAGACTTACCAAAAGGCCAACCACCTCTAGTTTAAATTATGTGAATTTTCAGCAGATCCTTGGACTCATAGGGAATTCATGCTTATTGTTGGAAGTCATTAAGTTTCAAGATGGCTTTTTCAACTGATGGAAAAACTAGTTTCTACAAGTGGGTTGCTAGTAATACAAAAGCCAGAAGCATGTGATGTGGCTTTTCTAGCTGGGCTTGCTTCAGAGGCTGGAGAAACGGTAAGCCAACTGTGGCAAAGCCAGAAAAATGGAGATAATATTGTTATTGAAGGGTGGCCATTGATGACATATGGTAATACTTGCTTGTATAAACCAGAAGAGAGAAGATGACCTATAGACGCTTGGATTTAGTGATGTGGGTTCTCAGGCAGAATGTTGGAAATGGCATCTGGTTGCCCCAAGCCGTGCAAGATCCAGTCTGACAAGATAAAGAAGCGGTTAAGGAAGGACGGTTCGGTTTCTAGACAAAAGTAGAGGGCATATAGAAAGCAGAATTGCTAGCCTAGAAATAAAATGTATTCTATTCTCTCTGCTTGGCCAACGTTTCTTAACTTTAAATGGAACCTTGAGGTGTGAATAAACTCCAAGTTGAGTCCTTCAGCCTGTTTATGTAGACTATGCCGAGAAACTTTAAGTGGTGCCACATAGATCTGTTAGGTCATTGTCCCAAAGTAGAGTCACATACCCCAAGGAGAAGTCTTAGAAACAGTGGTTGATTTTTTTTTTTTTTTTTTTTGTTTTGAAAAATACATTTGAGTGGAGTTGGGTACGTTGGAGCTCTTGAGGGGGTTGTACCAATCAGCTCCATCAATCTTAGATAAAATAGACTGATGGGTAAATTTAAAAATGACTTCTGGCCCTAACTTTCTAGTAGATGGGGGAAGTTTTTAGTGTCCAGCATCAACCACTTCCCCCGCCCTCAAAGACACTTTATGCTACTGATGAAAGAGTAAGTGCACCCCAAAAGGAAAGACAGGAACCGTGGCAGAACCAGTGGGCAGAACAAGTAATTACCAAGAACAGCATATTGGGGAGACTGCTCCGGAATAATGCTGAAGCCTAATCCAAGCTGTCTCCCTTCCAGAAGGGATGGGGTTTCCCTGGCAACGTCCCTCAGTGAGGTTTCACAGGTGCTGTAAAACACCACCGGGAGTTGACAGAGATAACTGATAGGCCTCCCTATCCTGAGTTATGAGGTTCATATAATTTTTATACTGAAATTAGTCAAAGAAAACACAGTGATAAAAATCACAGAGCATTTTAAAGAATATTAGTATGAGAATTTGATCCAAAGTATCAGCAAACTGACCTGAGAACACTCATCAATGCAACGTTGGCTTAATGCTGGAATGCCAAGCTGTGTGCTCTGACTTCATAGCAAAAGAATAATACAGATGGGAACATTAAAGAGCAATCTCACTGTCCTACGGAGCATGAGTGCAAAATTCTAAACACAAATCTACTAAGCCAAACCCACCATGTTAAATATATTTCAGGGAAGCGAGGTCGACTTATCATGAGAAAGACAATGAACTCACCATACTAAAAGACTAAGCGAGAAATGTAGGGAGTGTGCTTCTGGGTAACCATGGTGGACCAGAACTGCCCCTTGGGAGCTAGTGAAGGAAAGTATTAGAATAAGAAAAAAAAAAAACCAGACTCTTCAAAGCAAAAAGGGCAGAAGAGTCTCGGAAATCCAGGAAGAAAGTGAAGGGAAACCTGGAGGAAAGAAAACCAAAATGATAAGATGAGAAGATGGATGAGGTGGAGAAGTAAGATGAACACAGCCTGTGCTTCCATGTTCTCTGGTCAGAAGAAAGCATAAGTCCCTTCCAAAGGGGAGCCAGGTGTGAGACAGGCAGACAAACCCCAGTACAAGCCCACAGCCCTCCCAAGCCTCAAATCCAGTCTAGCTGTTGGTGAGACACTGATACCTACAAGTGTGCCAGAGAGACGGGGTAGGGGAGAAAAGAAGGGGGGAGAGAAAGAGAGGTGTGTGTGTGTGTGTGTGTGTGTGTGTGTGTGTGTGTGTGTGAGAGAGAGAGAGAGAGAGAGAGAGAGAGAGAGAGAGAGAGAGAGAGAGAGAGAGAGAGAGAGAGTCCCACTTGTCAGTCAGTATGACCAGGGGTTGGTGCCTGGGTGCCATCTTGACAGAGTAGGGAAATGGCTCCATGGGGAAAGTATTAAGCAATGGCGAGGACGCTGGAGTGGATTCCCAGAATCCATGTCAAACCAGGCCTGGTAGTGCACGTCTGTAGCCTCAGCACTTCTACAGCGAGAGCGGAGACGAAGTCGGGAGAAGCCTGAGAGCTTGAAGGCCAGCTAGCCTGCCTTGCGTAGTGGTGAACAATAAAAGCCCTGGTCTCCAAGGGAGGGTGAGGACCAATATGTGAGGCTGTCCTTCGACCTTCCACGTGTACCTCCCCCTCCCCCCAGTGATTAAAAACCTAGAGCCACACAATGAGAGAACCAATTCCTCCCCTCCAACCTCCCAGCTACCCCGGGCTCTTGTGACACTGTTCCCGCGATATGAGCAAACGTCTACTTACCCCAGGTAGGGAAGTGACGACAGTCCAAAGCGCAGATACCACGAGAGTCAGCCTGGCGAGCGGATGACTCCTATTGTGGTTACTCACAGGAGCATGGGTGAAGGGTTACCTACAGAGCTGAAAGGACTCAAAGCCTACCCCCGCATGGGTGACAGCTCCTGAAAGCTGGTGTTCACTGCATTATCTGCAGGCAGCTCAGAAGGCGGAAACTGTTCTCTCCAGGTGGCTCAGGTGGTCTGAGCCTTTTTCCTGGCAGCTTCGCTGGTCTCTGTTTCCTGTAGGCAGTTCAGATGATCCCTGCTTCTTCCAGGCAGCTTGTCTTGTCTGAGGGTAACTCTTCAGAAGGCCTCAGTACTCACAGTGCTTGGGTAGGGAGGGGCCTAATGGAGCTGTAGTTTCAGGGACTTCTGGGGAAGCTCTTTTAAGTTGTTTACTTCCTGAGCTTAGAGGGCTTCCCTGCGGGATGCAATGTTTCACCTCCTTGCAAACATTCTGTGTCTCAATGCCCTTCCCTCCGAGATGGATGGTGTTTAATCTCAGGAAAGTGCGGCACAACAGCCTGAGAGGTCACAACAAGCAGCAGGTCAGGGAGCCTCCGTTTGGCCTTCCACAGTCCCAGGGTGAGGGAGGCCCAGAGAGCCCCTGGTGAAGAGCAGGGGGACCAGCTGAAGGGCGAGGGACCTGGTGCAGGCGGGATGGCACATAGGGACAGATAGCCTCACCTCACTGCTCACAGGAGCAGATCTTATCGACCGAAAATAACACGAAGTGGCAAGCTCAGGTCAGGAGAAGGAAAAACAAAAAAACAAAAAAAAGCCCAGAGCCACCTTTCTGTCGTTCACAGCTGCAGAACCCAAGACCCGTGCCGTTCCGTGGCGTTTTTGATACAGCCACGTTCTTTTTTCAGATGAGTACCCAGGCGGTCTTGAAAGTACGGGGACGGGACTTCTGCCTGTCCCTGACCTTACTGCTGTGGTTAGAGACTGTCCTTTCCCACCCAGTTAAAACGTCCCCCTGCTCTCCCCGGCCCCCAGGCTGCAAAGCTAAGGTTGACCAGCAGAGGTCTCTGGTGTGCAAAGAAGAGAAGCTACCAAAGTGGAGCCCAGGGGGAGACCGCTCTGGGGGACGTGAGAGCCTTGTCCGACCCAGAATGTCATAAACCACAGGACGACCAGGGGCCCACAAGATCAGCCGAGCGTTCCAGCCTCCCAGAGTGGAACCGCAGTCTCCAACTTAGCTGCTCTCTGCTCTTTGCGGCCCTTGTTCTCCTTTTGCCAGTTTTTACTGGAGTTTCAGCAGCATTTTTTTCCTTTATTATTTTAAAAGACTATATTTTACTTATCACTCCCCATCGTACATCCATCTAATTTTCTTTACAATTTTAAAATTATTGGGCAATGTTTTTCCTTTTTTCTTAGCTTTCTTTTTTTTCTTTTTGCCCCTGAGAAAACTACGTTTAGTAGTATTTTCACTTCACCTTACTGATTTAAGAATTTCCTTATTCATTTTGTATTCTTCTTATATTTATCTAATTTTAAAACCCTTTTCACCACAAGGGACTTCCCCACCCCCCCGCTGTTTTTTCCACTTTAATCTAAATAGTTTTTAATTTCATAGTATATTCTACACTAGTTTGGCCACTTTGAGTTTTTGTGGTCATTGATGATATATGAGAGAACTGTAATTAATTTTAAGTGTCCAAGAATTGATTTCATGAGAAAATTATAATTCGTTGAAGTATGTCAAAACCTGAAATAAAAAAAAAAAACATGTTCATATGGAAGATTTAGAATTATCACTGTTTCATTGATGAACACTTTTTGCCTCAGTTTTAGACATTTAGACTCAAATGTGAATGTGTTTTAAAAAATAAAACTAAATCAGTGTTCCAAGTTTGAGGAATCAACAACAAGCTATTCCTACATGAAAATAATTTCTGGAGGATTGAGCTGTGTCGGATGTCAAGATTTGTTACAAATGGGTAGCAATTAAAAGGCCATTATAGCGAAGTAGCCCAATGGAATAGAAGAGAAAGCCGTAAATATGGAACCTGCTGACTGGTAGAGTTTGCATTATACAGCAGAACCCATCAGAGAGTGGGCATCACGTGTAAGCCATGGAGAGCAGTGGCTGACGTGAGGTGAGGAAGCCCAGGGCATAAGTTGGCTGCTTTGTGTAGTGATGAACTAATCTATAAATAATGATAGGGTGACTGATTGCCTCACAGGACAAAGAAAGTTGATCCTTACCTCATACCATAGACTTAAATACCAAATTACCTCACACCAAAAGACTTAACTATAAAACGGTAATACACTACTGCTGGTATAGGGCTTATGAGATGGCTTGGCCAATGAAGGCCCAGAGATACCAGCCCTGGTGATCTGTGTCTGATCCCCAGGCCTAAATAGGGATTGTACACGAGGAATACACTCTGTTTATTTAAGCACCAAAACAAAAACCAACCAAATAAAAATCAATAAGAGGAGGAGGAGGACACAAAGAATCTGGGCAGAGCTGGCACCCAGCAAACATCTCAATAGGAAGGCGGGTAAAGGACTCGCAGAAACTTGTTACCAAACAACCTGTCCTAGTGGTGGCCAATGAGGATATGAGGACAGTCATGAAGTCAAGAGATGCAGGGGAAATTTAAAATGGCATAGAAATAGGGTTCTCCTCCGCCAAATTAAGTAGGATGTTGGTCAGGCGTGAAACAACCAGCATCAGTACAAATTTGTGTATCACTTTTGAACAAGTAGGTATCATATGCTGCATATAAACGTGTGCAAGCTTTTATGGTTCACTAATTTCATCCCCAAATGCCAACCTTGGAAATCCTTGCACATATACACAAGGAGGTAATGTTCAAGAACACAAAAGCATTGCTCAAAACAGTAAAATGAGCAAGTCCTCTACTGGGGACCACAGAGTGAAGTCTTAGGATGTAATTCTGGATAAAATGTGGTATGTGTTGGCCTTTCTGGTTGGCAAGATGGAGGAAAATGTCTTAGGAAGTGGTTGCGAAGGTTGATAGATATTGGCTAAGATCACAATGGCAAAGACTTCTACCAGGACCCTGGCTTAGGGGCTCTGCCTGCGTTAGTGTCTTCTGCCTCATGGGTCTTTCTTCTCCTCTGTAGTATGAAACTACTGCCTGCTGCTAGTTAGTTTTAGCAGCAATATAAACAGTAAGAAAACTGTGACCAAGTGTTTAGTAAAGCTAATCTCTCTTGCTTAGGTGTTTGAAAGAGGAAGCTCATGGTGTTTGACATCAGCTTATTCCAAAACACAGGAGCTGCTGGTCACACACTCAGCCTGTGCACGCAGCCGTCTCTTTCTTCCTCCTCACCTTCACTTGCAGTTCTATTCTACTGTTAGCCTATAAGCTCCTGCTAGCCCCTGTCCTGCCTGCTGTTTGGTTCTTAGTACCCTGGGCAAAGGCTGGCATCTCATAAGCACTTAGAGAACATTTTCTTCATGGATGGATGAATGAATGACTAAAAAAGAGAAATTTCCAAGACAATTTCCCTTTAAAACAATTTGGAAAAACCACACTTCTTTCCCTCTTCAAAATGCCTATTATTGTTTAACTCACTTTCTTTTATCCCAATGCATGTGATCTGATTTGTTAGAAAATAATTTAGTATATATTAGGATGGGAATAAAATGTTGATGCTGGGGCATCCAGGGAACAGTGGCATCCAGTGGCAGATACAGGGCTGGCTTGGGTCACAGCACAAGGAGCAAAGACAGAAGAATCTGGACCCATTTGGCAGATTGAAATGTTAGTGAGAGCACTTTCCAGGAAAACCACCTTGTCCTCAGCTCCCTGAAGGTCACGGGTGCCCAAAGCTGCAGTCTGTCCACCTGCACAGCTGCTTCCTTATGCTTGAGAGTACCATTTTCCACAGACTGCCATCCTGTGAGGCAGACATCATCAGTCACAGCCCTGCTTTTGTATGGAAATGGCATCCATGTGAACACAATTGTTATGGTTAATGGCTAACATTATCTTATTGGAGAAACCTAGAGACATTCACGGATTTCAGATTTATATTTACAGAGGTTTATAATAAAAGTGATATAAAGTATTAATGCTGAAAGAGGTTAGGAAAATACAGAAGGCAAACAAGCATCTTGTGGAAGTTTTAGTGAAGGTACTTTTTTTTAAAATGGCCAAAATTCCATTTTTATTTTTAAGAGAGAATTTCATTTCCAGCAGAATCACGTTGCTGCCTTTTTCTTCAAAAATTCCTGCCCTTCAACAGCATATTTCCTGGATCACAAGTGCCCCTTTGAACAGGACAGGGGACAAGAGAGGAGTGTTGCTGGGCCCATTGGAGGATGGGTTTGCATCCCATGGTTTCTAGATCCTTGTCCATCATCGAAGTTTCTGAGGACTCTGCCGTGATGAAGTCCAATCATTTAAATCCAACTGAAGCTCCCTTGGTCTCTGCTCACAGCCTCGTAGGTTGCTGCTTCTATGTGGCAGCTCTGAGGAGGTGCTTGGGGGTAGAAATGAGTGAGAAGTATGGGTGTATGAGGGGCAGGAGGAGGCAACAAGGCTTTGATATGCACGAAAAATATTTCTTAAAGTAACTTACCTTGAAATCGCTGTTTCACTTTTCCTTTTTAAAAATTATTTATTTATTTTACATCCTGATCACAGTTTCCCCCACCCCCAATTTCTATGTTCCTATTCAGAAAAGGGCAGGCCTTCCACGGATAATTACCCACTTTGCCTTTTTAATGATCAAATTTTAGTTTGAATGTTTGAGGCATGGAGAAAAAAGGTCACAAATTTCTGTAGGATTTGGCTAAAAAGCTTATGTTTTTGGCTGAAATAACAGTAACATTAAATTGTGGAGCCGTGGACAGCTCAGCAGGTAAAGGCGCTTTCGGACAAGGTTCGACAACCCGGTTCCTTTATCAGGACCTGGGTAGTGGAAGAAGAGAAGCCCTAGGTTTGTCCTGTGACCTCCATATGCATGTTGATACATACGTCATTCTCTACCCCTATAAACAGATATTGAAAAACTCCAAACTTGTAGCGGTCCATAAGAAACTGGTACACTTTCTTTCTTTTTCTTTTCTTTTTTCTTTCTTTCTCTCTCTCTTTCTTTTTTCTTTTTTTTTTTTTTTTTTGGTTTTTAAAGACAGGGTTTCTCTGTGTCGTTTTGGTGCCTGTCCTGGATCTCACTCCGTAGAACAGGCTGGCCTCGAACTCACAGAGATTCTCCTGGCTCTGCCTCCCGAGTGCTGGGATTAAAGGCGTGCACCATCGCCACCCAGCTTTACTAGTACACTTTCTTAGAGAATATCTTCAAAGGTTTGTCATGACCTTGTTACATTACGTCAGGAGACACTTAACATCTATCCAGACACCTTTCTGTATCTTAAGACTGGTAATGTATTTGGATGGAATCAATGCAATCTTCACATTGTAAACCCCCTTTCATTAGTGACTTCAGGATCTTTTTTTTTTTTTTTTTTTTTGGTTTTTCGAGACAGGGTTTCTCTGTGTAGCTTTGCGCCTGTCCTGGAACTCACTTGGTAGTCCAGGCTGACCTCGAACTCACAGAGATCCGCCTGGCTCTGCCTCCCGAGTGCTGGGATTAAAGGCGTGCGCCACCACCACCCGGCGACTTCAGGATCTTTTAACATCAGTTTCTGCATTAATGGTCACAAGATAACAATCACCACACTCTATCAGAAGTTCTGCAATACTGATAGTATTTCTACAAAGAACTTTGGCTTTAACTATCTGCATAGCCTGGGACAAGAAGGATAAGGAAAAGGACAGAGAGTTTCTCAGTTTTTTAATTTAATGAGTATCTGTTGGGTCACAAGAATTATGATGTGTTAGGGACACCTAGTAAGCAAGCATATCTACATTCTTCTGCTAGGAGTTTATAGCATGGGGAATACAGTTGATAAACAATTACTACATGGTGTGAGGTAGGAAGCCTGAGTTCTCTTTGACTCCTAGCTTGAGGTGATTGTTATTGTTCCGATCTACTTTATAGAAAGTATCCATCTGTTTGAGATGCTTTAAAAACACCACCAATTAGAAAGCTCAAGTGAAAGAAAGTCAAATGACGAACAATGGCCATTAAAAGCTTGTGTGAGGAATCCAGCTGTTCTTCTTTGGGCACTTTCAGTTGGTCAGGCTGAGTAATGTGTGTCTGTATGACTTCACCTGCAGAATGAGTCAGAGTGTTGGCCTTATCGTCGATGCCATTACCATTTCCTGTTTTAAGTGGGAGGGGCTTGAGAGGCAAATGATCTGAGTTGTCTTAACAAATTAGAGCCGGGTGCAGGATTTAAGTCCAGAGTTCACAGTCTCGTCATACTATTTTTTCTGCCCAAGACATTGGTGTTTTATTACTGGTCTTTATAAATGGTTTCCCACTAATGCAGCTTGGTGAAAATAACATGGGCTCTCGATTAAAAAAACAAAAACAAAAACATTCTCCTCGCTGGGCGGTGGTGGCGCACGCCTTTAATCCCAGCACTCGGGAGGCAGAGCCAGGCGGATCTCTGTGAGTTCGAGGCCAGCCTGGACTACCAAGTGAGTTCCAGGAAAGGCGCAAAGCTACACAGAGAAACCGTGTCTCGAAAAACCAAAAAAAAAAAAAAAAAAAAAAAAAAAAAAAAAAAAAACATTCTCCTCCATCGCCCTTTGTCCTGTGGTATTGGTCTTTCGATGCCCCTGGACCACAGTGTCCCAATTCAGAAGGCAGAAACATTTCCCTGCCAGTGAGCACGCTGGTTGCTTTGGGTGGACACCTGACCACCATGTCTGAGTCATGAAATTCATGATAGATGTTAACTAGGCTACCGTCTCTTCCTACCTTAGGCATGTTTTCATATGCGGTAATTCTCATTAGATGGGTATGTGGGCAGCCATAAAGGTATGAAGACAGATGGACATTACTTCGGAGCCCACAGACCCTATCCAGTGTGTAATATCTTCATCAGGTCCCCTGCACAGCACTTTGTGCGCTCATGATGTAGGAGAGACATGAGGAGGAGGAGGTACCATGTTCAGGGCAGGCTCTAATCCTGTTGGAGATGCTCTCTCAGGGCTTCCTTTCTGCAGGGTAACTGGTGTGTATGTATTTCAGTATGAGGAATCGTGATATTCTTCCTTCACTCACCAATCAAAGTGGCCTTAAGGTTGTCCCACATAGAAAATTAAGGCAAAGATAATAAACTACCTTTATTATACACTTTGAAATCCAGCTTCAGGAACTAAAATAGAATACTTTTTTTTAACAGTGAAAGACAAAGAAATTCCACCATAGGTTATTTATAAATGTCTGTAGATCTCTCTGGGGGTGTAATTCTCACTTGTTATTAAAGAGGATGCTGAGAGTTCTGACTTCATTTGGAATTTTAAGTTATCACAGGTTGGGTTTTTTTTTCCTCTGAAACTCATTAAATTTTAACTAGATGCACACTTTCTGTGTTGAACTGTAGGGAAAGACATATTTGGAATATCTGTCAAGTCTGTTGTTGTTACTCATAAAAATATGTCTAGTTTTAAGCCCTGGAACACGGATCTGCTTGGAGGTAGCACATGTCATCCGGCAGGGGAAGCTCCTGCTCACACAGAGGAGCCCAGAATCTTCTCAGAAGTTCCCTGGCACATTAATACTCGAAGGCCGGTTTGAAAATTTCCCATTCAACTCCACTAAAGAGTTGCGGGGGGGTGGGATGGGGAAAGAAAAAAACACTTATCTTAAAGATTCATGATTCAAGCGGCCGATAGAATCTGCAGTTTCCATAGTGCTGGGCCCTAGATTTCCCTTTAATGTAATTAAGCCTCAAGATTTATGAATACAACAGGCCAGAACTTGATCCGTGTTCGTTTTCAATTACTGCAGTGAAAGGGCCCTATCCAGATGTCTCTATTTATAACATTCAAGCAGGCCGGGCAGGGGCTGAGGGGGGGGCGCCCAAATTGTCAACTTGTTAATTCTTCACAGAGGGTACTCAGCTGAGGTCCTGGCTTTGACCCCGTGACAAAAGGCTAGAGGCCCTGGGGGCGAGGGCATCAATGCTTCCAGGGACAACACGGTGAGCCCCAGGGGTCACTCCCTCTGCTTTGTAGGTATTTCTGTAATAATGGGGTCCATTCCTTATTTTTTATTTCTGTTACAGTTCTGGGAACATGGAAGGGTGAAAAAAAAAAAAAACCTGGCTCGAATGTAGATGTGAAAGACAAACATATAGAATGAGAGCATCAGGTGTCCCCGGCAACAGTAACCAGGATAAATTGCTACAGGGAGAACCCACAGTATGCAGTGACCCACATAATCGGGCCTATTTTGGGAGCATTGTTTTATTTTTCTTTTGAAGGGTGTTGTGTCTTTTTTTTTTTTTTTTTTTTTTTAATATTCCCAGGTCTACAATTTAGTTTTGCCAGGATTATTAGAACCCAAGTGTCTTTTCTTTTGCCACAGTTACAGGCTTATTTCTTTTTTGAGCAGGTTTTCAGCCACCAGAAACCCACCTGCTAGGGAAGCCTAAAATATTCTATTTTACTCCCTTTTATTTTTTTTTTTCTTTGTAAAAGATTTCTGTGCTTTCCAGGACCATTCTACAGGTTTCTCAGACATGCGCAAAGTGTTTTCTTACATGAATGTGGATGTCTGCATGGAGATATCATTTTAAAAGGAAAATCCCAAACAGAAGGCTTAGAAATAAGAGCCCAGCGGGGAACGCAGGCCCACTAATGAAACGGACCCCATCCAGTAAAAAGCCCCAAATCCTACCCATGCTTTTCCTTGGCGGCATGTGTCTAGTCCATCATTTTATTTTCTAAACTCCCAGCCCTGAGTTGTTACCTTGTAAACAAGAATGAACTGGGATATTGCGTCTGTGAAGTGATAATTGGCTGTTACATTATCATGTGGCTCAGCCACAGCATGGTTGGCCGATTCCCTTCCAACTCAGAAAGTCCACTTCTGAAAGGGACTGCAAATCTTCTTGGTTAGTCCCTTTAAATCAATTTGGGGTTTTTCTTTTTTCGAGTCATGACCTTTACAGGCCTCAAATTTATTTCAATGAATTTAAGCAGATTTGAATAGAACAAGGGCTTGTTTAAAAAAAAAAATCGAGCTTCCACCAGGTTTAGTCCCTTGATGCCCTTCAGCGTGACACCTCTCTTTCTCTCCCTTTATTTAAGAAGTTATTTAATAATTCAGTACCAAATCCAATCAAGTTCAAAAACTTCATTATCCATAAATGTGCCCTTCTGGTTTCAATGAATATACTTCAGATACAAGCATCATTTCTAACCACCAACTCCTCCTCCTCCTCCTCTTTTTTTTTTTTTTGAAAATGAATGTGTACCAGACACCCAGGACAGGAGCTCGGGACTGAAATCTCTCTTGATTAATCATTCCTCCTGGAAATCTGTGGTCTGACAGTTGTAGCCACTCACCTGGGTCTTGCAGAAGCATGCATCGCTCTCTAGCTCACCCGTTAGTCGCACGCTAGGCTTTGGAACTGGCTTGAAAGAAGGCACAGTATTTCCCCAAGTTTTTCAGACTTTGCTTGGTTCTCTGCTGCTTCTGATTGGTTCCACCATATCGATAGAGTCAATTTTGTTGTCTAAAGTGTTTTTAAGTTACACTTACTTGGCCTTGTTTGTCTTTTGAAAGAAATTAAGAGTTAGCTTGGGAGACAACAACTAATCATTAAGCTTTAAAGAAAAAAAAAGTGGGGGAATTTTCAGCAAAAACACTGAGAAGAGTCATCTTGACCTCGCTGCAGAAGGTAGACAGGATATTTAAACTAGAAGTAGGATCAGGACATAGGAGACGTGACTGGTGGTATAGGAAGTATGGAGAAGACAACCCTTACCCTTCCAAGGCTTTTTGATAATCTTCCAACCCACTACGGACCATGTTATTAACAGTGGTAAAGACTCCAGTGACCCCAACTCTTCAGATTCCACCTACCCAGAATCCTCCAGACTACACTTCCAGCTCCTCCAGTCTGCCCAGCATACATACCAGTCCCGTGGATCTATGTGTGCCCATTTTATTAACTTGATTATTCTAGCTTGACCTTTGGCCTTCTTAGAGACTCCTATAAACTCAAGATTATCCTCTGGTCATTTACACTCTGGATCCCCTCTGGTGAATACCTTGCTATATCTTGTCAAACAGTGCTCAAATCCTAACATTAATTTATAATCTTTTCAGGTTCATTGTCATACAAACGTGTCCCACCTTTGACATAGTGACACAATGATGTCATCCACAAACCTCACGCTTGAGAACTGTGCATGCTTAAGTACTTCCGTTTGAAGTAAGTTTACGGTTTGATCACTGTGTTGATCACTGGCCAAGGGTTGGGCATGCCGCCTTCTCCATCATCTCCAGCTGTTTGCTGCCTCGACATCTCTTTCCTGCAAATGCCGCCACCTCTCCAGACTGCTTGTGGGTCTCTGAACGCACCATCATCTCCTTGTTGAATGCATAGCTCCTCTGCATAGCTTTGTGTTCTCGTTTGTCTCCCATTCAGACCCAAGTTTGGACAGTGATTTTTTTTTTTTAGGAAGTCATATAAGGTTGTTTATCTCTTCTTGTTTGTGACTCACCTGCTTAATTCTGTTTCCATGATGGGCTCAGACTCACGGAAGCATGTATAGAAAGAGCTCCCAATTTTCGACAGTGATAGATATGAGCAAGATGAGCAATATGGCTTTACAAAATACTATCCAAATATTAGACTGAAAATGAGCTTCAGAGCCATTTTATTTTATTATTTCTTAATTCAAAAATTAAATTATTTTGAGAATTTCATATGTGAGTATTATGCTCACATTATTTCTGTGACCCCCTACCCCTTTAATTTCTGTGTCATCCTCAGTTCCTCTCAAATTCATGACCTCTTTAATTATTCTCTTTCTCTCTGTCTCTGTCTGTCTCTGTCTCTCTCTCTTTCACACACACACACACACACACACACACACACACACACACACACACATACACACCACACACACTCATGCATGTGTAAATACAATCTGCCGAGTCCATTTAGTGTTGCTCCTGTGCACGTGTTTAGGGCTGACCTCTTGGGATTGGCTAGACTGTTGGGGACTTGTCCCCCAAAAAGATTGGTTCTCCTCTTTCAGTAGTTAGTGTCTGTGTCTCTTCATCTAAAGGCCGCCTAGTGGGCTTCCCACATCCATATTGCCCTGTCACTCCAGTCACTTTGAAATGACTGTTTCTAGCCCATTCTTAGCTGATATCATATACACAAGTGCCCACTACAGAAAACACATGGGTATGAGTTGTAGTTGGATGTTTCTTGGGTCCCACCATGCCCCTGCAGTCCCATGGCCCTCTTATAGAATTGTTACTCAGAAGTTTATATTAATTGTAACTGCTCAGCCATTAGCTCAGGCTTATTACTGACTAGCTCTTACACTTAAATTAACTCATAATTCTTATCTATGTTTTTCTTATCTATCTTACCTCGTGGCTTGGTACCTTTTCCCAGTTCTGTCTGATCATCTTGCTTCTTCTGTATCTGGCTGGTAACTCCTGACTCAGTCTTCCTCTTCCCAGAATTCTCCTTGTTTGTGAGTGAGTCATCCCGTTTCTGTTTCAATGTAGCTTCTTAGGATCAGTTGTTTGCTGGAGATCAGATTGTCGAGGTGTTTAGTGGTAGAGAAGGGTAGGCTGTGTGTACCTAAGAAGAAACAGCGTAAGCTTGCTGGGGCCTGGCTTTTACAGCTTGGCTTTGGACAGTAGGAGATGAAGGCTTAGGAACTGATGGCCCTAAACCTTGTATTTTCTACAGTTATAAAGATTACTGTATTAAAGTAAAGATTAACACAGTAAAGATTACTGTATTAAAAAATAGCTACTGAGAAAAACTGTTTTCTCAGTCAGTCAAAGGAAGATATGGTTATATAGTTAAGAATTAGATCTGGGTTGGCATTAATTAAAATGCAGTTTCTGTGTATTAATAGCTTTTGGCTATAAGACAGGTAGAGGAACAAAGTTAACTTCAAAATATCTTTGTGAACAAAGCTGGATTAGTCCAGAATTACAGAGCTAATTGATGTTCTTTTTAAGAATTTTGCTCATTGTGTGAAATGCGGCTTCTGTCACTTGAATCTTACGCAATGACACGATTCATTCATCCAGCCAACTGTTTAACTACTCACTTACCCAACCATTTATCTAGTCACTTGTTATCTTCTTGCCCAATAACCTGTCAATCCCACAATTTCTTTATGCAGTATCTTTTTTTGCCTCCCGACAAAGTGATTATTTATTTATTTTTGTATTAGACTAAAAGTTACATAAATCCGAAAAATATCCGAATCTAGGTAAAGTTACACATTACTTAAATATGAAATGTATTGTGGGAAAAGAATCATTAGGATATTTTATGCTTGTGTGAACATTATGGAGTATTAAGGAAACTTAGATCGCACAGTGTAATATACACCTATCCTGTACGTAATATGTCTTATGTAAGTTCTCTTCAGTACAAAGTTTTTTCCTCATTGAGAGGATTCTAAAGACACACGAGGTTATCTCTCTTCTCAAAGTGCTCAAAGCTTGCTTTATTTTGTTCTTTGTTCTTTTTTTTTTTTTAAATTTTTATTTCCAGAAGAGGGCACCAGATCTTGTTATAGATGGTTGTGAGCCACCACGTGGTTGCTGGGAATTGAACTCAGGACCTCTGGAAGAGCATCTAGTGTTCTTAACCTCTGAGCCATCTCTCCATCCCTCTCTTTGTTCTTTTTTTAACAATAGATTTATTTATTTATTTTTATTTTATATGTATGGTGTTTTGTCTCTTTGCATGTCTATGCATCTGTATGCATACCTGCTGCCTGCAGAGGCCAGAAGAGGGTATCAGCTCTCCTGGAACTGAAATTATGGGAAGGTTGTGATGCCATGTGGATGCTGGGCATTGAACCTGAGTTCTCTGGAAAATCAGTGCTTTTCACTGCTGAGCCATCTTCCCAGCTCCTTTTTGCTGTTGTTACTCTTGATTTTTGCTTTTGAAACAGGGACACACTGCACTGTGCAGGCTGGTCTAGATACTGTCATTCCCTTGTCTTGGCCTCCTGAGTGCTGGAGTTACAGGTGTAGACTAACCCATGGGCTTCTCTGTGAATGTAAATATGTCTTGAATCATGATGATTAGGATCTAGATGCAGATGAAGCGAGATGATAGTTGAAGGGAAAAGTCAGAGTATGAATGTCACACCCTGGAAAAGCAAGGAGAGTAGAGGGGACAGGCAGAAGGGCTTGTGGGGTTGGTAAGAGCAAGCAGAGGGGAGAATGCTGGCCAAGGTTGAGAGGGTGGTTTGGATAAGGAGCAGACACCCTCATGCCTTGAGAGACGTTCAGAGACTCTTTGTGATTTCTGAGCAAGGCAAGTAATATGAGGTTCAACTACTCTTTAGAAGGTCAATCCAGGTCTCTCTTGTAGATGGACACAGAGATCTTTACAAGCTAGTTATTCAGATTTGGGTCACTTCCAACACTCAGACTGTTGCCATAGCGAAGCTTGGGGGCTTTCCAGTGAAAACTATTCAGTCTTGTTCATATTTTAGGGATAGAAAAAAGAAGTTGCATTTGTAATGCTGTGGTTTTCAGTGCACATTCAATGTTGACTTTCTCCTAAGTGTTGCAGAGATTCATTTGTATGTTCAGATTGTTCTTAAGCTGGTACTTTGGTACAGGGACATGAAAACACTCGGGTGGCAGAGTGAGTGGGGGGGATACAGATGTGCTCAAGCTTAAGAGTGGGGAAGGATAGGCCACCTTTCTTAGGAAAAGAACTGGAACCTGAAACAAACCTGTTGTCTTTGTACATAGTGATTGTAATATCTTTTATATACTGCATGCAAATATGTATTTAGCTCAGTGAGAGAGCTTGCTGTAAAACCCAGAGCTCAGGGTACAGCAGGTTAAAGCAGGGGTCAGGAGTTGAGTTCAGTTCTTAAGGTCACCAACTTAAAATCAATTACAATAATGCAGAGTGGGGAACAAAGATCCCTTTCACTGAGCAGTAAAGCTGTTAGGTCAGGACTAAATACCCATCTTGGTGGGTACAAAGCAAACTCCAAGTTAACTGTTAGACATAATAGCAAACACAGCACGTAGATGAGTGAGTTCAGTCCTGTTGTGTGGGTGGGGTGCAGTGGGAAGTGCATGCTTTCCTCAGTTTCAAAAGTGTCTTAGATCCACGAAAGCATCAATCCTGCACAGCTCCACTGAAAATGATTTTTAGTAGCAATGCAGTTTGTCTGTCTGTCCCCACCTTCCAGGAAAAAATATGTCTATTTCCTCACGTGTTAAGCTCTGCCTATGTTACAGGCTACTCTTCCCTCCCCGATTCCCTGATGCACTAAACCTTTTGGTTTATGTAAGATTCTGATATATTCTGAATGTTTTATTGGCTGAACAGGCCAACCAAAAATATATTGTAATCAGAAATGCTTTTTAACATCCACACTGCTTTTCTCTAAAATCCTGTATTACTTTTTAGGCACATACTCGCCTCTTACTGAACACAAATTTTTATTATAACAAAACTGACATCCTAGCACACACTTGTTGTATGCCTTACACACTCAGTTGTAAAAAGCCAAGACACACTCTGAGAAAAAGGCCAGGTTGCCCCAGCAATCACCTGTTAAGATGTGTGAATGCATCAGAGAAGAACCAGGAAGCCGCACCAGGCAGAGGGGATTTCTCTTCTTGGAAACGGGGAGAAAAGAATACAATTTGGCACTTTCTCAGCGTGGCAGCTGTGCCTGTCTCCACAAGAAAACGCCATCAAGCAATTTGCGAATTCTTGTTATATAATTACTCTTCACTTAAGGTGACTATTGTGTTCTGTCCCTCATTATGAATATCTTGTGGTCTGATTTTTGGCACATTTAATCCTGTTCAAAACCAAATTAAACTCCTAAAGCATATGTTACTGTAAAGCTTGAGTCACAAGCCTTCCGTGATATTTTGCAGAAGGTCATCTGGAAAATAAAAACCCAGAGCAAAGTAAATCGTCTATATGCCCATAGTGTGTCAGCGGCTGCACTGACTTATGGCCCATCATTATACAAGTGCCATGTGAGGATGGGTGTTGTTTTAAGGGACTACAATGATGACATCACCCATAGCCTCACCTCTTACCAGATTTGGCTAGATGGAGGACTTCTTGCTTGCCTAGAAAATCAGACAAAATCATCTTTGGTTAACCCCACACGGTACAAGCTGTTTGCTCCTGGGTGTTGGCAGAAGTGGGAGTTATTTGTGAAATGGGCTCTCTGGTGGCTCTTTCTCATTTGGGGTACATTTGTGGAATAGGTGAGACTGTGTGAAGGTTTGGTTATGCCACAGTGTACTAATTTCAAAGATTTGACCAGAATCTGTTAAAAAAAAAAAAAGGACCTATTTTTTTCGGAACAGGAATACTTCATCTTAAAGTCTGAACAAATTATTTTCCCTTGCACAGTCATTTTTTGCCCATCCCCTTTTGCTCTTCCTGAAGTCTGTGTTATCTCTAGGAGTCTTAATGAGCTGTCTAATTCCTTCAGCAAGGCAGACCTGTTCCTCGCCATCTCTGACGGGAGCGTCATGGTGCTCCATCCGGGCTCTACCAGGTGCTAGCCATGTTCTTCTCTTCTGGAGAGACTCAGTACTCACAGCTTTCTTCATGCTGCTGTGGAGTCCGGATTATGCAAGAATTATTTAATTCTCTTACATTTTATAGACACCATTAGTTGACCATTGTTATTTCCCATTAGTATTCGTATATTTGGTTTTAATCTTTGGGCATGATTGCATTTTCCTCCCCTAATGTTTAAGTAATTTATTTCTAAAACATGATATTAATGATAATATTTACACATACTCATACCACTACGAGTTTTACTTACCATGTTTATCATCTGACACCTACTTCAAAGACTGTGATCCAATGTGTTAACATGTATAAAATGTTTGTTGAAGCTTGGGGATTTTATAAATGGCTGCTTTTGTTAGTCTATCCTAAAGGTCATGGAGCTGGCAGAGGAGGAAGAGACAAATGTAGCATATTAGACTCTTGAGTTTAGTCTGTTTTCTCCGCAAACAACATGTGTATCCTGTGTCAAGGAAAGCCAAGTCCACTCTAGTTCCAAACCTTCACTCTGAGATGTGGTCTCATGCTGTCTGGGCTGGTTTTGAACTAACAATGTAGTGAAGGATGATCTTCATGAATTTCTGATTCCCAAGTCTCCACCTCCCAAGTGCTGGGACTACAGGCTTCCACCTGTCGTATGCTGGGTCTAATATAATCTTCCTGCATGCTTATGCTACATGCTAGGTAAGCCCTCTCTCTACCAACTGAACTACGTCCTCATCCAAAGTACTCTTTGGTGGGAGGGATTTGTCTCTCTGAAAAGTTATTACAGTTTATCAGACAACCACATCCCTGTATTTGCATGACAGAACCATTATTTGTTCATTATTGTTTGGCTGAATTAGAATATACTTAGCATTCAAATGAGTAAAATTAAATCAAAACGGTCTCGGTGTTAAGTGTGTTTCTCACTTTGATTCTGAATGATAAGATTTTACTTCTGCTCACTCAAAGGTTAAAAATTTGGACTTAGTTAGAATGTTAGTCTGCTTTATCTTGGAGGGTCAGATGGTGTTCTGTTGCCTTGGTAACAAGTCCAGATGTGACACACACCTGAGTGTAAGTATAGTCTGCTTAATTATGCTCAAAAAACTCAGCACAGTAATTAATGTTTGTTGCATTGGCCTCCCAGTCAGTGAACAGCAGGGACTGTACCAGGTTTTTATGAATTGTATTTAGAGCAGAAGTGGGATACAGAATGGCAGTATTGTGTTCCTAAGTCTCTCTTTGTGTGTGTGTGTGTGTGTGTGTGTGTGTGTGTGTGTGTGTGTGTGTGTGTGCGTGTGGCATGTGTGTACTTGTCATAGCCTGTTTAGGCTGCTATAATAAAATTACTGGACTGGGTAATGTATAAACAATAGAAATTCATTGCTCACAGTCCTGGATGCTTTGAAGGTCAAGGTCAAGGCACTTGGTGATTCAATGTTCTCTGAATATGATACTTCATTGCTGTGTCCTGTGACAAAAGGGGCAACAATTTCCTGTTTAGGATTTTTTATGAGGTCTTTAATCACATTTGTGAGGTGTTGTTTTTTCTCTTTACTCTTTGAGGGCTCCCAAATAATTACACATGGAGACTTATTTCTTATAAATGCCTGGTCTTGGCTTGGCTTGTTTCTAGCCAGCTTTTCTTAACTTCAAATTATCCCATCTACCTTTTGCCTCTGGGCTTTCCCCTTTTTTTTCTGTATATCTTACTTTCATTCTTACTCCACCCAGCTATGTGGCTGACTGGCTGGCCCCTGACATCTTCTCCTCCTTGCTCTCTTACTCTTCTCCCTCCCAGATTTTTCCTTCTGTATCTTCTCTTGCCTGTTAGCCATGCCTATCCTTTCTCCTACCTTGCTATTGGCTGTTCAGCTCTTTATTAGACCATCAGGTGTTTTAGACAGGCACAATAACACAGCTTCACAGAGTTAAACAAATGCAACATAAGCAAAAGTAACACACCTTAAAATAGTATTACCCAACAGTGATGTCAGTTCATCTTCTGAAGGCCCCAACTTTTGATACCAACACTTTTGTATTATGAATTTCAATGCACAAATTTAAGGACAGAAGCACTCAGATTTTGGCAGTTACTGTCCATACCAATTTTTACTTTTGGTTACTAATTTTGTATTTTTTTTAATATTTAGTGATATCATATGGAGCAAAGGGGACTGTTGTGAGAAGAATAAATTACTATAGTTTAGCACAATAAAAAGGGTAGTGAGTCCTTTTGTTTATTACTTATCTTAAAGGTTTTGCACATTAAGAAGATTAAACAGGGACCTGAAGGAAGACTGGGTGGTTAAGAATAGGTACTACCCTTGCAGAGGATCTAAGTCTGTTTCTCAGCACCCGTGTTAAGCAGTTCACAACGGCCTAAAACTCCAGCTCCAGTGTGATTGATGTCTCTGCACTCTGGGCACGTGGGCATACTCTCCCACAGACACAGACATACTCACCGACACACACACACACACACACACACACACACACACACACACACAGACATACACACACACACACAGCAAAAATATTTTAGAAAGCATTAAACATACCCCTATTAGTATAATGTTATTAAGAAAAGACACAGATGGTTGTTTTACCTATGTGGCAAATGAGCTAACTGTGTAAAATGAAGATGGCAGATGAGTCTGTAGATGTGCTGTGTGCTTCCATATGGATGGGAGAAGGGAAACAACTCAAATATGGTCTTTGTGGTCTTAAAGGTAGTTAAATTCCATTGTCAAAGTTATTGGACTGGGCTTGGGTGCTTTGGGTACAGAACTTGGTCTGAATCTTTCCCGTTTGGTAGCTGAGTGTTCTTGGACCTGTCAATTCATCTAGTCATGTAGCCATCCACCAGTTTTCTTTTATGACTGGAGACCACAGTTCCTTTTCTATAGGGTGGTTGAGATGAGCTCAGTAACTCTTGACCCTGCTTATTCCTCCCTCTTATTTGGCCTTCAAGAGGATGGATGTACATAAATGTACAGTCTTCCATTCTGCACCTGCTTTTCTCATCAGGAAGGGCAGAGGCTCATGGAATTCAATACTGGACAAGAAGTGTTCTCTAAGCTGTCTCCTGTTCCCACCATGTTCTTCTGGCTGGCACCAGGTTACAGTCTTAAGTGTCCCTCTTGCAACTCTTTTCAAAGCACTGACTACAGAAAAGAAGGCACATGGTGTATCACTTCCCCGTCCACTCTGGGACTCGCTTGTGGCAATGAAAGTCATGCCAGGCAGCCTGATGCTCTTTCATGTGAAACTTGGAAAGATTTCCAGGCAGTGGTTCCTTGTTGACTTCAGCAGATGTTCAAGCCAAAGATGACTCAACCGTCTGACCTACACTGGAAAAGTCAATTTCATAAAACCACACAAATCTTCAGAGATGATGGCACACACTAATCTTCTTTTCACATGAATAGGGTGCTTGAGTAAATTACTTGAGTTATGAAATGGGCTTCAGAGCTACAGTCAAAATTTGAGACACTTGACTTCAACATTGAATCATTTTAGTTCTGTTTTCAATGTTTGCTTATGAAGATTGTGTCTTCAGAAATGGATGGCCCTAGGAAATGGCAAGTTTGAAGTTTTTGTGCGAGTCCTAACTACAGATTGAATACAGTGAGGTGGCAATGTGATCAGGAGGTCAAACATCAGCTGGGATGCTGAATTACATGATCTGGAAGACATATTTTGGGCCCTAGACCCTTAGGCTCATTTTCATTATATCACTTAACAATATCATTTTCTAAACATGAAATATCTTAGGAAGTAAGTGGCCAGGCCTGGGACTCCCTTGTAATCGGACATTTAAGATTTTAAGTAACATTCAGTTTAATAAACTTATATTTGGTTTCCATGAAACACATTTAGAACTCTGGTTATATTCCTAAGTGCTCAATATGAGGTGAAAATTATAAAATTTAGAGAAGAGGAACCATAAATATTTAAGATTTTTTAAGTTAAAAGAGCTGATAAATGCATTGCCAGACCCCAAGATTACTTTCTGATAAAGAAAAAAAAAAACCTCTTATTCATGCATACCTCTCTTTAAAAGCATCTATGAGAAGCTGAACATTGAAATTAATTCCTGAATATGAGATTCAGAGGCACACATCTGTCCATTTTGAGCACAATGAATGTTAAATAGATTTGTGTGTGTGTGTATGTGTGTGTGCATCATGGGTATGGATGTGATGTTCTCATTGAGCCTTGAAAGCCACAGTGAGCTTCTCTTGTGTCCCATCTCCCCCTTGCAATGCTCTAAATCTAACTTCTGCCCATACTATTGTTCAGAAAAAGTGGCCATATTGTGCTGATTGCTATTAAATTAATGCAGAAAGGGAGAGACACAAATGTGGAAACCCATCTTGCCAGCAGGGATACCACAATCTTTTATTTTGCATTTTGGGAGGGTCAGAAAGTCATGACAGGCATCTGACCCCTGATAACCTCTTTGATGCTTCTGTGTGCAGGGTTTTTTTTTTTGTGTGTGTGTGTGGGGGGGGTGAACTTAATTAAATACAATTGAATTTCCCTGCTAACATGACCAGTGAAAGGACGCCTTTGAGATGGCTGTGTGTTTGCTGGTGAGGAACAAACAAAGATGCTTCTTTTGTTCCTCAAAGAAAAGTTAGCATATGTTAGTTAAGGATTTGTGATTTCTTTTGACGAGCCTGTCTGGTTCCTGGAAATTCAATGATTCTTCTGAAATGGTAACCACATGATGAGACAGAATGCGTGATCCACAAAACCCCCCAGTCTCCCAGCGTCCTGCTAAGGCTCTTTTTTTTCTTTTTTTTGTAAGCTTGTTGTATCTAGCCACTGATCATCACTGACTTATAATGGACTTGCTGGTGTTTGGCTGCACATAACATATTTGTCCATTTCTTGGATTTTTCTAACAGCCAAAGGAAGGGATATTTGTATAGGCATGTTAGTGTTGTTTGATAGAAAACTACTTAAACAGATGTTAACAAAGAATATCCAGTTGTTGCTTCTGCTTAATTGACCGTGGGTATCCAAAGTTGAATAAACATCCTGTCTCCTGCTAATGCTTTAATAACAATAAAAAAGCAACAGTTATAAAAACATCATTTAAATCGAGTTTCTATTGTTTTTCTTGAGCTTCTGGAATCACTGGCTGACAATTAACAAGTGAGGAATGAATTTATAATTAAGACGCACACAAAGAGTAAGTGATTTTGTTCAACTGGGAGCCTGTGTGTTTATATAGAGGGAATAAGATTTACTTCTTAGACTCAGAATCTTTTAACCTAGATGGTTTTGTCTTCCTTGAAGAGAGGATTAGAACTAGGGACTGGCACTTTTGAATTTAAAGTTGACTATTGTATGTATTAAGCCTCCTTCCTCACCTCCACACCCCCTTTCTGTTTTTAAGCTTTCTTAGACCTCTGTAATTATTTAGAGAAAGTCAACACTTGACCCCATCGCCCTGCCTGGCTTCCGTCTTATCTCTTGTTCTCCATTCACAGTGGGACTCCTAAAAGTAGTGTAGACTACACACAGCCCACGTTTCCACTTCCCCAGCATTCTGCTACGTAGTTTTGATGCTCACCCTTGTAACACATTCCACAGGTAAAGTCAGTGACAGTCAGCTGCTGTGTGACGTTGGAAGGTTTTGCTCTACACAATGACATTTGCTGACCAAACCAAGGATTGCCAGAGGGCCCTGTCTGCCAAGAGAGGGCGCCATGTTTTTCCATTTTTGGAGTTCATGTGGAGCTCCACAAGGCTAACTGTAGCTTTGTCGATGCTTCCCTTGGCTCAGTTTCTGCCTGTCTTGTTTGACTGTGCTTTCCAAAGTTGAGGTCTTTCAAAGGTAAAGATACTTTGAAGAATAACTGAGAATAAAATTATGGTTATTTAAAAGTTCTGAAAATTTGTTGCTGACAGGAGTTTGCCAAAGGCTGATAAAATATTAGATTGCCATGTGACTGGAGTCAATTACTTTTCTGTGTATTCAAATACTCAAAGTACTAGTTTAAGAAAGGAAAAAAAATAGAGTGGAATGTTTGTACAGAAATGCAATACTGGTCTCTTCTCTTCTCACTGGCTGCCTCATGCTTCACTGTCTAGATCTTCTGAAATACTTATGCAAGATGCCACGAGAAGAACACAGGTCTTGCTACTAGGCAGACTCTCCTTGGAATCCCAACTGCTCAGTAATGTGATTGCCTTGGGATATAGTGAAATTCTTTGAGTTTCAGGTTTCTTATCTCCGAAATAAATCTTGATAAAAATAGAAGGCAACCAATAGTGCCTTGGTTAAGGGAGCTGCTGCAGGGACAAGAACTGTTATTATCATTATCAGCAGCTAACTCATGGTCAGAATGTTCTCCCATCAAGACTTCTCTGTCCCTCTTCTCTGACATTACCATTTTACTTCCTTTATTGCCACTAAATCTAGTTTTGTCTCTACTTCTGAATTTGGCTGAAAGACATTTGGCTCTTGAAGGACACGCCCTTTAAGAAGTGGCCCCTGATACGTTTTCATGTTTCTGCTTTGTCTGATGGAGGCATATCTTGGGTACTCTCTTCATCCTGTCAGGGCCTTTGTTCTGCTGGGCTTCCTGGGGAGGACCATAGAGATTGTGCACCATTTTTGTTTAACTCCTTTGGGGCTGAACACACTGCAGTGTGAATCAATAATTATCCTGGTTGCAATTAACCAGACAAGTGGATACACACGCGTTGGGCATAGCTATGACAACTGGAAAGTCCACTACATGGTGGCTAGACCATGTCTTCATTTTTCATTATTAATGGACATTGCTCAATTCCTGGTTCATTATACTTTTGAGGACTCTCATTGGAGAGGAATCTATTTTCAAGGTTTCAGTTATCTTTGGTCTTAATCTCTTTATTTTATTTATAATTTTTGAAATGAGTATTGTTAAATAGCCCCGGCTGACCTCTTCGTGGCTACCTATGCAGAACAGATTATTCTTAGCAATCCTCCTGCCTCAGCCTCCAAAGTGTTGGGCTTATAAGGCATGTTCTACCATTCCTAGCCTCTTATATCCTCTTTGAGACAATAAATACTGTAAGGCTCAGAGGTTCAGTGATATATTATATGGGAACCATATCATCAGGAAGCTTACTATAAAAGCCTGATCTTGAGTCCACACTAGACCCCCTCAGCCAGCCGGCACGTCTTAACCAGTGAGCCCCAGGTGACCTGACTGTACATTAAAAGGTAAGAATTGTCCGTAATAACAGCTGCTTCAATAGCAGATTCCCTGAATTTTCTGACACATGAGTGTCTTTGACTGTGAAGACTCAGGAAAAGCCCCTGGGACAACTACAAAGGAATGGAGTGATGTATTAGTACACTGCTGGAGTGTGGTTTACGTCAGGAAGCAATTTGCTGACCAAGGAAACTTCGAATGAAACACCCCTATTTCAGTTAACTAAGTAGACATTCTGATCTATAAAAGGAGCTTCAATTAAGTGAGTTCACTAATGCATTTTGAGATTTGATCCTATGCCTAGAAACAAATGATTTTTCTCTTATAGTCAAACTACACCTTTTAGAAGAAACGGCACTCACTGTGGCAAATGTATCTTCCTATGTGGTGCAGTTCAGCGACCTAACCCGGGATTTCAAAAGCCATCTCCTGGTTTCCGCTTTCTGTTCCAATCCTAGGGGCAAAGCAAGTATTTGCTTTTAGCCTTGTTGACAGCCAAGCGCTTCGCAAATGTTTCCACAAGGCCAGCTGCCCTTTGTGGAGCCTCCTGGGAACTTTCTTTTGGTTACTAACCCTCAAGTACATGCGAACCTTTACTTGTGAAGGTATTTGTCACTTCCCATCTTTAAAGGAGGGCGATCCAGACATTGACTCAAGCTTGAAAATCTTTGTGTTTTTAGTCCACTCTCTGAGCTCCCCTGAAGATTTTCTCCTGCAGCCTAATCATCTTATTGCTGCCCTAGGATGGAATGCACACACACTCACACACACACACACACACACACACACACACACACACACACACTCACACACACACTCTCATATACACATTTGCATACACAAACACACATTCGCACACTCTCATACACATACACAGTCACACACAACACACATTCACACACACACATTCACATAACACACTCACACACAACCACACAAACTTTTACACACAGTCACACATACACACACACACACACACACACACACACACACACACACACACACACACATCTCTATTCTTCCTATTTCTCCACTAAATTTTAGAGGACTGGAAATTCCGAAAACAGTGATTTCCCATCTGAAAGCGCCATCACTGAAGCTTTGTATGTAGCTCTGCAGAGACACTTTGATGACAATTTTTTGTGATAAATTTTGCCTGGAATTTTGTGCTTGTATCCTTTGCTTTAACCGGTCCATCCATCTTTCCCTGGATTCTTTTCTTAAGGCCACCGCAGTGCTCTATTCGCTTTTGAAAGCTGTTGACTGTGTTTAATGACTGGAACTTAGAGCCACACACTATGTTGAATAAAGGCCACATTCAGGTGTCATCTGACGGTCACAACTGTCAGTGGTAAAAACCTGTTACTTCAGTAGAGTGGTCGTCTGAGCTTCCTGCCAGCAGGTTTGTTTTTCACCGTTCATGCAGGGGATGCATCATATATGTGCGTGCATGTGAATGGAGCAAAACCTGTATCCCGCAGTGTGTGACACCTGGTTCCACAACATTGTGTCACAATGTTTTTTTTTTTTAAATTTAAATGAAATGGGTGGATCTGTCCTTATTTTTGGTAACCTGATTTTTCTCTAAGATATGGGCTATGACTTCATTTCTTCTCATCAGACCCAAGCCTTCTGCTCGTCACTTATGGTATATTTTTGCCTTCTCTTTCATCTTCAGAGAAACATGGGCTATTATTATTATTATTATTATTATTATTATTAATGAGTATTTTGGAGCAAAGCACCCTTGCTTTATGTGGCGACTCTTGTGGCTTTCTAAATGCACTTGATTTAGCTTTCAATGTGTAATTACTGCCAAACAAGTTAATTGCTTTATAAGTGTCCAGAATTCCCTGGTTACATTTGCTTTCATTTACCAACCTTCATCACTCATCAACTGCTCAACATAAACACAAATGATTGTTAATGAATGCCTAATGCCATATTCATTAGGAAATCAGGTTAATGACCGACAATGACTATCCCAGCGATTTTATTTTTTCAAGCCCCTCCCCCACTGGCTTGTTGATTACGATAGCCTTTTAGTTTGAAAATAAATTCTACCTGCATTTGAAGGTTCAAGGAGAGGCTTTCCCAGAGAGCTGATAGATAATCCTAATCTCTGTTGCTTCTTTACTCTGGTAAATACCTCCCAAGTCATGAGTTTGTGGATATCAGATACATTCAGTCATTTGTATATTAGTTATACCTTAACAAAATGTTCTACTTTTTCTTCTAAAGGAACAGAATGTACTGTTGGCCACCATGGAGCCTTACTGTTTGGAAAGTACAAATTGCAGGACTGCTATGCATATGTGGGGATACTGTTTTCCCATCCCAGGCACTCTGAATGATGCTGCTCAGTTGTGCCATGACACAAGCATAGCTTGAACAGTGGTACCAAGAAATCTCTATTGAAATCAATGTCAGAGCAGTGTGCAAAGGGTCCTGTCCATCTCAGGTAAAGGTTACGTAGTTGGGAAACACCAGATGCATGAAAATGCATGGTTGGAGTGAATGCAGAGGTTTCACTGAAGAGGGGGCCTGAGATGCATGTTGGGCATGAGCCTGACTTCCCCTGGTGGTCCTTCTGTCCTGCACAGATGAGGTGGTTTCCAGGTTTTCCAAACAGACTTCTGAGGTTTGAAGGCTGCATATGCACCCTTCACCAGAGAGTTAAGTAGTCAGAGGGGTCCAGGCTGGTGACTGGCTCTTCACTATGCTGGGCAATCTGAAGTTACTTCTTCACCTAGCATGCAGATGGTGGTAGTTTAGGATTCCTTCCTGCTTCTCACCTTGTTCTCTAGTCCTGTTTGTTGTATGTTTGTCATGTACGGAAATGACACCAGGGTTACTATGTAAAAGATGTGTTTGCTTGACTTCATCGGCTCACACCTGTGCCTGTATTTATGGTATATTTATAATCACTTTCAGGACTCTTGGAAATCTTTTTACTCATTGGTATATTTCCTCTAGATTCCAGGAGTTTTATTCTTTTCCTGCCCCCTTAAACCTAACGTTTTACTTCTCATGTCCTTCAGTCTTGCTTAGGATTTTAGGAAGACCATTATTTCTTCTTGATTTTTGTTGTGTAGGAACACGTCTGTTTCCCAAGTCCACACCATCTACCACCTTTGAGTCTGCATACACCTGTCTGTCTTTCTCCTCCACAACATTCAGCTTTTCCCTGCATGAGTCTTTGTAACTATGCCTATTTTAAATCCTGGTCACCCAGGGCTGGAGAGATGCTCCACAGTTAAGAGAACTTGCTGATCTTGCTGAGGACCCAGGTTCAATTTCTAATAGCCACATCAGACAGCTTAAAATCAGCCATGTCTCCAGCTCCAGGAAATCACACACCCTCTTCTGGCTGCCTTGGACACTTTCATACAAATGGTAAATGTACATACATTAAGGTACATATACCTACACATAAAATTAAATCAACCAATAAAATGTTTTAATCCTTGCCCCCTTGGTGAAATGTAGAAGGGCTACTGATTTTCAGTTGCATACCTGTATCCTGGCCTTGGGTATGTTGGGGTGTACTCTTCAAGGTACCAGGATTGAGTTTAGCAAATGCTGGGTCAAGGGCTCTGAACACTGTGACTAACTAAATGAAAAACATCAAATTGAAAACAAGAAGTTAGAAAACCAATCCTGATATCATCTTATTAAAGTTTGACATTTTCTGGAAAATGTCAAGGTTCTCTCCTATAATGAAGTCCTCAGGTTACCTTCTCTGGCTGCCCCAAGCAATCATATTATATGCATTGCACATTTGTTTCAAGCAAGTTTTTTCCATGTTAACTCTGCATAACATACAGTTCCAAATTAATGACTTCCACCAAGTAGTGTTCATTTCTTACTAATGTTCTTGGGTATGTGGGTTAGCTTTGCGTATATCAGTTGAGGATGGCTCAAGATTGTGTGACATATACCAAAAGTGTATGGCAAAGGGTGTACCAGTTTCATCTTAATTGAAGTTTAAAGAAACCTCAAGAGTCATTTTCTCCCTTTATAATACACCAGTATCAACATTTGAAATTCATTCATGAGGTTTCTTTAAACTTCCTACATGTGGCTTCATCTGGACTCTGAAAGGTGGCAACTGCATTTGGAGTTTGTCACGGTTCCCATGGTAACTGGGCCAGTGTTCTGGGTATTATCAGGTACTCACTGTATGAACGGCCATTCTTTGAACAAATGAGCTTCTGAGCTGCCTAAAACTCATCTCTCAGTGACGAAATGAGACTGAAGTGACGCCAGATGCCTTGTTCCCTCTCTTCCAGAAGTCCCTCTGCTATCTTCCCATTGTGAGCAATGTGACCCTGTGGGAGAGAGGCGCATCTCAGACAAACGTGAGTAAACAGAAGCCTGTTGCCTAGGACCACATCTGTACTGTCCTCTCTCGGTGTTCCGTAGCTTGACACTCGGCGTCTATTCCTTCATAGTTATTTCGGAAATTATAACTGTAAATTATTTGTGTTTTAAATCCCTAAATGAGGACGCTAAAAGATATTTCCTACAGAACCTTGAGTCTGTGTCTGAGAATCGTGTGAGCTCTTCCTTCTTTGAGCACATAGATATATGTGTACCAAGGAAAGACTTATCTGATTATCAAGACTAGAAACATGGACTAGATGCTTTTTTCAGTGCCTATATGTGTTACAATTTAGGGGGTCTAGCATGATGATTTTGTCTTACAGTAGTCAATACAAGGAATGACTGGTTTGATACAGAAAAAGTTAAAACACTGCAAAATTTCAACACTCTGTGTGACCTCTTAGCAGGCTGCCTTTACTCCCTGGTTGCTAATGGCCCACTCATGGAAGGCCAAAGTGAACGTCTATCTCCACGATGTGTGCCTCTCTCAGTGACCCTGGTGTGTACACAGAGATGGTCGCCTTGGCTAGCAGGCCGGTCCCACTGTCGCGGAGCCCTGGTAGCATCCCAGATTTAGCCATACCTGAGCTTTGTTTACAAAAGCGGGACTGGGAAAAGGAGGAGACTTTTCACATTGTAAGAAATACACATTGTAAGAGCTCTGTATGGCTCCATGTCCTATTTGCCTTGGAGGGCAATTGCAATGTCATCTAAAGAGGACTCCAGAGTGCAGAGATACTGATGCCCTCACTAGGTCCCAGGCAGATGAAGAGGGTTTGGGGAATTATTCTAAGATAGTTTTACCTTCTAGTTTGCCCTTTCCAAAATTCAGTAGTTTCAGGCTAACCAGGGCTACGTGGTGACACCCTGTCTCAAACAAACAAACAAACAAACAAACAAGCAAACAAACACACCCAAGAACAACAACCAACCAATGGGACAAAGAAAAATCTGGAAAGAAGAAAGCCCAAATCCAACAACAACAAAAGCTCCGTCACGGTGTGTGAGTGGGTTTGCCCTGAGTTGGTGCTTACTCAAAAGTAGGATGCAGCGACTAGAAATAGAATTCTAGTAACAATCAGAGGTGTAAACTCACGTTCGAAGATGAAAAACGAGGCCAGCGTGGAGAAGATGAAAACATGGCCTACTTAAAACACACAAACAAAACCATGACCTGATTTTATGCCGACTCTTTCTGCACTGGAGCAGAGGGCTGAGTCTAAATAAGGCATCTGCTGCTTTCTGTGTCAGTGGTTGTTTTTCCATTCGGACTTGAAGTCATTGGCCGCCTGAGAATCCATTCAGCTAATGGAGTCTGTGACTCACAGCAGGGTTTTGTAGGAAAGGGAAGGGACATTAACAGAATCCCCTTATCGAGGCCATTCCATTAGTGTGCCTAGACCCTCAGAAAGCAGAACTTCCTAAAGGAAGGTCCCAAGTCCCTCTTGGAGAGATGTGTTCCACGTGGCAGTCATGCATTGCCTACACTGATACAGCAACATGAAGCTTGCTCCCAGCTGATTCCCGGGCACCCCTCTTTTCCTCTGGATTTCAGCAAGGAGTGCAGGGCCGTGAAGTCCTGTCTGAGCCCTGGGTCGTGGCGTCTCCTGGGTGCTCAATTGGACAGGCCACTTCCTTCCTTTTGTTCTTTCTTCTTCTCTCTCTGTTTGTGTGGCTGTGTCCTTTGGGGGAATCCCAGAGATGGCAGTGAACATTTTAAGATATTTCTCTTTAAAAGACTTCTATGTTGTCATAGGTTATAGCTACACTATATGCTAAGTATTGTATACTTCATTTCCTATTATATATCACATTTAGGCTGTTCTGTATTGTATGTCAAATACTGCATAGCACATAGCATATATTAAAGAACATATATCATATGTGGGGCACTATCATAGATTACGCATTGGATGCCCTCTATCTGGCCAGCATCTGAATATCCGTGTTTCAGTATCATGCTTTATATATTGTGTTCATTGAGTACCCCCCTCCAAAAAAGGTCAAATGGCTGTTATAAAGCAACAGTAAAGAAAAAGAAAAACTTTGCCTTTTAGGAAATCTGTGTCCAAAGTCAGGACAGAAAATATAACATGATAAGCAAAAAATTAGAAATTTTTTAAATTAAAATTCAAATTTTCCTGTTGCTTCCCAAAGAGTCTGTCAAGAGTGTGCCATGCTCAGTTCACTGTGACTGACTTTTATTAAAATGTCAAATGCCAGAAATCACTACGGAGAGAAAGAGAGAAATATGTAGCTCAACCTTTGAAGCAATCAATATTTAAAAAGGAAACAAATTATAGATCATTATAATTTATAAAATATATTAAATGGAGTGCTAGCAATTTCAAATTCAGCAGTCTATAAAATAAAATGCATCATAACTAGTTAAGATTAATTCTAATGATGCACCATAGTATAATATAAAAAAGAAATTTATAAGATACATATTAATAAACCAAATGAACAAAAACATTCCCATTACCATGGTCATTTATTTCAACACTAATTCATGGGAGGAAAACTGTTTAGAAAATTGGGAATAGATGAGAACTTTTTATTTAAAATTTTTTTGTACAATATATTTTGGTCATTTCCTCCTCCCTCAACTCCTCCCACTTCCTCCCTATCTCTCTATCCACCCAACTTCATGTTCTTTCTCTTAGAAAAACAAAACCAAAAAAAAGGAAAAAAGAAAAAAAAAAGACAAAAAACCAATACAACTCTCCTCAAATTAAAAAAAATAGACTCCCTCAACACACAAACCATCACCACCACCACCACCACTACCAAAAACAACAACTACTACTACTACTACTACTATTACAATTGCAACACAAAAAATCCACGGAGTCCATTTTGTGTTGGCCTATTACTCCTGGGCATGAAGCCTGATCTGGACTGTGGTTGATCTACCCAGGGACATCCCTTTGGAGAGCATACCCCTTTCCCAGCAGTCTTCAGTTGCAAACAGCTTCTTGGTTATGGGTGGGACTTTGTGTCCGCTTCTACTTCTGAGCTGGGATCTAGTCTGGTTGAATCTGTGCAAGGTCTCGAACACGATGTCACAGTCTCTTTGAGTTCATATGTGCATGAGCCCTGTTGTGTCTGGAAGATGCTGTTTCTTTGGAATCATCCACCACCTCTGGCTCTTACAAAGATGCAGAGAAACAGGAACTTCACACACTGCAGAATCACTTTGGAGGACATTTAACAATTGAACACAATTGCAGATGCAAACAGCTGTAAAACTCAATAGCCCTCACCAGCATATGAAGTTAGAGTTGGTGAAGATATGCAAGAGCTGACTTTCTGAGGCCTGAGGTTTGTAATGAATGGGACACTAAAATGTCACTCATGCCCATCCACAAGGGAATGGCTGAATTCATTGTGGCATATTTAAACAGTGGAATGTTGCAGCTGGTGTCAAGTGGAAACTACATGCAACATCAAAGATAACCTGAATGACTTAATGCAGAATGAATCAAGGAGAATCATGTGTGTGTGTGGTTTAATATGATAGCTGTGTCCATGGAGGTGATACGTTTATACACTTTGGTATTTTCTTCCTAGTTTAAAGCTATCTGAGACATGGGCAAAGCAAACAGATGGTGATAAAAATACATTCTGGGTCAAAGATGGATTGAAGGACTTAGTGATGTTTCCAAAAACATAAAAACATCATAGTCTGCTGATAGGCACCAACAGGGTTCAGTTTCACTAACAATTAATTGTGAAGACTTTGTCATGGCTCCAAAGGTCTACACACAGGCTGGTCCTCACTCTTCTCTTGGCCTCCATGATTATCTTTTCCTTCTCAGTCTGTTTTCTGTTCAGCCTTCCAAGCACACTTCCTTCTCGGATCCTACTTGTCCTGCCTACCTGAAATGAACATACCTGAAATGTTTGATTGATGGTTTTCTTAGGTGTCAGCCCCACTTGTTGAGGACTGGTCTGTGGGACATCCGGGGTAAAATGCTCCTAAGCAACTCCATTGAAAATGACTCATCAGTCAGTGTGCACCAGAGGGTTAGAACAATGGTATTTAAATCTTAATTGCAAATACCTTGCAGTGATTAAAAAAAATTGAGTGTTCATATTCAATCTGCTATGTTTATGTATGTATCATCCCACTTAGTATGACATTACTAGCTATATTATAATGTGCTTATAAATTATAAATATATCATAAACTACATATTTGACTGAATTTAAAATATGTAAATAAATGAATGAAAGGAGAAGTGGACATATTCCTTCATATCTATCCATGATGTTTTCATAATTTCTTTGGTGGTGCTGTGGGTCAAATCTAGGGCCTCATGCTCACTGGCCCGGCATTCTACCACTGATTTTATAGAATTTTTGACTGAAAGGAGCGAGTGTGTGTGAACAACTTAAACCAAACACGTATGAAAGTGCTGTAAGTATATCTGTTTTATATGCTAATAGAAAATAAATACATTTGAAAAATGTTCTGTAATCTTAAGCAAAAGGAGATGCGGAGTTAGAGATGTGCCCTGTTGTTGCGAGCACTCACTGCTCTTGCCAAGGACATGGGTTCAGTTCCCAGCACCCACATTTTATCTCATACTGTCTCTAACTCCAGCTTCAGAGGATTCAATGCCCTCTTCCGGCTTCCACATGCACTGCTTGCACACAATGCACAGACATACATGTGGGCAAAACATACACACACACACACACAAATAAAATTTTAAAAATGTTCTATGTGAGGGTCATCATTAATAGCGAATGTGAAGCCATATTTCCACAGGTCTATTTTAGTAAACTCTAAATATAGTAGCAAATTTCTCGACAACCTGACGTCATCACCCTTTTACCCCGCCAAGAGGCCGATGAAGAAAAGCGTGTTGTACAGAAGAACAGAAGAAGAAAAGGGTTGACTTAGCAGTTATCCTCAACCGATTAATTTAACAAGTATTTGATCAGTGTCTCTGTGTGCCAGGCCATAAACTCCCTGAGGGCAGGGCCAAGCGCACCTCACTTACTGATGTATCCCAGGCTCCAGTAGGAAGCCTGGCTCACTTGGCATTTACTCACTGAGTGAGTGAGCTGGGCACTTTCCCCAAGATGGAGATGCTCTGAAGAGCCCCGCCACTGCTCTGTCACCCGGCATCCTTGTTCCGGGAAAGACCTGGCTCTGATCTGGAAGCTCCCACATCCGCACTGTAGCTTCAGCTTTCTCTTGCTCCCCAGCCTTGGCTCCCACACTGGATGGGGCTTGCTCTGTCACAATTTGGAATCAGCCTTTGGTTGCTGGTCCCTCCTGGGGCCTGGCTATAGGAAGGGGGACCCTATCTGTACTTCCTAGGGAGCTGCACCACTTTTCAGTTCTTGCTTTCCTTTTCAATGCTGACTTTCCTGACAGCGTAGCTGGAGCCATATTAGAATTTATGGAAAAACATGTTGCTTTCTGGGAAGTGTGTTTCCAAATGATTCTACATGTCACGGGATAGCCCAATCTATGATCAACATGAAACGCATGTTTAAAATTGTGTGACATTCAAGACCGGTAGAGAAGCTGTGTGTTAGCAAGAAGAAGGTTCAGGTGGCATTCAGCAGTTCCATGCTGTTGGGACATGAGCTTCTCCACAGCTGCTGTTCAAATGGACATTTGAAAATGAGCTGTGCTGTGGCGGTTCTGGGGACTGTAGGGAGTCAGGGAAATGTAGGGCAGAGCATGGCCTAGAAAGGAGAGCTATTTTCCCAGCATGTATGAGAGCGTCAGATATGGACAGCAAGGCATTGTAGCATCTTTTATAAGAAAGTAATGTTGAGAAGTGGGCAGTCTTCATCAGCTCATTCCATGTCTCCTCTGACTGGATTAATTCCTACTGTGGCTGAGGTGGCCGGATGACACCTTTCTATTTAGGTGCTGAAGAGTGGTCTCTGAAGGTGTTTAGAAATGTTGGGCTTTTCTAATACCTAATACAAACATCTTATAGAAAAAGGGAGACATACTCATTCACTTCGGTAAACCCATTACTAATGAGCACAGGGGAAAGCTGGCAGATCGGTGTCATGTGGAAACAATGTGGGGGCCAAGGGAGGTCCTGCTAGTGACTCCCTGATCTCCGTCTAGAGCGGTAGAGTATAGAGCTGAGCGGTGTTAGTTGCCTGAAGAGGAACCGCTGACATGGAGTTCAGGATAAATATCATTGCTTTTGGTTTCTGACAGATGCGTATTGTTAAAACTTAAATAGATTTGTACGTGTTTCCTTCGTACAGTGAGTGAGGTTTTATTAAGTAGTCAGTATAGCAGACATTGCTTTAGGTGTGTGGCAATAAACACAACAAAGGATTCTAACTTCACGGAGCTTTTATTCCAGCACCGAAACTGAACAATAAACAGATAATTAAAATTGTAGTAAGTGGTACAGGTGAAAAGCTGGAGAAAAGAATAAGGCCATTTATTACTGTTGACTGTTTATTAAACAGGGCTCCCATTTTGAACAAGGGGCTATGGAAACAACTTAGTTGGTACGTACAAGCTTGAAAACCCGAGTTCAGATCTCTAGTACCGACATAAAGCGCTGGGTGCAGTGGTGCACACCTGAATCCCAGTACTGGGCGGGCAGAGGCAGGAGAGCTCTGGGCTTGTGGATCATCCAGTCTAGCAGAATCAGTGAGCTGTAGGATCAGGATGAGACCGTATCTCTGAAAATAAGGTAGGGAGTGATTGAGGAAGACACTTGACATTCTTACACACACACACACACACACACACACACACACACACACACACACACACACACATGCAGATACAGCCCATACACAGAAAATATTGAACAAAATACATTAAGTAGTTCAGAGTATTTTTAGGAGAGCTAGGGAGTCAGAGCTGGGGTGGGGTTCTGGGAGGAATGCCCCAATAGCAGTGATCTGATACTGCCCACGCCTGCCGTGGCCTCCACCATGGGATGCCACGGTTTACACTCCTGCCGCCTGCTGCCAGGTACTCAGGCTTGCCCTTTCTGCTACTGCGCTGCTGGCAGAAACATGCACTGAACTTCCTAAGAGTGTTACTGGTTCCTAAGTCAGTCTGCTAATGCTGACGTCTGAGCATTGGCTGTTAGATGGTCACTGTACAAATCTCACTAAAGATTCAGTGTTAAAGCTAGCACACAAATGCAACAAATCAATACATAAAGGGTCAGTTGTGTTTGTATTCTCCATCAATGAGACATCTGAACAGAAATAAAAAAAATCCATTTTAATCCCTTTACATGAAAGCAGTAAAATATGAATGAATTTAGCTAAAGAAATGAAATATTTGAACATTGGAAAGTACCTATTAAGGACACCACTGAAATAGCCTAGACAAATGAGAGACTTGCAATGTTTGTGGATCAAAAAATTTCACATGGTTGATACAACATTATCTAAAGTGGACTATAAATTCAACGTGTATCTATCAAAATCTCAACTGAGATTTTCCCCCAGAACCTTAAAATTCACACCAATTGCAAGAGGTACCCACATGTCCAAACAATCTCGAAATCACAAAGGGAAATTTAGATACTTGAGAAACATCTCATGAAGCTTTATTGGTTTCAGGCTGAATCCAAAGCCACGAAAATCAAAATAGTGTGGAAGTGGCGTATGAGCAGACGTAGACCAAGGGAATAGCTTAGAGGGCCCAGACGTAAATACATGTGGCCAGTGGATTTTCAAAAAGGGCGTCAAGATGATTCAGTGCGGGAAAGGACAGTGTTTTAAATAAATTGTTCTAGGTAAACAGGATATCTATCTACAATAAAGTAAAATCGTATACTTACTTTCATCATATACAAAAATCTACTCAAAAGGTTTAAATATAGCAGCTCAAATTATGAAATTTTCAGGAAGGAGGAAAATCTTTTTGAGCTCATGTTGATTTCTTAAATACGACATCATACAAAGAGTTATGTAGGAAGAGAAGCTGGTACATGAGTTCTCCTTACCTTGACTTTTAGAAGAGAGATCCATTTCTTCTACCTTCTGTTTGGCTTCTCTACTGGGAGGGAAGATTCTGCATCTTAGAATGGAGAACAGAGTCATGGTAGTTCTGACAATAAGATATTTTACACACGGTCAAATCTCACTCTCTACTCATTGGTGTAGAAGAAGCGACTTGCAGTGTTCTTCACAGCCTTGCTCACCTTCAGCCCAAACCGCATCTTCTGCTGCACAGCTCATTGGTGGAAAGAACAGCTTACTCCTCCCTGGGCTCTGCTTCCTTCCCCACAGTCTGTCTCAGGAGTCCCTACATCCTGATCCAGTAAGAGAGATTTGGAGTAGATGAAATAATCCCTCTCTCTGGTGGGTGTGAAGTTTCTAGACTGAGCTACCCACTAGACCCACCAACTTCTCTCCTCTGGACCAGGGAGGGGCTAGACCTACCCCTGGGGATGGAGAACCCAGACTCAGTAGGCAGGAGTGATTCCCAAGCTTGCTTATTTTCAAGGAGGGAGTATGTATGCAAGTCCATATGTGTGAGAACACCTACCTGCCAGGCATCCCAGTTTCCCATACAGCTTGTCAACGGCGTGGGTTGGGTCTGCTTGAGATGTGGGAACACATCTGGGCTGTGACTGCAGGGTGGGACTGTGGTTTAACAGGGCCATTTGGCATGACTTCTGGGAGGCAGTAGAGGTAACCCATGAAGAACTGTTCTAGATAATTGAGGTTCTGATGTCTGGCACCTGGAGTCAACGCTTGATGGTCCAAGTGAGTATTGCATCCTCTTTCAGAGACTGTTCACCTTGAAAATGTCACAGTGAAAACAACAAATGGAGTAATATTTCAGTCTGCTGTGAGTCTTTTCAGCTACCCAGCCTGCACTGTGGGTGCTATCCTTTGGGTCCTGTTAGCCCCGACCATCACAGACTGTTCTCTGATGATATCTTGTCTAGAGATCAAAGGCTCACATTACAGACGACGTTAGGAAGACTACTCTTGGCAAATAATTTGGAGTACTTACCCAAATCTAGCAGCTTCCTTTACCCACATGGACATGATGCTGATTAGACAATTTTAGGGCTTATAGACTTGGGAGAGGAGGAATGAGTTCATACTAGTAGCCAGAGATAGTCTGGGGTCCAGGTCAGACAGATATCCAAAGGCCAATTCTGTACCATAGTAGAGTTTGTTACTGAGTTCTTTCTTGCATCCCAGGTTACTGAGAAGTGGTACACTGAGGTTCCTGGAACCTGTGTTCGGGTGACCTTGGCTCTCATGGGTGGAAACTGAAGAACTATTTGAGAATATTGATTGGGAAGACAGACTCAGAGACTAGACAGCCTGAGTTTAAGTCTTCTTCAGTTTCTTCCTGGTGACTTTGGGTGAGGTTGTCTGCAAAACTCTGTAATGAAAACATCACCTTCATAAGGCGCAGTGTGGGGCCCCAGTGAGTTAGATGTGACTCCAGCCATGTGCTCCCATGTACATTTGAGGCTGTCATTCATTATCTTATTTCACTGAAACCCAAAACAGAATGTGGATTCTGTTTTGTGGAGTTCATTCCTTTTGACCCCAGTGATGGGCAGACTGCTGTCTTTTGTTGTTTGTTGGTTTGGGAAGTAGATGAGTTAGTTCTTCTGAGATTCTCTGTAAATTAACCATCAAATACTGGTTTTTAGTAGTGTGCAGATGGCCTCCAAGGCAAGCTTAGCTTTTCTCTTAAATTGATTATATATTGATTGGGGCAGGGTCTTTCTATGAAGCCTAGGTTAGCCTAGAACCCATGCTATTCTCTTGCTTCTGCCTCCCGCGTGCTAGGATTAAATGTGCACCACCGCGTCTGCCTCAAAGTTTTCATGCTTTCTTTCAAAAAAAAAAAAAACAGAGGTAAATGACACTCAGTCAAATTTCAAAGTAACATTTTTTTAAAAAAAGATTTTAATCTTATTAGGCAAGTGAAATTTAGAACTTTAGTAAACAAACATTGATCATTCTTGTAAAACCGGGCAAGAAGTCTCTAATAGAGGAGATGACACGGGACAATTTATTATAACAATTTCAAAGCTCTGTTGCACATTAGATGGATGGATGGGTGAGTGCCGTTCTACCTGAGTCGCTTTTATAAGCTACGAATGGGTTACTTACTTATAATACAAGAACGAGTACATCTCAAGGAAGAATGTCTTCAGATTGACTACTCATCGTAAGTATAATTATTGTTTAACAATATTATGAAGGGCTGGTGATGAGACGCAGGTGTTTAAACACACAGAGCCAATAGATTTGACACGGCATTCAGTTCCAGGCGTACACATTTTTAAAGGCTCTATTCACCAGAGGGGACAATAAAACGCCACACAATGGTAAGAGTGTTTGCTAAAACATGAAGTGACTGGTTAATTTTTTTTTCAAATAGGCTATTATATTCAGTACTAAGTGTTTCTTAACTTATTAGTTTCTACACATTATATATTTTAGGATGGGGAAAAAAATCAACCGGCTATGTGGCTAAAATCTAACTCTCCGAAGCTTTCAAGCCATCTCTGAGGTTTGGAAGATGCTACATGTTAAATTTTGTTCTGAGAAAGTTGCCTGCCAAGTGATGGCTGGCAGTTTTGATGGGCATTTTTAGAGAAGATGTATCCTGACCCCTCGATTTCTGGAAGAGGAAACTGAGGCAATAGTTTCGCGATTTACTCTGTGGAGCAGACTCTACAGTGGAGTTGAGGTGTCCCCTAAGTTTTGTTACGAGGATCTTGCTTGCCAAGCTGCGTCCTGCTGAATGTGGGGCTTTATGAGTACACAGGCCTAGCTACCAGGCATCGTCAAGCAGGTCCTGTGTTGTTCGACTCAATTGGATGTAACTGTCGGTCGTTCATCTCTGATTGGCTAATGCTTTCTTTAATGTATGCCTGTGGTTAGCTAATACGTCTTCAGTTTGCCTCCAATACTTGAGTAGAAATAGAGGAGTGGGGGAAGAAGTCTATGTCTGCTAAATATGCTGTGCATTTTACATGTACCACCTCATATAAGTTACCGAGCTTATATCATGCTCTAGACAATGACGGACAGCACCATGTAAGAATAACTGTCTTTAAAGAGGAAAATGTGGATGATTTGCTTACCGTAGCTTAATATAGTGCCTAGCATACATACCACTTACATTGAATTAAGTGAAGAATGAATGAATGAATAAATGCTAGGATTTAAACAGTGATCTAAGTGCTCCCAAAGTTCTGCTATTAGTTTTTTTTGTTTGTTTTTTGTATTTTTTAGTATCAGGAATCACTTCCATTGGCCATCACTTAGTATTGTAACCAACTGTTTTAACAAGTACATTTGTAAATTACCCAAAGTTTAGCTTGTTTATATAGCTGTTACCTTGTTTTTTCAAGTTTTATTTACTTATTTTATGTGTGTGTGTGTGTGTGTGTGTGTGTGTGTGTGTGTGTGTGTGTGTGTCTGTCTGTCTGTCTGTCTGTCCGTCTGCCTGCCTGCCTGACAGTCGTGGATATAGGTGACTGTGCAGGCCAGAGAGGGCAGTGGATTCCCTTGGAGCAGGACTGAAGGTCATTATGAGCTGCCCAACGTGGGTGCTGGGAACCAAATTCAAGTCCTCTGGAAGAGCAGCAAGAGTTCTGAACCGTTGAGGCATTTCTCCTGCCCCTCTTAGGTTATTTTTTAATTTTTAATAATAGAAATGATGTACTTATAAAATTAATTGTTGAAGTTGTCATTGGAAGTTTAAAGCAGCCAGAATGCCTTAATGCGGAACTGTGAGTATCACCCGAAGCTCCACTACCCATGTCCAGCTCTTTCTGCACTGTGGCTTTCAAACACTTCTGGTGATTGTCCCTGTCAGTGAAAGTTCATGGCAACAGATAGTTATTTAATGATTTCACAGATACTTTATTTTAGCTCAGTGACGATATCTTGAATTGCTCTGGGGCTAAGCCTCATTATTAATAGCCATTCATCTTATTCCATACAGTTTCTTAAAACTATGTTCCCCATGTTATAGGAGGAGAAAGTTGAATTCCAGAGCAGTTAAGCAGAGATCCTGTTCATAGAGTGAATCAATATGTCATTTACCTTGATTGTAGTTCACAGCTATACACCGTTATATGCTCCTTTATTCAGTGATCTACCCAGTTAAAAATATGTGTGTATATAAAATATGTATATACAATTATTTACATATTATATTAATTGTTATATATTTTAAAATTCTCATATATATATACATATATATATATTCAACACATTAGTAATTATACAAAGTTGATCCAGGAAGACACAAATCAATGCTTGTCAAGAAAGCATCTGTAGTTCCCATATGTAAAGAGACACATGCATCAAGGTTTATTTGGTTAAGCAGTCTTCCTGTTGGTAAAATAATCAGAAACAACCTCCACACTTGTCAACAGGATCTGGGTCAATGCATTCTTAGCTTTTAATGAGTCAGAATGCTGTAACCAGAGAAGCTCACCTGTAGGTAGAAGCAAACTGTAGTGTTCAAGTGTCATGGTGTGACCACGATGATGTGCAGATGTATCTCTACAGTGTTGACCTTTCTACTGCTCTTTAAGAAATGAGATGCCTTTGTTGCTTCAATGTGCTAGCCACACTTGCCTCTTTATTATGTTAATCCAGTGATGGACACAGAGGAGAACTGAGAGAATTCTAGAAAGCTTAGTGATTTTGGAATGGATTAGATCTGCTGATGTACAGGCAAGGTGGGAAGAAGTGTGTGTGTGTGTGCATTAGAAGAATACATTGAGTCTTGAGGATACGGATATTTTGGAGGGGGTAGGGATAAATGGGGAGCTGGACCCACAAGAACAGACTCTAGGAAGGAAATGAAAGGTGAAGTGTCGGGAACCCAGTGGACACTGTGTGAGGTGACACTTTTCTTGCACAACTTCAGTAAAACCTTGAATTGCTTTCTATCTGGCTTCTGAAAGTTAGTTTAGTTGAGGAAATGGCTTTATCTGGTTCTGCTATGGCCCTACATATATAGAAAAGACTGCACATACCATTCTAATACATATACATTAAAAACCCATGGAAGCACTTGAGAACATTTTCACTTTTAATTATCTGAGGGTGGTAAAATCTACACCCTCTTTAGTATGGTTGAGGATTTTAGAGTGAACAGTTACCACTTTTATAATTAAGAAGGGAAATTATTAACATTCCTCCTAAGGTGGAATAGCTGTATTGAAATAGCAGCTCCATGGTCTTGCTGGGAAAGGCTTAAATGTAAATACTTCTGGAGACACCTGTTTCTGATGCCTAATGTAAGTCACCATAGCAGCACTGAAAAGTCTTGGCAGGGAAATAGTACGCTGACTAAAGGCGGCTCCAGCTACAGCGAATTTCACTTCAGTAGCTCTTGGGAGAGAATCAGAGAGAACCTCCTGAGCTTCAGCATGTACACTAGGTGTCAGGGCTGCTTTCATGCCTGGAGAGCCCCATCTCAGACAGTGCCATGGGTTAAGAAGCGGATACCTACATGATGCCTTGGGTCTGGGAGATGGTCACCATCACCCTTCTCTGGAGGACGCTTCCTAGTGGGAAATGCCCTCCTCCCACGGAAAGGAGTTGGTGGGAGGCAAGTTGAACCAGATAGGCAAACAAACAAAACAAAAACCAAACCAAATCCAATACTGGAAAATCATCTTGGGTCTAAGCTGCCATGGTGTAACAGTTTTTTGTTTGTTTGTTTTCTTTTCTTTTTTCTTTGCATCTGTTTCAATTAAAGAGAAATCAAAATACCAGATTGGCTGGGAATGCTGACTTAGGCGTGTGGCAAGTGGGCTTTCTGACCTGACTTCCAGCATGACAGCCTCCCCTGGACAACCTGGGTCATGCTTTGAAATCCAGATCTCCTGGGAGCATGGAGATGGCAGGTGTGTTCCCTGAAAACCATAGGCCGAAATGCAGATTGGATTCACTTGTGTCTGTAGACTCTGAGGGACAAAGTGGTACGACTTCTGAGCTGAAGATGCTCAGTTACCTGGTCCCCACACTTTTCAGTCAGATGTTTGCCCTGTGATGTGCAAGGCTGGTGCGCAGGCAAGCTTCTTCCCAGGACAAAATGGGAAGAGTACTTTTTCCAAAGAAAGCAAATGCATTTTTAGAGAAGAATCAGGAGATTGGATATGGAAATTGGTGCCTTCACATGACGCCCTTTCTTTCTAACATTCAGAAGAGCCCAGGTTAGCCCAGATCTGAAATGAAGTCGGTCAGTTTATATACTTCACCCCTCCTACCAAGGTCACTCTCATTGTGGGAAACCTTGAATTCTTTAAAAGGAGCGTCACATCTACAGACAGACAGAAGTGACTCATCAGCTTGAGTTTTGCTCCCCATATCAAGGACTTGCAGAATTCAAGGCAAACCAATTGCACCAAAGAGAAAGACCAAGAACATCCAACAGAGGAAGTGGTGGTGGAGAACCCTGACACCATTCAGAAACCAGAAGTAAAACTTCCCTCTAAAAAGACGGCTGATTAGTACTCCGGGGTGGGGGCGGGGTGGGTTGTGTGACGACACATGCTAAGAACAGCTGTGTCCTTGAAAAAGCAGCAATCAGCGGACAGAGGGAGTTCACGGAATCAAGTATGTGATCGTTGGAAGCCAAAGTTTTAGTAGACAATTGAAGGGACATTGCAGAAAAACCTACCAACGTGTAAAGCAAAATGACAAAAATATGGAAAATGCAAGAGAAAAGTCATGTGGGATGTGTGGGAAAGCGAACACGTTTGGTTTGAAAGGCGGATGCTCTGAGGAAGGAGCGAAAGACAGGAAAACTAAGAAGACACAGGAAAAGGACCTACAGCCTCACCCTGGAGTCTGATTAACATCTCTTGCCAGCAAAAAGTCAAGAATTCTTGCCTGATTGACAAAATTTGCACTCAAGTTTGCCTTCATAGACTCAGTGCCCCATTTATTTAATTTATTTAAATTTTTTAAGATTTATTTCATTTATTTACATATTATTTGTGTGAATGTATATATATGTGCCTATATGAATGTGTTTGCCTATGTGTGTTAATGTGTATGTAAATGTGCCTATGGGAATATGTTTGTTCATGTGTGTTAATGTATATGTGTATGTGCCTATTGGAATGTGTTTGTGTGTGTGTGTTAATGTATATGTGTATGCGCCTATGGGAATGTGTATCTGTGCGAATATATGTATATTTTATATGTGTATGTGCCTATGGGAATGTGTATGTACATGTGTGTGAATGTATATGTGTGTGTGCTTATGGGAATGTGAATGCACATGTGTGTTAGGTGCTAGCATCATGTGTGTGAATGTATATGTGTGTGTGCTTATGGGAATGTGAATGCACTTGTGTGTTAGGTGCTAGCATCTGTGTTCATGTATGGAGGTCAGAAGGGAAGTTGGGAGTTCTCTTCTATCACTCTCTCCCTATTTTTTGAGGCAAGTTCTCTCCTTGAACCTGGCGCTCCATGTTTTCCCAGCTAGGCTGGAAGCCAGAAAACCCCTTGTTCCTTCTCAGCTTGGAGCTGGGGATAGAGGCATGTGTGGGGGAGTCTGGCTTGTTATGGGGGTGCTGGGACCCAAACTCTGGTCCTCAGTATTGCAAAACCTCTTAACTACAGAGTCATCTCTCCAGCTCCCTATGCAGAGATCTTTTAAATAAGATTATTAGGGGGCTGGAGAGATGGGCTGGAGAGATGGCTCAGCAGTTAAGAGCACTAGCTGTTCTTCCAGAGGTCCTGAGTTCCATTCCCAGCAACCACATGGTGGCTCACAACCATCTGTAGTGAGATCTGGTGCCCTCTTCTGGCCTGCAAGCATGTGTGTAGGCAGAACACTGTATACATAATAAATAAATAAATAAATAAATAAATAAATAAATAAATAAATAAATCTTTTAAAAAAGAATATTAGTTAAAATGAACCATACTTAAGACCTAAGCATATATGATCTTACTCCCTTCTTAGAAGTCAACCTAATTTTTTCTGGAAATCTTATAAACTGAGACTATAAACTTTTGTTTTCAAAATTTTGTTTTCAAATTTTCTGAAATTTGTTTCTGTAACACAGTCAAAAATCCTGGCTTTCCTGAATTTTTGTTTTCAGTAGAAACACTTTAACTCTGTGTTTATTTATTGGAGCAGGGTTTTACTTTATCAGCTATAATCCTAACCAATGTTCTTCAGAAAACATGTCATGGTGTAACTAGAGTTTTCCCGCCTGGCCCACAGTCAGGAAAAATCTCTGTCACCCGCCAGTCCCACAGCTGCTCAGACCCAACCAAGTAAGTACAGAGACTTATATTGCTTACAAACTGTATGGCCGTGGCAGGATTCTTGCTAACTGTTCTTATAGCTTAAATTAATCCATTTCCATAAATCTATACCTTGCCACGTGGCTCGTGGCTTACCGGCATCTTCACATGCTGCTTGTCATGCAGCTGGCAGTGACTCCTTTCGCCTTCCTGTTCTTTCTTTTCTCCTCTCTGTTAGTCTCACCTATACTTCCTGCCTATCCACTGGCCAATCAGTGTTTTATTTATTGACCAATCAGAGTAATTTGACATACAGACCATCCCACAGCATCATAGTTTCATTTGTATCCCTTAGCAACCCTTTGAGATACAACTTCAGAAGCCACCCAAATCACATGTATGGATATTATAAAGACAACTAAGTATGAGTCTCTCTTGAGAAGGCCACGTCCACACTGCCGTGTATTATCCTTTCCCAGAGTTCCTTTCTGTTAACTCCTGTGTTTGAATCTCTTAAAACATCTCCCCTGCGCCAGGTCATGGTGGTGCATGCCTTTAATCACAGCACTCAGGAGGCAGAGTCAGGCGGATGTCTGTGAGTTCGAGGCCAGCCTGGCTACAGAGTGAGTTCCAGGAAAGGCGCAAAGCTACACAGAGAAATCCTGTCTTAAAAAAAAAAAAAATCTCCCCAACAAACTTGACACTGCTTCATGCTGATGTGTCCTGAAATTTGTTTCTGTAACACAGTCAAAAATCCTAGCTTTCCTGTGAGAAGAGCTCCTCAGGCTGCCATAGGGGACCGGGTAGAGCTGCTTGTCGCCCAGGGCATTGCTGCCCACCCCTTCTTCCTATGCATCTGTGAAGACACAGGCAGGAGTGTGAGGGAGCCACTCACAGGCACAGAACCCTGGTACCCGGCTTCTTCCGTCACTGAGCTTTGTGTGGTCCCCTCACCCACTCTTTTAATCCCACGTGAAACCACAGGATCTATTTTGGACAACTCATTTTGTTCTTTTGGTTTTGTTTTCTTGATTATTTTAAAAAACTGCACCCCGGCCTGGTTGGCACAGGTCTGTGATCTCAGCGACTCGGTTCTTCTTCTAGGTTTTCTACATATAAGCTCATATCACTAGTAAAGAGAGATTGTTTGACCTCATCCTTGTACATCTTCTATTACTTTTCTTTTTTTAACCCAATTATCCAAGAAGGGCTTCGAATACTGTATTGAACAGATGTGAGAGCAGGCATGCTTGTCTTGCTCCAAAATGATGAAGAAGAATCATCAGTCTTTTAATACTGAGTATCATGTTAGTTGTGGGCATGTCATAAATAACCTTCATCATGTAGAAGCAGTTTCTCCCTATTCGGTTTCCTTGAGTGTTCTTTATCATGAAAGTTCATTGACCGCCCTTGGATGCAGTATTTCGGTATCAACTGAGATAATCATGCTAGACTAATACATTACTTTGATCCTCTCAACTCAATACATTAAACCATCCTTACACTCTAGGAACAGAACCCACTTGGTCCTGGTACATGATTCTTTTTATGTACTATTGAATTCTGTTTCCCAGATCTTTGTTGAGGATTTTTGTGCCACTGTTTGTTGGGGATATTGGTCTGTCATTTTCTTGTGACCTCTAAGTCTGGCTTTGATAACAGGGTGATGCTGGTAACTCGCCTTGTCTTAATCAGAGTTGACATTCTATTATCAGAAACTGTGTGTGTGTGTGTGTGTGTGTGTGTGTGTGTGTGTGTGTGTGTGTGTGCTTACATGTGGAGGACAACCTCAGGTACTGGTGTCATGTCTTAGGTACCATCTACTTTTTAGTTTTTGTTTCATTTTGGATTTAGTCTCTCACTAGTCTGGAGCTGGCCAACTAGGCTGAGAGGGCTGGCCAGTGCACCCAAGGAATCCACGTATCTCTGTCTCCCAATTTCTGGGTTTAGCATGCTCAGTAATTTTACATGGGTTTCCTGGGTTTGAACTCAAGGTTGTCATGCTTGTAAGGCAAGCTCTCCACTACCTGAGCCATAGCCTCACCACACTGTGGACCTCTGGGCTCTCCACTACCTGAGACATATCCTCACCACACTGTGGACCTCTGGGCTCTCCACTACCTGAGACACAGCCTCACCACACTGGGGAACTCCGGGCTCTCCACTACCTGAGACATATCCTCACCACACTGTGGACCTCTGGGCTCTCCACTACCTGAGACATATCCTCACCACACTGTGGACCTCTGGGCTCTCCACTACCTGAGACACAGCCTCATAGCACTATGGAACTCTGGGCTCTCCCTTCAGTGCAGGTAATTTCCCCTGGTGGCTTCTCATTTCTCAATAGCTGCTATTAGGTATAATTGCTGTATTTATAAAATGGACATGATGTACTTTATTTCACAGAATGTGTAGCAAGCACCCCGTGGATTGATGTAGACCCTAATTCAGTGTGGTCGAGACTTCTGTCGACTTGGGATGTAATTGTGCTCCCTCATGAGTGTGTCCTATTAAAGCCGAGGACTGGGGCTGAGGATTCTGGGACAGGAAACACTGTTTTCCTGTTCCCTTTTCCAGCATGGTGCCCGCTATCATCAACTCTTTTATCCTCTGCCGTTGCTGCTTTAGTATCCCGGTGAACTCAATCCCACGAATCTCCAGGGGCCTGCCTGGCTTACAAGATTCCTCTTCCAAAGAAGCAGTTTATCCCCAGGTGTGCACAGAACCCGAAGTAGGTGGAATAACCCCACACAGCTTAAAACACAATTTCCCATTCTAGTTGTTTCGTGGGGTAGATGCTGGGGTGGGCCAACTCAAAGCCCTGGATGTGGGTCTGGGTGGTAAGTGATTTCGTCAGTCCAGGCGGCTGGCACCACCCCCTCAGGCAAGGGGGCGGAGCCAGCTCTCCTCTTCCCCATGCCATTAGGGCCAGCTCTCCCATGCCCATGATGAGAGGTAGGACCAGCTCTCCTGTGAGGGGCAGGGCCAGCTCTCCCAGGGTCAGCGAAGGGCGGTGCTGGCTCAGCACAGTCCTCAGATTTCAACACCCATGGTTCCTATGGCCCCCTGTGGTAACACAGACCATGGAGATCAACACAGATCCCAGCTGCAAGAGGATCACAGACCCAGACATGCCCCTCGGCTGCAGCCTGGGCCCAGACGTTGCCATGGCCCCAGGTGACAGTGCAGACTACTCAGATCAACATGGCCCCGGCGGCATCATAGCCCTCAGACACCAACATGGCCTCAGGTGGTGGGCCAGACCTTGGGCATCTGCACAGGCTTCAGCGGCAACAGGAGCAACAGACGTCAACACAGGCCCTGGCTGCAGTAGGGCCATGGGCATTTTTTTTTTTAACCTTTATTCTTCTCTCCTACATTACACCCTGACTGTAGTCTCCCCTCCCTCCCTTCCTCCAAGTCCCTCCCCCACTTCCCCTCTCTTCCAGGATCATCTCCTCTGTTTGCCTTCAAAGACAAAAAGAGCAGGTCTCCCAGGAATATCCACAGCACGTGGCCTAACAAGATACAATAAGACCGGGCACACACCCTCATATCATGGTTGAATGTGGCAACCGCGGTCGGAGGAAAAGGGTCCCAGTCTTAGGCAGAAGAGTCAGAGACACACCCACTCCTGTTGTTGGGAGTCCCTTAAGAACACCAAGCTACACAACCGTAATGTATAGGTCAGATCCATACAGGGTCGGTGTTCATCACTTTTGTCAGCCATGCGCTTCCGGTGTTAAAACGCAGAGTGTCTGCCCCTATGCAGCAGGACACTTGATCCTTCCTAAAGTGCTTTCACTCTCCCCATTCTGCCTCAAGGACCACGGGAAGGAGGGAACTCAGGACATTGATTCCATTTGGCTTCTGCTTGGTGGAGGATGTGGTGATCTGCTGATTGCTCAGGCCTGGCTTGGGATGTAGCTCTTCGGATTGATTGCTCATGCCTGGGTCAGCAGTCTAATTCTCCTTCTGAGCCCCAGCACCTTCTCTTTGCTTCAGGATGCCTTTTGGGTGAATGTCAGTGTAGCACAAACATTCTGAGTATAGATCATGCAGCATCAATGCTGGGGAACTATGAATGATTTCAGCTACCTATCAGAAATGTGAATGATAAAACTTGCTCTAATTGTGAAGGTAAATAAAACAAAGAACCCTATGAAATCTGGGGTGGTGGAAGCTTCTCTGTATCATTTTCATCGTTTGTAAAATGTGGTAAACAAAATCCTGATTCTGCAAAGTTGTTATGAGGAGTTGAAATGTCTAGAGCAGTGGTTCTCAGCCTTGCTAATGCTGTGACCCTTTAATACAGTTCCTTATGTTGTGCTCACTCCCAACCATAAAATTATTTTCCTTGCTACTTCATAACTATAATTTTGATACTGTTATGAATCATAATGCAAATATCTGAGATGATGGATATCTGATATGGGACCCCTGTGAAAGGGTCGTGACCCCTGAGGGGGTCATGACCCACAGGTTGAGAACCACTGGTCCAGAGTGTTTATAACAATGATCTATAGCAAGCACTCAATAAAGTATTAGTGCTCCTGCTATATAGTGACAAGAAAGCAAAATATATTGCTAAAAATAAAAAAATTATAGCCAAAGACATGTATACCCACCAAAGCAGTTGCTAAAAAGGCTTCTTTGCATATTACCTTGAACTTTCACAACCTGATTTCATCATCTTCACCATTAGATTTGGTTTCATGTGCCAAATGTCAAGCGACTCTTTCAAACCATTTTTGTGCTCTGGGTCTCTGGCCTTTCTTCTTTGAGACACGGATCCACATTGATTGTGTTCAGCAGTGTCCCCTCAGACACTCATTTCTGTCAGAGCTTTTCTGCTCTCGCTGTGCATCTCCTTGACAGTAGGAAGCTTCACACTCAGCAATGGCATAAGCCTGAGAAATAATCGCATGTGGAAGAAAACAACGTCTTACTCCAGCTTAATGTCTGTTTGTGCAATGACCTCGTTAGGTAACTCCAAGTCCCCTTGGTACATTTCCTATTAAAATTCTGCCTCATCTGCTTCTTATTTGATAGAAATAACTTTCCCCAGAGGAAATTGGGCAGAAAACCTTGCCAGTGTGTTCAACTTCTTGTCCTTTAAGAAATGATACTTTGATTTTAGAGGTTCGACTTTGCTAGGTAATGAAATTATCATGCTGGAACAAGGCATAGAAATAGTAAGTATGATAATTCTTCTTTGCTCATTGTATGCTTTTGCTATTCATAAAGTTTTAGGGCCTCAGATATTAGATACACTTACGTAAGGCCTCATGAACGGTAATTATCTTTTGGCCAAAGAAAAAGCCCGAACGAATGCTAAGCTGCATTATCGCTTGGCTTCTGACATGAGCTGATAATCAGATTTTCTTGCTTAAATCCATGGTGCTTGAACAATACTACCCACTGTCTGCGCTTCCCGATATTACCCTTAATTAGAAAGAACAGAAACACAAATCTGAATTATTTCAAAATCTGGTTTCCATGGTCAGTGGTTTGAAAGGCTTAACTTTATTATAAATAAACCTGGTTTTATTGGCTAATGAAATCTGAAATGTGAAGCCTGGGATGGTGGGGGTGTAGTACTCTGATGTTTACACATCCAAATATCCAGTGTAGGCAAAGTGTTTTATAATAAATCATTGGATAATTGAATTATGGTTCCTTTGTTCAAGTCACCAGGAGGACCTGGAAGGATATGGAATTTATATGTTATTGAAAAGCACCATCTTTAAGTTTAGTTATATACATTTCAACAGCTATCAAGGAGATAGTGACCTATTTTACATTTTTTCACTTTGTTCATTTTTGTTCCTTCTGAATATTGAGGTGATGATTATACCTTTGTGATGGTTTGTCTCTGTATGCATATGCCTCCTCAATGTTTGGGTCTCAAATATTCACAATGTGTGTGTGTGCGCGCGCACATGCTTGTATGTGTATGTATGTGTGTGTATAATATATAATGATGGACGGGCTGGCATAGATAGGAGATCAGTTGCATTTTATTTATGGTCTAATAAAAAGAAAGCTAATAATAGATAAGGAAAACTGACCCCATTTGACAGGCCAATTAATAATGAAATACAGGTAGTAATTTTGATCATCTAGAAGATACCAGGACAAACTCCTAGGACAAATAGAACATATAAGGACCTCAAACACTGCTGAGAAATGTGACCAAATGTATCACAGATGTTTCTCCAGTTTCTCTGTGGGTAGGAGGACCCAGGTGTCTCTGTATGTCTAAACTGAGGTCTAGATCTCTTTTGTTCTCCATTTTAATGCTCTAAAAGAGACTTCAAAAAAAAAAAAAAGACTTTGCAATCCTTGTCTTCTCCTTTTCAATGTTCATTGATATTTTCTGCTCAGTTCATCCAGTCCCTTACCACCTCTGTGTTTGGCACTTCGTTCCAATAGAAAACATTCCCACTGACAGGAATCACTCTGGAGAAAGCCCAGTACCTGACTGAGGACCCAAAGCTTAGGGAGGACCGTGTACCGGGTGACTATCAGAGGCAGTTGGAGAACAGCAGGGATTAATCCGAGGCCCGGGGTCTGAGCACTGCTGTTCTCTGCCAAGCCGTGCTGCAGCTTCCTCCAAATTAGTCTCTTTGTCTCCACAGCTCTGTCTCACTGCTTGGGGGTGGAAGCCTTTCTCTTTCCAGTCACCAGGGTGAATGTGTCTGGGGTCCAGACTCCTGCGATTGGAGGGATTCCTCATGGGTCCAGGTGTTTGCCTTGGGTGGGACTGGTTGGGTCAGGAGCACAGCCTTTGCTTCTTCCATAGGGATCAATTGCCTATGGTCAGAAGACGACTTTGAAGGAGTTGGCTGGGAATGACGGTATGGATAGTCTTCTGGAAAAAGTGGCCTACCTTAGCTAGCGAAGACAAGGGAGGGCTGCATTGTCAGACACTGTGCGCTTCCCATACTTCACACATCTCCTCCCCTCAAATGCCAGTGAGTTCACGATGGAACAGAGACTTCTAATTTGCATATTGCACATTGCTTGCAGGTAGCTAAGGGATTGGTATGTGTAGCTCTCTCAGAGCCCTGTGGAACCTGGCATAGCCTGGTCACGTCAGGCCAGTAGCTCTTGGCTTTCAGAGCTTCCCTGGGGTAGCTCAATGTTTTTTATAAAGACTGTATATTTTTATTTTTGTCTCATTTGATTCTGGAAATGATTGACAAGTGCCACTTTGATGGAATGTACCTATGTTTAAGCATAAGATCACAGAGGGGACTGTTTATCAAGCGAGTCACTTCAATAATTCTTTGAAAGTAAAGATGCTTAAAAAAATGACAATTTCCACGGGAAGCAGTGGCTTCCAGCAGACGTCTATCCAGGGGCCTGAAAGGAGAGGCGTTGTCTCATGCTATACCCACAGAAAACCCGGATCCCAATGGCTCCTTTATTTACCAACCAGCTAGTGGGGGGCGGGGGAAGGCTCTAAAGGAGGCTGGTAAGAGGCTGGCTTCTGAGCTCCACCACCCTTGGCTCACCCCGCAGAGTCAAGACAAGGATTGACTTCCTGGAAACAAAGATAAAAAGTTCTCAACTCGAGGATGACATGGAGATTACACAGTAATATCTTGCAATTTTATTTAGTTGCCTTTTATAAGGACCTTCAGACCATTTCCTCCTGTTCTGTTGCCCTGGATTTCTTCTTCCAGAATATGAATCCCAGCCTTGGATTTGAGAAAACAAACAAATAGGCTTAAGAAATGTTTTTTCCTTGAACCCCCAGGAACCTGTCATAGGAAAGACAGGCTTGCTGTCCCTTGGTGTTTGGACGCTTACTCTGTGGCCGGCACACCTGAGTCTAAAGCTTGGAGCTGGACTTTTAGTGTTTAGTGCTTTACTATGAAAAGTGAAGGGACTGTTGTAATGTCTCCTGGCCATCACCGGGATGTTGTGCCCACGAATTCCCAACAGTGAGGTTCTATGCACAAGACCATACTAATCAACATTCCAGCATGGATGGGGAAGAACTCATTCAACGCTCCACCTCTGGTTGAAGAGCTACAGGAAGCTGATGGCTGCTGAGGGGGGGTGGTCAGCTTTCTTCAAGGACAAGTCCCCTGATAGGTTGTCTGTGCCCAATACATATGGGCACATGAATTGGGCTTAGTAATAGTAGTTTATATTTAGCTATTTTTCTAAATATATCTCAACAATAATCATAAAGGAAATGGCCATGAATTTGTGAGAGGAGAGAGAGACAGAGAGAGAGAGAAATAGTGTGTAGAGAGTGGGAGTGGAAATAGAGGGATAGATATGATGGAAATACATTGTGTCCATAAAACAATTTCTCAAAAATAAATACTTTTTTTGTTTTTGTTTTTTGAGACAGGGTTTCTCTGTGTAGTTTTGGTGCCTTTCCTGGATCTCGCTCTGTAGACCAGGCTGGCCTCGACCTCATAGAGATCTGCCTGGCTCTGCCTCCCAAGTGCTGGGATTAAAGGTGTGCGCCACCGCCACCTGGCTAAAAAAATAAATACTTTCAGAAGGGAAAAAGTTAAAGGAAAAAGTGAATGGGTAGTCAAACCTCTTCAGGTCCCTGAGGGAAGTCTTTAACATGAGATAGACTGAAATACACAGAGGAGGGGAGTTTAGAGAAGCAAACAGACAAAACTCATCCATACCTGACCCTGCAGACCCCACATGTTGGTTAAACGGCCGCTCTGCTCCTGGCTGGCCACCGCGCAGTGGCCATGCCGGTGGAGAGTGCTGATTGGAAGAATCACAGCCATGGTTACCTTTTTAGAGCTTTATTGGGAGAGAGAGGGGAGAGAGAGAGGGAGAGAGAGAGAGGGAGAGAGACGACAGATGGAAGGAAGGAGCGGAAAAGAAAGAGAGGGGGGCACAGAGGGCCCACCTGCTTTTTAGGCTGGGACGCCATCGCAGGCTGATGACGTAATTAAGGACCGAATCTTTACACCACACCCAAATGAGAGAAGAGAAGAAATATCCCAAACACGTGGTTGCGATGCCATCGTTTAAAAAAGAAGAGGTCGCATGATCAAGAAAGTCACTGGAGAGGAACTGTGTGATATGCCATGTGAGAAAAGGAAGTCCCTAGAAAGTAGAAAGGAAAACTTAAATGAAAATGGAAAACAAGAGAGAAGGGGGTAGGATGGAGGGAGGAAGGAGAGGAGAGAGGAGAGGAAGAGAGCAGACACACACAAAGAGAGTCTATGAATCATTTTCACACACGCACACACACACACACACACACAAAAAAAAAAAAAAGGAAAGAAAAGAAAAGAAAAAGGGAAAAAGGTTTGTAAAACTGCAAAACAGGAATTTCCAGGTCGAGAAGAGTGGTTGGAACGCCCAGACAGTGAAAGAAAACCCATACTATGGCACTTTATTGTGAAACTTATTTCAATAGTGACAAAGAGATCTTAACGTTCTCAGAGATGCATGACAAAGGATATAAATAAAACAAATATCACCCGGACAGATCACAAAAGAATGTAAATCAGAATGGCATCAGCCTGAGATGCCAAAGATCAGAGAAAGTCACCAAAGTGCATCTGTGCTGTGCGGTCTTTTAGTCCAGAAAACATGCACTTCCAGTAGATGGCAGATGTTAGATTTTCTAGTCATGTGGCCAGAGACTGGTCTTAGACGCTTTAAGCTGTGGTAGGAAGTGATCTCCCAAGACAGAAAGGCCACCTCTAAATGACACAGGGAAGAGATGCAGAATTTGTTCACTCAGCTCAGGATTTTTACCCTTGTCCAATTGCCTGTGGGAATTTAAGATTTTTTCTGAAAAAATTCTTCAGATACTGTCAAGACCTGGGTCGCAGAGCAAAATGTAAATGTCACCTGTTAATGGTAATAAAACAATAAAGCTTTTAGTTTTAAAATACTTTATTATTAATACGAGTGCCGTAAATAATAGCAACATATGATTATTAGTCAGGACCCACAAAATTAAAAAAATGTTATTTTGGCATCAATTTTGTGCACTATGATGAATAATATTTCATTAATGTTATGTCTTAAGTGATCATAAGGATTTTTTCTGGCTTATTTTCTATAAACCTACTTATGAGAACATTATTGAAATCCTTTCCTTTTAGCAATTTCATTTTCAATATTGTAAACAATTTCTGACAATTATTTTATTTTCAGAAGGACCCTTCTTCTCTTTCAGCGTTACTGATGTTGTTTAGTGTATTTTATAGATCCTATTGGGCTAGATTTATGAGGAATTATTTTGAAATATAAATTTTAGTATGTCTAGAGGTGATTATTCTTACACAATAATTTAAAATTGTTAAGTTTATTTATTTTTTATCTTCTGTGTGATTTTTTTGCCTGCATGTAGTATGTTTGTGCATGCCTAGTTTCCTTGGAGATCCTAAGAAGATATTGAATCCTTTCCATCCAGAGTTACAGATGGTTGTGAGCTGCCATGTAGGTGATGGGAATAGAATCAGAGTCCTCTGGAAGAGTATCCAATACTTTTAACCACCGAACAACCTCTCTAGCTTACAGGATAGCTTTTTTTAAGAAACAACTCTTTCGGGCGGAAGTGGCCTTCTTTCCTTTCTGCTGGGTACCGGCTCCTTGCTGTCGAAATGGGCAAGTTCATGAAACCCAGGAAAGTGGTGCTGGTCCTGGCTGGACGCTACTCCGGACGCAAAGCGGTCATCGTGAAGAACATTGATGATGGCACCTCAGACCGCCCTTACAGCCATGCCCTGGTGGCTGGAATTGACCGCTATCCCCGAAAGGTGACAGCTGCCATGGGCAAGAAGAAAATCGCCAAGAGGTCAAAGATCAAGTCCTGTGTGAAAGTTTATAACTACAATCACCTCATGCCCACAAGGTACTCTGTGGACATCCCCTTGGACAAAACAGTTGTCAACAAGGCTGTCTTTAGAGAGCCAGCCCTGAAACTCAAGGTCAGGCGGGAGGCCAAGGTCAAGTTTGAGGAAAGATGCAAGACAGGGAAGAACAAATGGTTTTTCCAGAAGCTTCGCTTTTAGGTATATTTTTCTTCCCATTATTTAAAAAAAAAAAAAAAAAGAAAGAAACGACTCTTTCTACAAATCCATTTTGCATGGATCTGGATTTCCTGCTATACAAGAGCCATGGTATTTCCATGTTTCCTCTGAAATGTCCTGTAACTTTTGAATGTTGTAAGAAGCCGAAAGCAGCTGCAATCAGCATGTACCTAAGGAGTACAGTTTCAGCTTTTTACTCTAGGGCTTACTCCAGGTATTGACAACAATAAAACATACCTCTTGATTGTAGGCCTAAGGGTTGGTAGTACGTATTATCCCTTTAATTTGGGGGAGAAGTAGATTACCTAGGGATTTCTTCCCAAGGCAGAGTGAGTGTAGGTCAGTGAGTAGCAGCTTCATGTGTACTAACCCTTATCAGAAACAATCAGTTTTACCTAGAGTAGAATTAACTTCCGGGAACACAGTTTGCTTTTTGACTCCGCATCTTACAAACACAGCACCCCGGGTCCCAGGAAGAATAGCACAGGAATACAGGCCACCCAGCTCAGCCCGTCTCAGCCAAAGAGTGACAGGAAGCCTTGCTGTAGTCGGAGAACTGCCACAGCCCTGGCCTCTGCCATCTCTCACCATGAAACCTCCACTCAAGGAGCGTTGTCAGGATATCCTTTTGCCATTGGTCCTCAACTAAAGTTTCCACAACCAATAGGATGGAGTATGCAGTGATGTGCTCAAAAATAAGTATTTGCTTTACACAAGCCATGGGGATCCACAACTGTAATCTGGACTCGAAAATTCATGAAAGTAAACTAAAAGGGGAAAGAAAAATGACAGAAGCCCTTCTGTGTGGTCGGAGTAGCCTCGTAGGTGGGTCAATGTTGTAGGTCGCCGGGTGATAGGAATGACTCCTGTTCTCCTCTGGCAGTGTCCAGAGTGCCTTCCAGCACAGTGAACACTAGATAGCACAGGGGTGAAGCGTCTAGTCAGCATGAACTCTGTGCCTCTGTGCTCATGACCTAAGTGTTTTCCTCAGCAGGAAGACTTTACCATCAGGGCGTGGAGGACAACCGATAACCAGAGCAATAGTTTGTGATGCTGGGGACCCCTTTGGCCAACAACTCAACGTGATGTAACCCATTTCTGGCATTGGTGGTTTTACTTGGTGGCATGGGATGTCTGATTGGAGCATTCTCTCCCCCATTACATGGTGACTTCATTGAAATTCCCTTTACATATGTATACATATTTCGGAAACTTCTGCAGTAGTAGGCGTCCATGCTAGTTGTGTTGGCTCCTGTCCCCTCCTTTACCCCTCTCCCCGCTTCTCCCCATTTACTCCTCCTAGTTTCCCTTTTATCTCCCCAAAGCATTATGTAGCCTATTGCCCTTTGCTTTAGAGATTCCCTCCGCTCCCCACTCCCATAGTAAGTACTCGACCTCTGTGGTTATTCAGATTGTAGCACACACATTGCAAGATTATTTCTTATGTTGTTACTGCTTAGGTCTCAATTCTCAGTTAAAGAATGATTGCAGATTTCCGCAATACAAGTTAAAAAGCATCACCTTTAAGGATGTTAAAACCTCCACCAAACAATAAGGCTGTTGCAGAAATCCCTGTTTTTGCCTTTGGTCTGCAGGGGTGATGCATTTCCCATGATCCTAAGGGAGAAGTCCAGGTACAGGAGCTCGGATTTCTTATTCTGTCCTCCTGTGTCCTCTAATTACAGTTGCTGTAGGTGGCCCAAAGCTGCTGTGTCCCTTACATAATGCCAAGGGAGAAAGAAAACAGGATTTCATTGGCTACTGTACTTAGAATGGATCCTCAAGCCAAGAAAGAAAGCCACAATAGGCTTGGCAAACAAACAATTGAAAAGTACAGGTGCTGGGAGTGTGCGCAGCCCCAAAATCAACATGACTTGGGAGGAGAGAGGGTTGGAAAACAAAGGAAGGTGCTTTTCATTCAGAGAAATTTATTTCTTTTCAATATTTGTGATCTGCAGCTGATAGTGCACGAGGCCACTTGGCATTATTTCCTGACAAAGGGGAAGGCTGCTGTGCTGAGCAGACGCCCGGGCGGCCTGTGGCATGAGGTGCGCCGTTTGTCAAGAAGATCAATATTGACTGTTCTTGTATCTTTGTGGTGAAAGTTTGCGCTTCCCTAAAAAAAAAAAAAAAGAAAAAAAAAAGGTGGGGGCTTTAAAATATAGAGCACGTGCCCAGTTCAGGTACTGAATCAAGTGATTGCAACAGGTCTTCATAGAGCGCCATCCCCTCCCGACAGTGAGTTGTCTCTTCTTTAAGGAGTCAGGTTCATTTGTCTCCCGACACTGGCAGCCTCTTCTCCATCTTTCCAGTTCAATCGCAACTCCATGAAACACACACTTCAATGTATGTTCTGAAACATCAGTTCTATTCAGTTCAATCCAACATGGACCAATAAAGCCTCATGTCTCATGTAGCAGGAACTATGCTAAGGCACCAGGTGAATAAGGTGAGGGGCATGGACTGCATTCGCTTTTGATGCCTCGACTTCCATAGTTTGTCATATTTAGATTGCAGAGGAGTGAGTCCTCTGGTCTGCAGGTAGAGGAAGAGGAGGGAGCCTGGTTCATGACCAGCTTCCTTGCCTACAGAAAGCATTAAATCCTTTACATCAAAATGTTGTCTAGGTCTTTAATCAGCTGGATACTGTGATGATGCAGATCCTGATTGAGTAGATGTAGGTGGAGTGAGAGAACCTCCTGGTGTAATAGGCTTCTGGGTGGTGCTATTGAACCAGCCCGGTGTGGTGTTCTAATAGAAGTTATTTGTTATCTGCATCAATTGCTTGGGGAGATTTCTTTTTTAACCACTGTATACTCCTGGACTCTGCCACAGGCATTTTGCATCAGAATTTGTATTGTAAAATACATATTCCCCAGATGATTTTTATTTTTATTTTTATTTTTTTATTTTTTATTTTTGGTTTTTTTCGAGACAGGGTTTCTCTGTGTAGCTTTGCGCCTTTCCTGGAACTCGCTTTGGAGACCAGGCTGGCCTCGAACTCACAGAGATCCGCCTGGCTCTGCCTCCCGAGTGCTGGGATTAAAGGCGTGCGCCACCACCGCCCGGCAGTTATGGACAGCTGTTTAAAACACAGTGAAGAGTGTACCTTATTTGGGTTTTTCTTTCAGAAAAAAGAATATGAAAAGGAGAATTCTAGAAAGGTAAACAAGGCTATACGTAGCTAAGCTCATGGGTACCAAAGGACTGTGGGGGAGTGAGTGGGTCTGAGGATCTTGAGAGGTGAGATTCAAAGTTGAGCAGATCAGGAGAGCAAGAGAGAAACAGGTCAGGGTCACCTGCCCGGCTTTGTGCGTTTGTGTGGCTGGATGTGTCCGCACTAAGGAAAGGAGGCTATATGATTTGAGGTTAAGACTGTGGGTTTGGGAAGAATAGATTTGGGACTGCCTTACAACAGCTACTTCTGCAGCCTTGGAGGGTTACTTAGCATTCCATTTTAAAGTAAGGATAACGACTGCTGGGAAGGAAGCCCTAGGAAAAAATAGAAACCGAGGAGCAGAGACGACAGCTCGTTCGAGTTCCTGCAAAGAGGAATGGAGGGATCTAACTGGACATTGTTCTAGCTTCATTTCTGTTGCTGGTACAGAACACTCTGGTCAAAAATGACTTAAGGGGAAGAAAAGATTTATATTTTTTCCTTTCTTTTTTATTAATTAAATTTATTTATTTATTTCACATCCTGACCATAGTTTCCCCTCCCTCCTCTCCTCTTATTTTCTCCCCCATCTCCCCTCTCCACCCCCATGGCCCCACAGCGCCGCCATCCACTCCTCCTCAGTTTCTGTTCAGAAAGGGGCAGGCCTCCCATGGGTATCAGCAAAGCATGGCATATCAAGTTGCAGTAAGACTAAGCACCATCTCTTGTATTGAGGCTGGGCAAGACAACCAGTATGAGGAATAGATTCCCAAAAGCCAGCCAAAGCGTTAGGGACAGCCCTTGCTCCCACTGTTATGAGTTCGACTTTGAAATAGATACTATCTTCAATATTGAAAGTGTTATACGTACCATGTATTCAATATCTAAGCAATGATATAATGTTCAGTCATATCCAAACAATAAAAATGGCATATAAACATTGATGGACAATTGGTACTGACAAAACATTTAATAAACTGCTTCTCACTATAATCAAGTGAAATCGTCCTTTTGGTTACTTAATTCATTGTTATTTATTCAATATCTGTTGCTATTTCCCCTCTCAAATTTTGTTGAGTACTTCAAGGTCACAGCAGCTGACTTGAGCATCCCCTCTCCTGTCTCCTGACTGCTTCCTCCTTTCCACAGCTCTACCTTCTGGTCTGCTAGACACTCCCTGTGTTTGTAGTGACCCTCTTCTAGGTCACCACATACTACCTACCACCTTTGCCCGTGAGTCTAATTCTAAAGTACTCCCATCTGAGAAGCCGTATCTTATTTCTGTATATAAATTAGAGTGGGGGAGGGGATGGGGAGATGGATCAACAGTTAAAAGCACTTACCGTTGTTACAAAGGACAGGAGTTCGGTTCCCAGCACCCACACCGAGTGGCTCACAACTGTCAGTAACTCCAACTCCGGTGGATTTGATGCCCTCTGAAGGCACTGCACTGATGTACACACACCCCTCCAAACATGTAGATAATTAAAAATATTTAAAAATTAAGAGTATTGCTCTTAACGTTTCCCCATTACTTTTAACCTTACCTAGTTTTTATCTTGGTGTCAACATAAAAAAAAAATCTCCATTTGATATCTATTGTTCAATGTATGTCACCCTTCACTAAAATGTCAGTTTCATGAACCGTTTGTGGCACATGGTGAAACTGAGTAAAAAAACAATTCCTGCATGCCCAGGAAATGTTCACTAATTCCTTCAATGAAACACACAATGTGTGTGTGTGTGTGCTGTGGGCAGTGGGAGTTGATTGTAGTTGTTTTCAGGATTATAACTTTTCAAGAATAAAGAGACAAACGTGCTATTCCAAGGTCACTCATTTAGTGAGGTAAGGGCTGTAGGTGGGGGGCCCTGTCTGTGGAGTCGCAGACCTAACATTGTTTGGTTTTTTTTTCTCTTTTGCCTCACAGTCTAGCCCTCGTGGTGAAAAAACACCCTTGCCCTGCTCCAGGTTTGTGACTCACATGAAGAATTTTTCTGCATCACATAAAACGGATAGATTAAATTTTCTACCATTTCCAGGTAAATGAGCCCACAGAAATTCATGGTTTCCAAAGAAGCTATAGAGTATACAGGCAAAAATCATAAGCTTTCACCCTTTAGTGCCTTCCAACCTGGTGATGAAAGAGGCCCTTCGTTGGTTTGTGGTCTGAAAATCCAGGGGGAGGTTGGCTCAAGGCTTTGCTGGATCCATGGATCCACGGACATTACTAGGGTTTTATCCCACTGATATTACTGGCTTTATTTAATTGTTGCTTTCATTTTCAGAAAGGTTAGAAAATTGTAGCCAGAGGTATGCATTATTCTTACAGTTGATGATCTCAAAAGGAAAAGCTTGAGGCACAGGCAGGTGGATCTCTTTGAGTTTGAGGCCAATCTGTTCTATATAGTGAGTTCTAGACCACCCAGGGCTACATAGTGAGACCCTGTTTCAAAATCCAAAAGGAAGTAAACCAAAGTAAGACCCTATTTCTTCCTTTACATATATATATATATATATATATATATATATATATATATATATATATATATATATAATCTTTACATTTTGTCTGATGACTTTGGCCAAATTTGGGTCTCAAGTGCCTGGTAAAATGAAGCATGTTAGGTGGGCCACAGTGGAAACTGTACCTAAATTGTACCAAATGTGTGTGATTAGAGTAGGGACAGAGAGGTAAAGAGAAAGAGAGAAAGAGAGGCAGGGCCGGGGATGGTTTTCCAAACTAAATTTATGGGGGACCAGTTTTTTACAAGAATATAATTTTTTGACGAGGCCAATGAGATGTGTAGTTGTGTTCCCATCTACTGTGTTCTTCCACTGCAGACTTTTATGCCACTGGGGACTATCGATAAAGTCCGTTTTGAGGAGTATTTCCATGACTTGAAAGGGAAATGAGTCATATAACCAATTTATTATCTAAGAAAAAGCAATAATTTTATAATGATCGATAAAGCAGGTGGTGGTTGTGCTTTGATTTGTGTTCTGCTATTTTATCAATTTGAATGTTAGAAAGTTTTCATTTGTTCTGTTATGTTTTCATTTCATATGTTATGTTAAGTTATACTTACTTATGCAATATACCCATATAGTGTTAATCCCAAAGATGGCTAAATTAATTAAAACCAGCAATTAATTAAAGCAAGCCTTTTAATTTGTGTACATGGGCTGCCTCCACTCAAGATGGGGTTCAGGAGGTCAGCACTGGATACGAGGAAGACAAGGATTTCATAGAGCTCAGGGGTAAAGGGTTTCCAAATGGGGGAAAATAGGTGGGGTAACAGGAGCAGAACATAACAGGGGTTCAAAGCAAGGCAATCACAGCAGGTGGTCATGACAAGGTAGTCATAGGTGGTCATGACAAGGTAGTCATAGGTGGTCATGACAAGGTAGTCGTAGGTGGTCACGACAAAGTAGTCATAAGTAACAGGTAATATAAGTAACAGGTGGTCATAACAAGTTAGTCATAGGTGGTCAACAATGGCAACAAAGACACTGAACAGTACAAACAAAGAACAGGCAGTACAGAACCATTTGTAGTTAAGGTTACAGGTGGGGAGTGGCACTCCTTGAAAAACAGAGGTTTTTCATAAACAGGAATGAACCTAGTTTGTCTTTAGTATAAGATGACTTTTAAGCCTAACATGGGGTTAATCTGGTTCTTCATTAGTTTCTTACATATGCTTGGATATTAGGGTTTTATGATGGTTTCAATGTCCTGAATTGTATAATTTTGATGAGATCTTTTTCCAAGGCTTTGTATCTATAGGTTGAACCAAATGTATTTATGGCTATGATAAAGTACCTCTATTCTAAACATATTCTAAATGATATGATATAACAAGTATTTACATAGCACATACATTGTTATCAGGTATTGGTAGTAATCCAGAGATGATTTAAACTGCATGGGAAGCCCTGTAGGTTATTTACAAGTACCATGCCTTCCTATATAAGGGACATGGACAACCTCAAGTTTTGGTGTCAATGAACAAGGAGTACAGGAACTAGTCCCCTTTGGACACTAAAAGACAATGGTAGTATGGATTTCATATTTCAGGGGTTTGGTAGCATATATTAAAGTGGATTTTGATGTATCCCACTCTTGTTAGTATTATACAAAGACCCTGTTAAGGAATTTACTCAGTTTCAGGCAATTGGTGTAAGTCAATAAAAGTAAATACCAACATCTTTATTCTTTTCAAAATATCAAGGATGATCAGAAATGGCGACTATATCTGTCTGAAACATGTAGGATTTCAAAATCCAGTGCATGAGAATCTTTAGAGCTGAGGCTATGACTGTAACTGTTGGAGAATTGCCCTGCTTTAAAGTCATGTGACTTCTGCTGATAGCTCTAAGTGCTTTAATATTCTTCTTAAATTAGATGACCTGACATCTTCATGTAAGCTATGACTAGAGACACCAGTGGGTGGGGATAGTTAGTCATCAGGGACTCTCTAGGGCTGAGACACATACTTGGTTTTATGTAACCCTTAGGACAAATGAACAGCGTTTGAGTTCTGGGTTCTGTATCAGGATGGGGATCTGAACTGGACACTTGAAAGAGGGAAGATCCATAGTAAGGCTGGCTGATAGGGAAGGGGGAATCACCGCCTTTTTCTTTAAGACAGGGATGTGATGTGATTCAGTTGTCTGTAGTAGCAGTTAAAGATAGATTTAAAGACAAGTCTGAAGGCAAGAAATCTACTCTTGAAGCTATTATAGTCGCCAGGTAAAAAGATGACAGGAAATGGTGTGTTTATGAAATTAGAGGGAAGGAACAACCAGAGGCGACATGTTCACAGGACATGAGCATGGATTAAAGATGAGGGCTGAGATCAAAGGCTGATGTGGGAGAACGTTTACACTACCATCAATTTACCCAATAAGGGATGACTGAACACCCTTCAGGTAACTGGCATCAGGCTACTTTTTGGAAATATATACAGGAAAAAGACAGGTACGGTCCCCGTCCTCTTGAAATGTGCTTTTAAGTAAGGTAAAAATTGATAAGTAAACAAATAAATTACCAAGGTTACAGTAGATAACAATAAAAGCTATGAAGAAAAATAGTAGGGAATTTTCTTATGTATCTTTGTAACCAGTCCCTGCCCAACCGCAGACTCCGATGACAGACAGGCTATTTAATATCTTCATAGTTCTCTCATTTCTAGACTTTCATATCAATAGAATTATTTGACATGCAGTTTCCTAAATCTAACTTCCTTCATTCAGTATAATGCATTTCAGACCTATGGTGTTAGTTGTGATGCATGGATTTACCACGGTTTATCCAGCTATCGGTTGAATAATGTTTTTTTTTTTTTTTAAATGAGAGGCTTTGTTGAGTTGACTGGAATGTTAGTTTAAATATTAATTGTGAAAATGATTATAGACCTGTATGTTTGATGAGGCATATAGCGGGACACTAATCAGTGAATTCTACACTATGCAAATTTTATTTCAGTAAATCTTATAGTAAAGAAACTTCTATACAATTTTTCAAAAACTTGAAAGATAAATTCAAGAAAAATGAAAAACAGATTAATTAGTGCACTGGAGGGAATACAGCAGACTTGGAGCTACTTAATATATGGTGGTTAAGAAAATTGATATTCATTCTGGAGAAGGGAAGGTGTTGTGTGAATTGAAATGAAAAGTAAATGGTGCTGAGGGTTTGGGAGCTTTGTCAGTCACATGGAAGAGTTTTGGATTTTGTCCTCAATTACATGGCGGCACTGAAGTCACAGCCAAAGATGCTCCTCTTCCCATCTACTTTTAGAGACCATCACCTTGTGGTTTGTGTACCTACCTGGAGCAGGAGCTGAGCCAGAGGGTTGCAATGGCTGTGAGGATGTGAGTGGGTGGAGGTGGAGAAGGAGATACAAATAGATATAGATGCTGATAATGATACACTCAAGTGTGTGCACACATGCACACAGAGACATACACAGACATGAGCACAAACCACACTCGTAGAGATCAATGTCACATTGATAAGCTCTCTCTGCCACAGACCATGTGTTCTCCAACATTCAGAATTCCAGTGGGAGTTACACAGATAAACACATCTTCAGTAGGGAGATGGGGAATTCATCTAAAGGCCATGGTTTCTGGCTGAGACGAATTCCTATGACACAGTTCAATAGCACACAGTAAGTGCTTGCTCTATATCAAGCTCCATATAGGACCCTTGGGGCAGCCCTAAGAAAACTATATGGATAAAGTCTTATAGGTTCAGGAAAGTATAAAGTTATCCCAAAAGGAGATCACCAAAGCACGCAGCTTTCTGATGAACTCTATCAACGGATGTTGACCTGGTGACCACAGAATGTCACTTGAGAGGCACTGTCCCAGCTGTTGACCTCTGTCTGTGCAGTAGGGTGAGGAAGCAGGGTGTGGAGAAAATGGGAAGACAGGGACAGAAAAGGGAGAAGGAGAGCTGGGACCTTGTTAACCTGGAACCCTAATTTTTCCTAGAGCTCATAGCCAGGCATGACCCATGTATCTACAGGTTTGGGGAAGATTTTTGTGTTTCCTGCCAGAGTCGCCATTCTGTCGACATAGCACTCAGAACGGTCTTAGCGGAATTCATTCTCTACAAGTCTTATAAATCTTGGTGATCCCTCTGCTAAGATCACATTGATTTCCTAGAGAAGGCCCAGTTTTGTTCTGCCATTTTGCTTCCTATCTTAGCTTGTCACATATCTTGACACATACGTCAGAATCACTTTGTAACCAACAGAAGAGGTTACCACCTGGCCCTGCCTCTCTTGCTGCCCTTGTCTCTTTCTTGAAGATTTCTTGCTCTTTCTTTGGCACAACTGAGAGCTTCCATTCCACCCCCACGAGCTTGTGAGAACATGCTCAGATTCTGGTGGGGGCTCATGGGAGTGCTCACTCCAAAGGGGTGGTTCCCACCAGGATCTGGAATATGTCTGTATCCTTCTCACCACTTTCTTGCTAAAGAGCTTGGGGTTGGCTTTGACAGCTCACCTCTTGGTATAAAACTACTTTTCATGGGTTGGCAGACATCTGCATCTGGGGGACTGCTTCCAGTTGCTCAGCTTTGGGGAGGAAATGATGCAAATACAAACCCAGGGCTTAGTTCTTGGGAAATTCAGGAAGTGTGTCCCAGAAAGGGAGGGGAGAAGGACATTTGTCAAAGTGCTTGTGCCGCTGGGTCCCCTTGTGAATGCTCTCTGCTTTTTGTGCCTGCCAGACTCTGAAGAATGAAACTCAAGCGCAAAGCGAAGGAGGCACCGGCAGGGGAGAGCAGCAACGTTTTCTAATCCATGTGGATCAAAACCACGCAGGGTTTGATTCTGCGGTCTTCCTCAGCCTGCTGGATTAATCACATGGATTAATAACACACAGTCGCCTTCACTCACTGCTGCCTCCTGGCCTTTGTGCTCACTCCTCCCCACAACTCTGTTTTTGAATTCTGTGAAGCTGGGGGAACAAAAAGAACAGTACTTTGTGAGCAACATGGCAGTTGGCCTGGTGGTCCACTCCTCCGGAAGATGGACTCCGCATTTCCTAGAGTGCAGAACTTTGCTTGTGCTGCATGGTAACTAACCGCTACGACTTGTGGATTATTTAGGATATCTTTGGGGGCTTATGTTCTGTGTCGTTTTGCTGAGTGAAAAGTAGCACATTGTAGCTCTTTACATTGCAAATAAGAACCGAGGCCAGGCCTAATGAAAGGCATCTGCCCTGAGGAGAGGTAGGGAAGGGCTTGGCTAGTGTGCTGGCCTTGACTATGTTTAATGTTTCACTTTCATAAACTCAACACCTCTGTATTCTCTGGGGTAGGATCACCAAGACAGTGTTTGTTTAAACAATAAGCAGCAAGCAACACTCACTGAACATAATTAGGTGCTAACTATCATTTTAATTGTCATAGAAACCCTATGGGGAAGTCGTACTATTATCCCCTCCATTTTTTTTTTTTTTTTGATAAAATAATGAGTCGGGGCAGTCAGTATCTCACTGGGTCAGAGTTGAGACAATGTAGATGGGTGCTTCGCCAGTTGGTGATCCTTCTGGCCTACAGCTCGTTTGTTTAAGCTTGGCTCACTGTGTCCTTGCGAATTGTGTAAAGCTCCGAGCCTGTGTTTTAATGTTTCCGAATACATTGTCCTTTCTTTAGAGAAATGAGGTCCCATGGCCAGAGAACAGAAACCATGATGATTTCCTATTCCAGTTCAGAGAAATGGTTAGAGAACCAGACAACAGCTATCCAAGGGGAGCAAAATCCAAGTTCTGGGGAGGAAAGTCCTGGGCTTGGAGAGGTACTGATGAGCATTGCTGCGCCATATTACTTACTCAGTCACGGTTCAAACACTGAACATCCTCTGCTCTATTCTCCAGGGACTAATACTTCATGGGTTCCAGGATTAGTTTCCTTATACTTGTTTGTAAATTGGCTTTTAGGAGGTATTAGAAATGACAGGGACAGGGTTCTCGCTAGGTTCAGTAATCACATATGTCTATGATTATACAACCAGGGCTTTTTGAAAAAATCACATTCCTCCATGAGAAAAACCACGTTGGGGGGGGGCTGATCACTCATGACACGGGCAACCCTGAAATACTACAAAAATAGTGACAGTCTTAACAAAAGGACGGATAGTCTTAAAAAGGAAGGTGAATTGCTATTAAAAATCAGTACAGTACATACTCAAAAAATCTCAGAGAGGTGAAATGTAAGGAAACACTTGGAGGATTCAGGCACCCAGAGTTTGGAGGCATAAATATCTGGGAGATTTCCAGTTATCTTTGGAAGACATACAGTTGGGCCTGAGTAGAAAAGGATATGATGTTGAGTGGGCATGTTCCACAATTCTGTTCCTTGTAAGCTGATGTGTTCTTCTGAATAAGTCCTATTTACTTTCTCTTTATACACATAAAGAAAGAAAAGTTCTTTCAAGTATATTGGATGAAAAAAAAAAAAGAAATAAATGAAAGGACAAAACTGCTCCTAGGTGTGGTGGAGGAGGAGCTTTATTGTACATAGACATGGGAGAGCATAGTCAGAGACAGGGACGTCTGGGAGGGTCCAGAGGGGACATGAGTGGACTGAGCTGGGCCACGTGGAAGAGGGGGAGAAGGGAGAGGGAAGAGAGGGGAACCAGGTGCAGCAGACAGGAGGCCAAAGGAGCAGAGAGGGCGGGTGCCCAGAATGCTTGGATTGTATAGAGAAGAGCGGCTGAGCCCCGGGACTGGAGAAGTTTAGGGGAGCAGGTGGAGTATGCCAGCCAGGAGGACCCTGTAGCAGGGTAGGGATTAAGGGGTGCAGGAAGAACTGGTGGCCAGGACTGCGTTGACATGTTAAGTAGGCACCTCAGCCATTTGTCCCAAGTTTGAATCCTAACATGTAGCATGTGCTTTGGCCGTAATCAGCCCTCCCTCTTTTCTGTCATTAATACCTCTTCCTTTCATCCTCCTGCTCTGTGTCCCCTCCCTTCCGCCACTTTCCCGTCTACTTTCAAATAATAAGTGTACATATAGGAATACACATATATGCATGTATGTATACTTGTGGATCAATAAGATTCTAGAACAACAAGCAAGGTAGAATATGCACTATTTTGCATCTGACCTTTTTTTTTGGCCTTTTGTAAGGTTCGATTGTCTTTCCCCCATCAATTATAGTGACAGTTAATACCATGCATTCGTCACATTGTTCTTGCCCTCTATCTAAAAGTGTGGTTCCTCAGAGCTGTCTGAGAGATCAAAACAATAGTGACGAGTCAAGTTCCGTAAGCACAATGTGACAGCCACACATGCCAGGATCAATTGTGTGACATAGTGCAGCCTCATCCAGGGCATGACATTTGGGCCCACAGTGACATCTAAACACAAGATTCTTTTGCCTTCTTGTGGAGACAGGCAGACACACTTCTCTTGAACTTCCGTAGCAATAGAGCAATCACAGTGCATGGTTTGTCAGCAAAGGGATATCTAGTATAGGATTTATACGCCCTGCTAGGTATCTACCAGTGTAGATCTAAAGAGCGGCCCATATGTTGACATGCTTTGTTTAAGAACAGTGAATAACATCAATCCATTTATCCACTATAATAGTCTCTATATCTAATGTAATTTCTCTTAAACGTCTACTCCTATGTACGAAATTGCAAGTTTTAAGACTTAAGAAACATCCAGGGGTCTGGAGAAATGGCTCAGTGGCCAAGGGCCCTCACTGCTTTTGCAGAAGACCAGAGTTCAATTCTCATCACCCACATTGGGTGGCTTAAAACCGCTTCTCTCTCCGGCTCCAAGGTATCTGCTCTAGTTTGCTGTAAAAGGACACTGACCAAAACCAGCTTGGGGAGCAAAGGGTTTCCTTTATTTTATTATTATTTTTTCATCCTTGAGGTTATAGTCCACCAGCCAAAGCAGGAGACCCTCCAGAGGTGGCACCACCCACAGTAGGAGGGACCCTCCCACATCAATCATTCCTCAAGGCGTGGCCACAAGACAGTCTGATCTGAGTCATTCCTTAGTTGAGATGCCTTCAAATTATCCAGGGTTGTGTTGAGCTAGCAAGTAGTTAACCCAGACACTTTGATTTTTGTCCAACTTGGCATAAAAACAGATTATTGTTAAACCATAACCTCCTCTTTCTTATCCTCCAAGATCTCATGTTAATTTTGGTATTATAATATAAAATGCGAGTATCTTACTTATTTCAGTTAATGGGATGTCTATATCCATTTTCCAGCAAATGACATAATTTCATTCTTTTTTTTAATGGCTGAATAAAACTCTATTGGGCATGTATGCATTTTCCTTCTCCATTCACTTTCTGATTGAGTTTTAGTTTGATCCCATGACTTGGCTAGTGTGAATAGTTTTGCATGGTGGGTGGTATCTGTGATATGTTACCTTCGAGTCCTTCAGTATATACCCAGGAGTGGTAGAGTTGGGTCACATGGCAGTTCTGTTTTAAATTGTTTTGAGGGACTGCCAGACTGATCTCTATACTTTCTGGGCCAATTTATACTCCTACCATTATTGTACAAATCTCTCTCTTCTCCACATCCTTACCTGCATTTATTGTCACTTATTTTCTTAGTTATAGCCATTCTCACAGGGGCAGAGTGGAATCTCAATGTAGTTTTAATTCGTGTTTCCCTGATTTCTAAGGATGGTGGACATTTTCATAATTTTATTGGTCATTTGTACTTCTGAAAATTTTCTATTTGTTTCATTAGCCCATTTATTCTTTATTTTTTTGAGTTCTTTGTATGTTCTGGATGTTAATCCTCAGTGAGGCATATAGCTATAAAGTATTTTCTCCTATTCTGTAGGCTGGAGAAAAACTTGTTTGTTTTGTAGTGCAGAAGTTTTGGTGAATTCTTGGTATTACTTCGTGAACCACCAGAATCCTTCAGAATAAGCCTTGCCTGTGCCTGTTTCTTGACACACTTCTCTTAGAGGTGGTTTAGACATTAAGATAGTGAGAAAAATTACATATGAAAAAACCAGTTTTCAAACTATCACATTATACTAAAATCATCTCATATTTACCAATGTCAGATGAACTAGTTTGCTTAACAGAATGTATATTGTAACAGGTAGTATTTGAAAAAAAATCAAGTGATATTTAAATATTTACCATGGTTCAGCTGCTCCTAGAGTATGCTTTTCAGGATGAAATGAATTTGTTATTCTATGTGATATTAATAGCAAAACACTGTTACTACATGGTTGGCCAATGCACACTACTGAAAACTGTTCACACAAAGCAGTATCTTTACACTATATCTGGTGGACTGCAATTTCTTTGAATGTTGAAGGTTAAGAAAAAGCAATAATAATGTTAAATGATATTAACTGAAAATTAAATAGTATCACTGACTCTGCTCCACTTTTTGCATATATCTATCTCATTTGTCATAATCTTGAGTAAACATTTTAAATGAATTATCCAATTTCTGCTAGTCAGTTGTAACAATAGGAAACAGACCAAGACAGAACTCATTTTTAATAAATGCCTTATCAAGCATGGTCTAGGGTTTCTCTCAGACTTTGATTTTAGGAAGAAGGAAGAGGTTAAACCCAGAAATGACGGCTAGACATTCATGCCGCTTTTCCAACAGTAAACTTTCTCTGCATCCTGCCAGATTTCAGGAATTTTTGCCACATTGACGCTTTACTGCGGACTATTAAAAAGACCCTTAGTGGAGCTGTGAGGCCGGCTCTGGGAGGGGCTGCCCATCAAGTTGCTCTGTGTTTCTCATCAGTTGATTCTGTAACGATGATTCATTCTCCCCCTTCTGCATCAGTAAGACAGGATACGACGGTGCACATTAGCAAAATGCATTTTCTGTTTTCTACTGTTTGAAACTTATCTTTATTTACCGATGCCACACGAACTAGTTTTTGCTTTAACCTCTAGCTGTGTTAAGATAAAAATCTAGTGTTCTAATAGACTTGACAAGACCGTTAGCTTTGAGAGCCTGGGCATAGAGAGGGAGCCTACCGGGGAGTTCATCCTGGGATCACTAGGTCACTGGAAGCATATGCTTTCTGGAGCAGTGCCAGGAAGCCACACTGAGTATTCCAGAGCAGAACCAAATGTCTTCTTAATTGCCTATGACTTGCTTTATTTCAAGATGCTATAGCCTGGCATAGATATGAGCCAGAAAAAGACTAATGTGGACATTTTTTATTTGAAGATTTAGGCTTTCACCAATCCTAACATAATATTCAATGACATATAGTCAAGGGAGGTTATTTATAGTTAAAACTGTGAAAGGATTATTATTGGTTTACTCTGTCTGGAAAGAAAAATTATGTGGTTTTGTGTGTGTGTGTGTGTGTGTGTGTGTGTGTGTGTGTGTACTTTCTAGTACTTAACATTGGGAGATTCAAATTAATAGTGCACCAGGCAGTTATTTCTATTCAGTTAACTATAGAAAGCATGGTCAATGGAATCAGAGATCCTGCCATCTGCCTAACTTGATGAAACTCATCACTGTGAGCCAGGGAGATGGCTTAGTAGGTGAAGGCACTCGTCACTGAGTCTAGTGGCCTGAATTTTGTCCCTGGGACACACATGGTAGAAAGAGAGAACCCACTTCACAAAGTTGTGACCTCTGACCTCCACATGCGTGCTTTGTCATACATGCATACACATGTGCACGCGCGCACGCACACACACACACGAACAAATAAATATAACACAAAATAGAACTCATCGATGTTTTTTAAGACTCCATATATACTCAGCTATTATAGAGTCGCAGTCCTAAAGTATATACAATATTTCTTAAGATTTTCAACTGTTGTGTGTGTATAGTTGTTTTGCCTGCATGCATGTCTGCAAACCACATGCATGCAGTACTGATGGAGGCCAGAAGAGGGTGTTAGACAACCCCCTCCCAGCCCCTGTATTGGTAAAATTATTACGACCACTCCACGTAGTTAAAAGGGAAGTTTATTTTGTGGGGTAACTTACAAGTGAAGGGATAGGTAGGTTGCAGGGTCTGGGAAAGATGTGGCGCAGTCCAGCGGTGTTCTCTGGAGAACTCTGCTCATTCTACTTCCAGCGTCCAGGGTCAAGGAACCAAGAGAGCCCACGCATCCGGTTCTCAGGTCTTCAGCGTCCTCTCTCGGCCCCGCCTTGTAGGTGTGACCGTTACCGAAGCCTCAATGGGGATTGGAACTTCCAGGTCAAAGCTGGAATGTCTACCCACTACACCCCTGCCCCGTGACTGGTGTTACAGACAGTTGTTAGCTATCATGTGGTTGCTAGGAATTGAACCTGAGTCCTCTGCAAGATCAATAAGTGCTCTTAACAACTGGGCCAACTCTCCAGCCCCACAATGTGTACAATCTTAATGTTTTGATTTAGCATCACATTATCTTTCTATACAGCTTCACAATGCAGTTCAATAAATCTTTATATACATTATATTAATAGCTCAACAATTTTATACCTACTTGACTTTACTATCATTGAATTATGTGTTTCCCCCTTGGGGAACATTTAGATTGCTTTCATTTACTTATTCCTTTCATGGATGATTTGCCTCTATAGAACCAAAAAGCTATATTGAAATAAAGTATTGCCCCTGCTTCACAATGAATAGGTTCATCAGCAAAAATGGCCCTAATATAGAATGCAAAAGTCACAAACTCCTGCACAGAGGGAAATATCATTCCATCATTTTATGAATAATGGTTTAATCTTTGAAAGTGGTAATTATTAAAAGTGCTGCTGGGTCCTGGATGGTGCTGGGCTAATGATGATGGAGATAGTGGTAAGTGATGATGACATCATCAATAGTGGTGGTATTGCTGGAAGGTTTACTGAGATTTCACTATGTGCCAGATACTCCTTGAAGACTCTGTGTGTATTAACTCATTTAGTCCCTATGAAGGAAGGTCCATAGTTATCCCCATTTTATAGCATAGAACATCTATAGAAGTGTTACATTTCTAACTATTGTGCACTAATAGTTCTTACATCCTTCATATTGATAGTTGTATTAAACTGCTTCACAAGCATGTTTTATGTAATTCTCCTAAAATCCTTGGGAGGAGCACCATGAATTCTCCTTGTACATGTGAAGTGGAGGTCAAGGAGAGCAAGGCTAGTGATTGAGGTCACACTAACTCAGTGTGGTGAAGTTAGATGATTTACCAGTCCTAAAGTAGAGCCTAAATCTGTTCTCCCAGGTTCATCTCCTTCCCCATAAGCTGTTGTGATTTTTATTGTCCTTTTCATTCTTTCTGTCTAAGGTTGTTCTCTGCCCCTTTCTACACCTACCTCACTCTTAGCTTTCTGTAGACCTTCCTCTTTCCCATTTGCATGGTCTGCCATGCACAGCCCACGAAGTGCAGTGTCCTTGAGGCTTACCAGAGCTTTAGAGTTGATTTAGTCCCCATGCCTCCAGTTCAGATTCCTGCAAACCAACAGTTTGATGGAGCCAATGAGGCTGAGGGCTTATTCCACCATCTGGATCAGGGAGGTGTGTGGGCTGAATAGTACATACAGGTTGTAGGTGGATTACACTCTCTAAGAGGAATGTTCAGGTAGAAAAGCAGTGATAGAATATAGTTACAGATTAGAAGACTAAAGCATGAAAGCTTCGGAAGCGGGGGAAGGGACCGTATAGGCCTTCTTAGCTACTTGTGCCCTCCCTTCTCAGCCTTTGTGTAGAACTTCCATATTTAATTGTGCATGAAGATGTTCAGAGTTCAGTAAACATCTTTCTTTGGCCACCACCACGGCCATCTCATCTGCTACCTTTGTACTATAATGTGTCTTTGGGAAGCGTGAACGGCACTCTTCTTTACCTCTGTGCTTGAGGTTCTGGAGATGGTGCTGGGGACTGAGCCCAGGGCCTTATTCATGCTATGTAAGTGCTGCGCCACTGACCTGTGTCTCAGCCCTTGAGTTCTTTTAGGGTCTCATTATGAGGCTCAAACGGGCTTCGACCTTGACCTCTCCCTGCCTTGGGTTTTCAAGTGCTGCTGGCAAAGAAGGTGTGAGCCGCCACACCTGTCTGGAATTCTCTGTCTTGATCCAAGTATCCGCTTTTACTCTCGCTTTTGAATGAAGATGAAAACAGCTGGAAATGACCCAATTTGTACAAATATTGGAGGGCACTCTGCTTTCCCCTGATGTTGTCACATAAAGTGATGCTGGATAACATGCTTGAGATTATCTACTGTTTCTTAATTTTATTTAAAGATGAAAAGGATGAAAATCTTTCCTTCCAGGCAGGGTGGTGGTGGCGTATGTCTTTAATCCCAGCACTTGGGAGGAAGAGTCAGGAGGATCTCTGTGAGTTCGAGGCCAGCCTGGTCTACAGAGCAAGATTCAGGACAGGCACCAAAACTATGCAGAGAAACCCTGTCTCGAAAAACCAAAAACCAAACAAACGAACAAACAACAAAAAAACAAAAATCTTTCCTTCTGGGTGCAGACATTCAGAGTTTATGAATATTAGTAATTGTTAGCATTTATGATGGTGTCAATTTAAAAAATTTGTGTTGTTAAAACTAATAGCCTTGGAGGAGGATGAGCTTTCCCCCCACATTTCAATTTTAGCATTACCAAAAACTTGGGCTTCTGAAATACCTTTCAAATACATGTCAGAAAGTGAACCTTGGCTAAGTGCATGGCATCTTTTCAGAATACTCGATCACATGATGACTTTCATAAATATTCTGTTTGACATGGAAAACGTTTAACTTGTTTTCCCTTTTACAGCATTGTTTTAGTTTTGCTACACTGAGTTATTTTTATCAGAGTATAGAGAAGTCAATCAAAAGGAATTAATTTTGTGATTTAAATGCATGTATTACAAATGAAAAGGAGATATTAAAATCCCCATTTCTTATAGGAAGACGGCATTTTGGGGGTCATTGATAGGGTTCTTGGTGAAGAAGAGATTTGTTTTTTTTGTGTGTGAACTCTGGAGTTCGTTTTGTGAAATTGCATTAGCATAACACACTGATATTTTGAGAATGATGATTCCATTTGGATTTAGGTTACCATTCTTGTTCATTTATACATTCTAATTTTGTGTTCTGAATGGTGAGATGTGCCTGACAATTCCTTAGAACTGCATGGTATAAGTTGCGGACAGTGGGAGGATGCAGAATTCTCAACTCATTCAAATCTGCCCCAGCTCTTGTCTGGTTATTTTCTCTTTGACATCTGGAAGAAGAGCAGAAACCATGGTGACAAGACAATGAGGCTTTCCTATCAGTGTGGAACCTCAGAAACTGATGTCATCATTCTAATCTAATGCTGTCCAGGCATATCTCCATTTTGTAGTGTCCATTATGGAATTTAAGTGTGGGCTTGTTTCTACACAGACATGGAAAAAGCGTATAATCTTTCAGTCTGGATTTTTTTGAAATGGAAAAGAGTTGTTGTATGTAAAATTTACAATCTTTCTGATTAACATAGCATAAGCTTCTTCCTTTATATCATGGAGCAATAATATCACATTAGGGCAGATTGGGTGAGAATTTATAAATAGAATAATCAGTATAGTGCCTGGTCCACAGTATAGGTACTCAACAGATAGTTGACTTATCTATTCATTTCTATGAGTATATTCTATCTTGAGATTCAATAACGTATTGATCTCTGTCTATGTCTCTTGAAATAACTTATTCCAGATTGAATGTGATGAGAGATAAGGTCTAAAAGAAAAATCACTCAAAATCTGAACAACCTTTATATGTTAGAGAATTATATTAGATTGAGGAGTCTTTCAAGTATGTTGAGTGTCTGATGGTCCTTCTGGTTCTTCATGTGTCGGTGGTTTCCAACTTAGTACTCTTAGTACCTGGAAGATCTCTGGACATACAGGTGTGACTGCAAATCAGTCACCTTGATGTAGGCGTGTCCCCACTGTCTGTTATTTATTTACCTAACTACCTACCAATGAATTCCAGGAGATTTGTTATGGGGATGGCTTCCATGGTTATAGAGAGCAGGGTGCCCCCCAAATAAGCCACTTTAAAGCTGTAGAAGCAGGAAAGCCAATGGTGTGATTTCAGAGTCTGAAAGCATGAGAGCCAAAGAATCCAGTGATGTAGCTCCCAGTTGATGACTGAAGCCCACAGAGTGGAAGAAGCCACTGGTATAAGTCACAGACAGCCAAAGAACCAGGGACTTCAATGTCCTAAGGCAGGAGATGGTAACTGGCCCAGCTTAAGCAGAGAGAGCAAATTGGCCTTTTCCCTCCCCCTTTTCATATTTTTCTTGTTTTGTCCTCAACAAATTAGGAATAGGATGATTCCATCTATGGTTTCTTTAATCTATTGATGCTAACACTATTTTCTGTAAATGCTCTCAAAATACAGTCAAGAACAATATGTTGTTAACTAGATGAGCATCCCATAGACAGGGAAGTAGACAAGTAAAGTTGATGCTATTATATGTAATATTGATTACATGTCTATGGTAGTTTGAATGAGAATGGCTCCCATGGGCTCAGATGTTGGAATATTGGGTACCCAGTTGGTGGAAAGTTGGGTAGGTTAAGGAGGTGTGGCCTTGGCCTTGGTGGAGGAAGTATGTCACTGGAGGTAGGCTTTGAGGTTTTGAAAGCCTCGTGCCATTCCTCGTATACTCTCTTTGCTTCATACTTGCTGTTGAAGATGTGTGCTCTCAGCTTGCTCTTCCAGCTCTCATGTTTCCATAATCCCAAATGAACTCTTCTTTCTATAAGTTGCTTCTGGTCATGGTATTTTATTGTAGCAATAGAAAAGTAGTATATAAGTTGGGACCAAGGAGTGGGATATTGCTGTGACAAGCCTAACCATGCTTTCTGGAGGAATGTGAGACTTTGAAACATTGGACAAGAAAAGTGGTTGAACAATATAAATAAAGTTTAATTGGTCAATTCCAGTAGCAGACAGAAAGACAGTGCTGAAAGTCATGTGTAATGTTGAAGCTCAGATTAAGAGATTTTACAGGGGAACAACATTAGTAACTGGTCTAGAGGCCATTCCTGTGATATTTTGACAAACACTTGTTGTTTTTGCTTTTTTTGGGGGCCCACCACCTAGCTCCCAAATAAATCATCCATGAAAGCTTATTCTTAATTATGAATGCCCAGCCTTAGCTTGCTTTGTTTCTAGTCAGCTTTCCTTAATTTGACTTATCCCGTCTACTTTTTACCTCTGGACTTTTCCTCTTCTCGTACTTCTGTATCTTACTCTTACTCTGTGGCTTGCTGTGTGTCTGCGTGGCTGGCTCCTGAAGTCCTCCTCCTTCTCTGGCTGCTCCTAGATCTCTCATCCCAGTTTTCTCCTTCTATATATACTCTCTGCCTGCCATTCCCACCTATCCTGTCTCCTGCCTTGCTTTTGGCTGTTCAGTTCTTTATTAGACCATCAGGTGTTTTAGACAGGCTCAGTAACACAGCTTCACAGAGTTAAACAAATGTAGCATAAACAAAAGTGATACACTTTAAAATATTCTACAACAAACACTCTGACTGCTTTCTGCCCTTGTCCTAGGCACTTGCCTGAGTTAAATTGAAAAGTAATGAACTAATTTCTTTGATGGAGGTAATTTCAGTAAGGCATAATATTAAATCCATGGTATGATTATTATTAATGACTGGTGTGGAGGTTTATAATGGAAAAAATGAGTGAAGCAGAAAGAAATACAAATATAGAGGTTAAAGAGAAAAGATCACCAAGAACTTAACACTGTGGCCAAGACCTGTGAGGCCCAATCTGCACTGGCATAAGAGAAGGATCCCCTTTAGAGAAAAACCACTCCATGTTAAGAGGCCTAAGGACTTTTCTGCCCCTATAACACAACAATGAACAAAAGCTGTTGTAAATGTGATTCAAGGAAGCCAAGGCTCACCCCAAGCTGGTAGCTGAACTTGGCAGTGCTTTCCACATGGTGCTCATTTTAGATTCCTGAAGGGTATAAGAATAAAGGGGCTACAGAATCCTCCTGTGTCGTTTCAGAGAGCCTCTGTGGCCATGCACTGTGTGGCAGGGTAATCCCTACATGAAGGGCAAGAAGCTTCGAGAGGAAGTTGCATGAAAACTGTGAAAGTAAAACCTGGTTGTGTTGGAGACGTCAGGATATTGGAGAGTCATGATATATCTGCCAGGGAGACCTGCATGCAGGAAGATGAACCAGCCTAAGAAAGAGATGCATGATTCAGTCAGCAAAGATGGCAGAGTGGAGCTATCTAAGCTCTTTGACACCACAGAATTTGATATTTTCCCTTCTGGATTTATGTCTTGCCTTAATGCAGTATTTTCTTGTTATGTTTTTATCCCTCTCTTTTAAAACAGTAATGTATACAATTTAGAGATTGTCTTGGATCGCAGAAGAGATTTTGGACTTTTTGTTTTGTTTTGTTTTTTTTGTTGTTGTTGTTTTTTGTTTTTCGAGACAGGGTTTCTCTGTGTAGCTTTGCGCCGTTCCTGGATCTCGCTCTGTAGACCAGGCTGGCCCCGAACTCCCAAAGATCCACCTGCCTCTGCCTCTCGAGTGCTGGGATTAAAGGCGTGCGCCACCACCGCCCGGCGAGACTTTGGACTTTTAAACAGTGCGACTACTGGAAGACTGTGGAGAATTTGAGAGTTGGACTAAATGTACTTTGCATTATGATATGGTCACAAGCCTATGAGAACCAGAGAACAGAATACATGGTGGCTTGAATTAGAATCTTCCCCATAGGCTTGGATGTTTGAATACTTGGTCTTTGGTTAGTGACACTGTTTTGGTAGGTTTAGCATGTGTGGCCTTGCCAGAGGAAGTATGCCACTCGTAGTTGGCATTAAGGTTTCAAAGGCTTGTGCCATCTCCAGTATGCTATCTCTGCTTCGTGTTTGTTATTAAAAATATGAGCTGCCGGGCGGTGGTGGCACACGCCTTTAATCCCAGCACTCGGGAGGCAGAGCCAGGCGGATCTCTGTGAGTTCGAGGCCAGCCTGGACTACCAAGTGAGTTCCAGGAAAGGCACAAAGCTACACAGAGAAACCCTGTCTCGAAAAACCAAAAAAAAAAAAAAAAAAAAAAATATGAGCTCCCAGCTTGCTGCATCAGTTACCATTACCTGCCTGCTGTCATGCCTCTAAGCTGTGATGGACACTTATCCCTCTGGAACCATACGACCAAACAAATGCTTTTTCCTACAAGTTGCTTTTGGTCATGGTGTTTTATCACAGCAATTAGAAAAGCTTTCTAAGCATTCACTGGTGACTCTGTTTTATGTCACAGATCAGTTCCCATTTTCCAGAACTTTAGAACAGTAGAATGATATAATATGTTCTCCTTTGTCAGGGGGTGAGAGGTACTTGCTGCTTTTTTGGTTTTTGTATCCAAAGTTCATTACTTCTTGAACTACTCACCATTCCACTGAATGGCATCCACAATGTGTTTATTAATTCCCTTGTTTAGGGGCACTTGCAATGTCTCCATTTGGGCTATGACAAATGAAGCTGAGGTTGTCATTTGTTTTCCAAGTCTTTATGTGGATATATGTTTTCATTTTCCTTCTATTGAAGAGTGCCATAGTCAGAGCAGGTGGTTTTAATTTGCATATTGATGACAGTATGTACAGAATCTTTTCACATGCTAATTTGATATCCACATATCTTCTTTCGTGAATGTTTATTTTTTTTCTTATTGTTGAGTTTTGACAGTTCTTCATTGTGGAAATGAATTCTTTATCAAGTACTGCATATTTGCAATTACTGTCTCCTTCTCTTGATTTTGTTTTATATTTTTTTTTTCCTGACACCATCTTTTAATTTTGTTTTTAACTGTCAACTAATAACATAGACTTTGTTGGCATACAGTTCTGAGCTTAACACCCAGGCAGATCTGTGGAATCATCCCTATAATCAAAGTACAGAGCGGCTCCTGGTAAAACCTCCCACATGTCCTCCATTTTCTACTCACCTCTTTGATCAGGTTTTTGTCATTGTGGTTTTAATCTTTTTAAGAATGTTGAGCCGGGCGGTGGTGGCGCACGCCTTTAATCCCAGCACTCGGGAGGCAGAGCCAGGCGGATCTCTGTGAGTTCGAGGCCAGCCTGGACTACCAAGTGAGTTCCAGGAAAGGCGCAAAGCTACACAGAGAAACCCTGTCTCGAAAAACCAAAAAAAAAAAAAAAAAAAAAAAGAATGTTGAACAAATAGAAACACACAGTCTGTGACCTTCTGTGAATGGCTTATTTCATCTTGTGTATTGAGAATCATCCAACTTCTTTTTTTTTTTTTTTTTTTTTGGTTTTTTGAGACAGGGTTTCTCAGTGTAGCTTTGCGCCTTTCCTGGTACTCGCTTTGGAGACCAGGCTGGCCTCGAACTCACAGAAATCCGCCTGCCTCTGCCTCCCGAGTGCTGGGATTAAAGGCGTGCGCCACCACCGCCCGGCCGAGAATCATCCAACTTCTTACTCAAATTAATAGTTCATCCTTTGTATTGCTGAGTTACACTTTATTTTGTGCTTAGCCATTGACTGAAGGATATCTAAATTGTCACCTCTTTCCTGTCTTCTCTTCATTTGCACTTTCCCTGACAATCCTGGATAGAGTTGTCTTGCTGTTACATATTTCATAGAATTTTGGTTTTTATCTTGTATGTATATGACTTTGTGTGTGTGTGTGTGTGTGTGTGTGTGTGTGTGTGTGTGTGTGTGTGTATGTGTGTGGGTGTGTGGGTGTGCACGCGCGCATGCGCGTGCGTGCGCACATATGTACAGATACATGAGTATGTGTGTGGAGACCAGGGAACAACTCTAAGCGTTTATTCCTTAGGATCCATTTTTTTGAGACAGGGTTTCTAATTGGTCTGGAACCACCAAGGAGGCTAAGCTAATTGGCCAGTGAGTTCCAGGGATCTGACTGTCTCAACCTCCTCAGTGCTGAATTTACAAGTAGATACCACCACACCTGCCTTTTCTCCATGGGTTGTGGGGCTCTAGCTTGGGTCCTCATGATCATGCCTCAGGCATTTCCCCCGAAGGAGCCATCTCCCTAGCATGGCTCCCATTATCATTGTTTACGTCTTTACCTACTTGAGTCTTAGTTTCTCTGAGGCTTTCTAGTCTGGGAGGCTTTGCAGTTTTCCTCAGCTGTCTGTCCCCAGCATCCTTCCCTGAGAACCATGCACATGCTAATCTCCACAGGCACGCCCGCTTTCTCCTCAACTCCAGGAGCCTTGAGAGTCTGCCAAGGTTCTTCTGAGCTGTCCTGTGGCTGGAAACTCTCCCAAGGCTGTAAGTCAGACAGTCTTCAAGATCTCAACTTCCGTCATCTTTCTAGGTCCATTTGCTTTCTCCATTGCATGCTAGATAGTTCCTACCAGCTTTTAAGGCACCTGCCCTGCTTTCTCTGAATCACCACCAAGTGAATTTTATTGCACACCAATGATTTGATTTGTTAAATGCAAAAGACACTTTTGGTTTATCTCTTGAAACTCTAAAGTCATAGTCTTTTATATCTTATAATCTTTTTAGAGTTACTTTAGGCACATTCTTGAATTATAAATTCAAATGTACATTTGAATTTGCTCAATAATGTATGTTTATTAGTGTGCTGTCCTGCCTTAAAGAACTAAAATACAAATATAATTGTCTCGAGTTGTTTCAATTGTGAAAGTTAAGTAACAGAAAATCTTCCAAGTCTAATCTATTTGTGGTGTTAAAATGAGTAAAATGATGAAATATAGACAATTACTTGCTAGAAATAATATTTCCTAGAAATATTCTAGGTTGTTTTTCATGAAAATGTGCTTTTCTGTATGTCATTATGATGACAGAAAGACAGATATACCAGAAAGAAAGAGAGAGTAAAATCGGGCAAGAGAGCATCTTCAGGACAAAAGGCCATAGTGGAATTGTTACTACGGTAGTTCCCTGTCCTGGCCACATATTTCATATGTTCATTTCCTACCACAAGCTGGCGGCCACTGTATTGGATTACTGTCCCATCCTTCTGCATGTTTCATGGTAAAGGGAAAGAAAAAGATGAGATAACCGTGTTACAGCTTAAAGAGGAGTTATTTATAGGTATGGCAAAAGAGGCCAACATTTCCAAGGAAAGATGGACATGAACACACACATTGTCCCGTGACAAATGTCCAGGGAGGTCATGTGAGGTTAGTTGAGTCTTAGAAATGGTAAGAGGACAGAAAAGGAGTGGACGGATGGTACAGAGAGACTTGGGAAGTGAAGGGGTTCACTCTGGAAGACCCGGTCTCCATGAGTGTGAGGATGAGGCTGGGAGTAGAGAAGGTATGCAGTGTTGGCTAAGGAATAAAAATACATCTCCTTCCATCTAAAATGTATGCTTCTCAATGGAGACCTGTAGGAGGTAATATTTTAACCCTGACCATGGCTATTTTATAAAGGAGAATTTCAGGGCAAGTCAGTAATTCCAAGTAAAGATATAACTTGTTGAGGGAGACCTTACCCCAGCTTATCTCCCATGGGTAGGAGGGCCCTGGCCATCCTCCATAGACTTGACCCTGACTATCCCCTCAACAGAATAGAGCTTTGCAGAGGAACGTGGAGAGAATGGTGTAGACAAGCAGCCACTTAGCCATCCATTAGTGAGCACGGAGAAGAAAGGGAAGAATATTAATTCAGAATGGCATGAAGGTGCTAGAGTGTGTGCATATTATGAGAGTGACTGGTGTGAAGGGTATGTGTGGATTGTGGGAGTGACTGGTGTGAAGATGTTAGAGTGTGTGCACATCATAAGAGTGACTGGTGTGAAGGATGTGTGCAGATTGTGGGAGTGACTGGTGTGAAGATGTTAGAGTATGTGGAGATTCTGAGCTTGTCCAGCTAGAGAGATATGTGATAAGCCATATCTCATATTCAAATCTTCTGTCCACCAGACTTTCTACAGTGCTCCTGACCAGGGTCCTTATTTCTTGTCCTTATTCCTCCAAATGGGCTTGCTAAGCTGTCAGACAAGGATAAGCTTCCGCTGTGTGCAAAGGGACTCCTACCCAGATAGCACCGAGGAAAGATCACTTTTGCAGGTGGTTACTTTTAATTTCTAGTTGACTTTACACTTTTTCTTGGGCTTCTCCTTGAGTACATTTCTTGTCTATAGCTTTGACCAGTTTCCAACCAGCCTAACACAATTTAGGGCTAATGTGGAGAATGCTATTTTTAGCTGTGCCACAGAAGGACTTCTGTTAAGAGCAATTTTATCAGCCCATGTTGACCTGAAATTTACTTTGTAGCCCAGGATGGCTCATAGTGACCCTCTTACCTCAGCCTCTGGAGTGCTGAGATTACAGGTCTGAACCATTATGCCCAGTTCCAAATCAGTGTTTATTAACAATTTCTTAAACGCTAAAGCTCCTGTCATCCCTGGGACTAAACGGATTTGATGATTTGAGAATACATTAGTTGATCATGATTCCAAGCAGTCACCTTTTGTGGATAATCTACTGTGCATTTCATTGGGCGGTTTGTACAACTTGATTTTAACCCACCAAATGCTGCAAAGGAGGGAGTATTTCTCCATTCTCCTGCTCTCGGCGAACAAGAGGTAACAGAAGGTCAGGAATAGAGAGAGAGATGGGGAGGAAGAGGGAAAGGAGAGAGAGTTTGGTTGATGGTGAATTTTAGAACGCAGAAGGGGGTGTGATTTCATAATTGTGCAATGTCTCCAAGTGTTCTGAATATAAACATGTGGAAAACACTTGATCAGGTACTTTTTGACCATGAATGGAACATGCTTGCCCCATGATTTTAGAGCAGAAAGATAAACAGATGTGAGTATGATAATGATTAGATGGAATTGAAGGTGCCGTTGAGTGCTATGTTCAATATCAACTTATAATTCCTTCCAGCTAAGGTTATCAAACAAATCTAGAAAAAAAAAACCCTAATTCCCAGGCTGCTGCTTACAATATTCCATATTGTTTGAAGTATTTGCTCAGTGAACACTTGCAGCTGGTACTGAGCTCCAGGTACTGAGAAGAGAGTGCTGGGAGCACATGTGCTCTGTTCCCTCCTGGGGGCTTTAAGTACTAGGGGTGTTGCTCTGATTGCCAGAAATACAAAAAGAAAGGAAGGAAGGGGGAGGGAGGGAGAAAGGAAAGAAGGAAGGGAGAAGGAAAAAGAGAGAAAGAAAGAAAGAAAAAAAGAAGAAAGAAAGAAAGAAGAAAGAAAAGAGTTATTGTGTCTGGCTCCAGTTTCCATTTTCTTGTAAGATTTTTATCTGTCTCATCAAGTTAGCACTTCTCCTTTGATTTATTCTGGAAAACCATTTCCTTTTCAGCTACAAACCGTTGGGGGAGGGCCTTTAGAGGCTTCCTCTGCTAAGGTATGATGGTCTGCAAGCTAAAGGTACTTGAGAACCAGTGATCTATGGCTGGGCTCTCTGAGACCTGCCCTGGGGAGCATTTGAATTCTGTCTTGTGTTTTCCCAGGAGTCCTAGGTCTGCATGCAAGAGCGTCCAGGCCAAAGTCAGAAAACAGTCATCATCCAAACGGAGGGGGCGGGGCCTGGGCAGTCAGCGCTCCATAAACAGAGAAATCCAAAGTGGTTACAAACACATACATGTTTATCTTGAATCATGGAAGGGACATACATGATTTTTAAAGTTACATGTTGAACTTTCATTAATTGATCATGATTCAAAGATAGTCACATTTTATGGATGACCTCCTGGGAACACTATCCTTAAGGCAGTGGGACACTGAACACTCTCTGATTTTCACACTTAAAGTCTTTGATATGTTTCCAATGTATAGAGAGGAGGTTAAGAGTTTATTTAAGGAGGCCAAATAAATACATTCTGCTTGGTCACAGAGTATATTGCGGTTCGATATTGTATATGCATCCCATTACCTAGCTCAAGGATTCTGATTTTTCATATGGGTTGAATTGATCATTTTTAGAAAGGCAGATAAAAGGAAGACACTTGGTTGTGACAATCCATTTCCTGTTGGGTTGCAGAATTTAAAAAGTAAGTAAGAGAAAAATAGAAAGAAAGAAAATACAGTTTACTCCTGAATGCTATGCATATCGTCACCTTGTTAAAGGGGACTAAAGCAAAAGAGGCCAGAGCTTGAAGGCGAAAAAGGAAAAAAAGAAAAAAAAAAAAAAGGGAAGAGCATTCTCACCTCTGTGAATGTATAGGCATTCAGTACCCACTGCTTGTTAACGCACATATTGCTAAGGCTTGGCAATGAAGTGGACATTTTTCTTGAGTGGGGTCGAAAAACTAATTATTCGCCATATGGTGGTTGGCTCGGCAGCAATCTCTGAAGCTGTGGAAGCAAAGGGAAGTTGGCTGAGCGATTTCTTTGGGCAGTTTGCACAGCTCTGACTATCTTGACATATGCCATTCATGTGGCCCTTGGAGAACAGATGGGCCAGGCTGGGAACACTGGGGAAGTCATGGCTGGGACCTAGTGGCAGCCCGTGTCTCTTTATCCTTCAGAATGACTCCAAGTCACATGGCATTGGAGAATAACAAGGAGGGGATTGTATTCTGAGGATTTCCCTGCCTCCTTTTATAAAGGCACAGCGTAATTTTGACTGCCTTTTCGTATTTTGTTTATTAAAGGGATCAGGGGTTTAGATGAAAGAGATTCCTGGGTTGTGGGTAGGGTCTGGCCTATGCCAGTGACACTTGCTCATTGTCAGGAGGCAAAATGCTGGCAGTTTGATAAGGGATAAGAAAATAGACAGGGTTTTAAATTAAAATTTAAATTACTTCTTGTTTGTTCTATTCTTGCTTGTAAATCTCTCATAGGCAAGTTAAGATAAGCGCTGGGTTCGATTCAGGATCCTAAAAGCTCCTACAGAGAGCTCCTGGGAATTCTTTTATTTATTTTTTTCCCTTCACCAGTGGGTCTGAGGCAGTGGAGCGGAAAGGAATATGAACATTGCGGAGGTACCGGCTGGGACTTGGGGGATTTTTACATTGTTGGAAGAAAGCAGGATGGAGGGAGGCCAGTTGTCAATCAGAGAGGAGCTGGGCAGTTTGGGGCATCAAGAGTACAAGTTGTCCATCAAGCTGAAGTTGTTCACACTCAGCAACTCGGATTATAACTAAGAAGTGGCACTTGACGTTAGGGCTCTGAAGTCACAGTCCAGACAGGTCCAGACATTGCTGGCGACCGCCTGACTTACAGTTAAATTGGTCTCCAGGCCTGACCTTACAGACAGCCTCCCCGACCCAGGCTACAGTGGCTCACAATTTGTAGGCTCACAAAAGCTCAGAGGCTTGGCATCCACAATAGAAGAAGAGTTTTATGCTTGATTTTATTCTTTTTTACATTTTGTACTGCCATCTCTGAGAATTTGCTTTTAGTTAATAAGATGATCTTGAAACAAGTTTATGTTCTTTGCCTGAAAGAGGGACGATTATTTGCGTTCTTTGTTTATTTCCTGTTTCCACAGTTGAGTTTGGACTTTTGGGACATCTGCTGTAACTTTAGTGTTTTGAAAAATGAAGCTATGTTCTTTACAGTATGGGTTTATATTTCCTTTTTATGTGAACTAGCACTTTGGAATCCTGGCTTCTGGGAATATAATGATGACTGGTCCTGGGCCTCTGTTACGTGACGGGCACTCTGTGAGAGTCTAATGAATATTACCTTGGTACTCAGCAAGCACTTCATTTGATTTCAGCTCTGTCATTGAAATCATGGTATTCTATGGTTTCCTCTCTGAAGAAACATGGTGACATCAGGGGTTGTAGTGGAGAGGCAGGGGAGCCTGCTCAGATTATTATACACCTCTGTCTATCACTCTGGCCTCACACTGTGTGGTTTTCCTTGATCACTCTATGGGATCCTAAGCCATAATTGGCATTGTACTGATCTGTTCCTCGCCCCCTCCCAATTCCTCTCTGTGCACCAGGCTTTTGGATCGAATGTCTTTTCTGAACATTTGTTTGACTCTCAGAACAGTGAGGGAGTCCCATCAGCAACCTGGCTCCGCAAAGTTGATTAGCCAAAGTCAAAACTGTAGCTGTAATTATTTTGGGGTTTTCAGGATGTAAGTGGGATAGATTTGGTTTGTAGAGTGTATAGTACTTATATGTCAATTATACCTGCAAGGGCCTTTCACAGGTAAGTGCACATTCACGGGAATAGGCTGTTGAAAGTTAACATGTTCATGAGGCTCGCCACAGCTGAACCCACAGTACTGCCTTGCAGGGGTACAGGCATTACTGAAGATACAGTAGGTAGACTGTGCTGTTAGAGTCTGATACGGGTTTTCCAACGCTGGTGAGTGCTAGTAGAAAAATCATGCAGGGTCGTAACATAGAGACTCACATGCCTTTGGCACTTGTGTGGTCTCTTGAGGATGTGTGTGTGTGTGTGTGTGTGTGTGTGTGTGTGTGTGTGTGTGTGTGTGTATGTGTGTGTGTCTGTTCTGGAGCCTGAACCTAGAATCTCATGCACTTTACCAACTGAGCTATATGTTTTGATTTGAGAAAGAGTTGGGATTGCAGGCTAATCCCAATTGTAGCCCTGGCTGGACTTGAACGCCTGCTTCAGCATGCCTGCTGGCTGGAGTTTGTGGAACTGCCACAAGATTCTGCTGCTGAGGATTCAAACATGCTAAATCAGCAGTTTCCCTGCATTGTTCCCAGACTCCCATTTCAAAGTCACCCTGAACTTCACTGTCAAGGGAGTGTCTCCTAGCAATGATTTTATCGACCTGCCCTGTGATGTCTTTAGAAATCAGTTGGCATAGCCAGTTATCCAGACAGCCCACCCCTTACCTGTATAAGGATGACTGGGTTCTGGTTTCTCATATTAATGGTACTTCTGTTTATAAAGCATCAGTCCAATAAAGTGATGGGAGTTTGCAGAAGTCATCTGGGACTGAGATATTAGAATTATAGGGCTCAAGTGTTTCCTTAGTTGATTGCCATTTTTAAGACAATCATGAAAACAATGTTTTACTCTGTGTGTATAAAGGGCTCTCCTTGTAGATCATATTTAGGTTTACATTGAGATTAAATTTTCTTTGGGGAAATTTAAAGAGACTTAGAGAATTGCATTAAATTTAAATAAAATTTAGACCTTGGAGCAATTGCTTTTAAGAAGGCATCTCTTTTGTTAGTGGAATAGTTCATCGGTGTGTCAAGTGCTAAGACCCGCATCCTGTACTCCAGCTTCCATAAATGACTAATCTATAGCAGGAACATGGCACATCTTACATTTACATTGTCTTCTTTTATTCCTCATTTCTTTTTCTCAATAATTATATAAAACGATTGTTTTCTATGACGTTTCATGTATGTGTATAATATACCTAGATCATCTTTAATCCCCCTTTATAATACCCTGCTATCCCTTCCCATCATCATCCTTCCTTTATCTCCAAGGCCACCTCTGCTCGGTGTATTATCTTTATTGTTTCCTCTTTGTTGTTTTATTGCTTTTCTTCCACTACTATTGTTGCTTGTATACCTGCATTTAAATATATAAATACAGCCTGCCTGCTGAGTCCATTTCATATTGCTCAGATGTATATGCTTTTAAGGGCTGACCTCTTGGTATTGGATACCCAATTAGAGAGCTCATCACTATGGGACACTGAGTACCTCTCTCTTCACAGTCAGTAATGACTGTAGGTCTTCATCTATGGGTTGGGGTCCTGGGAGATTTCCCTCACCCATGTTGGCATGCCTTGGGTTCAATTAGACAGCTATCGGCGGTTACCTCCAAGATATAAGTGCCACTCTCCTGCCATGCTGACCATTGTTGTGATTGGCACCCAGCACAGCCCAGTAGGGTTCAATATTCCTGAAACTGCTTTGCCCCCTTGGCAGCTTGCATAGCACCTTCCAGCACTTTCCTTTGGTTTCTTTTTGTGTGAACAGTTTAATTGTCATGCTCTTAATTTCACTTTCATGGAACTCCTGGATTTCTGTCCTCCCCATTTCTGTTGAAACTGTCTCTGTGTGTTGTCAGATGCTACAATAAAATAATTGAAACCAGGTGATTTATGAAGAATAGGAGCTTATTCTAAGGTATGGTCCTAGAGAGTTGAAAGTTCAAGAGCATGGTGGCAACATCTGGTGAGGACCTCCCCACAGTATCACGATTGCCGATGGGGTGGACATCCCAGGCTGTTCTCTTACATTGGTTTTCAATCTTGTACTACTTATAGCTAGTTTTCAGAAGGAGCTGTCCTGTGACCCCTGATTGTAGCTAAAGTTTTCCTGCCAGGCCCACGGTCAGGACAAATCTCTGACACCCGCCAGTCCCACAGCCGCTCAGACCTGACCAAGTAAACACAGAGACTTATATTGCTTACAAACTGTATGGCCGTGGCAGGCTTCTTGTTAACTGTTCTTACAGCTTAAATTAATCCATTTCTATAAATCTATACCTTGCCACGTGGCTCGTGGCTTACTGGCATCTTCATATGCTGTTTGTCATTGTGGTGGCTGGCAGTGTCTCCCACTCAGCCTTTAACTTCCCAGAATTCTTTTCCTTGTCACGCCTATACTTCCTGCCTAGCCAATGGCCAATCAGTGTTTTATTTATTGACCAATCAGCAACACATTTGCCATACAGAACATCCCACAGCACTTCCCCCCCTTTTTTTTAAAAAAAGGAAGGTTTTAACCTTAACAAAGTAAAATTACATATAATTCGGGAATTTGGGCGTAGCTTTTTTATTATTTTTTGTTGGAGGGGGGCACTGTATCTTATGGGGACATAAAGAAAATTTTAGGATCATGGAGTAGTGTGTGAGGCTGTATCGTCTGAGCCAGTTGTCTTGAAACCATTTTGGATGTTGGATCATCTGGGCCATGGTGTTATCAGAGATCTTTTAGGGGGTCTTGGCTGGTCAAACCTGATGTATCTTAATCTGGAACAAATCTATAGCCTTTGGCTTTTTGTGGGAACAAAAGCAGAGTCTCCTTTTTAAAGTAACATATCTTTATATTTAAATTTTGAAGTTAAGGTACCTTTAAAATATATATTTTGGCATAACTTAACAGCTTTTATAATCAAATGTTTTTTTGTAGTTAAAAATCTCAAAGACAACATAATCTAGATTTTTTTGTGTAATATTTATCTTTATGTGGCTTTTTTTAAATTAATTTCATTGTTTTTTTAAAGACTTTATTTTTTTAAAACTATGTATTTGTTTTTATAACTGTATATATTATCTTTTTTGATTTTTTTAAGTCTATGTATATTTTATACATATTGTAAACTATTATATCTGAATTTGTCTTATTGTGAATCTATTGTTTTAAATTGTAGTATTTGTAAGACTGAAACGGTGCTATGGCTGTTGGCTCCGCCCATCTTAGCTTTTTAACATGGCGGTAGTACTTTACTATTGGCTCTGGGAGCTATCGTGGGTCTATGTTTTTATTTAAGTAGCATGTAGCCCAGAAATCTCTTTTTTTTGTTTTGTATTAGCAAAGGCTAAATCTACCACATAGTTTAATGTGTCATTTGTAGAGGCCTCATTTTTGTCATACGGCAGGTGGAGCATGCATGTTAGGAACCCGCCAGTAGTTCAAACCAGCAGCTGTCGCTCATTTGAGAGAGACAATTAGGAAGTTGTTTTTAGTTCTGTTTTAGAATTTTTTTTTAGGTTTTAGGTGGAAACTCTTGGCCCCACGTTGGGCGCCATTTGTAGCTAAAGTTTTCCTGCCTGGCCCACGGTCAGGACAAATCTCTCTCACCTGCCAGTCCAACAGCTGCTCAGACCCAATCAAGTAAACACAGAGACTTATATTGCTTACAAACTGTATGGCCATGACAGGCTTCTTGTTAACTGTTCTTACAACTTAAATTAATCCATTTCTATAAATCTATACCTTGCCATGTGGCTCGTGGCTTACTGGCATCTTCATATGCTGTTTGTCATTGTGGTGGCTGGCAGTGTCTCCCACTCAGCCTTTAACTTCCCAAAATTCTTTTCCTTGTCACGCCTATACTTCCTGCCTAGCCAATGGCCAATCAGTGTTTTATTTATTAACCAATCAACAACACATTTGCCATACAGAACATCCCACAGCACCTGATGCCCTTATCTGTTTCTCCTGCATCGCTTTTTGGGATCTTAGGCTTGCCTTGTTTTCACCATTCTACAGTATGTGTGGGTGGCTGGTTTCCCACCATACTGTAAGCTCAGTGAGAGCATAGCCTGGCTCAGCCTTGCCACCCAGCAGTCACTCATTTGATGTAGGAACAAATGGATAAGCTCAGTTCAAGTAGTTACAACTGGATTAGTGTTAACTGTCAATAATGTTTAATTATGTCTTTGTATAGTGCGTAAGTGTGTGTTTGTATGTGTGTGTGTGTGTGTGTATGCATGCGCACCCGCGCACCATGGCACATGAGGAAGACAGAAGACAACTCTGTGGAGGAGGTTCTCTCCTTCCACTACGTGGGTTCAGGTATCAAAGTATATTGCATATTAGGTGTGTGCAGCAAACACTTGTGTGGGCTGAGCATCTTCCAAGCCTAAGTTCTTACCTTCTACATGAGAGAATTGGCTTGTTTAACAAAAGAGTCAGTGGAGCTAGGTGTTTTAGTTCTAGTCTCTTTGTGATGGTTTAGTGGTTCTACAGTCAGATCTAGTCCTCAGATATGCCTGGTTTATCCTGAAACATGTGTGTGCTGTTTTATACGCATGGCCCATGGATATTTGAATTCACTCCTCTTCATCTGCAGGCTGAGACAAGCTACTTGAACATGAGAATGGGAGTGATGTGTCACTTTTGCAGGAAGCTCTCTTGGACATGGCCACTGAGTGTCCTCAGTGAAGCTAGATGGGCAGTTGTTTTGTTTACAAGTGGCAATACTAGAACACAGAGAATTTCATATTAGCTCATCTGCAATGGAGGAGCTTTGGTCCATCTAAAGGTCTTCTCTTTCCATCTTTAGTTCTGTGTCTGGTCATGAATGGGATGGAAAGCTGTTTTTAAAACTGTGCTCCTCTCAAGTGGGAGAATTATATGTCTATATTGCATTGATATTATGCTTGTCTATGAGACAAACATTGGCTACTGAAATATGAACAGAAGTGAGTCACTTCTGAGCAGCAACTGTGAGGGGCACACTGCTTTCCCTTCTGCTACAAACAAGTGATGTCTCACAAAGGGGCTTCTTCTACGTGAGCCACAGAATGAAGAGCATATGGGACAGCTCACTGATGAGCATGATAGTAGTCATTCCAGGCTTCAGTTAACTTACAATTTCAGTTGTCATAGCAGCATAGCCCATCCTTAAACTGACTGAAGAAGATGGCTTAAAATCAGATGCTACGTCATTTACTATCTGCAGTCAGATTTTGGAATGAACTGGGACACTGTTGAATCTATATGTGCTAGAGCAGTCTGGCAAGAACTTAAGGTAATGATAGATGGCTCCCTCGGTTATCCTAACTCTTTCTCCTCTAGGACAAATGAGGTGTCATGTTGCCATGGAAATACAAGTTAGCATAGCTTTCTCCATGCCTGCCCACCTATCTTTAGCCATGGAACCCCTGAGTGCCTGAGCTCTTCTGAGCCTTAGTTCTCCCATCTGCAAGGTGGTAATGTTAGTGTCACTGTATATCACAAAACTATTTTGAGGTGCTACCTCCTTATAAACATGGCTGTCACAACTGTGGGTGACTGTCCACTTACCCTCATCTCTCTAAACTGAAGCCTTTTAACAATTCTAGAGACTGAGTTTCATTAATTCATTAGTCCCACATCATAATGCCTTGCATAGAACAGCGATTGCAATGAATTGTTGCATGAACTTGGTAAGTTGCAAGTCCTGTTTGAGAGTGGATGATGCATGGAGCAAAGGCCTTTTTGAGATGGAATGGGCACACTGGTGACAGGAAGCTGACCGTATCTCACTGGGCACACTCAGCAGTTTGTGCTTGGCGCATTCTGTAGGGTGATGGTGCTGGAGTCACTAAATCTGCCATCCATCCGATTGAGAGTAGATACAAGGATCTAGAACAAGGCCAAAGCCTTAGTGTTCTCAACCACTGGGAACACTGAGGGAGAGAGTGCAGCGTTCGTCTGGAGTGCAGGCAGGTGAGAAAGCAGAAGTGTCACCATGCACAAAGACTGTCTGCCCATGTAGTGGTGACTGGCTGGCTGTCAACCAGCCTGTAAAGAGGAGCAAAGCTGGGGATAAAAGACTAGGACAGTTGAGACTTTGACATGTGCCTACAGTTAGACACAGAGTGAAAGGGATAAGGAAGACGTAGGTGCCAAAGTCAAGTAAAGACTAGATAACTGTAATTCACGATGACACAGATAAAGCCAGTGTGGAGTTAGGACAGAAAGAGAAACAAAAAGCAAGAACCGTTAGGAAGAAAAACCTAAGGATTTGGGAATAATGGTGACGGTAGGCTTATGGCTTCCTTGTCCTTCCCCGGGGGGCCATGCTTGCATCTGTTCTTTATTTACCTTATATTGCACGGTGGGTATGTAGGCTTTAGATACCAGAACAGCAGAAGCCTGTGTGTTCTGTAGAGAACAGTGGCTCTGTTTACTCGGGCTGTGCCACCTTCCTGCATTACCACAGCTCTGAGTGTGTCCCTTGCGTCTGATCTCCCCCTTTATCAGGACAAAATATTGTGCAGGAAAAGAACCACAGTTATTTTTGTATCACTGACATTTGTAATAATGCCTGGAATGTGGTGATCCATAATTGCTTTCAGCTCCTAAATGGTAAGTGAGAGGTAACCTATTCCACCATTGCCCATCCATGCTTACTGGAAATGCTCTTTCTGAAGAGAATCAGAACATGGCATCTAACAGGTCCAGTATCCCTTCTTAGTTTTCTATTTAGGGATACAGAGGTCAGGGGTCCTTTTTCAACTGAGTATTTGAATATTGGTGGGCCTCATGTCCCTTCCTCAAACAAAGTCACTTTCTCCAGATTGACACCACCTCCTTAAATGAAGTCTTCTCTATGTGTGGCCCATGGTTTAACCCACTGGTAGAGAGACGTTCAGAGCACTGTGGCATGACTTGAGGTAAATGATGCCTTCACTTTTTGAGAAGCATCAAGCTTTCAGATATAATATAGGAAGCTCAATTTGTTTTTCAGATGTTTTAGTATAAGCATGGTCCACACAGGATAGTCAGTGTTCATCTGAAATTCTGGTTTAATTCTAGTTTGCTTGTTTTTGCTATGTCAGGCATGTCTCTAAGGTCCAACAGGCATGTCAAAGGCACTGCCTATTAGGGTAGCAGGATATGAAAAAAGTATTGTCTTAGTTAGGATTTCTGTTGCTGTGAAGAGACACCATTACCATGGCAACTCTTATAAAAGAAAACATTTAATGGGGTGGCAGCTTACAGTTTTAGAGGTTCAGTCCATTATCATCATGGAGGGATGTGTGGCATACAAGCAGACATGATGCTGGAGCTGAGAGTCCTACATCTTGATCGGCAGGCAACAGGAAGTGAACTGAGACACTGGGTGTAGCTTGAGCACATATGAGACCTCAAAGCCCACCCCCACAGTGACACACTTCCTCCAAGGTCATACCTACTCCAACAAAGCCACACCTCCTAATAGTGCCACTTCCTATTAGCTTATGGGGGCCAACTATATTCAGAGTTTCCCCCACAAAACACACACACACAGACACAGACACACACACACACACACACAGACACAGACACACACACACACACACACACAATCATGTGATTCAGTGGAAGGTCATGTGAATAAAATTAAGGTAAGGACAGATCAATGTGACTGAGAAGTGTCAATTTAGAGAAGGTGACAAGAAAGGTCTCTTATAGGAGGTTATGAGTGTGCAAATCTTGAGGGAGAAAAGAGGCAGAGCCAATCAATGTCAAGGTCTGGAGAAGAAACATTCCAAGCAGAAGTAACAGCGAAGGTATGGGACGTGAGTGGGAGGGAACAAGCTGTTTGGAGCAGTTAAGAGGCAGGAAGAAGGCCGCAACAGTTAAAGTGAGAATGGTAAGGCAGGGGAATAAAATGGAGGGAACCAGAAAATAGACAACCTTTTGGCCATGAAAAGAAATTTGAGTGTGGGTGAGATGGCTCAGTGGGTAAGGATGCTTGCTGCAAATCCTAATTCGCTGAATCTGGAACCCACCCGATGAAAGGAGAGAGCCAGCTCCTATGAGATGTCCTCTGACATTAGCATGTGCACACCATAGCACACATGCACACTCTCACACATGATAAATGTAAAAGAAGGTTTGGATTAGTTTTTCCTATAAGGGCAAAGGGAAGCTGGTGAAGGAGATGAATGAGGGAATAACAGGACTTGATTCAACTTTTGAAAACATATACTCTGGTGGTGCCATGGAGAAGAGACAGAGAAGTGAAGGAATAGGCAAGAGGCCGAGCAGTCAGACATTTGCAGACATCTGGGCTATCCCTCAATACCCCACGTGTATCCTGCCAAGCTGCTTCCAGTCCTTTTAAAGGCATCACAGTATCCTGGAGAAGGAGTGTGGTCCCTGAAACCAAGCAGCCTTAGGTTTGAATCAGAATTTTGTCAATAATAATCTGTGGGACATTGGACCAATTTCCTAACTGTTGAGAGAGAGTAGGTGGGGTGGGGAGGGAGGGATGTAGAGAGAAAGTAGAAGAGGAGGGGGAGAAAGGAGGAAGAAGAGAAGAACAAAGAGGAAGAGGAAGAGGAAAAGAAAGAAAATGATGAAGAAGAGGAAGAAGATGAAGAAGAAGAGAAAGAAGGAAGAAGAAAAGAACAAAGAGGAAGAGGAAGATGAAGAAGAGGGGGAGGCGCCACCTCATCAGATTGTTTGGAGACCTAAACCAGCTAATACAAGTACAGTGCTTTGATTATGTCCTAGCACATCAAAGTGCTAGAAGAATTTGGTTATTATCTTCACTCAGCGTATGTTGTTTCCTGCCATGGGACACTGTTGTCTGTTCATTGGGCCAGTGTTTGTTCATCTACATCACTGTAGAAAGTACTTACCATTTCTGTCATTCTATTGGAATAAACAAATGATAGGTCCAACTCAGGTTAAAGAGGGGGAAACATTTTACCTGAAAACGGGGTAATGTGAAGGATTGGGACCAATTTTGCAATCTGCCATCAGAAAACTAGAACACAATTGTCAAAATGCCCATTAGAGCACACACTTCCTATTACTGAAGTCCACAAAGACTTTGTTCCAAGACAGTTTCAGTCTTTTATCATAGACCTCACTGCTCCTTTCACCCCCCCTCTCTCTCTGTGTGTGTGTGTGTGTGTGTGTTTCCAGTGCTAAGGATTGAACCCACAGTTTTGTGAATGTGAGGCCAGTGCTATATCACTGAGCCACAGCTTCAGCCTTCGACTTTGGTTTTTCAAGGCTCACTCTTCCTGTTGTTCAGAATACTGGCTGACCTCTTGGCTCAAACCTGTTGCCTTCCAAGGGGAAAAGTTGCTTAATGCATTGTGTGTGATGAGCATGTAATAAGGAATGTGGGAAGGACCCTGTACCGGAGCAGTTACACATGCCCTGTAAATAGCACTGATTTCTCAGTAGAGAAAATTCCAGTTAGTTGTCAGATCCAAGCAGCGTGGGGCCAGGGGCTCCAGCTCGGTCAGCATCAGATGCTTTGCATGCTGTCACCCTTCTTTGCCACCATGATGTCACTCAAAAAGGGAGTCCCTCCCTCTGCCAATGAATAAGGCCTTCTCTGCCAACACCAGTTCCAGCTGTGAACATGTAATCAGCTCTTCTATGGCCCCCAAAGGGTAGTCCCAGAGCCTAAATTTAATTTTCATGCATATTTGTCTCCTTCTTCTACTTTATGCAAAATCTACTTTGTGGCCAATACAGGCGCCAACTGTTTTGTTTGGATAATTGCTCCAAGTCAACCCTGAACTACAGGGAGCCCCCTTTTCCCCAAAAACACATTTTGGTTAATTTTTGGTTAACCAGATTATGGTTTTCTCTAGCATTTCCTTCACACTTTCCAGGATAATTTCTGTAAACATTTAGTTTATTTTGAAACAGTTTGACACCAATGTCAGGTTCGTTATTTGCCTACATTGATTGTGTCATTTGGAAAAAGCAAATAAATGGGAGCCATGTAGTCCACAGCTCATCTTATATGGCTGTTTTTTCTTCCATGTAATTCTCTATTTTTTTCTTACTATAATTATTTGCTCTTAGAATGGCTGGGGCAATTTGTGGCTGTAATAGAAAAGAGGGAACTTGGGAAAAGAACACTTGTAAAGCAAAGAAGATCTTATTTTTATGGAAATGAATAGTAACTCTGAAGTGAGGATGAGGCATATGGAAAAGAATAAAATATGAACGGAACATTTTAAAATAGACAGTCCTCAGCACTGTTCCATATGGCCCAGCAGTATTTAAGGTAACAGAAACCAGTGGCAGCTGCCTATTTATTCCTGGAGCTTAGACTCAGTTTACAAAATGGTACTTTTCACTTTGTCTTGAGTATTTCCTTTGTCTACCTCCTGGGTCTGGTTCTTTTAGATTTGTGGGGATGGAGTATGTGAGTTAAATTAATGAGTTACCAATTAAGACTTATGATTTTCATAAATTATATCTCATTCTTAATGGAGTTGGCATAAGTCATAATGGAGTCTCATAAGTCAGCATCTTACCTACCCAATTTGGTCCACATGAAGATATAGTTTCATTTAGTGTTTAGGCTTAACAGTATTGCTCATAGCTGAAACACAAATCAAAGAAATGATACCGGATATTAAATGCCATTGTCTAAAAGCTCAGTTCACATGTTTATGCCTTGAATTAAACACAATAGCCATGTCTGAAGAGTCAAGCAGAAAACTGTCTGACTTTTGCCATCAGTGCAGACACCAAATGAGTTTTGTGATTTAGAACTTTTACAGATAAAATGCATCTCAATATACTTTTGTGTGTCATAGAAAATGAGGGTAATATTTAACTCACTAAATATGAATCTAAGGCCGGTTGAATGACTACATCGTAATACGCTATGTGCCGGACTTATCGAAAGAATGGTGCCTTTTTAATATCCTGGCCTGGGATGTATCTTGATATCGTTGGTCACTGTCTTCGTCTCTTCTTGATTTTGATCTTCAACTTGGGTATTGAAAATGAAATAAAAATATTGGTGGAAAAAGGAACATACACCTCGACACCAACAGTTCAATGGATCTCTCTTTTTTTTGTTTTTCATATTCAGTTGGGTTTCTGTTTTTCTGTGTGTGAGCATCAGGGGTCATCTTTTCATTACTCCCATCTTGAAGTCTGTAAGCTCTGCCAGGCTGCCACCGAGCTACTGTCGTGACATCTGTTTCTCCATCCCTTGTCTGATCAATTGACTTCATTTTTCTCTGTTGCTAAACTGTACTTTTTTTGGCTGCATCTATGGGGTGTTCAGCTTTGTGTAGACATAGTGGCACTGGAAGTTGCCCCCTAATTCAATAATTCACCATGAAGACTGGTTTTTATTCTCATTGTGTTGAACAGGCATCTAATCAACCATTAATTTCCTTTTTGCTGGATGAACAGAATAACTGTTTCTGTCTTTCTTTTTGATGAGAAACAGAGGCAGGGAGGATGGGGGCCACTCTAAATGAGAAGGGGGGATTACAGGATTCGGCTACAGGGTGAAGGGTGGAACAGAAAAGGGTCAGAATTTGGGGGAGGCTTGGGGAATTAATGAATTTGTGCCTGTGGACTGTGAAGCAACATTTTGTATATTTTAAGCTGATCTTACAAGACTCCTCCTACCATTGCATTGGGCAGCCTTTAACAAGTAACTGAATTTCTCAAAGCCTACTTCTTCACTATCTGTAGAAGGGGGCAGATAGAGCTGAACTGAGCATTATTTTTACAAATCAATAGCAAATATGTAACTACCTGTTATCTTCACCTGGGGCCTTGCCATTGCCATGCTGCCTTTTGAATTCAGCAAGAGACAGTGAAACACAGAGTCACATTTATGAGGAGGTCTTCACAGTTTATCAAGTATGTTTCTCATAGCACTCCATTCATGCAAGTGCACAGATGGCCCCAAGGCATCTGCCTGAGCAGACATTTGTAGAAGGGAGATTAACCTTATAGGCACAGTTATGGCAACTCAGATGTAGTAATAAGGACTGGTTTTATTAAAACTATTTTTGATTTGACATCACAGAGTCAATCTGAATGGCATTAGTGAAAGGGAGAGGGTGGTGCATGTATCTAAAATACATGGAATTTGGAAGAAAGCGGACCTCGGGGAAATATCTGACCCAGAGTCTTCTGGTCTTGTTCTTATTACATGCCATATTTCCTCATTGTAGTCTTTTCAATATAGACCTAAAATCTGGCTTCCAATAGCTCCCTGAGTATATTTCCAGCACCCAACTTTATAAAGGACTAAGCTATGGCCTTTGTGGCCCTAAGAACAGAAGCCCACTGAGGAAATCTGAGGGACAAGTGTGGCTCAGTTACATGAACCTAGACCTATTAACTGTGGCCCATGAGTGGGATACCATCTTGGAGCCTTTCCCCCTGTGTATCTAGTTAAGAGAAAGATCTAAGAACATGAAGGCTTCCATTTCAAACATTTAGAATTGTAGAATCACAAATCTTGGGTGGAGTGGGGAAGCAGAAAGAGTGAAACATTATCATAGTGTAGTTTAATGCAGCACTATATATGTGTGTGTGTGTGTGTGTGTGTGTGTGTGTGTGTGTGTGTATTTAAGATAATTGTTTGAAATCTTAGAATGATTGTTTTGTATATTCATGTATTTATTTAGCAACTGTTTATTAAGAACTCAGAGTGGAGCACACTAGGCACCCTGTTAGATTCAGAAAAGAATAAAAATGAGTATTCTTTCTTTAGAGACTTGCCTTTTTTTTTTTTGAACAAAAGGAATATTTGTTCGAGACTTTTGGTTACAGTGTGTCCAATGAAGTTTTCCCAAAAAGATGTTTGGAAGACAAGGAGTTTGGTGTGAGCCTGTGAGCAGGCTAGAGCCCCACAAAAGACTGGGGGCTTACTTCCGGCCTTGAAGAGCAAAGTTTTTTTATGTGGGGGATTTTTTGAGTGGAGAAAAGGCTCTATGCTGTGACAAGTGGATCAGTGTTTGGACACACACACACACACATGCATATAAACACATCAACATACACACATATACATAGACACACATATATATGTGTAGACACACATATATACACATATATGTCAGGGACAGACTTTCACAAAGTACTTCTCAAAATATATGACTAATTTTCTTAGAAAGTGTCCCTTATGGTTTCTGCTTCTCCTTCCCTCCCTCCCTTTCTCCTTTTCTCCCTCCCTCTTCCCTCTCTATAGGTGAGAAGACAACTTTTTTAGAGTCAGTTTTTTCGTTCCACCACGTGGGTCCTGGGGACCGAGCTCAGGTGTGTAAGCCAGTGCCTTTACTTGTTGTGTTAACTTGCCGGCCAGAAAATTGCCTTATCGCTGTCCTCTACGCAAGGCCTTGTTCTGAAAGAGTGGAGTACAAATCAGAGAGGCTTTAATTCCTTCTTTGCAGGATAATAAATGCAAACTGCTGTGATTCATGTGCCTGAGAATTTCTGTCATTTTACAGAAACATATTGCATGTCGAGCCAAGTATGAGGGTATACACCTGTAATCCCAGCACTCAGGAGGTTGAGGCAGGGGAATGGAAAACTTGAGGCTATATATAGAGACCCTGCCTAAAAATAAAATAGGCAAGGAAAGGACGAGAAGAAGAAACTTATTTTCAGTCAACAAGTGCTCAAATCAGACTTGGATCTTATTTTAATTTTGCAACTTGTTATTTATACATACGTGTTTCTAGAGCATCCACAGTGATAAAATAAACATTCTGCCTCTCTCCTCTTGGAGGATGGAGTGATCGTGAAAGTCAAGATTATCAACAAGCACTTTCAAATGTTGAGAGTTATAATAAAACAAACTCAGGGAACCGTGAGAACATGCAGCAGAAGGATCCACATGGAAAAAGAGTCCAAAGACTACTTGGATGGTTCGAGTAGGAAGGGACTAGGGAGAACATTCCAGTTGGAAAGGGCTGCCTGCCAATCAAGGCACAGTATCCATCCCCCATGGAACTGAGGGCGCTGTCCTCTCCTGATTTCCTCTACCCGCCTGCCCCCGCCCATGACAGTGCAGCCAGAGGGAGAGAGGAGACGTCCATTCTTATTCACTAATCTTTCTGCTTCTTGTATGTTTTACTCCAGACTTTTTAAGAGACAATACACTTTTATCTTTAAACAATAATATGCAGTAGCCATCGCCTCATTCCCCCCCATTGAACAGAGAACTTTCTCCAACCAAGATTGACAAGAAAGAGAGTTTATCTTGTGGTCTTTCATGTGCTGTTAAATGCACGGGACACCACTGAGCTCCATTCAATTCTGCCTTTGGCTACACTTTGTTTAACCTTTAACTAAAAGATACAGTGTTGCCAATGAGGCTAGACCCTGAGTCTCTTCTTCCAATTGTATTCATAGTCCAAACCTTCCTGATAGGTTTTACATCGACCCCATAGTATTTACTAAGAAGAATATTCAAGATGCTGGGATGTGCTTTCTCTTTTTAGAGCAGAAAGTTCTGCCTGTTGGAAGCAGATGCCATTTGGCTTAATGATTACATGTTCTTAAACTGGTATTTTAATTGGATTGCCTGGTTATTGAAATCCCCTGTGTCCCCAAGGTATAGTCCTCAAATACTATCTCTCACCATAATGTCTGCTGCTTCTTCAAAGGAGCAAAAAGATACATAAAGTGGTGCTCATCACTCAAGACCATTTGCCTCATTGGCCTCAGCTGTCAGCCCACTACATTTATTTAGACAACAGTAGGTTCGGACAGAACACATAAAGTTCTCTTTCTCAGCTGTGAAATATGATGGATGTGCCATACTGATGACCTTTACACAAGGCCACATGTTAATATTCAGGACCTCCCTTTTGTTGGACCTGAACAATGGCTGTCATTAAGAAAGCTTGGCTTGCCAATATGCCCTCTGTTAGGATGCTGGACCACTCCTGATTGGTCACCAGGAAGTGTCATGTGCCTTTGATGGAAATGACATGGAAGATGTATGGTCAAAGTGCTGTGCTCAGCACCACTGCTGTGCAGAGGAGAAAACCACCATGACCCAAATAGCCCTGCACTCAAACAATGTCGCACCAACCAAAGACAACGTATTGGGAAGAAAAATGCTTGTAAACTGCATGTGTTAGAAGATGTATTGGCCAGACGGCCATAGGGCAATCTTTGAACTATTGAAATCTTTAGAAATATTGTTTGGTTCTGAAACAATACTTACAAACCTAATTAATCAAACATAGATGGTTTATTTTCAGGCCTTCCACGGCGTGTTGCTTTAATGCAAGAATAGGGTCGGTTGGGTTCTTTTTACCGTTTCATGGAGCCGTGCAAGAACTCAGCATGCAGATTCATGTTCATACAAGTTGAAGCTCTAAATTTCAAAATAATATCGACACAGATCTCTGGTAATGCCATCAACAAAGGCTGGGTTGGAGGTAGCCTGAATTCCTTTTTCAATGGTTTCAGATTCCATGTGTAATGTTTTCCTTCCCATCTTTCCTTTATTCACCAGAATCATTTATTCACGCAGCCAATTATGCACCATCTCAGATGAGTTTCTGTGACTTTAGTAAAAGACACTCCAGGCTTTTCTTATACAGTAAATGCAAGGAAGAATATGTTTTTCTGGACCATTAAATTCTGTGATTTTCAGTGTTTATAAATGTCCCTCCCTGTTTTCCTGTATAGTTTCATGTTTTAAAAGATGGATTTGCAACAGTGCATGTGTTCAAGTGGGCAAAATGAGAGCTGTGAAAACAATTTCATAGAAGGCTGAGCACTCTTCTAGGTGGTAACAAGCAGGAAGCAGGAAGCCTTTTGTACGTCATGCCAGTTGTGGCTGAAGTTAAGTCAATTGTTAAGATGAAGGAATCGTCCAAGTACATCCTTGCATGCAAAATAGTGCTAGACCAGACTGGGATTGGGTGAAGGTCAGCTCCTGGTTATTCATTTCAAGGCAGACTATCAACGCTTTGGATCACCTATGTATTCCGTATTTCCCCACTTTGTTCTGCTGGGCTCTGTCCCTATGCTCCCGCTGGTTAGAAAACAGAACAGGAGAGAGAGAGAGAGAGAGAGAGAGAGAGAGAGAGAGAGAGAGAGAGAGAGAGAGAGAGAGAGAGAAGGGGTGGAAACTCCGTCCATAATTATACAAGTGCAGACCATTCCAGGGAAAGATTTAGTAGGAGGAGCGATGGTTGAATTTGTTCTTTATTAGGAAAACACAAAGTAAAAGCACAGTGGAAGTATTGTCTTATGTTCACCAAGACAGCCACAAAGAACAACAAATGTTGACTACAAGCAGCTGCAAGCATCGACAAGGTGTGGAACAGTAGGAAGTTGAGTAGACTTGTGCTGGGAGTGTAAGTGGGTAGGGACATTTTGGATGAAGTAAGCAGTCTGTAATAAGGTCAGCCTGTCTATGGCTTGGCTACTTTACTCCTGGAGAAGCAGAGAACACGCCTTCATGACCTTCTGCTGGAGAACCATGTGGTCCAATGACGTTTAAGAGAAGGTATATCCTTCCCCCTCAAAGGCAGGGACTGGCTCCCTGGCATACAGCAGGGGGCCTGAGTCATGACAAATGGCCACCTTGTGACTACTTCATTTTCTCACATTCATGGCAGACATCAGTGAACCTCAACACAGCTCTCAAATTCTTTTAAAAAACTGGTATCACTTTTTTTTTTTTTTTTTTTTTTTTTTATGAACTGTTGTTTGAGACAAACCTTGCTTGCCTTCCTGGCTTGGGGACAGGCACCATGGTTACTAGAGCTGGGATGGTGAGTGTGGTAAGCTGACAGATGTGGGCCAGTCCCTAGGTGATACGCAGGAAGAGAAGCCTGATGAGGTGAGCCTGGAGGATGGTAGCCTTCATACGGAGGAGTATCCATCAGGGAGGGCAAGTGACTCATTCCCTCACTTGTCCTACCTACAATAAATTTTTGAGTGTCTAGTAAATACCAGGGATAGAATTAAGAATTCGCATTTACCTTCACCAAACTTGCATTCTGGTGAGGGGATCAAATTGAGGAGCAACCATGTATATTGCATATTATACTATTGAATACATCAGAGAAAGGAGTCATGTGGCAGAGGAGGCCATTTTGGAATGAAGTTGAGACCATATTTTGTTTCAGAAGTTAACTGTTGGGTCAACTAACAGTTAGGGAAAAAGAGACTATTGTATTCATCTTTTCTTCAAGTTCTGTCTTTCTTCATGAGATTTGAATTATATATATATAATTCTTCTCTCTAAATAATTTCCTTTACCATCTCTAGCTGGGCAGTGCTACTAGGAAAGAATCCTTCCATTGCTTTGTGGCCATTGCCGTTCTCAGAAATTTTAAATTTATCCTTTAATGTTAAATGATAATTTTTTGGCATATAGACTATGTTTTTATTTTTGTCTTTCAACACTTCAACACTTTGAATATTTTATTTCACCTTCCCATTATGTGACTTCTGATTTCTGTTGTGAATTTAATATATAATTTTAATTAACAAATGACAACACCATATATATTGTATATAAATGATGCTTTGAAATATGTATAATTATCAACTGGCTCAATTATACTAATCACCTTATATGTTACTTTGTATTTTTGTGATGTGAACACTTAAATCTATTCTTGTGGTGACTTTTGAAACAGATTGTTATTAATATTCTCACTATTGTGTATCATAGATCCCTCCCTGTGATTTTTTTTCTGGCTTTCATTTAAGATAGCGTTCTTTCTTCCTTGGCTTATTTCAAGAGTCTTTCTCTTCAGTGCTGGGAGAATGGCTCTGTGCATAACCTGTCCGGAGCACAAGCCCAAAGTCCTGAGTTTGATCCTCCGAATCCATGCTCTTGTAATTCCAGCCCTGGGAAGGTAGAGACAGACAGACCCCTGGGACTCTCTGGCCAGTTGAGCTGATTCAGCAAGCTTTCCAAGCCAGCGAGAGACACTCTAAAAAAAAAAACCAAGGTAGATGATAACTTAGGAATGACACTGAAAGTTGTCCATACACACAAACACATACACATGCACACATGCACCTGCATGAATGACACACACACACGTACACATGCACACGTGCACACATGCACACACACACACACACACACCTTTACACTTTTTTTCCCTTTGTGTTTGACTTTTGCAGTTTACGAATGATGGTCTCGGGTGGAGGATTTCAGTCTTCGTTTTGCATTACTCTTGCTTGATATTCTTTTGGATGCTGGCCTCTGCTGTCTGTCGTTGACTTTTGAAAGTCACATCTTCAAACAGCTTTTCTGCCTCAGTCTCTTTTCTCGCCTGCTGGTATTCCAGCTATGTGTGTATAGTTGTTCAGTTGTCTCACTTCTTGTACAGTCTGCTCTTTTTAAAACGTTCTCTTTTCTCGATTCTCCCTCATTCCCTTGGCCAGATGCACTCTGTGGATGAGTCCATCAAAGACAGTTTTCTTTTCTGTTACAGTGTTTTGTTTTAAATTTCAGACATTTCATTTTCAGTTTTTCTTAGAGTTCTCACCTCTCTTTTTACCTCACCCAGCTGCTCTTTCATGCTCTTTTCTTTCCGCATCAGAGTTTATGCTAATGAGCCTGTTTTAAATGATCCGATAATGCCAATGTTGGTGTCGTATCCGAACACGTTTCTTCCACTTGCTTTCTCTCTTCAGACTAGGCTTTTATTTGCCTTTTGATGTTTCACAACCCTTCATGCGAATACAAGAGAGAGGAACTGAGTAGTAGGAGTGAAATCAGTTCATTTTTAGCGTGTGTTTTCTGTTAACCCAACTAGGTATTGTGTCCTGCTTAGCTGGGTGTTTTAGCTGTGGTCCCAGAGGCTTCAAGTTTCTCATGTTCTTTTTCCCCCTTGTTTGGACTTTGAGCCACCCTCACTCTTCTTCCTCAGAGAGAACCTACATCCTGAAATTTCTGAGTTCTCATCCAACTTCATTCTACTAGGGCAGTGGTTCTCAAACTTCCTAACACTATGACACTTTAATACAGTTCCTCATGTTGTCATGACCCTCAAACATAAAATTATTTTTGTTGCTACTTCGTGACTGTAATTTTGCAGCTGTAATAAGTGTAATATAAACATCTGTGTTTTCCAATGGTCTTAGATAAGCCCTTGAAAGCGAGGGTCACGACCCACAGGTTGAGAACCCGTGTACTGGAGGGAGCCAATGGTAAGGCTTGGGATGTGTGGGAAGCTTCTGTAATCTCACCTTGTGATGAAGTCCCAGGCTCAGGCCCTGAGATGTGCAAGTACTGCTTAGGTTGTTTGTTTCCTTTTTAGGTTAGACAGGGAGCATGAAAGGGGAGTAGCATGGGAAAATTCCCTCCCTCAGTTAGAATAAAGTGTTGCCATGCTTTCATCGTGGAGAACATTCTGCTTATGCTTTGCAAAGCTCCTTCATCCCATCTCCCTGTCACAACCTCACAAGTTCACCTTGAGAATGTGGTAGAGTTTTTTTTTGAGGTAAAATCCACTAAAATGTAGGAACCACCTGAAACAGATCTCCAGGCCTGAACTCTCAAGTTCATCCGTAGCCAGCTGCCAGTGACTGATCAAGTTGACTATTTCAATGTTCCCACCAGTGCATGGCTGCACTGGTAACTTCTCCAGGCAAGCAAATCCAAGATTGACCTGTTGGATTCAGCTGTCTCTCCAGAGTTTGGGGGTGGAAGTTTCCCCTGAAAACTCAGTTCTCTGATGGGTTTAAAGAAAGTCATCGCCACTGTAAGGATCAGCATGTTAGTTTTTAAGCTGTTTATGTGATGGAGTTGAAACTACAAGACCGTGTCGTTTACCTTCCCCAACGCTTTTGTTATTATAACCCCCACCTTTCAGGTGAAAGACTGTCAATACCTTCCCAAGCTGGCCAAGTTTGCCCAGCCCAAACTACTACATCCATCCAGGTTCCCATTTCCTCTTACCTGCAAGGCTGCCAGCAGCCTTCTACCTGTCTGCCACTGGTGTCTCATCCTGATCATCTTCCAGTCCTTTGTGAGTCACATGCGACCTCTAGATTCCTCCCCAGTTCCTTCCGGCTTACTTTGTTTCAGCCACTGGGGCTGCTTTCAATGGTCAGGGTGGCATTTTTCTTTATCCCTGAAGTGAGCAGACCCTTTCAGACTCCAGGTCTTCTGAGACGAAATGTCACTGCCCCATGTCACGATCCAGGAATCTCTGTCTCAACCTTTTGGCTTTTCCTTGATACTATTCACTATTTATAACCATTTGGCAGTGTAGTTACTGTGCTTCATGAGGGTAAGGACCTCATTTATATTATTCTCTTGCATCTCAAGATCAAGTATGAGGTAAGGCACATAGTAGGTTTTCAACAAACATTTTTGAATGAAGGAGTATATAAGATGAGTCTCTGGACTGTTGAATGTATATTTTTTCAGGAGGTGTAGAGAGGGAGGTGTGTGTGTGTGTGTGTGTGTGTGTGTGTGTGTGTGTGTGATATGTGTGTTCTGTCTACATGTTCATTTGCATGTATGTATGTGTACATATACACATGTGTGTGCATACATGTGGAAGTGATAGCTTGACATCAGATGTCTTCTTCTATGCTTTACACTATTTTTTCAGAAAGGGTCTCTATTGAACCTGGATGTCACCAGATTGGGCATGCTGGTGGGACAGCAAGCCCCAGGGATCCTCCTGTCTCTGCCTCTTCACTACTGTGATTACAGGTGACAACTGCTATACCTGGCTTTCAGGGGATGAGAACTCAGGTCCTCATGCTTACGTGGCAACCAATGGACTGAGCCCTCTCCACAGCCTTTGAGAAAGGACAGTTGTTTTTAACCAACAACAATAAGAACAGCTAAGATATGTACTTCCTATTGCCTGGCATTGCTCCAAGCCTTATTTTATTAAGTAATTTATCTTATTCCAAGGTACATAATTTCCAGTTTATGGGAGCACTTACGTAAGGGCCAAAGTATAGATTTGACTCCAATAGTCTAGACTCAGGGCTTGTGTGTGCTTGACCTCAAACCTCCATTATCTCTCAGGGCCTGATGCATCCTGATATGTCTCTTGTACTCAAACTCATTAGCTCAATCATGAGTCTTAGTCCTCCACTGGGAGAAAAGGGGAGTGAGAGGCGACAGACATTATTATGGTCTAGGAATACCTTTAAGAGGTATACTGCAGGAGGCTTTGTGTTTGTCTTAATAGAATGGAGAGTGTATTTATGATCAATGTTTGATTTTAGATGTGAGAAAACAAAAGCAAGTAGGTGTAGCCTTTAGTCACACCTGAATGCTCTAAGGGACTTAGGGGAATTAATTGCCTTTAGGTCTTAGGTTGGTGTTTCTGTCAGTCTTTCATAGCACAAACATGACAGGGTTAGAATGACTGTTGAGTAAAGAGCTGAAGTCTGGGAAGCGAAGACACACGGAAGCTGAGAAGAACGGCCGTGTGAAGGGGTGGAAACCTTACTCTCTGTATCTAAGAAGGCCCAAAGACATGGAAGTTAACACGTTCGCCTTTGTATTGAATTGAAAATGAACATACAAGCTTGGTCTCGATAGTGAGTTACAGGCCCTCTAGGCCTGTTCCCACTCCAGCATCTATCATGATTTATCAAAATGACTCTGCAATTCAAAGAGGATAAGAAGTTGCTTTGGTAAAATGCTTTCAGCTCTTAGGTTTATTTTATTGTGTCTTTAAATCTCCTGTCTGACACAATATTATTTAAAATGAAGTTAGTAGCTGGTAGAAGATCTATGATGCAAATAAGAGGCTGAGTTACTTGTGGAGTAAGATGACTGGTACATTTTCAGCATATCACCACTACCACCACCACCACCAAAACACAACTGTCTATAATTGATGAAATATAGATCCCTGTACCAGGAGCCTGAAAGCATGGTTCGAATGAGGGATCTCATATGAAGTATGCATAGGTTCAAATCCTGGTTCTGCCAGTTTTATTCACCACTGGTTTTATTCCACCTTTTGAAAATGAGGATATCTACTTTTCTGTGTTAGACATACTGCTGGCACCATTTTTTTTTTATAGCTAGGGCCTGGGTAGTAGAGCAGTCCTCACCTGTGGTAGCCCAGAATTTGTTAGCTGATGTCATCAGAGGTACTTCATCAAGCCCAGGATATTGCACTCATGTGTATCCTTGGGTAGGTACCACCAGCATGTATTATGAAGGAGCAAAACAAAACTTACCCCAAATTCAAAGACCTGGACCCTGCTTTCAGCTCAGCTAGTGATATAGTCAAGATGATTTTTTTTCTCAGCCTCAATTTCTCAGTAAAATTTGTAAGCCAGAGAGGTTTATTGAGCTCAAGTGAGAGGATTAATATGAAAACAAATAAAATGTAAAGGAATACTCAAGGTATACAGAGTATGTATGCTGGATTCTGAGATAGTGTCTGGGTGCAGAAGATGTCTGAAGAGAAAGACGGTATTGATTTTTCAGCTCATGTTCATGATTATTTCTGTGAATAAAACTGACAAGAGCCTTGGAAACCCATATAATTTACACAGGTCAAGGACTCTCTACACCGATGATATACTTTACATTACAAACGGCCCTCACAGCACAGATGCTTGGGTCTCTCTCACTGGGTTTGCCAGAGACATGATCTGTATTTAAAAAAAATGTCCAATCTGTTGTTGTCTAACATATATTATCTAATGTGCAGCCAGGGTTAGGAAACAATGAATTAGACTTAGGTGTGTAACCTGCCAAGAAGTGCTGGACTTCAAGCCACAGGCTGTGGAATTTGGCTTAAATTTTGTCACTATCTAGGAAGGAAAATTAATTAAAAAAAAAGCCATTGAAGACTGCAAAGGGACTTTGAACACTTTCTCTCTCTATTTAAGACCAACTGGTTGTTCTGTTCATCTAGGTCACCTATCATAGGAGACACCAGAAACCGATTCACGAATCTGTGAAATCAGCAGAATGTGGTTTGATAGGATCCAGTTCATTTTCCTGTAAATCAACTGATACATTTTGTCTTAAAAATGATTGCTTGTATTGAGTAGTATCTAACCTGTGGCAGAGTCTTAAAAATATTGGTTGAATAATTAAATAAATAACCACAATAACCACCCATCTTAATACTTCATACGTAATATGTAGTGGTTTTATTGTTTCCTGTACACAGAATGCCTAATATGTCATAAGTGCAATGTTACTTGCCCTTCTGGGAAGGGGTGGGATATTTGATACAAAGGTGTAAAAATTTAGTCCCTCAGAATATTTCCACAGAGTTGGATGTTGAAAGTAGTTAGTCTCAGATAACATTTAAATTCTCTTAATCCCTAACTTCCTGGACATGAAGGGAAATTGGATGTATATAAGTGCTTCAGATCTTACATCATATCCACAATATTTGAACAACCAAACAAGAATGGACTGAGTATCACTGATTATAGTGGTATTCATTTTCCTTTTGAACTAAGAAACCTAAGCTATAAATTTGAAAAATCCTATATGTTTCTCTGCATTTTGGAAAGCTTGATAATTTTTGTCTACCATGTCAAATTGTGGGGTTTAAGATGAAATAACAAATCAGATGGAATTAAATTAAATGGAAATCAGACATTCAAGTTAATATGATGGAGGTAGACCAGATATCTAGATCTAAGATTTGCTTGTGAACAGAGATTACAAATGCATTCCCATTGATCTAAGATGAATACATATAAAATTATGTTCTAAGGTAAAGATGTTGTAGAAAGAAGTAAATGGTTGTGCCACTCATAGGTCTGACTATGTGCCCAACAACAGAAACTGGTAGCTTGTGCTTATTCAGAGAGCAGTTGTGTTATGTATTATACACTACATAATTAGAAGACTAAAAAGATACACTATTTACAAATCAGAAGATTTTACATTCTTAAGCATTCTTGTTCTCTCTATAAAATGTCTGTTTTGCCTGGAATCTCCATTTCTTCTTGGCAATAAAAGGATCAGAATGTGTCTGATCCCTTCAAATGGGACAGATACTTTCAGGATCACCCCTACTTTACTGGTATACCAGAGCATTTTCTATGATTATCCCTCAGTGTACAAGGTTGTGGTTTTTGGTAGACTGTGGTAGTTAGCATGGCCAGTATCCTCTTGGCTACCTGTGACTCAACATGCACAATCTATTTCCTGGTGCTTTAGCCCAATTCTTCTACATGTTAGAACTCAAGTTATCCAAACCACCCCTTCCCCTTCTCATCCCACATCTATCAGATTTGGGGTCTTTCTCTTTTTGATCTCCAAAATACAAAAAGAAAGAAAGAGAAAGAAACCTATGTTTTGGGTGAAAGAGTTTTATTGGTGATTACTCTAGGATAATGTGCACAAATTAGAGCTATAATTTATGTAATAGTTCTGTGGCTGTTGTGGCAAATTACCACAAAGTAGGCAGATTAAAACAAGAGACCTTATTTCCTCAGTTTGGAGAGCAAGAGTCAAAACTTTAACTGCAGGTTCTGAAGGAGGATTTATTCAATGCATGTTTAGCTTTTGGTAGCAATTTTTGGCATTCCTTTACTATTAGAAACACCTCTTCAATCCGTCTCTACCACCCAGTGGCATTCTTTAGACCTGTATCTCTGTTCTCCTCTTATAAGGACACTAGTCCTACTGGATTGAGGACTACCCCAGTGAGCTCTGCTTGACTCTTCTGTGTAAAGAATCAATTTCCAGCTAAAGGCAGATTCATAGCTATTGAAGTTCAGGGCTTGAATCTATTTTCTACATAATTCATTTGGTCATACTGTCACAGACTCAATATCTTTCTGCAAGTTCCCCTTCAGTTCTTAAAACTAGCCTGCTTAACACTCAACCCAGGGAGATTCTTAAGCCCTAGAAATTTCTCTTTCCCTACACTACTTCCCCCATTGAAGATCTCATCTTATGTCACTGTTATGTGAAAAGACATGTCATTAAATACATCTGCACCATGAATGCTAAACTATTTTAGCTCTCTAAATTTTATTTTTGTCTAATTAATGATTCATAGAAATTCCAGCATTTGAACTGCTAATTTTAGTTTATTTTCTTGAAATTTTGCTGTCTTCATTGTGTGCTTTACATCTTTATGTTTAAGAATGATTCTTTCATATATGTTTGCCTTTATTATGTAATTATGTCAATATTTAATATTTATTTTCTATATGCTAACTATACTCTAAATACATTATGCACACCATCTAATCTGCTCTTTATAATATTCTCAAGTAGTTGTAATTTTATGAATGAGAAACTGAGATTGTGTAAATTAAAGAGAAATTTCCCAGGCTATTGAGCTGTGAATTGCAGAAAACCATGATTCACAGCCAGCTTCAAGTTGTAGTACTTCCACTGACTTTCACTACTGTTCTGAGATGAGAATAACATATCTTAGAAATAAGTCAAAATTTATGTTTTTATTTATGCAAAACACAGAATTGCAGGAAGACTGAATTTGGTAATTAGATAAATATGAGCTTTGTCCATTCTCATACCCCTCCCAACATTTCTCATCCCCCAAAAGATCTCAATTGCTTTCAAATATAATCCTAAATCTCTCTCTCTCTCTCTCTCTCTCTCTCTCTCTCTCTCTCTCTCTCTCTCTCTCTCTCTCTCCTATATTGTCCATCCACAGAAACCTATTTTTCTCTTCTCCTGTTTCTTCCCTTTGGAACTCACCCATTACTTCTGGTTGAGAGGTCAGAGTTGATTCTTAGCTATCTTTTTAAGCCTTCTTCTCTCTATTTCCCCCAAGCCACCATTGTCTGTAGCAGGGAAAATTGGCATTGCCCTGGCTGTGTCCATGGCTATCCTTGACTACTGAAGGCTCTCTCACATTTACTCTCTCCTTGGCCTGGGACTAGCCTAGCTGCTTAGGATGACTGTCTACTGAGCCCCAGAGACCTGCCTATCTCTGATTCTATAACATTAGGATTACAAATGTGCCCCTACATATTTTTTTACATGAGTTCTGGGATATCCAACTCAGATCCTCATGCTTGCAAGGCAAACCCTTTCCTGGCTGAGCCACCCCCCTAGCCCTCTAAAGCAGCATTCGACAGTATGTTTTTCCCCTTGCTAGTGCATCTAAAGAAGAGTCTGGCCCACTGGACTTGTGCTTTGGGGTTGAGATTCTGGCTAAAGTTCTAACTCTGTTAAGTAGTGTTTATGTGACCGTGGACCTGTTACCTGTTCTAAGCGTATTTTGGCTTCTTGGGGTATTGTAAGAAATGGTCACAAAATGGGTGGCTTAAAATAACAGAAATTTATTCATTCCATTCTGGAGACTAGAAGTCCCAAATCAAGGTGCCTGCCTGGGTACGCTTCCTCTGAAAGCGCTAGAGAAGGGTTATTTGATTCTTCACTCTAGAAGCTCTTCGTGTTCCTTAACTCCTAATCCCTGTCTCCATCTTCACTGGGCTTCACCTGTACCTGTGTCTCCATGAGGCATGCTTGTGTGTGTCTCTCCTTTATAATAAGGACAACAAGATGAACTTCATATTTAATTATATTTTTAGAAACTTTATTCCCAAACAAGGTCACATGTGCAGATATTGAAGGTCACATGCACAGGTGTACAGGTATTGCAAATTAGAACTTCAATACAGCTTTTTTTTTTGGTGGCAGGAACTTATTCAAGCCAGTTTCTGGACTATAAAGTGGAGATAATAACAGTTTCAGCTAGCTGTAGCTTTTGCAAGGGTTAAGTGGCAGCTATGTCCAGGGCACCCTACAGTACCTGCTCCATACCTCTGACTCAGAGCTAGAAGATGATTTTGAAGTGATTCTTTCAAACTAATGTATTTCCCTTTTACAGGATGTGTAGAAGGGACTCATAGTCCAATGACAGGTAAAAGACCACTTTACACTCACCAGAACACAATCCCCAAGTCTCCCATGAGCACAGTTTCTTTGAAAGAAGAAATTCATGGAGAAGCCTGTTCTTCGCTGTCACCATCCAAGGAAATGGATGAAGGTGATTTGGTCTTTACTGCCAAAAAGGGAATGCAGAAGCCACCTAGAGGGCCACCCAAGCAGGCCTGGACCAGCCCCCTTCTGGAAAAGCAAGCTGCAAATAAACCTCTTGAGAGACCACACTCAGTGAATACCATTTCCTCGGAAGCTGCAGGTAGACACATACCGTGTCAGAACCATCCCTTGGGCAAACCCAAGGGAGATTCTGGTACGTATCACATCATGGTTTCTAACGTTTCTTGTCTCAACTTTCTGGTTTTAACTACACTATAAACGAAACCACTGGTTATTGAATCAATGGTGAGCCATATTCTAGAAGTGTGACAAGAGCTTTATTGGTGAGACCTTAGACTGCTTGTTGACAAGCATTACATTTGAGGAGATACAATCAGGTGAGTATTGATGACAAGTTATTGATAAGTCAGGCGTTGCACCGAACAGTAGCAGTGACATCATTATAGCCCCCGTATATGTATAGACTCTTATGATGAGCATTTTATTTATAAAACCAACATACAACATTTAGGCAGCTGACTTCCTACTTTACAAATAAAGAAGCTGTGAATTAATAGGGTAGGGTAATATGTGTGATAATTAAATGTTTCAACTTCAGCTACCATAGTAGGAAAGATTATTAAAAGTAAAGAAACAGAAGATGGGGAAATAGTTCAGGGGCTAAGGTATTTGGAAGACCTGAGTTTGAATCTCTAGAGCCCGTGTGAGGCGGGCATATGGGCACATGTCTGTCTGTGATCTCTGTGCTTCAAGTGTGAGAATCAGAGGTGGAGGAGACACGGGAATCCTTGGAAGCTCACAGTCCAGCAACCAGCCTGGACAGTGGTGAAAGACAAATGGGGAGGGTGTCTCCAACAGATGAGGTTGTCCTCTGACCCTCACACACATGCTGTTGCATGCATAAATCTGTGTGCACCCACGTGTGTTTACACATGCACACACATGGTAGGCACACAGGTACACAGGCATATACCTGGGCGCACACACACACACACACACACACACAATGTTTTTAAATGGAACATAAGAAAAGGGTTTTGGAATTGAAGATCTTCACTCAAGTCTCAGTTCTCTCCCACATCAATTCTGTAGCCATGATACAGTTCCATGGGTGTTTTTTGAGCTTGGTCTTTTCATCTGTAAATTAAGAATAATTAGTGCTATGAAGACTACTTGTAATTGGAGGGTTCATTTTAAAAACTTCCTAAATGCAATAGAGACTATATGATGTTGGTGGTGTTTATATCTAGGAACTGTCACGTAGAAGGATTCGATTGGTGTTATGTAGCCATCTTGTAATGGAGATTTTTTTTTTTCTGGGGAGAGGAGAGAGATGTCATTCCAAATGTTAACACAGGTTCTGTAAGATGGTCTGCTGACACTGAGTCAGAGAACCTTTTATTTCTGAGATGTTGGACCCAATGATGGGAAGCAGATTATGCGAGTTGGCTAAAACTTTTAAAAAAAAATGTATGTGTGTATATGTTTGTGTGCATACAGGCACGTGTGCATGCGTGCATGCATGCATGCGTGTGTACGCGTGCGTGTGTGTGTGTGTGTGTGTGTGTGTGTGTGTCTGTGTCTGTGTCTGTGTCTGTGTATATGTGTGTGAAGGTCAGAGGAAAACCTCATATCTCATTCTTAGGAGTCTGTCTCCTTTTGAGACAGGGTTCATTGGTCCGCATCTTTCTAATTAGGTTAAGACTGGCTGGCTAGAGAGTTCCGGGGACCCTCCCAACTCCACCCATCCCAACTCTAGGACTGCAAACACCTGTTCCCCCAGCAGGCATTGTCCCATGGGCTCTGGGGATCTAACCCAGGTCCTCATGCCTATGAGACAAGCAGCCTTTCAACTGAACCATCTCTCCAGCCTGGTTAACTTTTTGAGTCTTGCTCTGGATAAGGCAATGTTCCAATGTGAACATGCACCTTCAGCTCTCCTCTATATGATCCTCCCACTGAGATAGAAAGTGTGACTTTCGCATGCTATAGAAGCAGATTTGGAGGCCTGTTGGGGTTCTGTTTCTGTAGTGCTGAAGTCAGGATTCAAGCCTCCCACCCTGACTCTGGGTTGGAACATCCTTGTACTAACAAGTTAACAGAGAAATGGTGGTTCTTCAGCCTTAAGCACTTTCTATGTTTTCAGTGCTTAACACTTTGTGTGGTCTCTCCTCAGACATTCAACTAGTTTATTTCTCCATAGTCAAGTCTTTAGTGAAGTATGACATGCTTGGTCTTTCATAATCCTTCTTGCTTTATTTTTCTCTTAGGATTTAGCACCAAACTAAGACTTCTGAGCTTTCTTATTTCTTATTCATGAGTCAGCTTCCTTCTCCTTCTCCCTCCTCTCCCCACAAAGAGACTGTAGGCTGTGTAAGTGCAGAGATAATGTTCACCTTATTCTCTTCTGTGTCCCTGATGTCTTGAATGCTGTTGGGCCCCTACCAGGTGCACGCATGTTAGCCAATGAAGAAAGGAAAGAACAAATTTAATTTCATCAGCAATCAAGTGTCATGGATAACGGAAGCTCCACGTTCCCCATGAAAACAAAGATATTTAGGGCGGCTGATGTTTCAGGATTGGACTCTGATGGCCTGGATTTTGTTAGACCCCACTGTCACACTAAACCTCCTGCTGGTCCAATGCATCATCATGATTACTGGAGTCCTTCAAAGGAAAGGATGTCCGTTTTTCAGCTTAGGAGATAGGAAAACATGCTCTGCCTAGGTCATGTTCTATTATGCCGAATTCCAGAATTTCAGTAGATTCTTTATGCGCTGAATATGGACAATAATTAAATATATACTATTTATATACTAGGGCTGGAAGTCCATAATAATAGGTATTATTAGGAGCTTGCAAAGCACCGAGTTTGAAAGCCTTCACTTACTTAGACCTTTGGAAGTGTTCCATTTTTATGTCCAGGAAGAATTCTTACTTTGGATCAGTCAGATCCAGTAAGCTGCTGTTTTGTTTTGTGTGTTTGACAGGTACATTGAGGGCACAGTGGACGATCAGTACCTGCTGGGCACAAAGCAATGTGGTGGGAATTCAATTTAACTCCTTAGCGATATACTGGCTGTTAGGTGATGCTGTGCATTCTAATTTTATGCAATTTTGAACTGGAAAATAATTCTGTGGGTTGTGTCAAATATTTTAAGAATTTCCCTGTTACTAAAAAGCCCATTAGAGAGCTGCAGGAAATGATTTAAAGTGTGTAAATTATCTTAATTTATTAGTGAAGGACTAGACTTCTAATGTGGGTAGGTCAATGTGTAGAATTTCTCAAACTAAAATGGAAGACTAGATACATAAAATGCAGATAGAGTATATAACACTGGAAGTGTGATTGGGGAAAGAATAAAAATTAAACTTGATGTTAATGTCAGCATGAGGGTGTGGGGTTGGGTAGACTCAGCTTCGGGGCCATGTACTTTGTTTCGTTTCAGCTGGTTTTAAAGTTTCTAATAAAATCCATGGCATAGCTAACTTCGGGGTTTTCTTTCAGATCACCAGCTGTCAGTCTGAGCGGGCCACTGATCCTCGCGAGCATATCTAGCGTGATTCAATAACTTTCTCTTTACCAACTTCCCTGAGTTAGAAGCTCGTGTGCCGTGTTAGTCACCAAGCCCTTCTCTTTCTCTCGGAGGGTTTGAGCCGGTTCCTTTGAAACTGTTCTTGCCAGCAAAGGACTAGTCAGCGTTTGGACTGTGTGACAGCGTGGTTAGGGGATTTTGTTTTCTCTCTCCATCCCAGCTGCAGTCCCGCGATCCTTGTCTAGGCTCGGGTTCTATTATCACTCTGCTTTGACTTCCAGGTCCTGTGTTGAGACCTTTCACCGCCATCGGCCTCTGCAGAAGTACCAGCCAGAACTCCTTTTCCCCACAGATCACCTATAGGACTTCCGTGGAACCTGAGCAGCAGAATCAAGTGGCAGCCTCGAGATCCTGGACAAACACAGACTCCCTAAGCGTACGCGGAAGTGCAATCGGAAGGGGCTTGGCTGCAGTAACACCAGAGATGACCCCAAAACATCCTCATACCGCCAAAGAACATAGGTCAGAGACAGCTCTCGCCTTCCGTGGCCGTGCAGCTAAGGAGCCCCTGCCTATGCTCGTGGGCTCTTCTACCCATTTATTTTCCAGGAAGTTGATGAAGGTTTGCTCCTCAGCTGCCCCGCGCCCACCCCGGCGCTCCCTTACGGCTTGTTCGCAGACTCTTTCGAGGCCGGTGGTGAACGCTCACTTACACTGACTGCTGAGAAAGAATTGTTCTGCCAGTGTGGCCCATCTTCCAATCAATGCCTGCTCAGAACAACAGAAAGGGCCTCAGATGGATTGGATTCCATAGAACCATTGTTAAGCTTTGTGAAGCATTTTTGAACCTAATAAATAATGTCAAAAGTCTCTATCGAAGCCCAAAAATGTTCTTTTTGAAGCATTTGTCATAGTATTTTTGCTCTGCCCTGTCTCCCACTGTTACAAAGAATCTGCGCTGTACAATAAGGATCGGGTGCACCATGTGCCACTTTGCAGCTTGGCCTGCCGGGATCGGAAGGTCGGGCTTTTGTTTTGCTGATACAGGTAAAAGGTTTTATTTGCCAGCCTCCACTTAAGGGCTAAGGATAGTTTCTAAGGGCCTTCAGGTTGTCTACACAGACATTTGGAAAACATAATCAAATGCCTGTAATTTAATAGTTAACATGAAATTTGATTACACCAGAAGGGCCTAGGGAAATTCTTCAGGCTCTATGAAGGATTTTGTGTCAGAAACCTGAAGCCAGATCCTAGCTGGAGGCTTTGAAACACTTGGAAGTAAGTTTAATTTTTTTTTTAAAGGAGAAGATTCCAAAGTTTCTGATTTGTAATAGAAAAGTCTGACAGCTTAGGGAATGTACTATCAAACTGGCCATTCTAAATAACACATTTAAAATGTTTTGGAGTAACTTAACAGACTTGCATGGCTACTTTCCATCACAATATAGTGTTTGATACTTTATCAGTGATTTAATGGGATGACATTTGTTCCTTTTAATGAATGTTCATAGAGAAATAGGAACCAGTGTGATCGATATCCATCCACTGTCTTGCAGTTTCCCCATAGGTTTGGCTTTGGGAAATCAGATGCATGGAGATTTTAAAGATTAACTGTATTAATATTTTCCCTTTAGTTCAATAAATATGTATGCATATATGCAGGTAAAAATAAGCCTACATTTGAGACATCATACCTCATGTTCAAATTCAATGCTCAGAATTGTCTTTTTTTAAGATTTATTATTATTTTTATAAATCATGTGTATGAGTGCTTGCCTACACGTATGTATCTGCACCACATGTGGGCCTGTTACCCAAAGAGGTCAGAAGAAGGCATGGGATCCCTTGGAACTGGGCTTGCTGGTGTTCTGAGTTGCTATGTGAGAATTGAACTCAGGTCCTCTGCAGGAGCAGCAGATGCTCTTAGCTGCTGAGCCACCTCTTCAGCACCGTAAGCCTCAGAATTTCATCGGGAGTGAGAAATGCTGCTGTAGGAAAAGGGCACTGAATTTAGGAATCCGTTTAGTCTCCTGAAAATCATTCAATTTACAAAAATAGTATTTTTCTATGAGTAAAAATCTTTAGAAAAAAGTGACATACCCAAACTCCAAAACTTTTCTGGTTAATGCGGTTTTTAAGGTGCAATGCTTTTATTATTATTTGTTATTAGCGTGGTTTATTATGAGAGAACATGCAGATCGTATCCCAGGCATCAGGTCACCAAAGTTCATGTGACAACTGCAAGTTCAACCTCATGTCCTTTGATTGGAGAGCAGTGCATAGATAAACTGATGGGCTTATATAGAGATTCTGGGATATTTTAACATGTGTTTTAATTATGAGTTAGCACACAGTGTTTTCAAAGCAGGAGAACAATGCCCAAGGAGATTAAAAAACAATGAACCAGAAATCATAGTAGCTGATGCTAAACTAGAAACTGGACTTGACATGGTAGAGGGACACCCTACCTATTGAGGTGTAAATAAGTGAATTTATCTGAAGATTCAGTGCAGAAAAGGCAATTCTGTCCAGAAGAGACAGAAGGGAGACAGGCAAAAGATGCAAATCTGAGTATATTACAGCTAGAGGCAACTTTCCAAATCCATTCCGTGGAATACTAGAACTAGAAAGATGTGGTATGGGATGGGGGATCTGTAGCCAAGTCTATGAGGGTGGCTCACTGTGATCTCTCTCTGGGGGGCCACACTAACATATTAGGCCCTAGATAAATTTCACAATAAAAATTCAATAAACTGTTTAACTAAGTTTGTATTTACTTTATTTATCAGAGACCTTTGGATTGTGTACATGTATTTTTGTTTTGAGACAGGGTTTCTCTACATAGCCTTGACTGTCCGGAACTAACTATGTAGACCAGGATGACCTTGAACTCACAAAGATCCCCCTGCCTCTGCCTTCTAAGTGCTAGTATTAAAGGCATACACCATCATGCCTAGCATGTACATGTGTTTTTAAAACAGTATATATTAATATCTGCTAACACTAGTGTTCTGTGGAATACATATGAAACGACATTTTGGAAAATATTTCTCTAAGCATGCCAAATCCACTGGTAAGGTTTATGGTAAGGGTTTCCTTTCAAATAATTGGGGTAAGAATCAGAGACCACCAAGGAATCCTTCAAGAATCCATTTTAACTTGACTAGTGAATGAGGTGTCTCCTCTGGCTATTTCCTCTGTCTTTGAGTACATACATTTTGGGGGGGGGGGACTTAGTTGGTCCAACTCAGAACATACTTAGTGATGGATGAGAAAGTGCTTCTAATCCTGACTAGTACAGACATGAGCTTTTATGCTGAACCTGGTTCCAGAACTTAGATATGAAGATAAGTGTACTGAGCTATTTCTATTTCTATTTGTACTTTGGAAAAAAGTGCTGGATTATACATTCACAATTCAATGTTAGAAAATACATAACATGCACTCACATATTACCCAGGCAGGGAGGAATAAAATCTCATATACTATGGAAAATTATTTTATAGGTTCAGAATTACAGCTTATTCTTTCTACAGGGATCTGTGATTTCATTCACAGCATTTATTACCACATACTCTAGGTGTCTTAGAAACAATATAAAATTTCCTCTTTGTGGAAAAATAATTGTCTGCAAACCACATTTGAAAGTATGATATTAACCTCCTGCGTTCTATCAGACCACCATGGTTTAAAGTTAGATTGCAACAACAACAAAAACTACAGAAAGACTAAAATCTCATGGAAACTGAATAACGCTCAACTGAATCACCAATGGATTAAGGAAGAAATAAAGAGAGAAATTAAAGACTTCCTAGAGATCAATGAAAATGAAGACACCACATACCCAAACTTATGGGACATTATGAAAGCAGTGCTAAGAGGGAAATTCATAGCACTAAATGCCCACATAAAAAAGTTGGAGAAAACTCACACTAGTGACTTAACAGCACGCCTGAAAGCTCTAGAACAAGAAGAAGCAAACTCACCCAGGAAAAATGGATGCCAGGAATCAATAAAATAGAAACAAAGAGAACAATACAAAAAATCAATGAAACAAAGGGTTGGTTCTTTGAGAAAATCAACAAGATAGACAAGCCCTTATCCAAACTAACCAAAAGGCAGAGAGAGAGAGCATCCAAATTAACAAAATCAGAAATGAAAAGGGAGACATAACAACTAACACCGAGGAAATCCAGAAAATCATCAGGTCATACTTCAAAAACCTCTACTCCACAAAACTGGAAAATCTGAAAGAAATGGATAATTTTCTGGATAGGTGCCACATACCTAAGTTAAATCAAGACCAGATAAACTATTTAAATAGTCCAGTAACCCTTAAGGAAATAGAGACAGTCATTAAAAGTCTCCCAACCAAAAAAAAGACCAGGACCAGATGGTTTCAGCAGAATTCTACCAGATCTTCAAAATAGAGTTAATAACAATACTCTTTAAATTGTTCTACACAATAGAAACAGAAGGAACATTGCCAAACTCCTTCTATGAGGCTACAATTACCCTGATTCCCAAGCCAAACAAAGATGCAACAAAGAAAGAGAACTACAGACCTATCTCCCTCATGAACATTGATGCAAAAATACTCAATAAAATACTGGCAAACAGACTCCAAGAAAACGTCAAAACAATTATCCATCATGATCAAGGAAGCTTCATTCCAGGGATGCAAGGGTGGTTCAACATATGAAAGTCCGTCAATGTAATACACCATATAAACAAACTCAAAGAAAAAAACCACATGATCATCTCACTAGATGCAGAAAAGACATTTGACAAAATCCAACACCCCTTCATGATAAAGGTCTTGGAGAGAACAGGAATACAGGGAACATACCTAAACATAATAAAGGCAATTTACAGCAAGCCAACAACCAACATCAAATTAAATGGAGAGAAACTCAAAGCAATTCCACTAAAATCAGGAACAAGGCAAGGCTGTCTGCTCTCCCCATACTTATTCAATATAGTACTTGAAGTTCTAGCCAGAGCAATAAGACAACATAAGGAGATTAAGGGGATACAAATTGGAAAGGAAGAAGTCAAGCTTTTGCTATTTGCAGATGACATGATAGTATACATGAGTGACCCCAAAAATTCAACCAAGGAACTCATACAGCTTATAAACACCTTCAAAAACATAGCAGGATACAAGATTAACTCAAAAAAATCAGTAGCCCTCCTATATACAATTGACAAACAGGCTGAGAAGGAAATCAGAGACACATCACCCTTTACAATAGCTACAAATGATACAAAATACCTTGGGGTAACCCTAACTAAGCAAGTGAAGGACCTATATGACAAGAACTTTAAGTCCCTGAAAAAAGAAATTGAAGAAGATGTCAGAAAATGGAAAGATCTCCCATGCTCATGGATAGGCAGGATTAACATAGTAAAAATTGCAATCTTACCAAAAGCAATATACAGATTCAATGCAATCTCCATAAAAATAGAAACACAATTCTTCACAGACCTGGAAAGAATAATACTCAACTTCATATGGAAAAACAAAAGATAGCCAAAAGATTCCTGTGCAATAAAACAACCTTTGGAGGCATCATGATCCCTGACCTCAATCTCTACTATAGAGCTACAGTAATAAAAACAGCTTGGTACTGGCATAAAAATCGACATGTGGACCAATGGAATCAAATTGAAGACCCTGACATTAATCTGCACACCTATAAACATATAATTTTTGACAAAGAAGCCAAAAGTGTACAATGGAAAAAAGAAAGCATCTTCAACAAATAGTGCTGGCATAACTGGATGTCAACATGTAGAAGGCTCCAAATAGATCCATATCTGTCACCATGGACAAAACTTAAGTCCAAGTGGATCAAAGACCTCAACATAAATCCAGTTACTCTGAACCTGATAGAAGAGAAAGTAGGAAGCAGTCTTGAATGCATCGGCACAGGAGATCCCTTCCTAAATAAAACACCAGAAGCATAGACACTGAGAGAAACAATCAATCAATGGGACCTCTTGAAACTGAGAAGCTTTTGTAGAGCAAAGGACACAGTCGACAAGACAAAGCAGCCTACAGAATAGGAAAAGATCTTTACCAATCCCACATCTGACAGAGGGCTGATATCCAGAATATACAAAGAACTCAAGAGATTAGACATCAAAATGCCCAACAGTCCAATTAAGATATGGGCTATAGAGCTAAACAGAGAATTCTCAACAGAGGAAGTTCAAATGGCTGAAAGACATTTAAGGAATTGCTCAACATCCCTAATCATCAGGGAAATGCAAATCAAAATGACTCTGAGATACCACCTTACACCTGTCAGAATGGCTAAGATAAAAAACACTGAAGACAGCTTATGCTGGAGAGGATGTGGAGCAAGGGGAACTCTCCTCCACTGTTGATGGGAATGCAAGCTTGTATAGCCACTTTGGAAATCAATATGGCCCTTTCTTAGAAAATTGGGAATCAATCTCCTCCAAGACCCAGCTATACCACTCTTGGGCATATTCCCAAGGAATACTCAATCATACCACAAGGGCACATGCTCAACTTTGTTCATAGTAGCATTATTTGTAATAGCCAGAACCTGGAAACAACCTAGATGCCCTTCAACTGAAGTGTGGATAAATAAAATGTGGTACATATACACAATGGAGTACTACTCAGCAGAGAAAAACAATGACATCATGAAGTTTGCAGGCAAATGGATGGATCTAGAAAAAAATCATCCTGAGTGAGGTAACCCAGACTCAGAAAGACAAACATGGTATGTACTCACTCATAGGTGGACACTAGATGTAAAACAAAGATGACTAGACTGCTACTCACAACTCCAGGGAGGCTACCTAGAAAACAGGACCCTAAGAAAGACACAGGGAATGCCCAATGATAGAGAAAGGGATGAGATCTACATGAGCAAACTGGACATGAGGGGGGTTAATGAAGAGCAAGGGTCGAGGGAAAGAGAGCTTAGGGGAGCGGGAGATCCCAGCTGGATCAAGAACAGAGAGGGAGAACAAGGAAAAAGAGACCATGATAAATGAAGATCACATGAGAATAGGAAGAAGCAAAGTGCTAGAGAGGCCCACAGAAATCCACAACGATACCTCTACAACAGACTACTGGCAATGGTCGAGAGAAAGCCCTAATTGACCTACTCTGGTGATTGGATGGCTAAACACCCTAACTGTTGTGGTAGAACTCTCATCCAATAACTAATGGAAGCAGATACAGAGATCCATGGCCAGGACCCAGGTGGAGCTCTGGAGTCCAATCGGTGAGAAAGAGGAGGGATTATATGAGCGAGAATTGTTCAGACCATGATTGGAAAAAGCACAGGGACAAATAGCCAAACTAGTGGAAACACATGAACAATGAACCAATAGCTGAGGAGCCCCCAACTGGATCAGGCCCTCTGGATAAATGAGATAGTTTGAACTGCTTGGGAGGCACCCAGGCAGTGGGACCGGGACCTGTTCTTAGTGCATGAGCTGGCTGTTTGGAACCTGGGGCCTATTCAGGGACACTTTGCTCAGCCTGGGTGAAGGGAGGAGGGAACCGGACCTGCCTCAACTGAATCTACCAGGCTGAGCTGAATCCCCATGTGAGTCCTTGCCTTGGAGGAGGTGGGAATGGGGGGTGGGTTGGGGGGAAGTAGGGGGGGCGGGAGGAGGGAGGACAGGGGAATCCATGGCTGATATGTAAAATTAAATTGAATTATAAAAAAATACCCAAACAAAACAAAACAAAAATATGGAATCCATTTTGTGTTGGCCAACTACTCCCGGGCATCAAGTCTGCCATGGAGTGTAGTTGGTATAGCCGGTGGCACTCCATTGGGGAAAAAGAGATTTTCCCCTTTGCCAGCAGGTATCAGTTGCAAATAACTTCTTAGTTGGGGGATGGGACTTTGTGCCCACTTCCATGTCTGTATTTCATTATTTTTTGTTGTCTTTTATTGTTACCAATTCATGACTGTCATATTAAAAAGGTCAAAATAAAACCTTTAAAAAAAGTATGATATTGGTGGACATAAAATACTGGTACATTAGAGGAAGTGGATATTTGAGAGAGACTTTGACGAAGGATGTTCATAAATCAGGAACATTTTTGTAACATAAAATAAATAATTGAAAAGGAAACTATTCATAGAGTCAATGTTTATTGCATACTAGTGGTTATTCTAAGTACTTGATATTCCCTAATAATTCATTTATTTCTTACAATGATTTTATGAAGCAGTTTCTGTTGTCTCCATTTTGCAGATAAAGATTTATTTCTAATAATAATAACTACATATACATACAAAAATAAGCTCAAACTATAGTATAAAATTCTATCATATATGTATATATATAGCTAATATATTTGCATATATGGTGTGTGTGTAAATTCTATTAGTACCTATAATTGTAATTGCATACCATGCTGTTTATCTATAGATGAGGTAAATATAGGAATTTTACCTAAGTCCTTGCCCGAGAACATAGTGGAGAGAAGGAGATCATAACTGTGGGCTGACAATACAGTATGTTTCAGAGCGAAGCAGGATCGGGGTTCTTAGCACCCAGCTCTTTGTTTGAAATGACGATGACCCTGTGAATGAAGGCTCAGAGGATAAGGGAAGGTGAGTCTGGAGTTTATGTGAGATTCAGCATTTCAAGATTAGTGGAGTTGTCCAACATCAAACTCTTGAAGGTGACAGAAGGAAACATTATAGAAGGCAAGAAAGTGTGCTGTGGTTGTGACTGGAGCTTGGCACTGCTTTCTCTGACCCATGTTTCTTCACTGTTAAGCTAGGCTGGCCTATTTGGTTTGCTGTAAAGAAGATGAAACTTGATATCAAGCCATCGCATCTTGAAAAGCAAGAGTGGTGTGCAAATGTCAGTTATTACTCTGTATTGACACATGAGTAAAGTCAATAATAATTAGCATTCCTGTTATCACTGGTTGTGCTGGACCAATGTATGGTGCTTATGGTTCCATCTGCTTTATATTGTGCATTGCTTCTGGTGATCATACCGCCATATGCTCCTCTCAGAAGTTTTTAGAAATGATATTGTTCACCTTCATCACAGAACCAGGAGGGGCGCACCCTACTGCTCCCTGATACCATTTACCAACCAGGAACTGAAACTCATGTGTGGCCTCTGATTGCTTCCCTCACCCAAGTTCACAAACACTGCACCACAATAGCTTACATAGAGTAAGTTCTGTATTTCATAAAACTGAGAAGTTAACTGTTCATGTAGACTCTTCAATGCATTTATTTATTTTTATTTCTTTTGAGAAGGGGTCCTGCTATGTAGCCCAAATTACCCGGAATCCTGGTTCTTCTGCGTCCAACTCTTGATTGCTGGCTTTGCAGATAGTCCTGTTTGGCTGAACCTTCAGTATAGAAAAGGTCAGCTTCAAGAATGGCAGTTGGCATTCTCCAGGTGTGATCTCTTAGCTGACTCTTTATAAAAGATCATGAGATTTCACACAGAGGTAGGGAGGTATTTTATTTGTACTGAAATGTGATTTTATTTGTATGTTAATAAATAAAGTTGCCTGGGGGTCAGAGCTAATAGCAAGCCATAGAAGAAGCTGGGCGGTAGTGGTGCACGCCTTTAATCCCAGTTCTTGGGAGGCAGAGCTAGGCGGATCTCAGTGAGTTCAAGGATACAGCCAGCATGGAGACACACGCCTTTAATCTCAATACCAACCATAGAAGACCCGGAGGTCTGTATAGACAGGCAGTGACGAGGCGGTCATGTGGTTGGGTTTACAACCAATGAGAAGGCAGAAGAGAAAGTCAATAAAAAGCACAAATACACAGGAAGTAGGTCTCTTTTGGAGAGGTAGGACAACAGCGTCAGTGAAGGGTAAGGTTTTTAATCTCAGCTCTTAGCTATTGCTCTGACCTCTTGGCTTTCATCTCTGTATTGGCTCTGTGTTTCTTATTTAATAAGACCGTTACATCTACACAGAGGAGAAAGAATAAGGCAATTTTATTTTTATTTTTTTATGTGTTTGGGTGTTTTAACTACACACATGTCTGTGCTCTTCATGCAGAGGCCAGAAGAGAGAACTGGATCATGGGGAACTGGAGTTACACACAGTTGCTAACTACCATGGGTGCACTGAGAATTGAACCTGGGTCCTCTGGAAGAACAGTTAGTCAGTCCTCTTAATGGTGAATCCATCTCTTCAGCTCTAGGGCAATGTTATTTGTAACTACAAGTGTATGTTGAAGATCTAAAGTAATGAAGGGCCCAAAAATGAGGTTGTTGTCAGGGAAAGATGGCATTAGGAAAACTACTTCAGAATTCTTTGGATGTGTGCCTTCTCTTTTTCACAGTCCCAGGTCTTTGTGAAATACGATCATCTTCAACTCTTTTACATGTTCCAAGTTCCTTTTTGCCCGTGACTAGGCCCCCATTCCTTTCTCTCTCAATCCCCCATCCAATATTTTCCCTCTCAGCCATCAGTCTGATTTTGTAACTTAGTAAGTCGGGTGTCAACCCTGAAGAGTTGGTGAAGTCCTGGTTGGGCACTCACATTTTAGGGAGTCGTGATTACAGCTTTGAGAGCTGAGTCAACCCAATCAACATTAATTGTTCTCATCATGTTCTAGGGCTTGGTCTGGCAATTTTGACTAAAAGAAAAACAATCCTTTCCCTTGACAAGCTAGACCAAGTATGAGGATTAGTTCTTTCATTCATTCTATAAAATTGATTGAATGCCTACTATGTGCTATTTATTTATTTATTTATTAGTTAATATAGCAGTGAAAATCCATTTTGGCCAAGTAAGCCTTGATAATGAGTCATGTAGAATGACTCAATTACATTCAGGTTGATAGTCCTTTAGGAATTGTTTTGAAATCTTAATTTTCAAAAATTTAAAGTTCACTTGCTGTCAATTATGAACCAAACCAAACAGCCTGTTTATCTCAGTAATACATACTGATGAAGATATCTCAATTCATTTTATTGTAGTATTATCTTGAACTCTGCTGTATAGTGTTAAACAAAACTGATTAGTCACCATGACACAAGGTATAGTTTATGGGCATAGTATCACCCCAAATCCCAAACTCCAAACTCAGTTTACCTAGAAGATTTTTGAGGGAGGGTTTTGAAGCTTTATGGTGAATTAAATGCAGTTGTGACTCAGGCCATTTGAGTTGGAATAATTACACAAGGCTTCCCATGGTAGAGTTTGAACTGAATTTTGGAGAGTAAAAGATTTGGGGGACATGAACTCTAAAGAGTAGGAGGTACCAGCCAGGGACCAACCGATGTTTGTGGATACAGAGGTGTATACATTTTGAATAGACACCTTTAAGGAAAAGAATGCAAAAGTTTGGAGAACATTTGCAAAGGACCTGAAGCTTAGATCTCATTGGATGCTTTGTAAATCCATTCCTGAGCAAGAACAAGGGTATAGCTAATTTTTTAAAAAACGAAATGAAATGTACCCAAAGATGTAGAAATAAATGCGTTGGCACATGGGAGAGGAAAAGAAGGGAGGATCTGGGGTCTTGTGGAGATGCTTATGTGCTTTACTGTTTGTAAATTTGAAAACTGATAACCAAAGCAAGCCATCTTTAAAAGTAAATGTAGGCACAGTATGGATAGTCTTTGGTATATAGTCCAAATATATCTTTAAAGAATGAATCTAGCCGTGGGTTTAACCCATATCACTGAAAACGTAACAACAGTGCATCCAACTGTGAATGTCCTTTGGAAGGAATGACCTAGTCGTCTCATGCTTCTACAGTCAATTGCTAAAGCTTAAAGCTTTGGCAGTAATAAATGCTTAAATGAAAAACTCTTCAATGAAGAAGAAAAAAATGCATTTTATTGTGAACTTTACCTGAATAGCTTAGGGGTACACTGTCTTTAGAGTTCAGGGATGAACTTGAGTTTAAAAATACTAAGGTGAAAACATTGCAATTAAGGTATCAACTTCAGTCTGACTACAATAGCATATTTTTCAGTATTCTTTTAGAAAGTTTTTCAAAATATTTTATAAACTGGTGAAAATAATTTTGATAGTCATACATCATGCCCTTAAAGCTGTACCAGTGACTTCTAATTTTTATTGTAATACCACTACTCCCTCCCAGTTTTATTTTTTTATAATCCTTAATTGTTTTTGTGTGTATGGGTGTTTGCCTGCCTGCATGTCTGTGCATCACATGTGTGGAGCAGCCAGTGATCTGTTTTTTCTGTTTTTTTTTTTTTTTTTGACAAGGTTTCTCTGTGTATCTTGGAAGCCTGTCCTGGAGCTCACTCTGTAGCCCAGGCTGGCCTCCAACTCATAGAGTTCCACCTACCTCTGCTGGGATTGAAGGCGTGCATCACCACTGCCCGGCGCAGCTGGTGATCTTAACTGTGGAGTCAACTCCCCAGCCCCTTCCCACTTATTTTCATGGCTAAAAGGAAACTTCTGAAGGCAGGTGGTGGTACGAGAATGTAAAATTTGAAAGCATGAAGGCATGATAAATTATTTCACCAATTCGAAAATTCCATCATTTTGGTTTTAGTTTGAGGGAAGTTCATTTTGAAGGCCAGGGTTACCGACACACCCCCTCCCTTTTCACACTGGAAGAAACTGAAAATAGAGAAGTTTGGTTACTTGTCCAAAGTCACATGTGAGCACAAGGCAGATCCAGGTCACACCTTCGGGCTGACTCACATCTGCCATGCGGCTTCTCCCCATGCCAGCTTTCCTCGGCTCTCTACGTCTTCTAGATAATAATAACAAAAATAATAACTACTGTTCACGTGCACTCTCTCCTCCAGCTGCTCATAAATGATTTGATTAAATATTATACACATTTCCTAAAGCACATCCAGAAAATATAGTTTTTCGAGTCAAGGTCTCATTGTAGCTCAGGCTAGCCTGAAACTCACAGTGTAGCCCATGGTGATTTTGAATTTGTGGCCATCCCTCTGTGTCAACCTCCCAAGTGCTGAAATTACCACAGTGTCTGGCCAGAAAATATAAAACTTGACAATAAAAATGCACATGGAGCAACTATTTCTTACATGTTTTTAAAAATCCGCATTTTCTCATTTTGCCCTAACTTGTGCTTATCTCAACACAGAGTGCGTCTGGGTGTTTGGAATGGCAAAAGCTATCCCTAAACTGTCAATTAACTGATCCTCCGCCCCTTAATTCTTCTTCAGGGTGAAATCAGAAATTGGCATAGCATGCTAGTTGCCTCCTTCCCACACCTCTGTGTTAAAGTTGAATTCTTTGAGATCGAGACGTGTGTGTGTGTGTGTGTGTGTGTGTGTGTGTGTGTGTGTGTGTGTGACTTTAACAATGTTCTCTTCACATGTCCATGCATAGACTCAACAATTGCTTGTTGACCTATTTTAACCTCTTTTGAGCGTCATCTTCAAAGTGTAACTGTCCTTGACAATGAAAGAGACCTTCCTATTGTCTGGTCCTTCCAGGCAATCTTTAGCGTGGATCTCAATGGCTTTCAGATCAGGGGGTTGGCAAGAGGAAGGAGACAAAGTAAGCTGTTGTTCCTGAGTGACTTTTCTAAAGTTCCCCCTTTCTCTCTTAGAATGGGGGCATTTCTATAGACGATGACAGACGTTTTGACAGGTGCAGTATGCTTTGAACTGTTGTGTCCGATAAGTCTTTTGTCTTGGCTTGCCCCAGCAGAATGGTACATCTTAGGATGCTGATATGCATATTGTTTGCTTTTCATTTAGTGTGGTGAAGCCTTCCTTCTTGTCTTTTCTCCACCTCTCTCTTTAGGCCCTTTGCACGCATGTCACTAACCCAGATGGCAAGGCCAGCGTTAGTGCAAGGCATACTCCCCCCACAGCCCAGCCCATCTCCTCTTTTAGAAAATGTAAATCATTTCCTTCATGGTTTCCTCATTACCCTTTTAAAAATGGAATAAAAGAAAGAGAAATTACCTGAAGGTAAGAAAAAGGCAAAAATTGTATATGACCCAGTCACTTGATGGTCACAACCATTATTTGCCTATTGGAGCATATCCTTTCCGATATTTTCCTTGGCACATCCAGACACAGAACTGTTTTATAAAAAATGAACTCCTGCTATAAGTATTGTTCTATGAACTCATTTCCCTCCATCAAATATACTGTGTTAAATACACTTTATTTATCTTTGTTTTGTATTCTTTACACTTACAATGCAAATTCTTAATTATGGAATTGGTTGGTTAAAACACATTTGGTAACTTTTGTCCTGGTCCGGATCAGTTTCTAAGTGCTTTATCTAATGTGCTTTCTGATTGGTAGAAATTAAGAAATGGTGATGTTACTTAGAAAAGATTTAGTTCAACCCACAGGTCTACACAGAGATTCTAAATTAAATCATCTTCATTTTGATTTCAGTGAGTTTGATCTACAGACTTTTTCTGCATTGGTTTAAATGTGGGCAAGTTTTTCAAGTGGAAAACTAGAGGACTACTCTTTAGGAATTAGAACTGGGGCCACCCTGGTACCTATGGATAACAGGATAGTTCTACTGTTCCATGTCTGAGATGACACAGCAATAATACTTTAATACTGTTTAATTAATTTTTCTGGTTAGTGGTTTGCATATTTCTACTAAATGTGGTTATTGTCCAACATGTTGTTCCAAGAGCCACTGGAAGGACTAGTTAGAATAAACACAAAGGTCATGTTTATGAAGTAAAATAAGTACAAACAACTCTGGTCTTCTGGCAGGTGAAGCTATTCCTCTTTTTGGCTGTACTTTCTGCTTGTCCTTAGTACTATGAAAAATCTAGAGTCTGCGAAAGAACGAACTAATAGGGAATTTGGGATTGGGGGCTGATGGAAGAAAATGGCAGAGGAGATGTTAAGACATCTGTCTTTGAGAGCTGTGTAACTCCACTGCTCAGACTTAGTGTTAAAGAGAAGCGATACCAAGGTGGGGCAGGACCTTTTATGAGCCTGACACACTGATCTCTGGTTTGTAGGGAATCTGAAAAGACAAATTTCTGTGAGGTGGGAAACAACGAACTATCTGTGACTCACACCGAAAAAGAAGATTAAATTTGAATGCTTCCTGAAAACTATGGGTAAAAAGATCCAGTTCTCGCCGGGCGGTGGTGGCGCACGCCTTTAATCCCAGCACTCGGGAGGCAGAGGCCGGCGGATCTCTGTGAGTTCGAGGCCAGCCTGGGCTACCAAGTGAGTTCCAGGAAAGGCGCAAAGCTACACAGAGAAACCCTGTCTCGAAAAACCAAAAAAAAAAAAAAAAAAAAAAAAAAAGATCCAGTTCTCAAATGAGGACACATGGGACCAGACAAGAGAATAATTCCCATTTGTGTCCAGAATGCTTTCTGAGAGGTACATCCTCAGCGTGTCCTGTTTTCCGGTATCAGCCTTCATACCCTCCGCAGACCTCTGGTCTGCCTTTAGGTGTCCACTCTGTTTTATTCGGAAAGTCTCCATAGGCTTAAGGGAAGCCCTAATAAGAAGAAACAATGTAGATTATGACTTCTCCTAAGTTACAAAGACACATTTACTGTGGTGCAAGCTGGGAGACACTGTGGGGAGGCCACTATGGGTCACATAATCGGGTGACTTCTATTTGGGCTTCATGAGCTTGCTTAGTAACAATTGATTAATGGTGTGTGGTAACTTGGAGAGCAGAGCCCGTCAGCTCCCCTGAGTTTGAAGACTTCCTCATTATCTTGGGCCTTTCAGGGCTGCCCTTAGGAAATTTTACTCACAAATTAGGTTGAACAAAGTCTTCTCAAAGAAAATTATTTTCGCTCTTTGGTCATCAGGGAGCAGAAGGTTTGATGGTCATTTGCTGCATTGAGAAAGGGGAGGGGGCAAGCGGTGATTGAAGAGCTGGGCTGTGGCTCAGGCTTCCTACCTAGGCCTGGGTTTCCAGAAGAAGCCACCTAACAAAGGCTCACACTTGAGTGACAGGTTGCCTCACCCCCCCCCCCCCACAACTGTGAGGTGTCGGGGGAAGGGAGAAGTTTAGACTTTCCAACGTCTCACCAGGTTTTGAGGTTTAGCATCTCATGATGTCTGGGTTTGTGACAGTGTCTGGTGTCTCTCTGCTGTTTGCTGTCCTCTGTGATGGGGAGACCCCTGTTTTATTTGGAGTAGCAGTGTGTGGGTCTAAGAAATACTTTCATCTCTACATTACCTGTGGGATATCAACAGAACTGTACCTGTGGGATATCAACAGAACTCTACCTGTGGGATATCAACAGAACTCTGCCTGTGGGATATCAACAGAACTCTGCCTGTGGGTTATCAACAGAACTCTGCCTGTGGGATAGCAACAGAGCTGTACCTGTGGGATATCAACAGAACTGTACCTGTGGCAGAGCTGGGGATGCCTGCCGTTCACCTCATTTTGCCTCTTCGCATCAGGAACAGCCTCCTGAAAGTGGGATGATCAGTGAGTGAGCGTGCTTGCCCATCAGTGCTCCTTTTCCACCACTTCAGCCTCAGTATGAAGATTAGCATCAAGGGACTGTGCTTGCTAATGAAGCATCTGGTTTCTTTGTTTCCAAGCAGAAGCCTAATCTTAAGGATGCACTCACACAGTTTCTGTCTGCAGTTGTTTGGCAGGTTGAGCAATGCAGGAGGGCCCGCCCTTTTGTTTGTTATTCTTCTGGGAAGCTTATTGGGTGCACTGGGGAGGTGAGCAATATTCAGGGGAGATCACTTCTATCACACCATGTCCTTGGCCAGAGCCTGCCCTTCTGAGTACTCTCTCTCCCCAGCCTCACCAAAATGGATTCTTCCTGCAAGCGGCTACCAAGTATTCATGCTGTTTTCTCACTCTCAGTAATTAGAAGGGTCTTTCCCAAAACCACATTTTATTTGGATTCTGACCATTCTTTCGAGTCACTCCATCTCTCTGAGCTCTAGATCTGAGAGAAAGTGAGCTACTCCTGAGATCCACCATTGATGCAGTGATGTAGAATCGGGGCAGCTGGAATGTGTCAAGGAAGCAGGGAGCAGGCTGGTGAGCCAGGGCATTACCTATTGCCTTATGATTCGTGCTAGTGAATGGGAGACACACAACACAGAAAGAATAACAGGGAAAGATAGACTTATTCAGAGGGTCTAAAGAAAACGAAGGGCAAGAGGAAGAATATGTCAGTGTGAGCCCCGGTTAGTCCAAGACACTGGAGAGGAAGCAATTTGCTATGCCTGTGGTGATGTGTTCAGACCCAGCCCAGGCTGTGTGAGCCTATGCAGAGATGAAGCTGGACAACCTAGTGGAGGTCAGGTGTGAGGACCGTGAGACCTTACTAAAGATTTTTATTTCCTCCTGACTGTGATGGGAAGCATGAAGGATTTTAAGTCACTGGACTTGTACCCTGACTTCAGAAAACAGGGCAGATTGGGACAGAAGCGGGGGCTGGCTGCCTCAGAAGCCAGTCAGCTGTGGCCCAGCGGAGTAACGTGCCACTTGAAGGAGGACATCATTTGTGGGATGGGGCAAAGGCACCATCGCCCTGTTATGAGAACTGTAGGCAGTGTTTCTGTAGTGCTTGAGAGTGCTGTCTGTGTGGTCCGCTCATGGCGTGAAAAGACACAGGACAAAATATTAGGGAACCATTTCAGTTCCATAAGGCGGCGTGAAGCATCTTTCTACATCAATTAAAACAGAATATAGGATAGAATGAAACACCATATGTCACTCTAAAGCCCAAACAAGATTTCAGAGACATTTCGTTTTGGCCTGGAATCCTCTGAACAACATCTTTTGATTTCTCTCTCTCTCTCTCTCTCTCTCTCTCTCTCTCTCTCTCTCTCTCTCTCTCTCTCTCTCTGTGTGTGTGTGTGTGTGTGTGTGTGTGTGTGTGTGTTTGTGCATATATACATGTCATTTGCCTTGCATTTGTGTGGAGTAGTTTCAAAAATACTGTTAAGGTATTTCTTGCCCCCACCCTAAATGGTTCCTATCCTTTTTTTTTTTTAAACTTTTTATTGATTCTTTGTGGATTTCACATCTTGCATCCTGATTGCGTTCATGTCCCATCCCTTTGCTCTCTGCTCTTGCAACCGCCTCCTAAATAAAATAAAATAAAATAAAATTTAAATAAAAAAATCTCATCGTGGAAGCTGTAGTGTGACACAGTGAGTCACAAAGCTGTATGTCCTTTAGTCCACACATCTTTCCTTGCAAGAGTTCATTGTATGAGTTATTGGTCTGGCTCTAGGCCTCTGGCTTCTGCTACCCCATCAATACTGAGTTCTCAGTGGGACTCCTCCTGGATATCCTGTTGTTGCCTGTGTCATGGACATCCTGTAGCGTTGGATCTGAAGGATCAGCCCCTTCACATGCTCCAGCAGTTTTCCACGGATGGGGTGGATGTTGGGGTGGGCCAACTCACAGCCCTGGTTTGAGCCCAGGTGGTAGCTGGGTTAGTCATCCTGCCAGCTCTCCCTCATTCTTATCACTAGGTCGAGCTCTCTAGCACTGCCCCAGCTAACTCCCCCTAGTGCATCAGGCAGCAAAGGGTGGGGCCAGTTCTGCTCTCACCCCCTCCCGCAGGCTCACCTGCACCCACACTACCATCGCCAGCTCTACTGTGCAGTCTCTGGGCCTGTTCTCCCAAGTGCTGCAGCTAGCGAGGGGCCCGACAACTGTGTGCGACCCTACAGACAGCAACACAGACCGAGGCTGTGGGCAAGGCCACGGACCCAGACATGGCCCCTGGCAGCAGCCCAGGTCTGGACATCACAGTGGCGCCGAGTGGCAAGCAGGCCATCCACCTCAAGTGCTCCTCACTGCCTTTACCTCTTCCGAACTGCCTCTCTCCACATGGCGTGAACCATTCTGCCTCCCGCTCACTCCCATATCCCACCATATTTGCTCACCATAATGGCGCCTGACCATGTGGCCCTGCAAGGTGCTGGACAGGATGTAGTTTCTTCTACCCACCCAGGACAAGTGGCCTCAGGCAAACATGTGTGTCCCCTTCACTTACCTGGTCCCCATGGTTCCTATCTTTTAAGAAATGAGTTTGGGAAGATCCAAAGGTTTTCTCAGCTGAAAATACTCCTTTAATGGGATAGTACCCAACACTGGAACGGGGTCCTTGAGGATGTCACTCCGGTCACTTTGCAATGGCTGATTTCTGTGCTAAAGACAAAGCTGGCCTGTGTGCACTTGACATTGGCATAACAATGCATCCATATGTTTCTGTTCTCACCCTCTTCTCCCACACTTTCTGCTTTTAAGACAATAAGATCTTTATATTTTGTTCTCATATTTCAATGTATTCTTTTTAAAGTTGATTTTATGTGTATGAGTGTTTTGCCTGCCTGTATGTATGTCTGCTCATAATACGTATGCAGTGCTCGAGGAGGCCAGAAGAGCGTGTTGGATCCCCTGGAGCTGCAGTAACAGAAGGTTTTGAGCCACTGTTGTGGGTGTTAGGAATGGAACCCAGGTCCTCTGGAGGAACAGCCAGTGCTCTTAACTGCTGAGCCATTTCATGTTGGAGGATTTGCTTTGAAGCTGATGTTTAATGTAGGTTACAGGTGAGTTTATTCAAGTTATGGAATCACATAATTCTTTAAATTTTATTATTTTATTTATGTGTATGGGTGTTTTGCCTGCATGTATGTCTGTGCATCATGTGTGTGCCTAGTGCCTATGGAGGCCAGAAAAAGGCATCAGGTACCCTGGGACCACAATCACAGATGGCTGTAAGTTCTCATTTGAGTGCTGGGAATTGAATTCCAGTCTAACAGAAGAGCAGCCAGTGCTCTTAACCTCTCTGGCTCATTTGCAGAATTCCTAATGGTCATTATAACTTTTAAGAATCTTGATTTTTCAGCAACCAGAAACTGCTTTCGAATTAATATAATAAAAAAGACTATGTTTTGGTTCACATAAGTCTGTGATTCTCAACATTCCTAATGCTGTGACCCTATAATACAGTTCCTCATGTTGTGATGACCTGCAACCATAATTTTTTTGTTGCTACTTCATAACTGTAATTTTGCTACTGTTATGGATCATGATGTAAATATTTTTGAAGATGGAGGTTTGCCAAAGGGGTTGCGACCCACGTGTTTGAGGATCATGGACATAAATGAAGGTTTGTGAGAGGCTCAGGCTGAGTCCGGGAGCTCAGATTTCACAGTCTTCTCCTCCCTTCTATTCTGCCTGTCCTCAGTGGAGTGAAGGATCTATGTGGTTTTTTTAATTACACTGAAGTGGGACACAACAAGACACTTGATTGTTACAGAAGTAGCAAAGAGGATTAATGATCGTCCTCATATAAATGCACTTCCCATAGGAAGGCAAGGTGGGTGGGCTAGTCATCTACAGTCCTTGTTTTGCCTCCTTTGACCTACATATAAACTCAACTCTCCTCTAAGCCATTGAGAATCTTGAAATTCTGTGCCAAGGATATCATCAATACAGAATTATTTTTCAAAAGGACACCTGATAGGGGAGCTATACAGAGCCACCCCAGGTATGACATGCTAGTGATTTTGGACTATGTAGATATCTAGTCTCAGATTGTCAGTTTCCCTAGAATGCCTCCCTGAGCCACTGCAAGGCCTGGTCAATGGTCTTCCTGCATAGAAAGGTGATTTGGAGGATTGGATATTTATTCAGAGTGAAATTCTAGGCTTTCCTCTTACTTGCAGGTGAACTGCAAGTTATTTTTCTCCCTCCTGGGTGTCATTTTTGTTCACACCATGAAGTGAGGAGAGTAATCCCTGTCTGTCGGTTTGTTTGATGAACTAAATATGATAACATTGGCAAAGCTCTTAGACCCACACTAATGACTTAGCATAAAGGCTGAATGACAAGTAGCCTTAATGAGGCCATGTGAATTCATTGCATGCCTTTCCCTGACCTATGAGAGAGTGGCATTTGTCTTCTTATTGTCTCAGAGCACAGACTCTCTGATCAAGCTGGATGTGGATTCCGGCTCTACGGTTGACTGTCTGTGTGACTCAATCAAAGGACCTAACTCACTCCAGCCTCCATGTCCTTTCCCAGAGAATGCATTGAATCCTAGTAGCTTCGTAAAGATGATTTAAGGACCGAGTGAGGTAGCATTTGTCAAGGGATCAGCACATTATCTGGGATATAAAAATTAAAAGCTTATTATGCTTATTAGTGGTGTTGATGTTAAAGGTTTAATGCCTTTATCAACAACTAGCAAACAGTTGGCGGGCAATGAATAATTTCTAATCAATTCTTTTTTATACTTTCCCTATAATGTACTTTTTCTTCTTGTCTTTGTTTTCTGCCTCCCTTCTTTTTCATTAGCTCAACAGGTACCATGACAATAGGAAGTCTGGTCTCCAGGGATAACGTTGCTTGTCCCTAGGACTTGTCAGCACTCATTTGGTACAATGGGACACCGTTTGGAGTGGCAGTTATCATGCTTAAACTGTCTTCACCAGTCCTCTTGGGACTAGTCCTCTGCCTGCTTACCTTTTCTTTGGCACAGTGCTGTTCTACCCCTGCATGTGCTCATATCTGCACACGCACAAAAAGCTTAATAATTTTAAAATTTTGTTCTGTGAGAATTTCATATAATATGTTTTGCTGTGGGATGTTCTGTATGGCAAATGTGTTGCTCTGATTGGTCAATAAATAAAACACTGATTGGCCAGTGGCTAGGCAGGAAGTATAGGCGGGACTAACAGAGAGGAAAAAAGAAAGAACAGGAAGGCAGAAGGAGTCACTGCCAGCCGCCACCAGGACAAGCAGCATGTGAAGATGCCGGGAAGCCACAAGCCGCGTGGCAGGGTATAGATTAATGGAAATGGATTAATTTAAGCTGTAAGAACAGTTAGCAAGAAGCCTGCTACAGCCATACAGTTTGTAAACAATATAAGTCTCTGTTGTTTACTTGGTTGGGTCTGACGGCTGTGGGACTGGCGGGTGACAAAGATTTGTCCTGACTGTGGACAAGGCAGGAAAACTCTAGCTACAATGTTTTGATCACGCTCATTTCTCACCCCAACTCCTCCCAGATCCACCTCCCTGCTTCCTTACCTGTCCAGTTTGTGTCCTCGTTTTCAAACCTTTCAAGTCCAGTTTGTACTGTCCATATTGTCTTGGATGTGGAGACTTCCACTGGAGCAGGGTAAACAGACGAGGGTCTGTGCTCATAAAGAAACTGGCACCTCTTCTCTCAGATGCTTCAAAGCTAACATTTCTAAAAGAATAACTCCACCTTCAGCCAAACACTTGTCCTTGTGCCAACATCTGATGACAGGGGGTTTCTATATTGATGGCTTCAGGTAGAAGCCACCATGGATAGAAATTAGTGTGTTAGCTATTTCCCTGCCTATTAGCCATTGGTTACCATTTATTATTTATATATTTTGTTATGTGTGATATAATAAATATGTAAATAAATAAGTATAATAAGAACATGTGTATAGCTAATAGGCTTATCAAGGTACAGTTCTCATACAGTGTTGGGCCTCATAAGGCCCGGGCCTGAGGCCCAGTGTAACTTCCCAAGCCTTCCCGAGTTTGGCGACCTGTCTTTGGACATGACTTCTGCATATGAGTGACTCAGCTCAACTCGACCTAGAATTGCCTCTGCCTAGTAACTGCTAAGATGGCATCATCTCATTGGCCCGCTATCCTCACCCCGTGCCCTGTCACCCCAAACTATATAAGTCCACTCCTGATGCAATAAAGTGAGCTCCTGCTTTGACAAGGCTCCTGGCTCAGTGTGCTTCCCTCCGGTGGACAGGGGAGGTCTGGGCCATCGACACTCACCATCCCGCTCAGCCCCAGGGAGAGACCAGCTGGACCAATCCTACCTCAACCCTACCTGTAGGTCAGGCCAACAATACAGAAAACTTCATATTTCATATATAGAATTTGGTGGGTTTAGACATAGTAAACGTGTGTGAATCTGTCATCACCATCAATGTTATTGACCTTCATCCATCACCTCTAAAAGCTTTCTCCTGTTTGTGTGTCTGGGTGTGTTAAGAACCCTTAACTTGACATCCCCCCTCTTGACAAAGATTTAATGACAGTACAATATTGTTAGCTATGATCATCATGTGCAGCAGATACCTAGTGCCTGGTCATCTCACCTAACTGAAATTCGGTATCTCTTGATAATGGAATATTATCCCGACTCTGCAGAGAAGGAAGTCCTGTTGCGTGTGGCAACATGATGACTCTGTGCTTAGGTGACTTGTCATTTTTCTTTAGTCTACTAACAGGAATTAAATGGAATTTAAAAACTGACTGTCTTGTTTTCCTACTGGACCATTATATTTAAATATTCAGCTAGCTAATATCTTGAGATTTTTGCTTTTCTTTAGTTAAATGAGACTGAATTACACTTTCTTTTTTGTATGTCTTTACCTCGCTTGCGTATAAATTGATAGTCCTATCAGGTGGACTGGGGTGCTTTATTTTTCTAGATTCTGGAGTACTGCAACTAAGATCAGAATTACTGTGTCTTCCGAGGTCTGCCATAAGGTTGTCTGGGTCTATGGCTTACTTTAAGGAGAGTGGAGAAGGATCTTGCGAATTCAGTGTCATCAGCTGGTGCCAGTTCAACTTCCCATGTCTTCTGTGTCAAGGTTGGCTGTTCACGTTTTCCCTCCAAGATGAAACACATTTAATATACGCTTCAAAATTAAGGTGTACAGTTCTCAACAGCAGCGACTTACGGCTTTAAAACATGGGCACCGATGAAGTTCACATTGTTATAGCTTTTGTTTTTACATGACGCTATCAACTTGTTTCCTTCCACTTTGTACAGACCTTTCAATCACAGCCTGTAAGGACTGGCCAAAGGACACACATATACACACACAGACACAGACAGACAGACAGACAGACAGACAGACAGACACACACACACACACACACACCAAACAAAGAAACAAACAAACCAAAAAACAAGCAAGCAGACAAAACAGTATTTAAGGGGTAAATCCAATGGAAATTAGACAGCACATTTAGTAGAAAGATTTTTAAATGGAATTGAGGTGAGAAGAGAGAGTTGTGGTTTTTTTTTCTCCTCCAAGATAATTTTTTTGATCATAAAAGAAAACAAAGGTGCCAAATGTGCTTGAATAGAGTGTTTAGGACATCAGGAGGGCAAAGAATTTGCTCCTAGCATCTCATGTAGGAGCTTAGAAACTAAGGGAAACCAGCTTCAGGCTGAGCATGCATGCCCAGCCAGGTTAAAAGAGTAATAGTTGAAAATGTCGACTCAGCAAATTTGACAAGCCAAGTTTCTTTCTCTCCATAGGGCAACAAATGCCAAGTATTAAGATGGATTTAGTTGTTCTGTAGCTATGAAAACGTAGGTTAAAATGAAGAAGTGCATTGCATGCATATGCATGTGTACACGCACGCATGCACACGTGCATGCACACATGCACATAGGTGTTCTATCCACCAGAGAAACAAAACACCTTCTATTTCCAGATACACCGGCGAATTCTAAAGCAGCTTCCCAAATGAGCTGCAGTGAGAATGGGTCACCAGTGAGGGACAAATTATCCAGGAGAAGAGGTACAGGGGTGTCAACTGAGGCGAGAGACTTCTAAGTGATAGAGGAAAGATGATTCAGCCTTCAGAACAAATCAAGTATCACATGCATTTAATCCTCATTACAACCTGGGAAGGTAGGTTTCTTTTAAGATGAGCAGAGGTCCACATCTCATCTGGGAGGGGCAGGAGTGCTGGGCATATGTTCAAGAGCACAAGCTGCAGACAGACCTGAGTAGTCTCACTCTGTCAGCTTGGCTGCTGTGTGATCTTGGGTATACTATTTAGCACCTCCAAACCCCTATCTGAAAAATAATGTTACTGAGAGTGTCTCCTTTTGGCCTGTTGTGAGGATTAAATAAATGGGTATACAATAAAACACTTCATGTGGTTTCAGGCCCAGTAGGCCCTCCTTAAGCTCATACTGCCATTCTAAGAAGGAGACCAGCGGTTCTCAACCTTCCTATTTCTGCAACCCTTTAACACAGTTTCTCATGGGGTGGTGACCCCCAACCATAAATTTATTTCTTTGCTACTTCACAACTGCAATTTTGCTACTGTTACGAAAAGTAATATGAATATCTGATACACAGTATATCTGGTGAATCTTGACCCACAGGTTGAGAACTACTGCTGTAGAAGCAGCCAAGGCCAAAAGGTCACTTTTTTTGTTTTTAATTATTCTTCCCTCATACAATGCATCCTGACTACAGCTTCCCCTCCATTCACTCCTCCCAGTTTCCCCCTCTCCCCCAGGTCCACACCTCAGCCCCATCTCTCCCCAGAAAAGAGCAGACCTCTCTGGGACATCAACTGAACACAGTGCTACAAGATACAGTAAGACCAGGCACAAACCCTCATATCAAGGTTCGGCGAGGGAACCCAGTAGGAGGAAAAGGGTCCCAAGAGCAGGCGAAAGAATCAGAGACACCCCCACTCCCACTCCCACTGTCAGGAGTCCTATAAAACACCAAGCCAACAACCATAACATATATGGAGAGGACTGAGTGCAGACCCAGGTGGGCTCTGTGAACCCTCATGAGCCCCACTTCATTGATTCTCCAGTCCTATGTTCTCTCTGTGTCTTTGACTCCTCTGGCTCCCACAATTCCTCCTCCTCCTCTTCCTGGGGAGATCTCAAATCTAGGTTTCTCTCTGCCTGATGTTTGGCTGTGGATCTCTGCATCTGCTTCAGCAGCTGCCTGAGGCAGCCTCTCTGATGATGCCTGGACTAGGCACTGACCTATGAATATAGCAGAAATCATTAGAAATCTCTATTTGTTTGCTTGTTTGTTTGTTTTGGACCAGTTGTGTTTGGTTCTACCCTAGGTCTCTGGGTTATCCAGTCTCTGGTTCCTGATCATCCAGGCATGAGCTCCCTCTCCGAGGTGTGGGCCTTATATTAGACCAGTCACTGGTTGGCCACTCCCACAAGTTCTGCACCACCATTGTCCCAGCACACCTTGCAGGCAGGACAAATTGTAGGTTGAAGGTTTTGTGGCTGGGTTGGCATCCTAATCCCATCACTGAAAGCCCAGAAGACCACTCTTAGGAGGATGTTTCTTGACCTTGGACTTGGGGCTACTAAAATGTCCTTTCTGCTTCCTTTCTCGGCTTTGGATTTTTTATAGCTGAAATGACCAGTGACAAGTGACCTGCTGTGTATATAACTTGACAACCTTTAAGTCACAAAATTGGAAGTTCAAGAAGCCAGAACTTTTCCTTTCATAGATGAGCAAGCAGGCTGTGGGACTGAAGTGATGCCTCCAGATGACAGCTGGTGGTAGAGTTGCTTAGACCATGTCCTCCAGCAGTCAGGAAATATACTTTATGTTATAATGGATAGAATATGCCTAATATTCAATACTGTATGCAATTTTTACTATTTACATTACTTCATGGTTTTATCGACATTAAGAAAAAAACCAAAAAAATAAATGTGCTGACCCCAAGTGGAAGAGAGTGTTCCCTCTTTCCCTTATCAAATGGGCTTGGGCAGGCTCCCAGTCATGTCCCTATGGGTCACTGGAGGATCGAGGCTGTCCCAGATGGTCTCACTCTTAGTCATCCCAGCATAGAGGGAATGACTAATATCCTAACAGGTACACATCATCATGAAGAAGTAGGAGGAAATAATCTGTGTGAAAATGCTCTATCTACGTCTGACGGGAACACACAGCTACTATAAAAATAGACTAGAACAAGTGAGGGAGCTTGACTTGATGTGTGAAGTAAAAGGAGCGTGTGATTTATGGGAAGTAGAGAACCTGGCCAAATCCTGCGAACACACGCTTGGGTGGCAAGCTGGGAGAGATGCAGGTTCTATGCTAGTCAGGAAGCCTGAGTGTCCCAGATCACATTGACATTTAACTAGCTGTGTGTCCATGAGCTTGGGTCACCTGTCCTTCCTAGGACCTACTTTTCTCCTAGATTGGGGAGAGCTGTTGAACTCCCTGCTCTCCAAGCTTTCTTTAGATTCAAAGCTAGCATTCCTCCTGGTCTTGATCTTGCACTGTTTTCTGTGAGCTCATATTTTATGGTAAGCAGAAGGCCACCATAACTGTTTGTCTGTGGTGGTACATCAGAAACCAGACTCATTCTTACTTGCAATGTATTAACAGAAGATAAGTCTTCAAAACCGCTTCTCATCAGGGTAACGCCCTCATAGTTGTCATAGTCTCGGGTTTTGGGTATGGATAACTGTTATCTCCCAAATGGGCCAAATGATCTTTATTGGGGTGCAAAATTGCTTTGGGATGGTTTGCTCGGTGGAGCTACTGTAGAAGTTAAAAGATTTAGCAAGTGCCTGGCTTGTTATAAGCAGTCAATGCTGTCACTGGATCTGGAGTGTTTCTAAAGGCGTGTGCGTGAGGTCTTCCTCCCTAATTTGTACAGTTTGGGGGAGCTGGTAGATCATTTAAGAAGCACAAGCTGGTGCTAGGCCTTTAGGATTTTTTTTGGGGGGGAGGGAAGCCTTCAAAAGGTATTGTGGGGCCCTAGTATTGTCCTTCCCCATTACCTGATTCTTTCAGTTTCTTGTTCTGAAGTGAAGGACTTTCCTCCTCATATGCCCCATTCCCACAGTGTACTGCCTCACCACAAGCTCAAAAGCAAATGAGCTAACTGGCCATGGGCCAAAACCCTAGAAGCCACAAAACAAAAGGAACCTTTTATCTTTATGTGCTGGTTAGAGTTGATATTTGTTGTAGTTGCAGAAAGCTGGCTAGTATAGTATCTTAGGGTTTTATCGCTTTGAAGAGACACCACGACCTGGTAACTCTTATAAAGAAAGGAAAGCAGGGAGGTATCCCATGGCTCTGGCATCGTCAAAATTTTGGGGTCTCCAAGGCAATCCAGGCTTCACCTTCACAGCTTCACTAATGGCCTCTCTAGGCTTCCATGCAAGGATGCCTAGGAAGGATGCCTCCTTCCTCTGATGACTGTATAGCTTGTGTCAAGTTGATGCACAAAACCACCCAGTACAGTGGGAAGCATGGTGGCATGCAGACAGACACAGTGCTGGAGAGGTAGCTGAGGGCTCTACATTTAGATCTGCAGGCAGCAGGAAGAGAATGTCACACTGGTCAGGCTTGAGTATCTGAGACATTAAGGCCCACTCCCAGTGACACACTTCCTCCAACAGAGTCACACCTATGCCAGCAATCCACACCTCCTAATAGTGCCACTCCCTGAGCCTTTTCAAGCCATTTTCTTTCAAATCACCACATATAGTATTGTCATTGTTCTAACCCTCATCACTTAGGCAAGGTGACTAAATGTGTCCTTTAATGACACACTCTTAGAACACTAAAGACCTAGAAGTAGCATCACCATGTCTAATGTGTTGCCACGGATACTGTTTCCTCTCCCACCATACATTCATTCAATAATATTCCTCTAAGTAGTACTTTACAAAATATTTCAACATTTATTTTCATTTATGTGTATAGATGTTCTGCTGGCATGTACCTTTGCACCACACACATGCAGTGCCCACAGAGGCTGGAAGAGAGATCCCCTAAGACTGGAGTTACAGACAGTTGTGAGCTACCATTTGGGTGCTGGGGAAAAGCCCAGGTCCTCTGGAAGAGCAGCCAGTGCTCTTAACTGCTGAGTCATCATAGCCCAAGTGGTACTTGTAAAAACTAATTTAGTCACCGTATTTCCATTCTACCTCCATAGTCTCACCTCTTAGATCTTCACATACAGGATCTTGAATATTAATACACTTGGCAGACGTCTAGCCATGAAATGAAAGAGTATTTATCTCTCACATTATAGATGAGAAAATATGACAAAGAAATAAAGTGCCCAAGGTGGCAGAGTTAGGGGAAGAAATACAATCACATGGCCTGGATGTGGCCTCTAGCAACTAAGGGCATAAATTTCCCATCATAGTTGAGCATGGCCACTGTTTCATAGCATATTTACTTTTGAGATTATTATTAAGGGCAATGGGCATGGTGAGCAAAACAGACTATTGAAGTGCACGTCCTGGAAGTAAGTACCAGTCTTAGCAGTTGAGTGACAACCATCATCAGACCCCATGCAACCAAATCCTCCAATAGCAGGTGTCCTTGGTATTGTTAACTTTATTAGCACGCACACACAAGCATACACACACACACACACACACACACACAGAGAGAGAGAGAGAGAGAGAGAGAGAGAGAGAGAGAGAGAGAGAGAGAGAGAAAGTGGATTTCATCACGGCATTTCATTCATTGTACAGAATGTAATTTTGATCATATTCACCCCACATTACATTCTTTTGTCCCCACTCCCATTGATCCACTCTCTTTCTAATCAGTCTCCCTTCTGCTTTTGTGTTGTATATGGGTGTGTGACTGTGTGAGCGTGTGTGTGTTTGTGCCCATGTCTGCACGTGCTTATGTATTCTTCAAGTATTCCAAACTTGTCATTGTTCTAGAACTTCTGTTTCCTTAGCACTTTCTAAGCTCTGATCACAATACCAGGTGCTTCCTGTGAGATGAGCTCTGTCGTCCCATTTTACAGCAGAATAAACTAAGGTTAGAAAAGATTCCTGCTGGAGTTCCTATAGAGGTCAGCTGCATGACTCCCAGGGTCCCACCTTTAATAGGGGCCTCTCTGGAATAGAAGCCACACAGCAGTCTCAGAACATACCAAGATGCTATCTTCCCATTTTGGAGCTGTGGGAACACTTCGTGAACCTTTCCAGAATTACTGTGCTGTTACTGGCAAAGTAACTAATCAAATTTAATTTCTGGACTCTTCTCCGTGTCCTGTGTTTCAGTATTCTTCCTGACCTTGCTTTGGGAAATGGCCAAAGCCATGCAACTCTAATGCTGTAGCCAAAGCTAGGGAGCACACTCCATTTTGAACTGATTACATCTCCTTGTTTATCATTCTGACACATTTTTTATTTCTCTCCTCATTTTAAATGCCTAGATGTTTCTAAAGGGTCAAAAACCAAATTAAAAACAGCATTAAAATCTAATTAAGGTTTCCCTTACCTCTGCGTTCCTGGTGAACTTTGCCCTCCTTTCTCTTCCTGTTCCTTCCGTTCTGCCTCTTCCCTTCCCATCTTTTCTCTTTGTCTCCCCAATTCCTTCCTCTCCTTTCTTCCCAACCTCTTCTCTATTCCTTCCATCCTTTCCTTTGTGACTGATGAAGTCCTAAAAATCCTCCAGAACCCATCTCAGAGTGATCTTTTCTGGAAAGCATAAACTCAGCCTTTTCCTTTGCAGTGTTCTCCTGTCCCTTGACTCGTATTTCTTCGCAGTGCCAACCATGTTGTATTATAAATATTTAGTGATAGATTCAAATGCCCTGCATGACTTTCCTGCTCGCAATACTTCAGGGACTTCTCATGAACAATAGAATAACTTGCAAACTTTTTAGTCTGGAGTCCAGTATCCTTGATGCTGTAAACCCCAAGAGCTTTCCTAGTTTCATATTCTACCACTTACCTGTCCGTGCTGAGTTCCAGAAACACAGCCTGGGTGTTGGGAAGAGCTGCTCTTAGTATCCACATCTCTAGGTCTCTTTCTCTGAGTTCCTTGAATGTGTCAGCTCTCTGCCCTTGGTCAGCTCAGATGTCACCACTCCCAGGAGCCTGGGCTGCTGGCACCTCAGCTGCACCTTCCACACTCTCCATGCTGTAGATGGAGCTTTCTCATGGGTCAGCAGACTACCTCACCTCTCCTTCATTCGCCCATGAACTTGAGACTAGGTTTTGTCCTCAGCATCTAGCTGAGTATGAAGTACAATTTAGGTCCTCAGCAAATTCTTGTTGAATTTAATGGTAAGAGCAGCCGTTGCCAATGGTGATTCTATCAGCATCATTGCATCTTGGCATGATCATGAAATAGTAGTTCCTAATCTTGTAATAAGGTAATGCAAAAACGTGGCCTGTAAGCAGGAGATAGTAACAGGAAAGGCAGATTCCAAAATTGACTTGTGATGGTCATCAATGTGATTATTACTAGTACATTTTGTTCGTCAAAGCTTTAGGGTAGGAAACACAATATGTAGAGATGCTCCCCTGTTCAATGCAATTGATGCAGACCAAGTGCCTCCTGTGAATGCAGCCCAGGGGCTCCATCATGAACAGTGCACCACACTTCGATAGGCTTTGCGTCATTTGTCTACTTAGGTCAGTTTGATTCCTCTGGCAAGCTCTCCCTCAACTCTGAATCTTCTTCTGACCTCATCAGCTGTAATATGATCTGTAGTTAGTGCGTAGTTGTTTTCAACAGTACTTTATTTTGCAGGTTACACAATGAACTCAGACCCTTAAAGTACCACAAGGATAATGAAGAGCCAGAGTAAATACCTCTGAAGTTAAAGTTACGAGTCTTACTTCTTTATTTCTGGTTATTCTCCCTCTTTATCCCCAGCAGCCCTGCATTTCCACACCCCTGGTCGCCAGCACCAAATGGTAATTTATCATCTTTCCTGGCAGGCTTCCTGTTTCATCCTGCACCTGCCTCCTTGAAAGAAAACAAGACATCAGATACTTATTCAAATAATGGACTAGCTGATCAACCGGGTATCCACACAATAGAGAGCTATCCGTGCTAAAAGAACAACGTTTTCATGCTTTCCGTGTGACATATGCATCCTTTCTCTTAAGATTTATGAACCTATAACTATCGGTATTGTTAATATAATCAAACCTTTATAGCCTCACTCCAAAGCTTAAACGTATTATCAATCGGTTGCTGGAGGGAAGTCAATCAATTTCATAAATGCTTAAACACCTGCACTTTCTTTGACTCAGAGGGAAAAATCAATACCTGTGCCCATTTTTCTTGAGGCAGAATGCAACCAAGCATGGCTTACAAGTTTAGGGGAACTTGTAATTCAAGGAGCTATGCTTGAAGAGATTGTAAACTTCATCTTGAAGTTTTCAAGAAAAATTTATTCTTTCTCTTCTTTTCCCTTGATGCTAAATAAAAGAGCAGGCTGCCAAAGAAAGCAGGGCAGAACAAAGCAGAGTTTGCTGGCACTGCTTCGGATTAAATCCCTACAAGTTGTGGGAGTCTTGCAGGATGGATGTTCATTCTGGGTTCACAACACAAACATTTGTTGTAGTCGGAAGGTTTCTTAGGGCCACTTATAAAATAATTACTCAGAGGCTTATATTAATTACCAATTGCATGGCACATGGGAGGCTTCTTGCTAGCTAGCTCTTATAACTTAAATTAACCCATTTCTATTAATCTATGTTTTGCCTCTATGGTGGCTTACTGGTCTGCTGGCATGTTGCTCCTTGGGTGGCAGGCTGCCGTCTCTCTGCCTCTCCTATCTCTTCCTGTCTTTTTGCTTGGATTTCCACCTGCCTCTAAGCTACCTTGCCATAGACCCATGCAGCTTTATTTACCAACTAACCATAGCAACACATATTCACAGCATACAGAAAGACACCCCACAGTACTTCCCCTTTTGTATCTAATGAAAAAGGAAGGTTTTAACTTTAACATATTAAAATATATAATATAATAGAACAGTTATCAAGCAAGAATTACAGTTACAATATCTAGTCTATTTGTATTTGGCAAAATTAAAAAAATATTCTATCACCTATCTAATATTTGTGAGTCTAAAATTTCATATCTAATTTATATTTTATCATAATCAAGGAGAAATATAACTATTTAGTTTTCAGCTACATCAAAGACCCCAGAAGGATACAATATTATCTAAGTAAACAGGAAGAGCATTGTAAGCAACTTCCAAAAATCTAGAATGACAGAGACAGCTGGCTGTCTGGACAAAGTTCAAAGTTTGTCTACAACTTTTGCTCAAAGTTCCTCTGCAACATTTGGGCATCCATCTTCAGCCTATAGACTTAGAGTCTCTCAGTCACTTCTCTCTGTGTCCTGTAGAATATCTGGCAGTCTCCTCTGCAAGGCAAGAACCTGAAGGACCATTTCGCCTTGTTTTGGCAAATTCAATGGTCATTTTTCCTAGTCCTGCATGTCCAGTCAATAAAACATTTTGTCAAGCAGTCCAGGCAAGAACAGTGTCTTGCCCAAATGACTAAGTTTTGCCATAAGAAAAGCTAACTCCATATGGAGTTTCTTCAAGGCCCATCATCCTCCTTGAAGTAACTGGTACTGCCAGGAGCAGACTGTCTCACTGTCCAGAAAAGTCTAAGTTCTTAAAACATTTTAAATGCCATATTCTGTAGGTCTTTGAAGTGTTTGAAGATTACTTAACTCATTGAAATATATTTATGTATACCTAGAAAACTTAACTAACATGAATATAAGTTTGATTATCATAGATGACTAATTGTTAGTCAATATTTCTCAATATAATATAAACTACAATTTCAAATGAATTACACAAACAAAATACTTTAAGCAAGAGTAGAAATATACATACAGTATAACAAAATTAACTTTAAATTTGTATCAATAAACTAAAAATCCATAGCAATGTAAAACATTTCAAATAAGTTGTTGCTCTTTAAAAGTAGATTCAATAATCTACCCTTTTATCCTATCATAACTATATCCCTTTTTCTTCTTTTAAAGAAGAAAAAAATCTCTTTTTAAAAGAGATTGCATTTATTATAATCTTTAAATAAAAATAAACATTTATGAACAATATTTTGGGAATCTGGGCATAGCTTCTCATACTACTTCCTGCTGGATGGGGGTGCTGGCAATCTTATGGGGATCCCGAGAAAATTAAGAATTATGGTCAAGTCCTGACTGGAGGAGTCTGTGAGGCTGCATTGTCTGAGCCAGTTGTCTTAAAGCTGATCTGGATGTTGGAACATCTGGTGTCACTGGAGACTTTTCAGGGGGTCTTGGCTGATCAAACCATGTTAGCCTGGAAGCAATCCACAGGTTCTCATCTGTGGAAACAAAAGCAGAACCTCTTTTCCAAAGCAATGTGTCCTTAGACACACATTTTGAAGTCAAGATATCTTTAAAATATATATATTGGTTTAACTCAGCAGCATTTACAATCAAATGTCTTTCTGTAGTTAAAAATCCCAAAGACAATATAATCCAGACTCTCTGTGTGATTTTCACCTTTATGTGGCTTATCTTTTACTGTCTTTTTAAAGACTTTATTTAAAAAAAACCAAAACCTATTTCTTTATATAACTACATATACTCCTTTTCCTCTCTCTTCCAAGCCTAGCTACATTTTTACACACACTGTAAGCTGTTTAGAGTTTTATTCCATCTGAATCTGCTCTTACTCTGTTTCTGTAATCATTTTCTGATCATTGCTTTAAACTGCAGCATGGCCAGGACTCAATCGGCAGGCCTGGCTGCTGGCTCCGCCCACCTCAGCTTCCCAACATGGCAGAGGTAATTCAACGCCAGCTCTGGGAGCCATGCTCTCTGCTGACTCTGGGAGGCAGTAGGTCTATACCTCCATCTAGCAGCGTGGAGCCCAGAAACTTTTTTTATTTTTATTTTTCTGTACTAGCAAAAGCTAAATCCACTCCACAGAGCGCTGTGTGGCTTGGAGCAACCTCTGTGTACCTTGGTAGGAGTCTGCCATGCTGTGCATTCTCAAGCCTGCACTCTGTGAACCTGCCATAGTGAAGCTCATGGCTGGCCTGAGAAACACATTTAGGAAAATGTTTTTAGCTCCATTTTAGTGTCTTTTTTTTTTAAAGGTTTCTTAGGTTTTTGGAGGAAATTCTTGCCACCACATCTGGGTGCCATTTGTAGTCAGAAGGTTTCTCAGGGCCACTTATAAAATAATTACTCAGAGGCTTATATTAATTACCGATTGCACGGCATGTGGCAGGCTTCTTGCTAGCTAGCTCTTATAACTTAAATTAATGCATTTCTATTAATCTATGTTTTGCCACGTGTTCCGTGGCTTACCGGTCTGCTGGCATGTTGCTCCTTGGGTGGCATGTCTCTCTGCCTCTCCTGTCTCTTCCTGCCTTTTTGCTTGGATTTCCACCTGCCTCTAAGCTGCCTTGCCATAGGCCAGTGCTGCTTTGTTTATCAACCAACCATAGCAACACATATTCACAGCATACAGAAAGACATCCCACAGCAATTTGTCACCTATTAACCAGGCACTTGTCTGTGGAGATGCAGGGTGGCTGAGACAGGGTCCCTGACTTCAGGATGGTCACAACCCCATGATGGAAGAACAGCTTCTAGTAACATGTTCTAACAATTATAGAAACAGGATCCTTTCATTCTAAGTCAAAGGAGTCAGAGCAAAAAGGAAGGAAAGAAAAGTGTTAGAGAAGAGGCACGAGAGAAGAGCTTGTCAGATGCCTGTTAGAAACAGAGCAGTGCCTTTGCCTCTGTGGTCCCTGGTAATGTCTGTTACAAAGAGAGGATGGGAAGAGGTGTGAGTCCAGGAGGGGTTCAGTTCCCCTCTCTGTCATGTTGATTTCTTGGTTATTTTGAAAAGAATGTGTTGAAATACATCAAAGCAGATTCCGCTGGAAGGACAACTGTGTATTTATTATGTTATTATTAATTATTATAATTAACAATTATCATTAATTGACATTTAGCCTTTGTTCTCTCTGCTCTGTGTGTTATTTAAATAAAGGGATGGGGATACTTGGATAGATTTGGCATCACTTCATCCTCTCTTCTCCCCTGGCCCCCCTCTCTCTCCCTGGGGGGAACCTCTGTCCTGGACCATGTGCTTACTGATTTAACCCATTTGTCTTTAAGCTTAACACATCAATTTACTCATTTGTTTTATCAAGTATAAAATTTTGCCATTAAAATTAGCCATCCTTTCTATTCCATGAGATTTTTCAAAGCATCAACTAAAATACTGATGGCAAAATCTTTTCAGCTTGTAAATTACTATGGAGATGTTATCTATTATTATTTTATTAATAATTTTGATTATATTTATAAGCAGTTATGGTACTTTGTATGTATTTATGGTTTACCTAGATCCATGTACATAAACATAATTCACACATATACACAAAGTTTATGTGTAGATAGATAGATAGATAGACAGATAGATAGATAGATAGATGTACTTATACACAGATACACACAATGAGTCTTTTATATGCATGGACTCCATACTGTGGATTGAACCAAGCGGTATTTTGGTAAAACATAATATTGGTGCCAAACATGTAGACATACTTTCTCTTGTCATTATTCCCTAAACAATACAACAACTATTTACATAGCTTTTGCATTGGGCATTAGGCATAATTTAAATGTGACCTCCTATAAACTTCCATTGGTGGCCCTGTCTCATTCTTTCTGTGCTCATATGGTTCCTGAAAACATGGTAAATGTTTCTAAGACTTGCTGGACTTTGTGCAAGAGATGTGGCAAGCAGCCGCTCTGCAAAGTGACCAAGTACAAGAGCAGAGAGGAGTTTGTGTGCACAGGGAAAGAAGGGCTATCACAGGAAACAGTGTGGCTACAGTTGGCGGGCACACTATGCTTATTTTCTGCCAAAAGGCTAAAACTACAGAGAAGGTCAAGCTGAGGCTTGAGTGTGCTGAACCCAGCTGCAGCCCTAAGGGAATGCTGGCTAGTAAGAGATGTGAGCATTTGAACTGGAGGAGACAGGAAGAGAAAAGGCCAAATGATTCAGCTTTAAGCTGGCTTTGTTATGAAGACAACAGAAAAATGAGCTTTTACTCACCTCGGAAAAAAATTAGACATGATGTAAAGCATGTGGTAAGCTCTCCATATGTTATGTGCAAGTATTGCATTATTTCACAAAAGAGGCTTGAGAATGTATGGTTTTTATTATCTCCTTGGGGGTCCTGGAATATGTTTCCTGATAATACAGAGGGGGGACCATATACATGTACGTAAGTATATAGGTATGTATGTATGTGTGCACATGAATGCATTCATACATATGTGCTACCTCTGACTTTTTTCTCAGTATTTTGCTATGACATCCATTCACAATAGTTTGTGTCCATAGAAGAGTGTGGCCTTCACTAAGTACTCTATCAGTTCAATCCATATTTTTTTTTCTTTTTTGGCAAGGTTTCATTATGTAGATCAGGCTGGCCTCAAACTCTCAGAGCTCTGCCTGCCTCTGTTTCCTGAGTACTGGGGATTAAATACATGCATCACCATGCCTGGCTCCATCGACACTTTTTGAGGGTTAGGATGTTTCTTTTTTTCTTTTCTTTTTTTTTTTTTTGGACTTTTCGAGACAGGGTTTCTCTGTAGCTTTGGGGCCTTTCCTGGATCTCAATCTGTAGACCAGGCTGGCCTTGAACTCACAAAGATCCGCCTGGCTCTGCCTCCCGAGTGCTGGGATTAAAGGTGTGCACCACCACCGCCCGGCAGGATGTTTCTTTTTAGTAGCCCTCTTAAGGTCAATGCCTGTTTTCATAGCTCTAATACCTCGAACCCAGCACAACATTAGTGAATGACAAATGTTTGTCTAATTGACTTGAGCGGGAGAGACAGCTTTCTGGGATTGATGGCTTCGTAGACAAGACTAGAGAGCAGGCAGGTCTTCCACAGGTGGGTGAAGCCTGGGCTAACGCTGAGGCTGAGGAGTAAAATGGCCCTGAGCAGGTGTCTCTGAAACCAGGCTCCCACTTCTGAGTATTCTTCTGCGTTTGGAGGTGTTCATAATTAGCATACACCTTTCTAGCAGTTATGATTTCTTTGCAGTTAAGTTGTGAAGCAAAATAGTTGTCAGGGTTAGGGCAACGACGGTCTGACCTTTCTTGGAATTCTCCCCATGTACCCTCCAAGGTTATTTTTCTACTTTTACACCTAGTGTGCTGTTTGATAGTAATGACACCTGGCGACTGGAATTTTTTAGCTCTCCACCTGCTCACAAAATATGTTATTTATTTTGTCTAAAAATAATCTATGGTTTTTTTTTTAAAGGTGTAGAACAGAAAAGAACCCAATTAAAAAGTTTAAATAGTCAAATTAAGCAAGAAACATCCAAGGTTAGCCTGGTCACCATCTGCCTGGTTTTTAGCTTTTGTTCATCTTCAGATCTTGGATGGACGTAGATGAGCAGTGCTCGCTTTTGGAGATGACCAAATTGGCGCTCCTTTGATTTACTTCCCACCCACCTCCCACCCCATCCCATGTCTTCAGACTTTGAAAGCCACGGGGGATACAAAGATTGCTAATTTAACCAACAAAAGAAAAACCCCGAGAATGTGCTGATCAGACCAGGTAACCCCATAGATGGTCTCCAGTCATGGTGTCTCTGGTAACACAGTGCTCAGCACACTTTCCCACAGTGATAGCCACTAGCCAGACAGTCCACAATGGCCACGTGTATGAAGACACACATGGCTGCAACCAATCTTGCAGAGTTTGCTTCTTTGTGACTTCCTCTTCCAGTTTAGTTAACCAACTTTCAGAATGTTGGTGGCATTTACAAATAAAGATGTATTTTTTTTTCTGATACGTTATCAAGATTTGATATTAAAGGGATCATTGGTACACACACTTATTTAATGTTTTTGGAAACATTTGCCACGGTTAATAAAGAGAAGGCATACTGCCTGTTTCGAAGGGGTACAGGTCCCACATCAGATGACATCAGAAACCTGTTTGAGCAGAGATCACAGTCTTTGCTTTTTAAGACTGTCCAGTCCTCCTCGTTAGTTATACTGTGAGGATTGTTTTTCCACAACAGGCCATGTTTTGAAAAAAGGTGTGTTTTGAAGACGAATGTGAAAGGTGATCTTGACTGACCGAGTGGGAAGGAGAAATGTCCAGGCAGGGTTGTCGTAGCTCTTTATAGTCTATGTAGGCCTAAGAAAACCAAGCAAACTGAAGAATTTTCCACAGCAAAGGTGCATGGCTCTGGGTGCGGACAGGTTTTCCTGCACCACATGCTTGTGCCTGGTTTTCTCTCTCCTTGTTATTTCTTGGGTCCACTCCCTGGCAAGTCTCAGTTTCTACATACCCTTGGAACAAATCTGATAATGTCATGAGGTTTTCATCTTGGCTTTGTCATTTTACCATGACATTAGTGCTAACTCCTCTTACCCCATGGTTTTTCTTTTTTTTTTTGAACATCAAATAAGATATTGGTTGTGAAACTATTTTATTATTTTTAAATCACTATTGAAATATTTTCTTTTATTATACAATCCTTATTCTATTACAATGAAATAGAATTGAACACATGAAGTTACCAACTCACCATTTCAACAGAAGGTTATCAGCTAAGGAATATGATTAGTAAAGGTTATTAATGTGTTTTGGCTGGACACATACAGGGCACTTGAGGAAAGAAACCAAACTTAGTAAAGAATGCATATGGTGTGAGAAGTGTTGAAAATTATATGTTGAATTCATAATAAGACAGTATTAAGAAGTGTGGACTTTTTCATGTAATTTGGTCTGAGGGAGTAACCCTCATTAGTGAGAAACCTGCCTTTATAAAAGAGACCCCAAACACACCCTTGATCTTTTCCCATCATAGGAGGATACAGTGAGAATGTGGTGGTCTATATCTCAGAGGGGCACTCATCAGGATGTGAATGCACTCTTACCATGATCTTGAACTTCCAGCTTCTAGAACTGTAAGAAGAAAACCCCATCACTTATAAGCTATCAGTCTATAGTGATTTACTATAGTAACATCAAATATGATAGTGACAATGTTACTGAAGACCATATACTCTGAGAGCATAGATAACTAAGAATCATAGATAATAAAGACAGAGAAGGGCAAATCAGAAGAGATGAAAAGATTGTCCACCCAAATACAAGTGTCATGTGAAGGGAATGATTTAGGTTTAGACTCTAATTTTGAAGTTCAACATAACTATTTTTATTTTTTCTTTTATTAGTTTTCTATTTATTTGAGTCCTCCAGAAAGACAGAACCTATATATCTATATCTATATCTATCTATCTATCTATCTATCTATCTATCTATCTATCTATCTATCTATCTACCAAGATAGATAGATAGATAGATAGACAGACAGACAGACAGACAGACAGATAGATAGATAGATAGACAGACAGATAGATAGATAGATAGATAGATGAGAAAGGAAGGTGTATTTATTGTGGAAGCCAGCCCCTGGAAGTACCACAATACGTCATCTGCAAGTTAGGGAACCACAGAAACCCACACAGTGCCTGCCCAAGTCTTAAAGCCTCAGAACCATGGAGGCCAGTGGTGTGACTCTCAGTCCAAGGCTAAAGGCCTAAGATTCCCCGAAAAGGGCACACTGGTGTAAGTTTTAGAATCAAGAGCCCGAGAGCCCAGAGTTCTCTTCACAGGCAGGAGAAAAAATATGATTAGCTCCGTTAGAGATGCAGATTTGCCTTCTGTCTTTTTGATCCTCTCTGGGGTTCTAGCCACTGGATGAGTCCATCATGCTGAGAGCCATCTTCCCATCCAGTCCACTGACTTAACCCTCTTTGGAAACATCTTCATGGGTATACCCAGAAACAATGCTTTACCAGCTGCCTATCTACCTATTAACCCAGTAGTGCTGACCCACAATATTAACCTTACCTATAAGTTTGGGTCTTTCATCAATCACTCAAGCTAAAAGATAAAATAACCTGAAAAGTTGAGGCTTGTTGGTGGGGAAATATGGGCCGAGGGAATTTATTATCAAAGCTGATTTGAATATGTAGCATGCTATTAAAAATTCCTAATGATTTGTTACTATCCCCATAGATCATTGTACTTCCCAACCCTTATCAAAGAAGATAACAATTAACACAGAGTTCCACAACTTGTGAATGTGCAGGGGTTAAGAGACTGGGGAGTTCTCATCCTTAAATGAACTTCTATACCAAAATCCTTCCTCCCAAGGTTCAGGAATCATTGTGGGAAGGGGGCAGAAAGACTGTGAGAGCCAGATGTGATGGGTGACTTTAAGAAAACAGTGTTTTCTGGACACAGCAAGGCACTTACTTGCACATATGAAGCCATGGTGGTTGTGACAACATCTAAAAGACCTGAAAAAATCCTAGTGTGGAGGTGAGGAGGTGGTCATGAATCCCACCCTAGCTAAGGAGCTATTAGCATTTGTTAGCTGCTGGGAGAGGTAGTCAGTTCTCTTTGAGTGTGGGCCCTGGGAGGCTGATCACACTCCAGAACAGGCAAGGAGCTACACTTGGGAGTAGGTGATTAACACAAATTGAACTTTATGGGTATTAAACAAAAGAAAAAATAGGACTTGAAGTTAGGTAGATGGGGGAAGTAGGGGTAGATCTGGAAGGAGTTAGGGGATGAGAGAATGAAATATAATCAAAATACACTGTATGAATTCTCAATTAACTAAATAATTAAAATATCATTTAAAATTCATTAGCAAGATATAGTTAAACTACCTATAAATAAATATTCATGTTTATATCCACAGACCAGTGCTTCTCTTAGCCTTAGGCAGAAACACACCTTTTTACAATGGGCAGTGGTGAATGCAGAGATTCGTAATTGGTCAAAGTGCTGAGGAAAAAAATAACTGTTAAGTGTTCAGCCCTAAATAGGAAATCTACACCAATGGTCCTCCCACCCCAAAGCCCAGGGAATATTGTGGAAGAGGGGCCAGAAAAGGGTGTAAGAACTGGAGAATGCAGAGGAGTACTACTACACTCTGCCTTCTGGATGTAGCATGGTTGTGGAAATCATGGATACACAGCAGCTGTGGATAGCTGTGCATGATTGGGCCCTTTACTGTTCCATCATGGATCACAGAGGGGCTCAGAGGCTCTACCCTTCCCGAGGAGCTGTTGGCACTTAATCATTGCCAGTGGAGGGAGGTGTGATTTTCTCCAGCAGTGTAGCCCTTGGTAAGTTGTCTCTGCTTTAGTAATAACCTACCCATGCTCACGCAAGCAATTTAATTAAATTCAGTGGGTCGGAAACAACAACAAAAGACAAGAAAGTCGGAGGGAAACCAGTTAGAAAGTAGAAAGGGGTCATCAGGGGTGGAAGAGGACTAAGGTACAGTAATGGTGGGTGACCATGGTCACAATCCATTTTACATATATATAATGTATTATGCTATATGTGCATAGATCATATATAAGAATGAAGTTATCAAAGGAAATCATGTTAAATTTGACTGCCTTTGCAGTCCCAGTATGAATAATAGAATTAAGTTATTAATAAAAATCACTAGTCAATTATCTAGTGAATGTTTACAGAGGAACGACTGTGTGCCAGACTGTGGAGGGAGTATAATTTTCTTTAGTGGTGTAGCCACTGGCAAGTTGTCCAGGCTCTAGCAGATAACCTACTCATGCTCATACAACCAACGTTAATTAAACCCACTGGGTGGCTGTTTAGCTTGGCTATTCGCTAGGTGTACTTTAAACAAAAGGTATAGTTTCAAGACAACGTTCTTCTACTACATATTCATTCATGCTTTTTTGTGACTGGGTAGCAGAAAATATAAAAATATTAAAGAGCAAAAATCATGATATCTAGCATTTGCATTATTCAGAAAGAATGAGTTAAAGTTTTATTTTCCTAAGAACACATTCCTGCAATTTCACTTTTCAAAAGTTGAGTTGGATTGCATCAAATATACCTTGTGATCTTTAATATCATGCCATGTATATTTTGATGTCTGATTACACATCCTTTGAAAGGGCCTGGTCTTCTATCATGTAGCTGTATCATAATCTCTGATTGAATATTTGGATAACAAACCTTCAATAAGCAGTCTCATTCACAGATCTTGGTATGCATCTCTTACTGTTTCTAGAAATCCCCCACAGTAAAGTTGTTGAATTAAAGGGTACAAATGCTAGGTTTCTTGACTGTGGTTGTAAACCTTTTAAGTGCACATTTATTAAAGTAACTTTATTGTGACAGACAGTGACCAAGCACAGCTCCCTGGTACAGTAAATGACAAACTCATAAGATTTTCTTATTCATCAACATATTTTGAAAACACTTTCGATGAACTCCTAAGTATGAATGCTTTGGCAGCAAAGTCATTAGATCTGGGTATTAATTCTAACTCTACCACTAGCTAGCTACTTTTCTTTCACTTTGGAAGGTCCTTGCAAAACCTCCTCGTCTCTAAAGTAGATGTGTTAAACTAGAGTCCTCCAAATCTCCTTTTTGCTTTAAAATTCTGTGTTCTTATTCTTCATAATTTTATGAAAAATTGTTTCATAAGAAATATATTTCTTTGGAATTGTATAGCTTAACAAATATTTCTTTTTCATATAATTTTTTTCAAGACAGTTTCTTTGTGTAGCTTTGGTGCCTATCCTGGATCTCGCTCTATAGACCAGGCTGGCCTTGAACTCACAGAGATCCACCTGCCTCTGCCTCCTGAGTGCTGGGGTTAAAGGCGTGCGCCACTGCTGCCCCGGCAACATTTCTTTTTTAATTTTTTTTCATACTATATTTTGATCATAGATTTTCTTCTCCCTCAACTCCTCCCAGGTCCTCCCCACCTCCTTATCCATCCAATTTCCCCTTCTTTCTCAAAACAAAAACAAAAATAAAGTAAAATGAACAAAAAAATGAAAAAAAATCCAAGTCAAAACAAAACAAAGTGAAAAGCTCACAAAAATAAAAGCCCAAACCTATGGAGTCCAGGTTGTGTTGGCCAATTACTACTTGCTGTGGGGCCTGCCCTGGGGTGGTGTGGTAGACCCAGTGACACTGCTCTGGGGAAACTTGATTTTCCCTTTCTCAGCAGGCATCTATTGCAAATAGCTCCTTGGTTAGAGGTGGGACCCTGTGTCTTCTTCCCTTTTCAGTGCTTGGATTCACCTGGCCTGACCCTGCACACATCCTGTGCATGCTGCCACAGTCTGTATGAGTTCATGTGTACATCAGTCCTGTTGTTTCTAGAAGACACTGTTTCCTTGGACTCATCCATCACCTCTGGCTCTTACAATCTTTCTGTCCCTTCTTCTGCATATATCCCTGAGCCTTTAGGGGTGGAGTTCGAGGACTACGTCCCATTTATACAGAGTGCTCCAAACTCTCATTCCCGGCACTTGTCCAATAGTCCAATTAACTCTGTGTTAATTCTCATCTTCTGCAAGAAGCTTCTTTGATGAGGGTAGAGCAACACACTGATCTACAGGAATAGCAGTATGTCATTAGGAATCATTTTATTGATATGTTCCTTTAGCAGATTAATGGTATTAAGTTTCCCTGGGAACATGTCCTATCTTGGCCACTTATTGGTATTAGGTATGGGTTACATCTCATGGAGTGGACCTTAAATCTAATAACCGAAAATATTTGGCTGTTGCCATACATTTATGCCACTGTTGAACTAGTGTGTCTTTCAGCCAGTTCACTATTGTAGGTAGTAGTATTTGTATGTGGGAAATATTGATGGTTATCTTTTCCTCTAGTAGTATGCAGAGTGCTTTCTGGTCCTGTGAATGCTTGTCAGTAGGGGCGAAGCTTCTAATTAGGCACCAGCTCAAATTACCCTTGTTTGATGACATAAGTAAGTGGTGTCTTCAGCAACGGGTTGTAGAGAGCCAATAGCCTTGAGAATAGCCGGTGATGTTTGGGTATGGTCTAAGGGACCCCTGTGGTCACAAGTCAACAAGCTATAACCTATTCCTGGCACTGAAGGTTTTACTTGGTGGCATCCGATGTCTGGTCGGGGCTTTTTCTAGATTTTTCCTGTTGCCCCCCTTTAGCCTTTCCTTCTAGTCTATCCCCATTCCTTTGTGACTCCCACTGACCTGAAGAACCACTTTCTATCAGGGATCCACAATGGTTACTCTTAGCTGAGGTTCAGGTAGACAGCCTTTATTGTCCTCCCTGTCCTCCATTCTGGTCTCTCTGAGAGACTTAGTCCTATTGTGACTTAATAAATATTTCTTAAGTGACAAGAAATGGATGTTATAATATTTCGTATACAAAGTATATGTCACTCAAAGGATAATCTACTGAGCACCTTTTTTTGGGTAATAACAAGTTGAATAGCCAGGCAGTGGTGGCTCACGCCTTTAATCCCAGCACTCGGGAGGCAGAGACAGGTGAATCTCTGTGAGTTCGAGGCCAGCCTGGTCTACAGAGTGAGTTCCAGGACAGCCAAGGCTACACAGAGAAATCTTGTCTCAAAAAACCTAAATAAATAAATAAATAAATAAAAATAAAAAGAACAAGTTAAATGGATCACAGCAATATAAACAGGGAATAACGCCTGCCTTCAGAACTTTTTCATGAAAATCTGTACATGAATTCTGGTGGTGGGAGTTTTTAAATACATAGGAATTATAGTAATTGACTTTAAGATACTTATAATCTCATAAGCAGACATAAGTGAACCCAGATGAAAGGGCACAATAAAGGGGCAAAAAAATGTAAAGATGTGTATAATACATCTAAAAATATTAGAAGGGCAGTTTTATACTTATCTGAAATGTAAAATATCAAAATAAAGATAAAAGAAGAAATAATATTGTATTTTCAGGATAACTCTTCTTAATTTTGTGAAGGTGACTGTTCAGGGGACCATTAAGAAGCTCACAATATATATAACCAGAATGTGGTACTCACCTTAAGATGGAAAATATGCCTTTAAAATATGACCCAAGATACAAAAAACACATTTCTGATTATTAGCCACTGCTTAGAAACAAGCTATGCAAAAGCAGATAATGCTTATGGATGGTATGTTTAATTCTAGTTTCATACTTTGCCAAAGCTCCAAAGATCTCTCATTCAGTGAGGGTCACATGCTGTTCCACAAATTAATCTTTTGAATATTTTAATCTGTCTTTCTTAGGTTTATTCTTCTTATTGTGGATCTTTAATTTGTCAGGTCACTTTGTACTTTTTGCCAATGCTCAGCATATCCTAATTTTCCCAGGGAACACTTGAGTACAAAACCATTACTTAAGACCTAGCCTTAAAGCCCTTGACTTAGGAGGCTCCCTGGCAAGCCCTGCAGCAGAACTAATAGACAAAGCTTGCTGTATCTGGTTGCCTGGGCTAGTCGACTTGCCTTGCATATGTGAAGATATTAAGTTCCTAGCCAGTTAATTAAAAAGAGCTTCTTCGTGTGTCAACAATGCAGGGCCCGAGTCCATACACAGGGTGCCGTTATTCCTGTTTCAGGAGACAAGGCTCTCCAAGTTTGCTTTTAAACTTTTAAAATCGGTTTGTTTCCTGAACGTGCCTGCTTCTCCCCTGCACATTTCTTGCTAATCAACTGATTTCCTGATTTCCACTAAAAGTAAAGCTGATTTCATCCAAAAAGTTGTTTTCAAAAAGCCATGACTGGTTGCTTTTCATGAATTCATGATGTTCTCTTTACTCTGAAGGCTGACAAGGTGTCAGTTCAGGGCAAGAGAAACACTTCATAGAGAGCTAGTGAGAGCGGTAAGTAACTGACCCCAGGTCTTGCTGTTTGATAGACATAGATGCATGTCTGAGCTCCGTCTTACCATTCAACGCATCTTCGTCTTCTCTACACCTCACTGCCTGACCATAAAACAAGGGTGGCAATTGCACCTGCCTATGTAAATGTATTTAGATTTAGCTGCTATAAATTACATGATTCTGAATCACAGCACAGATTCCAGCAGCTATTATTATTATTATTATTATTATTATTAATCTATTTTTAAGATGCCGGGTATATGTGAATTTTTGCCGTGTTTTTGTTTCCATGCACATTTTGTACTTATGTGACAACAGAGACATCTCTCAAAATGAGGCATTGTTGGCAAAAGATAACTCTACAATTGACACTTCCTATCTGCTTTGTCATTACCCACTCTATCATACTATATAGTTAAAGAAAAGCCTGTATAAAAATTGAACCCCCCAAATTTATGTTATTTTATATGTATGAAGACAAGACCACAAACTAACTCCATGAGAACAGCTGTTATGATCCAGTCCCAGCTCAGAGTCTAAGAACAGTGAAACCCGAGCCCTGAAAAAATACTGATTTCAGACTCTAAAACAAAGTTCCAGGAAACAATTATAACCTAGGGTTCAAACGTTCAGGCATGTGGTACTGTTTCTGGGTTGTGTGTACCAACTAGTCAGTTGATCTATTTATCTGCTCCTGTATCAAGGCCACATTCTTAATTATTACAATAATGAGTCTTGTATGGTGAGGATGCCACCTAGCTAAAAATAAAATTTCTTGGTCTGTTGATTTTTTATGTAAGTTTTGGGATCAGCTTATCGGTAGGGTTTGAATAGAAATTATGTAGAGCTTGTAGATGAATTGAGGAGAACTAAGTTTGTGGTTAGCCTAGGCTTCTGAGACCATTTCAGACTAAAAGGATGGAGTTGCTTGTGACAGCCCTTCCTAAAGTAACTCTAAGCCAAGAAGTTATGGAGAGAATGTTCTTGGACATGGTAACCCTAGACTCTACTTGTTTTCTGTTTATGCTATTGGTTTCAGACACAGGCATATTATACCATAAAACGGAGGCTTAAAGGTAACTGGCTTGCTTGGCAGGACTGGGTATATTCTAGAGACACTTGTTCTGCTTTCTTTGACTGTCAGATCATGGCAAAAATGGAACCCAAGAAACTAGAATTTCCTTGGGAATCTTTGGTTGAAAGAAGCTAAGATTCGAGGGCAGCCAGAGGAGGAATCTACAGCCAGACGAAGACCTCGTCTCATGGAGAAAGATTAACAATGGTCAGATGACCTTGCAGAAGAAGAGACTTGGAGCTCAGTTCATGGCGGGCTGGGACCACACCTTTTATGGACTGCTGAGTTGCACATATGTCTTAGCTTCTATGTAAACCTTACTTTTTAAAAAAATTTATTTAACTTTATTTCATGCGTGTTGGTATGAAGGTGTCAGATCCCCTGGAACTGGAGTTCGAGACAGTTGTGAGCTGCCATGTGGGTGCTGGGAATTGAACCCAGGTCCTCTGGGAGAACAGCCAGTGCTCTTCACCGCTGAGCCATCTCTCCAGCCCCATAAACCTTACAATTATGTTAGGACCCAAAGGTTAGACTTGTGGTCTGTGTCTCCCTTACCAATATGGACACATTGAATAAATTTCCTTTCTCTGCTTCTCACTATTTAAAAATTTCCTTGGTTCTTTGATCTCTCTATTTTCAAACATTTACTATTTAAGAATTTCAAGTATACATGAAATTTAATAAACGCCACCCATATTCCCTCCCCTCCAATTCCTCCCCTGTAACTTCAACTTTTATTCTCTACCAATTTCATGTTTTTTTTTTTTTTAAATATAACAAGTCCACTTAGTGCGGTCAGTATGTGCTTGTGTATAAGGCTGTCTACTGAAACATGGGTAGCCTCTCAAAGATCACATCCCTGGAGAAACAGACTCTCCTTATCCAAACAACCATCAGTCACCAACAGCAACTCATCTTGTGGTAATGTGTCATGTCTGTGTCCCCTTTCCATGCTTGGATTTTCTCTGGCTTGATCTTGTACACATCTTGTGCATGTTTTTATAGCCTCTGGGAGTTTGTATGTGCAACTGCCTTCTTGTTTTCTGTAGCACCATGGGTTTTTTGTAGTCTTCCATGCCTCTGGCTCTTTCAATCTTTCTACCCCCCTCTCCTGAGATGACCTACGACCCTTGGGAGGAGCGGGTGTGATAGAAATGTCTCATTTGGAGAAGAGCACTCTGCAGTCCCTTATTTTCTATACCATCCAATGCCTGACACCCATTGCCTATTTTTTCCTTTACATCTTGATACCATTTTTAAAAAAACATTTTGGGCATCTAAAAGCAATAATCTGGTTCATATGGAAATTAAAATTATATTCCTTCAAAACCTCCAACAGCAACATGTTATTCCAGAATAAAATTGAGCAGCATCATGAAGATATTTAGAAGAATGTCTGAGCTGAGGTTTTCATATCCACTAAAACTGACTTTGCAGATGGCAAGAACATCTGCAACAATATCAATATCAAGAACTCATGCAATACTGTTACAATGAGCCCCTCCTGGGGAGAGGACATTCTGGAAAAGCTAAGTGAATAAGGGATTAAGACTAAATCCGTGGCAGGATGGGTAGGGTGGGGCAATAGTGTGTAACAGAGGATGGCTCTGAGCAGGGACATTGCAAGCTGGGTGTTCTAATGCAGTCAGAACTGGAAGAGGTATGCCATATATCACAAATCTGAAGCAAGCTGTGTAATGTGTATGTGTGGTCATTCTGTTTAAAATCACAGTAAGTCAAGGAGTCTTCATCATCAAGTCAACGTTATACCAGTGCTCTGTATCTTCATATATACAAGTGATAGTCCAAGACATGAGGGGCCAAGAAATGCTGCAAGCTGTTCCAATCAACAAAGATTGCAAAAGACTACGGGCACAAGGTAAATGCTCAGAAACAATGTGTTCCCCCTGGTGAACAATATATGCTTTTAAAGTCTATGTATTTTTTCGTTTTGTTTTTTGAGACAGGGTTTCTCTGTGTAGCCCTAGCTGTGCTGGGACTTGCTCTATAGGCCAGGCTGGCCTCAAACTCACAGAGATCCTCCTGCCTCTGTCTCCCGAGTGCTGGGATTAAGTGCATGTGCTACCCGTGTGCAGCTTAAGTTTATGTATTTTTTCAAATGTGTAAGATTTATTCTGGCTCCCAGGTTTCAGTGCATGGACAGCTGGAAGGTGGAGCAGAACATCACGGCATAGGGAGCGTGTGCCAGGAAAGTCGGTTTTCTTCACGGTGGACAAGAAACAAAACTAGAGACCGGCCAGGGATAAGGGCGCAGCCTCAGTGAGGAACTTCCTCCACCAAGGCCCCACCTTCTAGTTCCCGACATCTCTTAATCATGCCATCAAATCACGACTCCATCAATTAATCCATTGATTAGCTTTGAGCTCTCATAATCCAATCAATTCTAATAGCTTCCCTCCCTGAGCATCACATTGGGAACCAAAGCCCCAATGTATGAGCCTTTGGGTCATTTCATACCCCAACCACAGCAGATTCTTAAAACATATAATTGGAGGAAGGAAATTAAGAAAAGGTGAAATTTGAGCCAAACAAGAACAATGACATTTTAAAACACAGCTTTCTGCTAAAGTAAGGAGTTTCCATAAATCAGTGTCTCTCTTGTCTAATACTGCTTTGAGACCAGCCTGACTTCATTTTGCTGTTTGGAGACCTCTTGAGCAATAGTTTATAGGCAAGAATGCTGCACACTCTTTGTTTGCCTTTCCCTTCCCTGAGTGCACACCACCTTGCGCTTTTCTGTCCATGATGGCTGGCTTCTACAGGGAGGCAGAGTTCAAAGATGTCCCACTTGAACTGTATATTGGAACTTCGAGTTTATGCAGTTGGAGAAAAGCTTACTCTTTTCATTACATAAAAGGTAGAGATGTGAGGGTGGAAGGGACTGAAGTCATCTTGTGTGTGTGTGTGTGTGTGTGTGTGTGAGGGTGGAGGTGTTGTGTGCATGTGAGTATGCACGCAGGTTTGTGTATGTGTGTTTTCAGAGGCTGACAATGAATGTCCTTCTTAACCACTCCTCACTTCTCCACCATATATATATATATATATATATATATATATATATATATATATATATATATATATATATATATGCTTTTTGAGACAGTGTCATTCACTGAATCTGGAGCTCACTGATCTGACTAAACTCAGTTTCTCATGCTTGCAGACAAACACTTTGGATCACCTCGCCAGTCCTGTCAAAGTCATTTTGAGCAACGCAAGGTGGGAGATGGGCGGCATGGAAGAAAAGCATGGCCTGGTAACCTAATGTGAGCTCCTGATTAGGTCACTGCTGGATCCAGCCCTATCTCAGTCATATGAGCTAGTAAACCTCTTTGCATTTTTATCTCAACCTAAAGAGTCTTATCTGGCATGCCAAAATATGAATATTCCTTATTCATTTTTGTAAGTGTACATATGCACAGATACCCTTCATTTTTCAAAAGTGGCAAAAATTTTCATTTATATCAAGCAAGATCATGATTCCAAACATACAGAAACTGATGTTCTACGTTAGTGAGAGTAAAGTGAGTCTTTCTTTGACTAGCAAGCAGCCCTCCTGAGTCAATGTTGACATATGTAACTCTTTCCTGGAAGGTTAGAATTTCTAAGGGTTGACTGGTTTGCTCACTCACCCTAGCTTTTGTTTCCTGATGAATAGGTCATATTAGTCTTTCTGCGTGATAACATAAAGCAGGCTGATTTGCATCCCTTAGTATTGTCGGCCCCGTGTGTTTGAATTTGTTCTCCTATTTAATATGGTCTGCACTGAAACTGGGCAGGCCCTGTTTGTCCAGCGGCCTCTTGTGAGTGTCTGCTTCCCTCCTGGATTGCACTGGACCAGGAAAAAGAGATGGGAAGAGTGCGAGAACAGAAGACTTTCCGGTTAAATGAGCCCCCCTCCACTTTCCACTACTCACAAGACTCTGACAGACAGGGTCTTAGCCAATCACCAGCTTCTCTCATCGCGGTATTACCGTATCACCACCCCTGCTTTTTGATATTTATACTTATAAAACACTGATAACCACTCTCTACTCCTGCTGGTCCGTGACTGGAAAAGCAGGAACGACTTTTACACTTTGCTTATGGGGTTGTTAGAGGTAGCTGAGAAAGTGTAAGAAAAGAATAGAGCCGTGCTTAACATGCTCGTGGACTGCAGTTTGATTCCTAATATTGTAAATGTGTATTTTTAAGAAACCCAACTTGTTATTGATCTATCTATCTATCTATCTATCTATCTATCTATCTATCTATCTATCTACCTAAGCACCCACAGGCCCACTTCAATCCTTACTCCTGGCATGTACACTCCAGTCCTCTGACCCACTAGGACCCACCATAAACCTTCTGCCTCTGTATGCTTCTCTTGAGGTCTTGGCTCTAGCCCACTCCTCTTTCCACTCACTGCTTATCTCGATGCCAGCACATTATTTCTTGTTTCTTAGTTTTCTGATTGTTTTTATCCACTCAACTGTGACTGCATTAGAAGTTGAATTTTCTTTAGTCTCTGTCTTCCAAGGGGATGAAACATGTATACAGCATTAGTTGGAGTGAGGTTGTCAAAAGTCGTATGGAAAATGTTAAAAGAAACTAAAACACTAACTTTTTTTTTTTTTGGAAAAGACAACTATTTCACAAACACATTGGAAATACTTGCTCATACCTTTTTTGTGATATGCTTTTTAACAATGGAGAAACTAAACAGAGATTAAATGGCTTGTACAACCCCACAGTTAGGGGACAAAAGACCAAGATCCTATTCCAGCTTTGCTGGGTTCAAAAGATGCTTCTACGAAGCAACTGATAACTCACTCAAAGATGGCGTCCTCCATCTTTGGAATTTTCTCCATCACCACCATATCTGTGTTTTTCAAAAGGATCAGAAAATTGCTTTCATATATATGTATATATCTCTCTCCATATATACATAATACATACATAATACATATATATTATATATATGCAACTATCATGCAGACTACACACACACACACACACACACACACACACACACACACACACCATTCAAAAGAAAGACAACCTGGTTTTCCAATGGAGAATGCACTGGTCCCATAGAAACTTTCTGTGAGTGATTGCCTGGAGTGGATGTCTGAATTACAGTCTAGCCCTGAAGCCTGTTGGGGAGAAGTTAAACCACACTCTTCAGAATACTTCCTTGCTGACTCGATGTAATATCAGACCATGTTGTTTGAGTCGGGAGTATTAAGCACCATATTGATGCCTACAGTTGTAAACGGATATTGTGGATATTGATGACATATGCTAACAATTTATTTGCTTGATAGCTAGACATTTAAGGAGAAAAATATGATTCATTGCTTTGAAGAGAAACTGTTTCCCTATAAACCCTTCTTTCTTAAAGAAAATTTTGTTGAATGTGTGTGTGTGTGTGTGTGTGTGTATGTGTATGTGTGTGTGTGCATACATATGTCATGGTGCATATGTAGAATTCAGAGGGCATTTTTGTGGGAGTCTGTTCTCTTTTTCCACTACGGAATCCCTGGGTTCTAACTCAGGTCATCAGGCTTGGTGGCAAGTGCCTTCACCATCTGAGCCATCTCCCTGGCACCAAATCCTTACACATTCCTAATTTACATTGCATCAGAATTTTAGGTCAGAAGCATGGATACATGCTAAGGAAGTGCACCACAGTGACGAAGGGGACAGAAGAAAGACAGAAGGACCCGAGACAGCCTTGCTTCCTCCTCTGCTCATTCCTGCTTGCTTCCATTGCTAATCCTTTCTAAGCTTCAGTATCCTCTTCCGTACAGACGGAAGTTTTACATATATATATATATATATAGTGGCAGGTGAAGGGATAGTTGGGAAGACAGACTGACAATCCATGTAACAGGTGAGGCACAGTGCCTGGCCCCCACTGAGAATCTAGTATTCATTTGAGGCTTGAAAATTCTTAACAAATCTAGATTTTATAGTTGTTTTTTTAAAGCAAAAAACTTTTTAAAATAAAGCATACCTTTACAAAGATAAAATATTAAGAGGATAAGAATAAATTATTGAGAACAGGGAGAACAAATATTATTAATTCCCTTCTTATAAAGTTAGCCCCACATATTAAAAATAAAAGACACTTATTAATAAATAATATGGGCTAAGAAATTGTATCCTCAGACAATTCTGCGTTTTCCCATACCTGTAATAAAGAGCTCCAGGCCCACAATAACTATGGGAGACTTTTAAGACATGGTCCACATGGTCACATTAAGCTCTGCATCTTTAGTTTTCTTTGCTTTCTCTCCCCTAGACTCAAAGCCTCCATCTGTTGGGCGCAGAGGGGACTGTTTACCCTCACTGTATGAACAGATAATCCCTTCTCTCAGGTCTATGTCTTTAAAACGATATTACATTTGCGTATGGCTGAACTACTTTTATGACTTCATTTCCAGTATTTGAATGTCTAGGCTCTGAGGGTTATATCCACCCTGGAGGCAAACAGTGGCATCCTTTAAAAAAGAAATCTGTTTAATTAAGTTCAATCACATATGGTACCGAGTCATATGGTATAAGATCATTTGAATACATCTTGGTATTCTTCCAAATCCTTTAAATTCATCCCTCTTATCGAAGAATTAATTGCAAAAGAAATATACTCATGTATGGTAAATGTTTATCCAGTAGAACTTCCCTTCATAAAAATGTCCTTGGCTTCCAGGCTGCTGTCTTAAAAGAAATGGACTAGTAAATTTTAATTGATGTTGGGAGGGCTGGCTGATATAATCAGCCACGTGGCATCTTTTCTCTTTACCTCATTTTTCTTGTTATTGTTTATTTTTATGCTTAAGTGTTTATTTGTTTAATTAAAATGTATTTATACAATTCCCCCTTCCCCTTTCTCCCTCTAACCCCTCCTGTGTACACCCTTTGCTCTTATTCAAATTCTTAGCCTCTTTTTCTTTAATTGTTTATATACATATATTTTATAGAAATTGTTGGTATATTTGTTTATTACATGTATTTTTAAATCTATAAATACAATCTGCTCAGTCCCTATAATGTTACTTGTATGTATGTAGGATTTCAGCTATTGATATTAGATAACATATTGGAGAGCTCTTAGCATTCCTTAGTTCTTTGCCTAGGGGTGGGGTCCTGGGAGATTTCCCCCTTTCACGTTAGCATGGCTGTTGATCTTCTCTTTGTTCAGTTCTTGTTTAAGTAGACATGTTTTTGAGACTTCGTGGGTATAGCTTTTTTTGCCATTTCTAAGAGACACAATCTCATGAAGAACTTTCTGTTTCTCTGACTCTTGTCACTTTTTTCTCTCTCCTCTTCCACAGTGTTTCCAAAGCTTGCTCGGGAGTCGTGTTGGAGAGGTATCATTTGGGCTTGAGCACCACATGATGGCTTGATAACTGCATTTTTGACCAGTCGTGGTTTTTTGTAATGGTCTCTGTCTGTTGCAAAGAGAAGTTCCTTTGAGGAGGGTGAGAGCTGCACTTCTCTATGAGTATAAGAATAAATATTTAGAATTAAGTCAGGAATTATGAGGACTTAGTCATGAGGCAGCGGTAGGTTCCCCAAGACTCACGATCTTTTAGAGCCCCGGTAGTTGGCTAGTTTCAGTACCAAGCCTGATTTCCCTCGTGTTGGGAAAGCATTAAGTCCAATCAGAGAAGCGTTGGTTGCCTCCAAGATACGCATGCCACTGTCATACTCTTAGGGTAATTACCCCATGGTGGTAATTATAGTTCATAGGCTTCATAGGTGGGCAGGACTATTGGTTGCTTCCTTCCCTTGGAAGATTGAATGGCAATTTCTGGTACCATGAAAGTTAGTCATCAGGGAGGAGGTTTTCATACCAGATGCCCTGGGCTCTGTGTACAAAGGGCATGTTGTCTTCCGCTACAGAGACTTATCTTCCACCTGAGAGGTGACCAAGGACATTGATGACAACCTATAATGATTTGGGAGTCGCTTGAGCAACCCTGACCAACAACTCAAAAGGAGGCTTCCCATGCCTGGCATTGGGATTTTTGTTGTATTGCCTATGGCTCTTGTGAGAAGAAATGTCAGCCTGGGAGGGAAATTTTCATTTAAACTATACATGTATATTATACATACAGATTTATATGTAATTTTAAGTAAATCAATAATAATATGATTCGTTGTGACTTTTACTGTTGTTTACTTTCTTCCTTCCCTTTCCTGTATTGACCTATTCCCCTCCCTAATTAAAGACCCTCCCCACCCCCATTTTACCATTTTCCCTCTAAGTCACTTGTACCTTGCTATTCCTGTATGAATTTCTCCCATGTTTTGGCTTTTAGTATAGTAGTTTATTTTGGTTGGTTTTGACTGAATCTGTGGCCAAATTGGCAATTTTAGGATCACTTTTACTTTGGTCAAAGATACAGCCCAATTAGGTGAACCTTGTCCACTGCCTTGGGGACATTACTGATTAATTTATGTTTATGCCACATGAATGTCTTCCATTCACATTTTAGTCCTCTGGTCAGCGATGTTCTGTTCAACAGGTATCTCTTCATCTAGCCTCTGTACTGCTCTGGGTGGAAATTCCTGTGGGTCTTTTTTCTCACTTCAGGCAGGGATAAGTCATTCAGTCATTAATACTTTTGTGTTAGTTCAATAGTTCTGTATAGTTCAATAGATATATATTCATATATATTCCATAATTCATATATATTCCATATCTCCTCTAAATAAACTGGCTTAGGGAAAAGTAATGTATACATAATTTGTTATTTTTCTTCAATGGTTTCTATTCATCAGGGCTAAATACATATTTTAGGAACACATTTATAATTTAAGAGTTCAGTATTTGGCTCCTACAATGGCTACTCTTTTTAGTACCTCTCAATTTTATGGGAAGTGAGAATGACTATCAAGGATAAACTACTTAGTCTGCTTCTGTTGGTTAAATAGTAGGCATTGTATTTGTTATCTCATTAATTTTTAAAACTAACTCTTTAAACTGGGTAAGATGTTGACTCCTTTTCACACACAAATGGGGTGCTCAGAGCAGTGAAATAACTTGCTTGTGATTGCGGAGCTAGTAGAACTCAGCATATCTTTCTGGGTACATAACTTGTGTTTCTATGAAACAAAAATGTCCTTCAAGAAATATTTCATGGAACATGCAAGAAAACTTGAGAGCCTAACCTAACAGTTTTGCCTAAAGCTGCATGGTTTAAACCAAATCAAAGCAAACCAAATCAAACCAAAATGAAACCAAACACAACCAAAGCCTAGGTTTACACTTCCTTGCTAGGTGAGACTTTTAAATCCTGTTTCCAATTAATTTACCTTATCTCAAAGTCACAGTAATATATTTTATACTTTTGGGTTAGGGCTTGGGTTACAATCTATGCTCTGGGATTACATAAACAGTTTGCTCATTTGATGCATTTATTGATTACACTTGTCCCCAGTCCTTGGTAAAAATAGAATATAACAGAATATAATCTCTTAAAAAACATTTTTTTTCTGTTTATCCCATACTATGCGTTCTTCCAAGAAATGAAGTGGCATATTTTCTTCTGAAAGTACCTCAACTAAAGAGCTATGGTGGGGTTTGTAAATTTTGGAATCATCTTTGGTTACTGGGTGGAAATACTTGTTTAAAGATGTTGCATTTACGGCATACTGGGTAGATTTCTAGAAGGAAATGGCGAAAACATTAATGACAGGGAAAGAGTGCAAAGTGAACCTGAGAAAGAAAGTTAAAAATACATCATGTCCAAGTAAAAGATACATTATATTCAAGGCTCTAGACCAAGACACCAAAGGCAGACCGTTTTAACTGCTGTTGTTATAAACCTGGGTAGTATTACCGATCCGCATTTTACCTTGACACAGATTAGAGGGGTTTTGCCTCTATTTTCTTTTTTCAAACAATTCTGGGCATTCTTAGGTGACGGTTGTCTTCAGAGGTTGAGATGGACTGTGTCGAAGTTTTCTGGAGTGCATGGAGTGAGGAGCATCCTTTCTCCTGTCTGAGCATTCATTGGTGAAACAACAGACACACGGATTGGAAGCCTACTGAGCAGCTGACCTCAGAGATGCCTGGAGTGGGTAACTCTCATCTTCTCGGAGCATCAGGTCCTCAATGGAGAGTCCTTTTAGGTTGACCTTAGCTAATTTCTCTCGCAGGCCAGGAATTGGGGGTTGTACCTGTTCTGGGATTAGAATATTAATTCAAGTCCAAACGGTCCTGGTGGCTGAATGCTTCCCTTGGTGATATGATCCACTGGAGATATGAAATACAAAGATAGAAGTCCTGATTCCTATTTTCACCTTGCTTATCCTATTTTTCTAGATATTATCCTTGTGTATACATTAAAATTGATCCTGGGAGCTTTAAGCAGTGTCTGGCCATATCTCACAAGAGTCTAATTTAATGGAAAATGGGTATTACCTGTGGGATGGGAGTTTTAGAATATCCCCCAAGTAATTCCAATGGGCAGCTGATGATGAGAGCCACTGCCCTAAAGTACCTCTTTCTTCCTGATATAACACACATTCATTTTCTTTTCCTCACTTTCAGACAATGAGTAATAGCCACTTTTCTAACAAAACACAGGTGACTCACTTTGTCCTCTATAGCTGTAAGGAGAGAACAGAAGCATTTTTATAAAAGTAAATCTAGTGACTAAGAATAATTACTTGTATGTTGTTAAATTGATTATAAATTTTGCTAACAAAAAGATATATTTTATACTTGTGAAATCATTTAATTTGTTGATGTAATATTAACCATATACAATAAACATTAAAACAGTTTAATGTTTTCGAGAAGATTTGAACAATTCATATGGTAAGGCAGTGAGTAAAACCCCACACACTTATAGCTAATATAAATTATATCGGTGATTACAATGGGAATATTGTGAATGTTTTGTGAATAGTGGGGTGTATACAACACAGAGACATTTGTCAGCTTCTTATCTTTCGGATTATTTGTTTTCTAAATTTTACTTACTTTCAAATACACTGACTACTATGATTTACCATAATATTCAATGACTCTCCCATAGAAGCCCGGAGAGTTTAATTGAGATTTTGTGCAAGACAATCAGAGTAAGAGTCATCAAGACAGTGACTATGATGGGAATCATGATTTCTGTAATAGATAAGTGCCACCCAAACTGGTTTAGATAGAGTTTTTATTAATAAACTTCCTTTCATTATATTAGTAAAACCTAATGTAGGTAGTATCATTGTAAGTCATTTTGAAAAATAAATCCACCATGCATATATTATTTATATAAATTTGAATAGTTACACATTTTACCAGTAGCCATTATAATATATTTTTGTTTCTTTTTTAAATTAATTAATTAATTTATTCTATTATCAGCTTGATACAGTACAAATTCTTATCCTAATAGTGAAATGTTTCACTGAGGCTTGCCCTGTGATTGAGTAAAACCAAAACTTATTATAAACCACAGTCGTCCTAGGGTCCCCCCTGCTATGTAGCCTCCCTGGTTCTGTGGTTTGCAGTCTGATTGTTCTTTGCTTTATATCTAGTGTCCACTTATGAGTGAGTACATACCATGTTTGTCCTTCTGAGTCTGAGTTAACTCACTAAGGATGATATTTTCTAGTTCCATCCATTTGCCTGCAAATTTCATGCTGTCATTTTTTTTTTTTTTTTTTTTTTTACTGAGTAGTCTATGTTGGAGAGGATGCAGAGCAAAGGAAACACTCCTCCACTCTTGGTGGGAATGCAAACTTGTACAACCACTGTGGAAATAAGTATGGCAGTTTCTCAGAAAATTGGGAATCGATCTACCTCAAGACCCAGCCATACCACTCTTGGGCATATACCCAAGGAATGCTCAATCATACCACAAAGATACATGCTCAACTATGTTCATAGCAGCAGTATTCGTAATAGCCAGAAGAACCTGGAAACAACCTAGATGCCCGTCAACTGAAGAATGGATTAAGAAAATGTGGTACATATACACAATGGAGTACTACTAAGCAGAGAAAAACAATGACAGCATGAAATTTTGTTTCTTTTAAACATATATTTAATCATACAGCTCAACTTGACAGAGTTCTGTTTCTATTGCTAATGTTAGGGTGACCATGTCTTGTGAACACACAGCTGATGCCTATTTTTTTCAGATGATTAATAGGATAAAATGACTTCTCAAGGACTAGACTTTTAGTAATTAATAACCTGAAACATTTTTTTGAGCAAAAAGAAAGACATAATCTTGAAATTGTAATAAATAACATTTTTAGAGAGCATGAAGCATCAGAATCTATGAAAAACAGTGTTTCACAGACTAAACATTTTCCATGTACTTTACTACTAATTTTTTTTTAAAGATATTGCATGGTTTTAGCAATGTGAAAACCACAAGTGAGCCATTATTCTAAGAGTTTCTGTTTTAAAAGTTAAGACTACCTTGGAGTCAGGAATAACGTTTTAGTATCACATCTGAAAGGAAATAGATTCAGGCCAAGCATAAATGCAGTCCAGTGTGTCCTCAGCATCTCCGTGCGTAGAGCAAGTGGGTCTCAGAGCCTGGTTCCAGTGTTGAATTTGTAGCGCCATGAGAAGGTCAACAATTAGTTCCTTTGTTAGCTGCTTGAAGCTAGAGGCTGGAGAGTCTGTGATTCGTGGGCTCTGCAAACCAGCTGGAGCCAAACGAAGACGCTGTAAGAGAAAAAGAGATGCACCTAGTGTGGAAAAAGTCTGCCCTCTTACGACTCTCATTTTCAGTTGTCCTTTGAAGAGCTTTCTAAATTATTTAGGATTCTGTTAAGTAAAAGTGCATGCACTCAACCTGTAGGACACAAGGATGGGGAACATTTTCTGAAAAGGACTTAAAAAGGAAGCTAAATAGTCTTAAAATGAAAGAGTTCAGCACCCATGTTTTTAATTCTGAGTTGGCTCTGTTGACCTTGAACCTCGTGAGGGCAGAAGTACAGTGTCTGCAGCCCCATGCCTTACTCCGATGGAGTCTTTGGCAAATACACATTAAATAAATCAGTATATAATTTTAAGGCTGGGAAGGCCTTTAGTGGTGATTTGGTCTTACCTGATGATTTTAAAGGCAGGGAAAAAAAAAGATCCTCAAAGAAGAAAAACACCAGTCAATGGTCACTCTAGCCTCAAGATCAAAGCCTTGGCTCTGACCCAGATTTCCTCACACGTGATACAGAGCTTTTTCCATTCTACCTTCAGAAGGTAAACAGAGAAACCTGCCAGATACTTTTCAAATTACCCATGGAGAGTGGTCTGAAGGGCAGGTGCAGCCATCAGACATGGATGCTGGCTCAGTTCAGTTGTATTTACCTTTCAATCTGTTTGCTCTCCGAACAAGAGGGGCCAGCTCCATTAGGTGAGTGCCTAGCCCACGAAAGTGGAATCTAAATAAGTGAAGTGGTATCTTAATGCTGCGTGCTGTCCTGGAGGAAGAGGAAGCCAGGGATGAGGCAGGGAGGACTCTGAAGAGTGACCAAGTGAAATGCTTTTCTGAAACAACAGTTATCATTTTGTAGGTCCTAATGCCATTGTGACTCTTAAGACAAAGTATTTTTATAGTATCGATAAGCATGCTGTGTTTTGAGAGTGTAGGTTAGCAGAAGATATATTAGATATGTGCATTTCTTTTACTGACAGTTTGTCTGAGTGTCTTTTCACAACAATCGAAGGATGTAAGAGCATTGCTAATAGCCAGGAGGTGTTTGTTACGTCAGCCATTCATTCCTTCTGAAATCCCCTCAGCAGTGTGTGCATGGCATCTACAATGTTTTAAATATTAATGATTTAGAATGTAGAGCCCTAGTCTCATAGTCAGGGGAGGGGATATAAAGCATTCCCATTTTGTTTAAAGCATTTCTTGCATCAAAGGGCATGCAACAATGGCATGGTAATGGTACAGGGTCTGGAATACTTTGGTAAATGTTGCCAAGGTGTAGCACTGCAGTGAGTCTTGGAGTAGCAGCTAATTAGTGCTCCTGCTTACCTGAGGCAGGGAAACAATGATCATGACATTAAATATAAACACCACTGCAGACCCAATCCAATTACTGTTGTGTCTTGTGGGTGCATCGTTACTCCGGTGCTAGTTACTCTAGAGTAACTGTAGCTATTCTAGCCTGAGAAGCTTGTAGGTAAGGGTATGTAAAGTCTCAAACTGAACAACCTGAATGCTAATTCCCATCACCCTGACTTGGTAGCACATATCTCCCTTCTTGTCTTGGTTTCCTTGTATATCAGTGGTGCTATTATGGGCTTTGTTTAGAGCTTATATTGCGTTCATGTGCCCAGCATGGTCTTCTCAATTGTTTCTGGGTGGTGTTTGTTCAGATTGCTTTGTGCCTGAGCCAGGGAGTCTGTGGACATTTTAACCATCTTCTGCCCTACTCACCAGGTGGCTATCAGTTCTAAAGAAGGTTTGCATACTAAGGACTTTGTGCCTAAGACATAAAACACTCAGGAAATGTTGACTTTTGTAGCAGAAACAACAGTAATGGTTGGTACTGTTATTATAAGTAACGTGTTACACAGTGGTATTAGGTAACTGTGGATATGAAGAATTTCCATAAGTGTATTTTTCACATGGTGGAAATGCCATAACGGTTTGTAGTTGAATGTCTTAATAGAGTTGCAGTAACTAGAATTAGAGCCTCCTTCTTGCTTCCTGATTTCTACAGTTCTCTCAAGTGGAGACCATCTCATCTCCAGTTGGAAGTTTGGGAACTCTGTCTCCAGTTCCTTTCTCAACCCTGATTATAAAGCAAGTCTCAGCCAGCTGTGTTGCCAATGCCTCCTCCCTTTCCCTTAGGCCAACATGGCTTAGAAGATGGAGACTGTGTTTTAATATGTATTCCTTGTGTTTCCTTTTCCAAGAAGACTGCCTAGCTTTGCCTATTCACAGCTAGTTGAACTAAATGTAAATAGGAGACCATCATATACTGCATAGCAAAGCCTGGCATAAAAGGATAAGTTTGACTGGGCAGTGGTGGCGCACTCCTTTAATCCCAGCACTTGGGAGGCAGAGGCAGCCAGATACCTGTGAGTTCAAAGCCAGCCTGGTCTACAGAGTGAGTTCCAGGATATCCAGGGCTACACAGAGAAATCTTGTCTCAAAAAAAAAAAAAAAACCAAAACAACAGTAAGGAAAACCAAAAAACTAAAAACCAACAACAAACAAACAAAAAACAAAACAAAACAAAACAAAAACAAAGAAAAAAACAGAAGAAAGTAGATGAGGAGATGAGGAAGGATAAATATGGACAAATAAATTCTTATGGTGGGAATCATGAAGGGAATTTGTCAGCTAATAACAGAGCAGAGGCTACGGGATGTCTTTTAGAAAGGCAAGCCCAAGGCATCTGAAAACCAAAATCTGAGCTGCTGGAACACACATAGAGAAGATGCAAAGGATAACTAGTAGGAAGAGAAAGGCATCTTGAGAATGTCGAGAGATGAGAAGAGGGAGATTGGAAAAAGGTAAGAAGTCATGGTTAATTCCAAGATAGCTTTAGATTCTCTCTGTAAGGACAATGGCAAAAATTCCCAGTGATGTTTATGCTAGAAACAGTGATTATAACAGTGGATAATATTTTGTTACAATGTTATGTGTTCTAGACACTAATGTAACTCTTTATGACTAAATCAGTTCTCCCAAGAAATCCACAAGGATGGTTTTCCTTCATCCAGTTTTGTGGAGAGCCTGTTCATAGCTTCAAAGACCCCATCCTCCACCATATGCACCCATTCTCACCCAAAATACTTGAGGAAAAAAATAAATTCACAGGAAGACAATGAAGATATGGACCAACTCAGCTACATTCTCAGGCACAAGGTTAGTGGTCTATTCTCATTATCTCACAAGCCTCCTTGGCTACCAGTCATAGCCATCTGTTATATTAGGAGTGACCTTGAGTGAGGATCTCTTATATTTTTGGATCCCAGTGAGCTTTTAGAACTGACTCCTACAACCTTAATTCAGAGCACACTTCTGGCTATTGTATGTCCTTTAGCCTCATCCTGACCAATCTGAACTTAGGGGCCTTCACTGATGCTGTAGCCCTGGAGCAATGGCATGTGCCTTGCTGGGGATGGACAGAGCACCTGAACCAGCCTAGCATCCATGACTGTTACAATAAATAACACTTACTGGGGTCTAGCTCATCAATACTTATCATTGAGCTCCCACACTCTCCAGATCATGTGAAAACCATCTAACTGCTGTCTAGTCTAGCATTACTCAAACTCCATGAGCTACCCTGAGGGAATCATGTTGCCATGGAGATTCTGACGGCACGGTTCTTAGCTTCTGCGTTTCTCAGAAGCTTGCAGGTGATGCCAAAGCTGTTGATCCATAGACAACATGGGGGACAGCAAAGCTCTAAAGCAGATCTTTGCATCTAAAACAACCAGATGGCATCTGAAGCTTTGAAGGCCATTTCATCCAAGTTTTAACCACTGACCTGAACTGTTGTGATGGGAAAGCAAGCAGATGTACAAAAACAAATGGATCCAAGGGTGTTCCTATAGAATTTTATTTATGAAAACAAGCAGTGGTCACATTTGGCTCATGCCTTTGTCTGCTCTTCCTATAGCTAGGGCCACAGTCTACCGCATGCCTCCTGCAGTATATTGATGGTTTTGAGAGACCCAATAAACAGTTTCCCTATGTCTACCTTCTTTGCATGTGAGTTTGCATATTATTCTCTTTTGATTGCGGCATTGACTTATGCTTTGCTTCAGTCTATGGGCTTTCCTTCTAAATTGATTTGGCTACTAAAACACAGCAGAAGTAATCTCATGCCAGTTATGAGGCCCAGTCTTCAAGAAGCTTTCCTCCCATCTGCTCTCTTAGCTGTCTCCTCCAGAGGAACAAGCCTGCCTTTATCAGTGAAGGAAGGAGAAAGGCAATGAAGGGAAACCAAGATATCCCTGCAACTGTAGGAGGAGCTGTTGGCAGGCGCAAAGAGGAGTCCAGCCAAGACCAGCATTGCCAAGCTGGACCTCATCTCAACCGCCAAATATCAGGATCATGAGAGGATGGAATGACTTTTATTTTGTGCTGCAGAATTTAGGTTGGTTTGTTAAGCAGTAAAAGCTAACTGATACACCTACTCTTAGTTGTTATCAAGAATCATTATGAAGCATCCTCCGAACTAACCCAGGGATTCCGTATTGTGTCTAATTTACAGACAAGCAACTAAGGTGCAGCCTGGAAACTTCCACAGAGCAGCACAGGAGGGAGGGGACAGCTGGAAGTCTAAGTCACTTCGCAGGTTGGGCTCTTACCACTGTTCTGACGTTATCATTCTGGTTTGATTTTCTTTTCTTTTCTTGTTCTCAACCTACACACACACACACACACACACACACACACACACACACACACACACACACACACACAGAAACACACACACACACACACACACACACACACACACACACACACACACACACTAAGCATTTGACAGTTGCCATTCTAGATAGTTCTAGAGTAGAAAAACAACTACCACTGTGGCTTAAAGAGTTTTGTGAAGACTAACGTCCCAAGTGTGTTTCTCTCGGGTCAGATGACATGGGCGACATTTTAAACCATGCACAATCTAACCTTCAGTACCCTGATTCACAAGCTGAGGAGCTCCTTAAGGAGCAGTGCTGCCTGTCCACTGGCTTAGACCTTTGAGAGTCTGGTACCTCCTTGAAAGAGAGGCTAGCATGACCTCTGTAGCAGGCAGGCACTAGAGAGGGCTACTGCGCTTCTCACCAGACTCCCAACCTATGGCCCGGGTCTGGCAGGTCTACAATCTTTTTCTGAACCATATGTTTTGGTCTTACAGATTTAGTGAGGGGTTGATTTCCTCCCTTCCTGGACAAGGACAAACTTCATGAGATGGTGACTTGATTCACAAAACAAAAGCAGCATGAAAGCACTCTTCAAATTAAGTCTTCACACACAGAGAAGAAAAAGAGAGAAAAAAAGAAGAAAAAGGAAGGTTCATTCAGAGTAATAGACCACTTTATTCTTTAAAAAGAAAAACAATTGGACTTTACTAATTCTCACTAATGACAGAGGTCCTTTGTAGAGGAGCCAATTTCACTGATTACTGAATCATATAAAATATTCTGAGAAAGAAATGAAATCTTGGTCATTCAGGACCCTCTGTGATTCTTGCTGAGAAATAGGCACCCACTGCTGCTCTAATTTAGAGAATGATTGGGTTTGCAGTTTAGTGAACTGAGATAATCACAAATACCATCCAACTGCAAATCTGCATTTCGGTCATTAAAGAAGACATTTGCAGGTGATAAAAGGGAATAGAGCCGCTGGGGGCAAATCAACAATGTATTGAGTTCAGGATGTGTGTATTTAAGGGTGTGTTTGGTTTCTTTTAAGCTATTGGGAGAAAAAGATTTCCAGTTGAAAGAATTTATTCACCTGGAAAAAATCTGAGGCAGGAATTTATTATCTCAATGTATGCTTAGAACCTCGATAATAAAATAATATTTTGACATGTAAAGTCAAAACCAGCTGTATACTTAGACTATGTACCAGACCCTCCATCAACGTAACAGATTCTAAAGACTGACAGCTAATTAGAATAGTTAAATGCATTTGTTTATAAGCAAAGGAAAATGATAAAGTGCTTGGGAAACAGGAGTGTGGAGCATTTCAATGATTGATCCTAGGAAGTCAATGCTGGCAGGAAAAAAGTGGTTTTGCATTTGACTGGAAATAGTTCTTTATCCAACTTACAGTGGTGTTTCTAAACTATTTTGTCAATGTAAGGCAGCACTAGAGTTGGCATGCTGATCAGTAACTTGTCATCCCGACTCAGATGCCTCTCTTGATGTTTTTACCTTTAACCAGTTTAAATTACCGTATTGGGGACAAAACTAGCAACATGGGAAATGAGAGGTGACTTGTTGCAAAGCCTGCCATGGGAGTGAACTGACTCATCAAATTGATTCAAGTGGATTTAGTATAACAACCCTACAACATCCGTGTCTTCGGTTAAATAACCGTTAGTGCAGTGATGTCTTCGTATTTATGGAAATACCGTCTTGCTCCATAATCAGCTTCTTCTAACCTAGAACATGCGTTATATACCCACAGACAGGTATGCTCAAAGTGACTCTTAGTGAAGTTATAGCCTGAACGGTCCTGCATTTGAACACAGGAATTTAAGTATTCTTTGAGCATTTGTACATTGAGTTCTTCCTATGGCAGCACTGCAGAATGACCGAGATTAACATCTGAACGTCAAGGAACTTAGTGATTCAGTAGGAGATGTATATTCACAAAAAATCACATGAAATGCAAACCAGGACCATTTGCAACTGAGAAATAAAATAAGTGCTATCAATGTTCAGAGGAAGGAGGAATCTGGGAGAGCGCCTAAAAAGGAGAGCAGAGTTTTCCTCTATGGGATGTAGAAATACGTCCGAGAGAAGGCAAACAAAGAAAACAAAGGCAAGCCAAGGCCAGGAGAGCAAAGCAGGTCTAAGTAAGGCATGAGGAATGTTGTGTGGAGGAGATTTCAGAAACTAAACTAAGGATAAGCTGTACTGAGACCTGTGACCTGTGATCGTTGGGTCCACAAAGAAGTAGGTGCGATGTGCTGGGCGATTTGGCATTGTTAACCATTTTCAAAGAAAATGTGACCAACATATGAATCCTTTTGACAGTCCTCTTGATTCCTCAGCTCACAAACCAGCAATCATTAGCATGCCAGAGCTCTGTAGAGCAGTGTCATACAGGATAGTGATACAATGTAGACGAATGAAAGACTCAAGTTGATAGGATTGTGCCAATGGGCACAGATGGCACACTCTGGCTGTACTGCAAAGGGGGCAGCTACAGATTACTGTATCGCTATAATGATTCCACATTCTTGGAACAGAAAGATTTGGAGTCAGTAAAAATATATTATCTGTGTTAGGGGGAGGCATCTATGAATCACTCTTACTACATTGGATGAGTCTACGGATCACTCTTACTACATTGTGGATACATGTACCACAAAGTTGTACAAACTCACAGAATGTACAACATCACAAATGAACCCTCTTGTAAACTTGACTTTCAGTGATAATGATGTATCAGTGAAGATTCATCAATTATAGTGGATGTACTACTCTGTGTGCTGTTCAGACCCTGGTAAAATTATGCATGTTTCAGGGTAGAGGATACATGGTAAGATCGCTGTCTTTTCTGCTCAGCTTTGATGTCAAAAGAAAATGTCTTTGAAACGTAAAACCATTAAAAATAATATGTACCAGGCCATAATTAAATTAGGGATTGGTAACAAAAAATAAGTATAATCTAAAAATCCTATATAGTTTCTAATTTAAAACATATCTAAATACTTCATGAACAATAGAAGAAACTAGAGTGGTGATTATGGGTACTATCTGAACAATGAAACACAGTGTTTATAAGAACATGAGAATGCAATGAATGCGGAGACATGTATAGCCTTGAAAGCTTGTACCTGGCAAAAGTCACATCAGCTGTTAACAAACTAAATGTGTAACAGTCATAAAGGGGATAGTGTAGTGAGCCTATTAATGAACTAAGGACCGTGTGTGTAACACAGCCAGTCCCACTACCATCACTTAAACCGTTAACCTCCAACACATTTCCTCCAAGAGAAGTTTTTCCCTTGGTTGGAAAATGGTATGATGCCATAAAGCTTTTTCATGCAGACTTAATTTTGGTTAAGTCTTTTACCTACACCTCATTTCCCTACCCATGCTTGAACTTTTCTATACCCAGTAACTTCTGCTTTTTTCTAAAGAAAAAATTTTAATTAAAATATATTTACATTATTTTCCCCTTTCCCTTTCCACTCTCCAACCCGTCTCATTTCCCCACTTCACTTCCTCTCAAATCAATAACTTTCTTTTCTTTGATTACTATGGTAACACACACACACACACACACACACACACACACACACACACACACACACACACAAAGTTGTCATTTTATCTGTATTTTACTATTCTCTTTTCCTTAAGGCATTCATCCCCAGTAGCCCATTTCTATTTCTAGGTTTCCACATATGCTTCAGGTTAAACAGAAAAAACAAAGATATGAAGCAATGAACCAACCATATTGAAGAAAGAATACATCGTGTGCACCTTTTCTGGGCCTTCATGATCCCAGGGATGGTAGGGGATGAAGCCAGGCTCCTTCCCATCAGGTTCTTCAAGGAGTGTAAGAGAATTCCTAGGCAATAACACCATGTCAATCTTTATAATTAAATGCTAAAATTGGCATAATAAGAGAATGCAACAGAAAACTACTGAAAACTGGGCCTGGGATGTTTCATTCTAGCATAGTCCCCACTCCAGGGTCGGCAAAAATTGACCACTAGGAGAATTTTCAGACCCTAAAATTTTAGGGCCATTGGCAAAAACATTCCCTAGAGTTTGGGACTTAAAATGGACATTTTGCAGGATATTTCTGGGGGCAGTTGTCTGGGATAGTACATGATTTTAAATGATGGCATAAAACACAACGGAGTGTAAATATTTTGACGGAGTCACTTGTCCTGCTTACTTCTGCCTCTCTGCGATGCTCTCTAATCTCCCTCGCGGGCTGTCTTTTTCCTGAGTTAGCGCAGCACTCACTCAGCTTTAGCCCAAGTAAGACTAGCATTTCCCGAGTTGTTTGACGTTCAGCTGTTGCTGAAGATGTTAAAAAATACAAGCAAACCTGCTCATCATTGCCAACAAAGCGGCTTAATCCTGGCTGACTGGCGATTTGTTTTGCAGCCTTTGGTGCAGCGGAGAGATTGGAGTTTATCAAAAGAGGTAAATAGTCAGTTAGAGATTAGAAGCCGTAAAAAGGAAAAGACTCCTTTCCCCAAGACCACACACTGGTAGGGAATCTCCCTTCAGCAATTGTTCCTGAGCGGTTCATGTTTCTCCCCCCTCCCCAACCCATGCTTCTCCACTGCCCATCCGCCCCCTCCCTTTACCACCAAAGGCTTGATTGGCACTTGTCACTACCACAGAGAGGTAGAAGCTTCAGGGCGGAGGGAGGGGTTGGGGGAGGCATCCCCCTCAAAAGCCTCGGGAGTCAAAAGATGATTCAGTCTTTCTGCCTGTGTTTTGTCTCTCTAAAAATTATTCAAATCTGGGTGGCATCTTGGATAAGTGGCATTTTGACACAGCTTAAGGGATTGTCCCACTAGCACCATTGAGCCAAAGCTGCTATCCTTTTAAAAATGTAGAAAGAGAGATCTTTACTATAATCTGATCTGTCTACAAATGAAAGACAGTTACATTCAAAAGGCTTAAAATAGTTTGATCAATTATATTCATTTTTGACTTACTGTTTTGTCCGATCCATCTAAGAGTGATCTTTATTAACCAAAGAAAGGAAATGCTCTTATGTGAATCTCTTTAGAGAGTATTGATGGCAGATAGGTGTTGCTGGATGGTTTTGAGGCTGAGGCAGCTGGCAGAGAAGAAAATATGGAATTTTCTAGGTAGGAAAATTGTTAGGAATACCTTGCATGTGGGATATGTAGGGAACCTTGGCCTGGTGTTTGTTATGTCCTAATTCTAGCCCAGAAACCTCATTCTTAGCTGTGGGATCTTGAAACAGTCACAGCACAAACCTAGGGTATATATTTTCCCCCTCTGGCAAGCATGACAGAAAACATGCATCATCTTCCTCAGAATTTAGAGCTGTTGGGTTGTTTTAACACTATTCTTGTTAGTAGAATTTTACCTTCGTGGATGATGACACTTCACTAAGAGCTTGTTTGTGCCCTGGCAGCAGGCTAGTGCTTGGTGACACTGAGGTGGGATGAGGGACCATGTGGGTGGAAGAGACGGGGATATAAGATAAGCTTCCTGATGCTTATTCTCGGAGAATTCAGTCTTTTGCTTCTGTTGTTTTACTTCTTCTAGAGTTTTATATATTTTATCTGCATATGTCAACCCCATTTTTTGTTTCCAAAAATAGCAGGCTTTTCAATTTCAGCAGAGAGAAAGATCTGCTCAAAACTACCAATAAAATCAACAGAGCACAGAGGCTGTTTAGTTTTCGAGATAAAGGATAAATAATATAGTTACGGAATGCTAAAACAGAACCACTCTTCTTGTGGACTATTCTATTTAATGCGTACAAAGTACCTGAGTTTCATGTTGTCCTTTCCTATATCCTCTTAGTAAAATGTTCTGAAAAGTTTTGTTCCCAGGTTTAATAAATAAAAATACAGAATGCCCAAGAAATATGCAATTAAAACAATGAATTATGATTGTGTGGTATCTGGGATATATTCACAGTAAATGTTTATTTACTATTAATCTGGGCATTCCGCACTTTATCTGACAATTCTTAAAAACTCTTCAGCTCCTCTTTCAGATGTTCGACAGCTCTGCTCTTGCCAGGGTTTTATTAGCCTTGAGTAAAATCGAATCCATGAGAAAATTCTGCACATAAAATGATCTTGGAAAATATGTTTATTTAAACCCATTTAAAGAAATAAGTGTTGAAGCCAACCATATTCTGGAAGCTGGGTAACATAAAGTCCATGTCCTTGTGTACTTTATGGTCTAGCAAGAAGGAAAGAGACACTTAAAATGCATTCACACTTGGGAATGACTTAATTCTTACTATCATATGGCCCATTAGGAAAACGTATGTTCCAATGAGAATATTTAACAGAAATACTAACTCTGTGTTGGGGGTTAGAGCAGCATCCTGAGGAAGTGACATGTGATCTGAGAAAACTGGGTGCTGAAAAATAGTATCTCCAATGTAAGAACAAGAGGTAGGTACTGACAAAATATGGGATTTGTTTCCATGTCTGTCTCATCAAGAAAATCCATCTGTGATAACATCATTGGCTGGTTAATAGGGTTTCCTACTGAATTCTTCAGTTTCAGAAGTATGCGTGACAGACATGTTCCTTCAGTATTAAGTACAGCAACAGGGAGTTGATGTGCCACCTTGACAAACTCCGGGGAAGCTAAAGTGGGTAATAAAACTCTTATAGTTTAACAACCAAGCTTGGATGGTAAAAAAATTTAGAATGCTCTATTGTTATTGAGAAGTCAATCCATGTGTAAAAACCTAACATTATTTTTAAATACCCAAGGATAATTAGAGACCATGAGAACCAACAGCAACAGCACAGTCAATGCTTTTAGTTATCTGTGTTAATTTTTCTACCTGGAATCAGAGTTCCGGTGCTAAAATATCTGCTCCGTCACTCTCTACTTGCGTGATCACAGTCAAGTCATGTAATTGGTGTAGAAACCATACCAATGCAGATGGTATTGAAATCTCCTCAGTGGCTGAATCAGGAGCCCTTCCAAACAATTTGCACACAGTAAGGCACTTAATATTAACTGACCTCATCCTCAACTTTTTCACCTAAAAATTGCTGATGATAATAGAGTGTACCTCCTAGAGTTGTAATGAGACTCCTGTAGGAGGAAATTATATCACTTCAATAAAGCAGGCACCTTTCATAGCATTGATGATGGTTGCCTTTGTTCATAACCTTACAGGATCTGAGTTTTGCCTTGCCTGCCAGCACTTTCAAAGAGCAAAAGGAGCTGCCTCTGTCCAGAGTCCTGAGACTGCATCACCACACTGAAACAAATATTCCACTTGATCTCTAAGATTGTGTGTGTGTGTGTGTGTGTGTGTGTGTGTGTGTGTGTGTGTGTGTGTGTGTAAATTATCATTCAGACTGCTGTAGAAATGACCAGAAAATAAAAATAATGTTTGTTCATTTTCTGCCTCCATGACAGTCCTGCGTTTGCACGTATAACAGAAGTAGTTCAGCTTTGGCTGCTTTGAGCCAAACACCTGAAACACCTGTCATCATCCACAGCCTGACCCGAATGAAAGGTGGGCACCTCTGCCTGAGCCTTCTGTTGCTGGGTAGCAGCAGAATAGCTAAGACAGACTCAGGAGTCCATGAAAGCACTTTGTAAAATACAGAAGCCTTGAAATTTAAAATTTTGTGGATTCCAGTTCCACTCCCTGTAGTCAACGTTTGGCGACTGAAGAACACCCATGATGTACATACACAGAAGCCAACACTGGCAGGGCCAAACAGTTCTTTTGAGTGCCCAGCATTGTATGGCCACTAACTTTCTGTGGCCAAAAGCAGATCAGAATTTTCCCTCGCCTCAGAAACAGTGTGTTCTAGGGGAGAGAATAAAGATTTTTAAAACTCCATTTCAAGGTAATTCAATATGTTGAGTGGTGTGGTAGACAAGTGTGCCAGAACTTCAGGGGAGACTGTAGGGGCTTTCAGAATAGAAGATGAGGGCTATGAACTCCTTATCTAGGACAAGAAAAAGCCTGTCTTCCTGGAAAAGTAAAGGCTGTGATGAAAGACGAAGAGAGAGACAGGGAGAGACAGAAAAGACAGGACAGAGACGAGAGAGAGAGAGAGAGAGAGAGAGAGAGAGAGAGAGAGGAGAAAGAGGAGAGAAAGGGAAGAGACAGACAGACAGACAGACAGACACATAGGGACAGAGAGGAGAAAGAGAGGAGAGAGAAGGGAAAGAGAGATTCAGACAGACAGATGCCTGCATGCATACACACACACACAGAGAGAGAGAGAGAGAGAGAGAGAGAGAGAGAGAGAGAGAGAGAGAGAGAGAGAGAGAGAGGAGAGAGACACATGAGAGACGCACAGAGAGAGACAGAGGAGAACAATTTCCCGGTATACGTACCTCTGGTTGGTGTTCCACAGGCAATGAACAGCTAAAGAAGGCTGACCACGTTCACACATGAAGTGATGTCTAGGGATGTGTGGCATATTCTGGAGTGGGCATTGATGCAGAAAGACAGTTATATCCAATTTAGGGAAAGCAGTTTATCAAATACGGAGTACTTTTAGTATGTCTCTGGGTTGAGAGGTTTAAAATTTGTTAACTTAGAAAAGGTCCGGGGTGAGGGTATGCTGTGGATATCACTCTATATAAATAAAGCACTGATTGGCCAGTGACCAGGCAGGAAGTATAGGCGGGACAAGGAGAGAGGAGAATTGAGGAAGGAGGAAGGAAAGGGAGACCAGCTGGAGCCACCGCCAAGACAAGGAAGATGTAAAGTACTGGTAAGCCATGAGCCACGTGGCAAAGTAAAGATTAATAGAAATGGGCTGAATATAAGAGTGAGAGCTAGACAATGATAGGCCTGAGCTATGGCCAAGCAGTTTAAATAATGTAAGAGTCTGTGTGTTTATTTTATAAGTGGGCTCCGGGTCTGGCAGGACTTGGTGGTGGGAGCTGGAGAAAAATTCTCCAGCTACAAATGGCGCCCAACGGCTCGAGTTTCCACCTTAAACCTGAGAATATTTAATAACCAATTCTAAACAGAGCCAAAACCAGGTTCCTGCTTCATGTCTCATGCGGCAGCTTGATGCCGCAAAACGCGGGTTTGAACTACTGGCAGGTTCCTGACCGGCAGTATGGCGGAAATAAGGCGTCTGCCAGCGGCACATTACGCTGTGTGGTAGATGTAGTCTTTACTAGTATATATACATACATATATATATATATATATATATATATATAAAAAGAGGTTTCTGGACTACACGCTACTTTGATAAAAGCTTAGACCCATTATTTCTGAGAGTTACGGCTCCCAGAGCTGGCGGAAAACAGACCACCACCATGTTGGGAAGCTAAAGTGGGCGGAGCCAGCAGCCACAGCACTGTTTCAGTCTTAGAATGCTGCAGTTCAAAGCAATAGGTTCACAATAAAACTGATTCAGATGGAATAGTTTGCAATGTGTGTAAAATGTACGTAGGCTTAAAAGAGAGAAAAAAAGAAATATATACAGTTATATAAACAAATAGATAGTTTTTAAAAATAAAGTCTTTAAAGAAACATTAAAGGTAATAAGCCACGTAAAGATGGCTATCACACAGAAAATCTGGATTATGTTGTCTTTGATATTCGTAACTGAAGAAAAACATTTGATTGTAAAAGCTGTTGAGTTATGCCAAAATATAAATTTTAAAGGTACCTTGACTTGAAAATTTGGATATAAGGATATGTTGCTTTGGAAAAGAGTCTCTGCTTTTCTTTCCACAGAAAGCCAGAGGCTATGGATTTGTTCCAGATTAAGATACATCAGGTTTGACCAGCCAAGACCCCCTGAAAGGTCTCCAATGACACCATGGCCCAGATGATCCAACATCCAAAATGGTTTCAGGTAACTGGCTCAGATGATACACCCTCATGGACTACTCCATAATCCTAAAATTTTCTTTGTGTCCCCATAAGATACAGCGCCCCCCTCCAGCAGGAAGTAGTAAGAAAAGCTACGCCCAAATTCCCAAATATACCAAGCTGGCTTTAGAGATGGAATTGGCTCACTCCCCCTCTAAACCCAGACATATTGCTTAAAAAAAAATGGTTAAAAGATTCTTGTGTCCCAAATCAGAAGAGCCCTCTGATGTGGGACAGAGAAAAACCAATATTTTTATTTAAAGCAGGTTGATTATAAATACAATCCCTTTCTAAAGAAAAAAAGGGGATAGTTTAGATATGATAGGATGAAAGGGTAGATTAAGGAACCTACTTTTAAAGAGTAACAACTTGTTTAAAATGTTTTACATTGCTATAGATTTTAGTTTATTGATACAAATTTAAACTTAATTTTGTTATACTGTATACATATTTCTATTCTTGTTTGAGGTATTATGTTTATGTAACTCATTTAAAATTGTAACGGATAATTAAAAAATAGATTAATAGTTAGTCATCTATGATAATCATATTTGTAGCCATGTTAGTTAAGTCTTCTAGGTATACATAGATATATTTCAGATAGATAGGTAGTCTTCAAACACTTCAAAGACCCACAGAATATGGCATTTAAAATGTTTTAAAAATTTAGACTTTCTGGACAGTGAGACATGTCTGCTCCTGACAGCACCGATTTACTTCAGAGAGGAGTATGGGCATCGAAGACACTCCATATGGAGTTTATCTTCACCTTGACAAAAATAGCCATTTGGGCAAGAAACTGTTCTTGCCTGGACTGCTTGATCAACTGGACATGCAGGACCCATAGAAAGGTGACCACTGAACTTTGCTTGACAAAATGGTCCTTCAGGTTCCTGCTTCGCAGAGGAAACTGCCAGACATTATGCAGGACACAGAGAAAAGTGAATAAGAGACTCTAGGCCTGTGGGCTGAAGACAGATGCCCCAACTTTACAAGAGAACTTTGAATGACTGGCCAGGCTGTCAGCTGTCTCTGTCTACCCTACAAGACTCCCGAAAGTTGCTTCCATCCTTCTCCCATTTCTCAGGTAGTATTATATCCTTCTGAGGTCTTTGATGTGGTTAAAGACTAGATACTTACAATTTTCCTTAGTTATGATAAAAGATAAGTTCGATATAAAACCTTAAACTCACAAATAGAAGATAGATATCTTCTTTTATATTGTAACTATAATTCTTACTCGATAATTATTTTGTTATATGTAATATTACTATGTTGAAGTTAAAACCTTCCTTTTTGAAAAAGAAAAAAAAGGGGAAGTGCTGTGGATATCACTCGATATAAATAAAGCACTGATTGGCCAGTGACCAGGCAGGAAGTATAGGCGGGACAAGGAGAGAGGAGAATTGAGGAAGGAGGAAGGAAAGGGAGACCAGCTGGAGCCACCACCAAGACAAGGAAGATGTAAAGTACCGGTAAGCCATGAGCCACGTGGCAAAGTAAAGATTAATAGAAATGGGCTGAATATAAGAGTGAGAGCTAGACAATGATAGGCCTGAGCTGTGGCCAAGCAGTTTAAATAATGTAAGAGTCTGTGTGTTTATTTTATAAGTGGGCTCCGGGTCTGGCGGGACTTGGTGGTGGGAGCTGGAGAAAAATTCTCCAGCTACAAGGGTAGAAGAAGAATCATTTGGTCTTTGGGGAACTTGCCAGGATCAAATAGAGAGCCAGATTCACGTTCTCAGAATTGAATTTTAGTGTAGCCAGAGCAAAGGCTCCTATGAGAGGGAAGAAGAGGCCGACTGCCTCTCTTTGCTGTCACTACTGTTGTTTGGCCAGCATCTGGTGACTCCGTGCTTATCACACAGGGCCCATCTGTGGCTTCAATAGAAGTAGGAGAGCTCTCCATCAAGGAGCCAATTCACCAGCATTTCCCGTTAGGTGTGGGAGAGGTGGTAGGGGAAGTGAGCAGGAGCCATTTCAACACCGCTGCCTTCTTACACAATGTAGACATTTGTAGCAAGCCTTCTTTCAAATAATGAATGTTCAGAATCTCCTATTTCCTTTTGCTATTCTGTGTTCCAGAAGTTAGGAATTTTTACCCTGACCAAGAAGGAACATTGTAACACCATTGGTGTCATGTATGGAGAAAGGCACTTGAAGTGTATTAATTAGCTGGTTAGTACAATGGGCTGGTTGCTGTCTGTATTACCAACCCTCAGACCCAGAGCTTTAGGGTACCTGATACTGCAGGACAGACATGTTTATCCAGGATTACTGCCTTTCATGCATGGTGTCTGAGAAGAGAAATACATCTGGAGGGATATATTTGAGTAAAATAATCCTTTAAGTGGTCAGTGGCTATTGCCTTTCCACCAGTAAGTTATATATTCATCCTCCATGGAAAAGAGTGCGTTCTCCATGGACTCAGAGAGGATGGGTAAGATATAATAGTGATAGTTTATCAGCAGGCTCTCCAAGTGGAATAAATTCTGAAAAAAAATTATAGCAACAGTTACAACCTCAGTATACATGTATTTGCATCTGGAATATCATACATTAGCTGTGATATTAGTGTGAGTGTCTGCAATAGTCTTGATATCTATGTTATTGTATAAGTGTCAATTCTAGTGCTAGTATCAATATTTGTGTTAGTGTGTGGAAAGGAAAAAATCTACAGCAGTGTTTTGACACAATCAGGGCCCAAGAAATATTTATTTCCTTTCACTGAAATTTTGTCTTTCATTTGGGGAAAAGTTAGTACTATTTGTTCCACACAATAAATCCTTATTAAGACTCATCTTGCTGAATTAAATTAAGCCTTTGGTATTTTAGGAAGAGTTTTGGTTAAGAAGAATGCGGATTGGTAGATTAATTCTGGGAAGACATGGTGCAGCCATATGCAGAGGAGAGACTGTTTTCTTGACAGATTTGGTCCGAGAGATACAATAGAGAAGTCAGAGCACTGGGCTCAGGTTCTGGTTGTGGCATGAAAATGAGTCATGCAAAGGAGCTAGCAGTTGATCCCTTGGGAGTGTTCATGGTCTCCTTCTACCATAGCCATTGATTCTTGCATCAGGCAGGAGTGGGGATGCCCCATTTTAATGTAGGTAGGTTGCCTGGAGGACCTCCTCTCCTACAGAGCGATGTTGATGTGTTCATATACCAGCCACCTTCTCACTCAGGTCAACACTTTAAAGTAACAAAGAGTCATTTCAGTCTTTTAAGTATCTAGAGTCCCTAGATTTGAGCTTACTCTGTTCAGTGTACTTTGCTATTATTTTCCTTAAACACTTCACAGGGATACTATCACTCCATTTCATAAAAGAAGATACCCAGACACTTCACTCAAGTAAACAACCATGGCATTACCAGGATGAGACCCCAGGGAATGGGATACCAGAGCCCATTCAAGATTGTCCTTATTTGGAATCACAGAGACCCATTTTTTAATTTCTTATTGGAGAAACGTTAAGGAACTTGCTACAGATTGGCTAGCAAGCTTCTAGTAGGACTTAAAATGCTATGTAACAGGCATTCATAGGTTCAAAGGAAGATTGTGTGTTTAAAGCATGTATGCATGTTTATATTTTGTTGACACAGCAAACCACAGGGCCTCAATGTCAGCAAAATAGAATTAATCCCAGAAAGACTAGTCAGTATGCCTTCACGTCCCTTTTAGTACCTTGGTTCAGCACTGTCTTTGATTGTGGAGAATTGTGGTACTAACTTGAGGTTTGGTGAAAACATTCTAAGCTTGCATAGCCTTTGTTTCATGGCTGTGTAACTTTAATGATATCATCATTTAAAATTACAGATGATGTTAACATAGATGCACACATGCTGGTGCACACAGGTATGTCCATGCATATCTGAGCATTCCTGATATACATAGATTGTAATATATTCACAAATAGGATACATCTAACAGTTAGAACACTAAATTATCAAAGACATGGAATAATATCTGGGGTCAAATGTTTACTGATAAGTTCAGGAGGAGTTTAAAAGAAATCATATATGCCTTGCTTCAAGATAGATAAGTAGGTATTAAGGGCAAATATTTCCTTTACAGATATATTTCAGTTAGTAAATGAGGGTGGAATAATAGAATTAACTTCCTGCCTTAATGGTTCAGTGGAGAGAGACAGTAGTTGCTGGTGGCTGCTGACTCCGCATTAGAAGAAATAGTTGGACAACATGATCCTTCTGATGGGTGTGTACACAATCCTGTTGCTGAATACTGAGTCTGCACCAGGTGAACCACTTTATCAAACACACAAGGATGTGAGGAACCACACTTGAGAGATGCAGCCACAAAAACTCAAAAGCTTTGTTCTGTTATGGAACAAACATTTTGTTTGGTCAGCAACGTTAAAACATTGTAAGACAAAGGGGAGTGTCAAGACGGCTTGGTGGTTAAGGGTGCCTGCCTGAGAACCTCATGATCTGAGTTCAGGGTCTGGAACCACACGGTGGAAAGAGAGAAGTTATTCCCAAATATGGCCCCTCTGACTGCCACACATGTGCCATGTCATACACTGTAAATAAATAACTACAATAAGATTTTTAAAATTTATTCTTCTCTCATACTGTGCATCCAGACTGAAGTTTCCCCTCCCTGTACTCCTCCCAGTCTGTCCATCCCCCCCACCTCCTCCTCTCTCCCCCAGATCCACTCCTCCTCCACTTCCCTTCAGAAAAGAGCAGGCCTCCAGGGATATCAACTGAACACAACATAACAAGATACAATAAGACCAGGCACAAACCCTCGTATCAAGGCTGAACGAGGCAACCCAGTAGAAGGAAAAGGGTCCCAAGCACAGGCAAAAGAGTCAGAGACACCTTCCCCTCCCACTGTTAGGAGTCCCACAAGAACATCAAGCTAACTGCCATAACATATATGCAGAGGACCTAGTGCAGCCCCATGCAGGCTCCGTGACTGTTGCTGCAGTCTCTGTGAGCTCCTGTGAGCCCTGCTTAGATGATTCTGTGGCTTTTCCTGCTGTCTTCTACCCCTCTGGCTCCTACAAGCCTTTCTTTTCCTCTTCCATGGGATTCCCCAAGTTCTGCCTAATGTTTGGCTGTGGGTCTCTGAATCTGCTCCCATCGGTTGCTGGACGAAGCCTCTCTGATGATGACTGGGCTGGATGCCTCAATGGGTAAAGTCACTTGCTGCCAAGCCCGAGGCCCTCAGTTCTGTTTCCAGGACTTACATGACGGAAGGAGAGATCAACTCATGCAAGATGTCCTCTGATTTTCCTACAATCACTCAGTCTTCTCCAGTGGAGTGACACTGAGTACATCAGCCACTCCAGGGAAGCAGTTTAGGAGTAGTTGACCAACAAATAATTCACTTCATGTTTTTGTGTGTGCTTTTATTTGCTTAGTTTGTGTGTAGTGTGTGTGTGTGTGTGTGTGTGTGTGTGTTTCTTCTTGGGTTTTGTTGTATTTTTTCCTAGGTTTTGTTGTTGTATTGGGTTTCTGGTTTGTTTTTTGAGAAAGAACTTAAAGTTGGTTCTTTAGGGAGTCAGAGAGGATCTGAAAGGACTTGGGGAAGGGGAAGAATATGCCCAAAATATATTTAAATTTTAAAAATGTTTTAAATAATAAAAATATAATAAAATTACTTTAAAAATAAAATCCAAATTCTAATTGTAGTGTGATTTAAAAGTATAATTGGCAGGCTGGCTCTAAAATGCATAAAACCAAAGTGCCTAGAACAGACATGCCTCCAACAAAACAATCCAGAAAAAGAATGAGCTTAGAAATCTCATGTCACTTGATTTCAAGATGAACAGGTGATCACTAGTGTCAAGTGTCAACCTGACAGGATCTAGGGTGTCCTGGGGGACATCTCAGTGTGTGTCTCTCCCTTAGGGTGTTTTCAGAGCTGTTTAACTGTGAGAAGACTCACCATGAATGTGGGTAGCACATTCCACGAAATGACCAACTGAAAGCAGTGGGTTAATCTGAAAGGAAAGTGGTTCTTGACTTAGAAAAGAACAATACTTTCCTACATAAAATGGTGTGACAATTTGACATCAATTCAACCAGGAAGGAAAAGGAACAAGTGAATGGACCACAGCATCCGTCTCTCTTCTTGGGGACTTTGGAAACCCCGTGGCTGGCCTCACCCTCCTTCCTGTGGCAGCCAAGGGCAGCTCTCGCTATGAGGATGCACTGCACCCTCAAACTGTGAACCAAAGATGCTTTCTGCTGTTATCAGGCATTTTGTCACAGTGATGAGGAAATTAACTCATAGACTGCTAAAAAGGTACAACAGCCGAGACATCTTGGTGCACAGACTGAATGACACAATCAGATACACAGTTATGTGGATCGGAACAGAGCTGGGAAAAAAACCAATAGCATATGGTCAAACATTTAAATGAATTAAAAATGAAAATATTGTATGTGACTACTACTATGGAAAAAAGGAAAAATATTAACCTTTGCTTCATATTGTTCAGAAAATCTAATTCAAAATGAACCAAATAATTATGAGAGCCACAACTGCCAGACCGCTGGATGACTATATAGAAAAAAAATTTCATAACCCTAGCTTAGGCAAAGGTTTCTTAAATTGATTACAGAATATGCTCTACAAAAGAAAAAACAAAATGAGCTTTATACATTTTTTTAAACAAATTATTCTTCAATAAGACTTTGAGAAAAAGGCAGAGATATACTCACTTTCCAACTGCTGGCAAAGGTTTTAAAGGTGTAAAGAAGGGCATTTTGTTGGTTTTTTGTTCATGTGACAAGGTTTCACTATATAGATCAGGCTGGCCTTGAACTCATGATCCTCCTGCCTCAGCTGCCTAAGAGCTGAGATTGTAGGTGTGCTACACTACATCCTAGTTACAAAAGCAGCCTTTTGTCTTCTGATATACTTCCTAGACCCTCCTGTAAGGAAGAGACATTTCTCACCTAATGGAAAGAATATACCAGAAACTAATGATGTTTTAGGAAAACAAAAATATACCTTGCTGCACAGTATTTAAGTCACATCATTACGTCAAGTTTAGATGTCAAGAGTATATGCAGAAGAAAGCTTCTGATGTTGTTTGTTAATGGACATTTCACATTCTACAAGGAGCTTCGTACTCCCAAACCAAACTAGGGCATCTCATTTACCATGCATAGAGTGGATTGTTCGCCGTTTCATTTTATTTTTTACCCGAGTTGAGAAAAAAAAGGAACAGTTCATCTTGACGAAATCCGGTTTAAACTGTTAGCAGTTGGTCCAGTCTCTGATAAAAAGAATTTCACTTTGTTTCTATGAAAATGAGATTAGGCAAACCGAGACACTGTGCATGAGGATAATTCTTCTTCAGTTCTAGAGCAGACGCCCCAATCACAGCGGCTCAGAGCTCACTTTACATCACACAGAATTCAACATTGCCACCTGCTCAGAGGCCAGGCAAACTGAGCAAACGGAATGGAAAAAAAAATAAAGGGAAAGATTAGAGCGGGAAATAAAAACTCATTTTCTTCTGCAAGAAGGTGGGTGAGGAGTGAAATTGCTGCCATTGTTCTGAATGTTTTCCTAAATTGAGTCTTACTGGAGTAAATAAAATTGTGTCTAAGTCCAAAAATGGACCTTTTCTGGGTTTAAAAAAAAAAAAAAGTCCATCCTTTTTTCCTTTGCCCTAATTTAACACTTTACTGTTCAGCTTTTCTTCAGTCAACAATGTAAACACAAATGTGTTGCTGATCTGAAATTTGTTTCTTGTAGGGTGTGCAAACACTTTGTAGTTAATAGAAATGTAGTGATTTTCTAGATTACCATTTCATGGTAGACTGCACACGCAAACAAGCAACTGAACCTGCGTCTTTTATGGGTAATGTGGGTGGGTGGGTAGGGAGCCATCGTCCCCAGAAGTAATCAGATAAAGCGGGCCGGGGTGGTATTAGTGTGTTAGCTTTGTCTAAGTCCTTAGCATCTTCAGTGGACCAGCCCTCTCTTCATTTGTCAGCCCAGCGCACCTTTTGTGCTAATCATGTCCCACTGGTCATCACCCAGAGCTGGGAGTCGATCGCTGGCTAGCCTCTTCGCTTGGACCATTATTTCCAGCAAGCTTGGTACGTCTGCAGTAAATCCTGGAGGATTTAGGGGTGGACCAAGGAAGTGTGAGTGACAGGCTGGGGTGATGAGGCCTCGCTGCAGCTGAGCGGAGCGAGTGCTTTTCCGTCCCGGCCTGGTGTGGCATCTGAATATTTGATCTGATCAAGTGGTTTCTGCCAGCTGTTCACGGGGTGTTCATACAAGTTGCAAATGAAGCCGTGAGCTCTCCTCTCTATCTCTATTAAGCTTGCTTATGAGTTTCAGTGACAAAAAATATCTCTTTTCTTGGCTTTATTTATTTATTTATTTATTATTATTATTATTATTATTTTTTTTTTTTATGTGGTGACTGGTGGGGGAGATAGACAGTGGATATTCAAGAAGGAGCATCAGATGAGCCTGGGAGGTGTTTCAATTGACAGGTCCAGATGAAAAGGCAGGCCCCAGCTTTGCACAGCAGTGACAGACAACTGTCAGGTGTGAGAGCAAAAAATGTGGTTTAATCAAAATTTCGCAGCTTGCTTGCAGAGGGGCTGTAAGGAGCATCTTCAAAGCAGAGCCACTTTTAAGCAAGATTACATCAGCTGCTGCTGCTTTATATGCTATTTTTTTTCTCTTCTTGGATTTTTTTTTTCATTTATCCAGAAAAGCTGTACTAGGAAGTGTTTGTTTACCAGCAGGGGCTTATTCTCCCTTTCCCCCACCCTGTGTGTGTGTGCACATGTGTGTGCACTGTGCATGTTGGCAGAAATGAAGTAGTGTTGCATGGGACAAGCGTTCCCACAAGGATCTGTGCAGTGTCTTTCTGTGGCACCTAGAATTCCAGGATGCCCTGCTGGACTCTGTACCTGTCTCAGCTATGACTTGCTAAAAAATGGCTGAGCTCTTCAGTGGCTCATGGCAACAAAAGCTCATTGTTGACCATGCTGTGTGTCCATCCAGGGTCATCTATGCCCAGGGCCGTTTTCCTCGATCTTCTGGGACCTGGGTGTTGGCAGAGATGCTGGGGATGTCTTTCTGTATGCTGTGAATGTGTGTTGCTCTGATTTGGTTGATAAGTAAAACGCTGATTGGCCAGTAGCCAGGCAGGAAGGATAGTATAGGTGGGATAAGCAGAGAGGAGAATTCTGGGAACAGGAAGGCTGAGTGAGGAGTCGCCAGCCAGACACAGAGGAAGCAAGATGTGAAGGCAGACTGAGAAAAGCAGCCTCAGGACTGGCAGGTAAGAGAGATTTGTCCTGACCGTGGGCCAGGTGGGACACAGGACAACTCCAGCTACACAGAGCCTCTCTCAAGACACAGGGAGGGAGGACAATGCCGAGTCATCCACCAATTCCTCAAACTCCTGTTTCCACTCACAATTCTTTGGCCTTAGCGTGTTTCAAAGAAGAGCTTTCATCTCTGTGTGGAGAGAAAAGAATTCCACGTGAAGGAAGCAGCCCTGTCTGGACACACAGTGATTGAGTAGCCTGTAGCTCTCAGTCTGTCCTGTGAGGCAGCTGGGTGTTTCTGATGGCCTTTGTGACACCACGTGACAGAAGTTCTTGGGGGTAGAGACTTCGCAGAGAGGCTTCAGTGTAACAGTTTCAGGACCTTCACGGCATAGCTAGTGAGTGGGACACTCCAGCTAGGGTGGCTGAAAGGTATCTGTGTTATAGTAGAATAATTATTTGTGTGTGTGTGCATGGGGTGTGTGTTGGGGGGTACCAAAAGGCTAGAAGGAACCATCTTCAAATGTCGCTACAACTTTTTTTTAACTAAAAATAAAATCGCTTCTCTTCTTGAGGAATGAGAGTCTTTTTATAACTCCCCTTTTGTGCCCTAAATATAACACTTGCAGGATCTGAAGAGGTTAGGTCTTACAGAAATAACACGAATACAGCTACATGTCGCTGACTAGCAGGACATGCACTCTCCCGGAAGCTCTAGTAGTTCCCTTCCCATGTACACCACTTGTCTCCCCTCAAAGGTGAAGTGTGAAGATTGTCTTACGGCTTCTCACAAATACACTCCAGCAGAGTGGTGAGGGATATCCACCTGTTGGGAAACTGGGGGAGCAAATGCTCCGAGGGAGAAGCTGGACCATCCTATGATTGCTTCAAAGGTAGCCAGTTCCATGCGGGCCTCAACAATGAATGGGCTAGCTCTTTGGCTTTGCTTTAAATGAAGCTGGGGCGCTCTAGTCTCACTTTAACCCATCAGTAGACACTAGTCACGGGGTTAGCCTCGGGAGGGATATGGCCCGGGATGAAGCAGTTCCCAGTGGCCCTGACTCATTTCCAATGAGTGGTCAGCTAAGGATGCTCCTGGCAGCTGAGAATGGCGTTTGTGTGTGATCTTTTTGTACTTACAGCTCTTCTCAGTTCTTGGACGTTGTTTGTGAACCGTCTTACAGTTCCCCCCTCACAGATATTTGCATTGCTGACTAATGTCTGCTGTTTCAACTTAAAGAACCTTTCTGGGCATTGCTAAAAGGCAGGGCTTGCAGTGATGAACTTTCTTAATTTCATTTTTTTTTTCCTGAGAAAGTTTTTTCCTCTTTGAAGGGACTCTAGCCGGCCCGAGCATGGCAAACCTGGCTCTGACAGTCCTTACCCTTCTCTTCCATTCCCTCTGCCTTGCTAAAAACCATTAGATCACATGCTTAAAGTTAGCCACCAAGGTCTATTTTCTTATCTGGCCACCTCCTCCTCTTGAGGTAACCAGCAAAGGTCCAGCAATCAAAGTATTAAAGTCCAGAAATCAAAAGCCCTCTTTGGCTGTTCTAATTAACGTGCCCAGTTAAAATTAAACACCTCGTTCTAAGATGGGGTTTCCCCTTGTACTTTTATAAACAGCCACTTTTCGATGGGCCCATGTTTCCGCTCTATCCAGAGGCGGTCCTTTGTTCCTCCTGGACAAATGCCCCTCCCCCCTCTCCCTTGTTCCTTTCCTCCTTCTCCCTCATCCTCTATCTCCTATCTTTGTCTCTTATTTCTGCCCTTTGTTTCTCTGGGGCAAATAAATCTCCTTTAATCCTGACAACTAGGTCTTGGGGTGTCTTGTGCCAATACCTGTCCCTTCACTCTTCATTTTTAAAAGGCCACTTTTGCTGGGTATAGTAATTTTGGTTGGTAGTTTTATTTTCCTCATGACTTCGACCATATCAAAATATTCTTTTTTTTTTCCATATGAAGTTACTGCTCCGAAATTGACTGAATGTCATGTCAATGCTCTCCTAATGTGATGTTATTTTTTTCTTTGAGCTTTTCTCTTTGTCAACAATCTGATCATAATTTATTTTAATATTGACATCTTTAGATATGATGCATTCATAGTTGAAAATCTCCAGCCATCATTTCTTGAAGTAATATTTTTGTTGGCTCCTTTTGTTTTATTCTGAGAACCTTGTAATGTATATGTTGGTTTGCTTGATAGTTTCTCAGAAGTCCTGTAAACTTCTCCCACTTATTTTCAGCCTTTTCCCCTTTTGTTCATCTCATAAAGTCATTTCAGATATTTCTCACTTAGCTCATTGACCATTTCTTCTGTTTGATCAAGGCTGCTATTCAGTCTCTATTGGGATTTTTACAGTGGCTGTGTCCTTTTCCTTCAGCATTTCTGATTCGTTCTACTTTATGGTTTTTATTTTTGGGTTGAACTTGTAATTTGATTGATTTTACTAGTTTTGATAGCTGCCTGTCTGTGTTCTCTTGAAATTCACTGAGCTTCTTTATAATGTTTGACTCTAAGCCCTCTGTTGAACAGGCTGTAGATTGTCATTACTTAAGGTGGACACTGGTATCTTACTTACTCTTTAGGTGATATGTTTCTCTACCATTTGAATGTTGTAGGCCAGCATTGATGACTACATGTTTGAAGAAGTGATTATCTTTTGTATCGTTTATTGACATTGAGCAAGAACAGCCCTTTGTGAATTAACCTAGCTTAGGAGTCTGGGTGATCTGGCTGGTTTGAGATATAGACTGATCTATTGTTGAGATCAATGGGGAGGTGGAGCTGATATCTAGATCTGTAGACTGGTGTTCCTAGTGTGTATGTTTGTGGGCTGTCCTGGCACTGGGGTCTGTGGGGTAGACTTGGTGTTTGGGACGTGGGTGATGACCTGTAATTTTGAGACACAGCAAAGTTATACACTCACTTCACTCCTTTCTGACCCTAGGAGAGCTCCTTGAATTGGATATCTCTCTTGGACCTGAGATATCCGAAGTTGTGGGAGCAATAATCTAGAAAGAGTGATGCTGTGGGATGTTCTGTATGGCAAATGTGTTGCTGATTAGTCAATAAATAAAACACTGATTGGCCATTGGCTAGGCAGGAAGTGTAGGCGGGACAAGGAGGAGAATAAAGCTGGGAAGTGGAAGGCTGGGTCAGAGAGACACTGCCAGCCGCCCTGATGAGAAACAGCATGGGAAGATGCCGGTAAGCCACGAGCCATGTGGCAAGGTATAGATTAATGGAAATGGATTAATTTAAGCTGTAAGAACAGTTAGCAAGAAGCCTGCCACGGCCATACAGTTTGTAACCAATATAAGTCTCTGTGTTTACTTGGTCGGGTCTGAGCGGCTGTGGGACTGGCAGGTGAGAGAGATTTGTCCTGACTGTGGGCCAGGCAGGAAAACTCTAACTACAGAGTGACTCTATCCTTCTTCGTCAAGGTATGTCTCCTTTCTCAGTTCTGTGCACCATTACTGCAGTTGGATCCTGTAGCTATCATGAATGTATGTAAAAACAAAGATGACTTTCATAGTATGCTGTTTCTGTGAGGTGAGAAAAAGCAAAAGTTTTTATTGAGCCATCATGACGATGCCTCCTAACACATTCTTCTTTATGGAGGTCCATAAAAAGGGTTCTTGTTAGATTCTTGGCTCTAGGACTAATCCTTAGACATGTAAACTCTGGGTTAACTGTGCATTTTACTGCTTGCTAAAAAGCTCACAGCCAACACAGTAGACTACCTGATGCATGCAAATGCGTTTATGTGTCAACCCCAATCCCGTCCTTGCTGAATTTCTTTTAATAGTTTTTAATCCGTGTTTTAATAAAGAGTATTTTTCTCCATTTCTAATAGCAGAAGACTCAGATTATTTTAATCAATACAACAAATGAGCAGGACCACCACAGAGGAATCCTCAGGTACTAAAGTGATGCCATTTCCTCCCTTCTACATGGAATCGTGTCTTCCATGAGCAGATTGACTTCTTTCACGGTAGCAAAACAGCTTCTAGTGTTCCAATACTCTCATAAGATCATCAACAAATTGATCAAAAGAAAGGAACACTTTACCTCCAGAAATATGAGAAATTTTTTTTTTTTTTAGTTTATACTAGGTATAGTCATACTAGTTAGCAATCCTTAAATTATAGTAGAAGAAATAAGCCAATGCTTGGGTTAATCCACCTGTGGCCCATCTCTGAATGTGAAGATGAAGTCAATCTACCCAATGCACATAGAGGAGAGGAGTACACTTTCCAGGGAAATTCGGGGTATTCTTACCAGAATGGGAGAAGTGGGTTTATCAATGGTGTACACTCATTATGAATTCCTCTTCCTCACTTACTGTTTTTTAAAAGATTTACAGGCAGTTTTAGAAACCAACTTGAGGCCTGTTTGCCAACGACCTGGAGCCTACGCAAACCTATAGATAGATAAGATGTGCAGTGAACAGTACCATCAGAAGTACAGCTAGTAAGTGCTCCACAAGTAAGAGAGAAAATGGATGGTTTTACCTAGAACTTCATTCCAGGGCAAGTCTGGATGCAGTTGTTTCTCAGAGAGTGATGATGACAACCATTTCTACGCCAGGACATTCCCAAGTATAGAGAACACAGATCCTTACACATCAATTATTCATGAGCTCATCCCCACAGATATAAAAAGGCTGTACAGAACAAAAGCATATGCTTTAGAGAGACAAAGAGATATTTACTCTCTGTGATCATGTGTTCTTGTTAAGAATGGAGTCTATAAAATGGCCTCAATGGTCATGCCATCTGCCCTGTTCAAAATGCAGCATAGGCTAGTGATAAGCTTCAGCTCCCAGGGTCGTTCGTGTTGCTGTGGTTTGAATCCCGACTGCATTAATTGTTGTGGCTCTAGACAAGAGTAACTGCCATACCTTCACTGTGCCCCAGTTTACTTATCAGCAGAGTTGATCACTATAGCAATACTGTGGGATTTTTATGATGCTTTAATGATCGAAATTCTAAAACTAATCTGAAAAGCACACTTACAATACTGATGTTCTTGGTAAGTATTATGTAAATATTCATACCCCATCACCTTAACATAATAAAGTATTCTTGGCCAATTTGGGCTTTTCTCCTTTGAGAGGATTAATCCAGCGGTCAGGACCAGGTCTAAACAAGGTCAAGAGGCTGAAAAAAGTCTCCAGGATTTTATGGTATTATATATAAGGAAGTTATGATATTTTGTGAGGTACAGTGATTTTTTTTTCTAGGAACAAATTGTAATCAAAACACAAATAATTGAGTGAGAGAAATGGGGAACGGCGCCAGTGTTCTCAACTTTGTCCCTCTAGCTTCAGTAAAATTAGGGGACTAACAGGACCTTTCCTTCCTCTAAGAATGGATAAGGAGCAGGTGAGCGTAAAGCAGCCCTAAATCCTAGAATGTCCTAGGCCACTAGATCCAGGCATATCACCTTATATTCCTTATTTCCTAGGACAGGACAATACTGGGTAAAAACATTACAGTTGTTTCTAAGAGTTCAAGTGAAAAAAATGTCACTTGCCTTGCTTTATTGGTTTATTGGTTTTAATTATGTGTCTGTGTGTGTGTGCAGGTGGCTATGGAAGCTAGCAGGTTCCTACAGATGCTGTAGACATGAGTTCCCCGGAACTGGAATTACAGGCAGCTGTGAACCTCCCAGGGTAGGTCCTGGGAGCTGAACTAGGGTCCTCTGTAAGAGCAGCACACTCTCCTCACTGATGGATGAGCCATCTCTCCAGCCCTGTCCACCTCATGTCAAATCAAAAGCTACAAATGACTGATTTGTGATGAAGACATGTCAAAAATCAAGACCATCTGAAGGCTAAGACTCCTGTCACAAACAGTGGTTCTGTAACTATAAAACAGAAGTTCTAGAAAATGAAAAACTGCTCATCTGGTGATCACATGAACAAAATAAAAGCAAAATGGACTTGGTTCTGATCTGGGCAATGTCTTATTGCATGGATAGAAAATCAAACCACCGCACAGTTTCCTTAAGGCTGTTAGCTGCATCAAGTCCTGGTGCAGAAGCTGCAGTGGGGTTATCCTGGAGGTCTGGGTAAGGCATCCACAAAAGTGGCTGCACTAGACTAAATGCCAGATGGCCAAATGCAATCACCTTGGATTCAGTTATGATGTCTAAGACCTTCATGACTAAAGAGGATTCAATGCCTGCTTTCAAAGCTTTGTAGAACAGGTAGACTCACTTGGAGCTGATGACTGAATGGGAATCAGCACTCACGTAGCATTCTGAAAAAACTTAGAGCCTTTAAGAATTATATGAGCTGGCTTTTTGGAGCCCACTACTTATGGTGGGACACCTTGTACAGCCTTGATGCAGGGGAAGGGGCTTGCACCTGCCTCTACTGAATGGACCTGGCTCTGTGGACTTCTCATGGGAGACCTTGCCTTGATGGAGGAGGGAATGGGATGGTGGGTGAGGAAGGTGGGAGGGGAGGGGAAAGGGAGGAGAGGGGGATCTGTGGTTGGTATGTAAAATGAACAAAAGAATTCCTTAAAAAAAGATTATATGAACTCAGTGGGTGGTGGTGGCAGCACACGTCTTTAATCCCAGCACTGGGGAGGCCGAGGCAGGTGGATCTCTGTGAGTTCGAGGCCAGCCTGGGTTACACAGAGAAACCCTGTCTCAAATCCCCAACTCCCCACCAAAAATTACATGAACTCTCCTTGATTTCTGCTTTGTAAAGAGAACAATAAAACCTTGATGATACAATGTTTGCTAGCAATCTTATTTACTGAATATTTTTTTTAAAAAGATTTATTTTTATCTACCTCCATTTCCCCTTTCAGATGTTTTCATAAGTAGCTAACATGTCCTCTCCCAGCTTCAGATTTAAAAGGTATTTTATTTTAAATTGTGTGTGTGTGTGTGTGTGTGTGTGTGAGTGTGTGTGTGTGTGTGTGTGTGTGTGTGTGTGTGTGTGTGTAAGTAAGTCAGTGCCTGCAGAGGCCAGAGGTGTCAGATTACCTGGAGTTGGAGTTACAGGCAGTTGTGAGTGGCTTCATGTGGGTTCTGAGAACCAAACAGGTCCGCTGCAGGAGCAGCATGGCATGCACTCTTAACTGCTGAACCATATACATCCCCACTTTTGATAGCCTGCCCATATGTGCATTGGTGTGGGGCCATTCACTGAAACGTGGAGAACCTGCCAGTAGCTACATCCTCACTAAAGAATGATTGCCTCTTCTCCAGCAACTACCCATCGCCAACAATGCCTCTGCACTGGATGGGGCTTGCAGATAATTTTCCCTGTCTATCTCACAATTTTGGCTAGCATGATATTGTGTAAGTCTCATGCCGGTCACCACAGCTGCTGTGAAATCATGATTGTGCTAGCTGTGTTGTGTCCAGCAGAAGGCAGACTTTCAAAGCATCCCTTGCCCCCATACTCTGGCTCTGACATTCCCTTTGCCTCTTCTTCTGTGATGGCCCCTAAATTTGGGTGTTGGGAGGTTGATACAGATGTCCCATTTAGGGCTGAGCACCGAGTCTCTCATTCTCAGAACTTTGACCAGTTCTACATCTCTCCGTAGATGGCTGCTCAAGACAAAAAGTAGTTTATCTGACTGAGGTTGAGAGCACCCCAGGTTTATGCAGATAATCAGAAACATTTAGAGGAACATCTAGCATAGTAACAACAGCAGCCTCTACCCTAGGACCTCTCAGCCATGGGTTTTTTACTATAATTCTGATTACAATAGAATGAATAAAATTCCCTCCTTTGGAACAGGTCTCATCCAATCAGAAAGCAGTTGGTTACCCCATAATAGTCCTGCCACTATTGATCCAGTGAGCACATCTTGCCTGGAGGATTGGTATTCCAGCCTGCAGGATCTATCAGTAGATAAGACAATTGATGTCTCTTGCTTGATATTGTTTGCATTGGTTGTACTTCCATCTTATCTAGGTCATTATCCCTCATTATTCCTGGACAATATTTGATAACCATTCCTTTGTATATAGTCTTGCATTAGGTTAGAACTTTCTTATTTAGACAAAAAGGGGGAGATGTAGTGGGTAGCCATTCCAGCTTTGATCTGGAAGTTCCAACCCCCATTGAGACTTCGGCAACTGTCACGCCTACAAGGCGGGGCCAAGGGAGGAGCCGGGGACCCGAGATCTGGATCGGCGGGCGCTCTCTCTGTTGCGGGACCCTGGACTGGAGAGGTGGACCGAGCAGAGCTCCAGAGAACACCGCTGGATTGTGATACACCTTCCCCAGACTCCGCGACCTACCTATTCCTTAATTTGTAAGTTACGCCATTAAATAAATCTCCTTTTAACTACGTGGAGTGGCCTTAATAATTTCACCAATAATGTCTTTCTTCTTGGAAGCTTGTACAACGCCTTCCAGAACAATGAACTAGCCAACAGGGCAGAAATATCCTGTCCCATTGAGACTGATCTCTGTGTGTCCTGAAGCCAGAGTACATGGTGTCTTCAGCAACAGAGTCTTAGCATGTAGTTACGGTAGGTAACAAAGGACAGTGGTAATAGCCTGTGGTTGTTGGAGACCTTGGAGACCTCCCTGGCGATTAACTCATAGGGAGGTGTCCCATGCCTTGCACTGGAATTTCCATTTAATAACCCATGTCCTCTGGTAGTAATATTGTCCTCCCTGAAGGGTAATTCTATTTGAACTTTTAAAAATTGTATTTTGATATTAGCTTACTAACTAGTTGGTTCCATAGGCTTTTCATACATCTTCATCTACATCATACATCTAGACCCACCCACTAGCCCCTCTTCCTTTTGTAGATGCATTTCCCTCTCCAAGATTTGAAAAGTGGGAGCCCTGGGCTCAAGGGCTGCTTATAGCAGACTGTGTATTAGCCTGACGCCTTCCCTTTCTAATTCCATATCCACCAATCCCAGATATCTAATGGTAATTTTTAATTGGGTAGAGTATGGTGTTGGAAGAAAGTAGTTAATTTATTTTAAATGCAGACCCAGGTTCTACTCATGGGAAATTCTCAAACATTATCATGGGAGGTCATGTGCTGGGGGGGGGGGTGTCTGCATTTTAATAAAGAAGCCAGATGATTCCAACAAACGAGATCCCTGTTACACTATGTCAAGAGATATTCCCTACAATTCCAATCCTGTGTCAAGCTCCACTTCAGCCAAGGAAGTCTGCTTCCCTTCCGCTTTTACCACTTAGCAATATAACCATAGTTCAAGCTACTGCTCTTCCACAATTAGACCCCCGTCAACATTCCAAGGAGCTGCTTTGGACTTTAAATACTTGACTTTTCAACTCCCTGCCCCCGCCCACTCTTTATCTTGAAATTTCTCTAATACTATAAACATATTTGTGTGATGTGGTCCTTTGCATAGACACAAAATAGATTATTTAGAATGTTTTTTTTTTTTTCCAGTGCATCACCAAAGGTTCATTTTCGTCTCTCAGGCAGAGATGCTGTATATACAAGGATGCTGCCTCATTTAAATCAAAGCCTGGGAAGCCCACAGTTCCCGTGAGCCCCACACCCTAAAGTGCTCCCGTTCATCTTTCCCCGAGGCTCTGCTTATCAGCAGCACTGCTGCCTACGGCCAGAAATTGTGCCGGAAGTGTTGCAAATCCACCCCCAAGCCCCGCGTGGTCGATTTCATCCCTCCTTTGAATGGTGGCGGTTGTCTCCTGGCCGCTTTCCCATGGCCATTCTTCAAATCCGTTTCCACGAAGACTTGACTAAATTTAGGTCTGACCTCCCACCCCTGCGTTAGTCCTCAGGGGCTTCCTGCTGCCCGTGAGACGAAGTTGAGACGCTTCAAGATGGTGACCTAGCTCTCTCAGGTGTAGCTCCGGTTCAGTCTATCCATCTCGTGCCTTATTTCTCCCCCTTTATGCTCCGTTTTACTGAGCTAATCTTACTATTTTGTGTGTCTTTGACTCTCACCCACTAGTTCTTTCTTCCTGAAATTCTTTCCTAATTTTCATGTTATCTGGTTTATTCACGTACATTCTTTGCAACTCAGCCTACCTTGATCATCTTCAAGAGTCATCTCTGAGAGCATTACCCATGCTCAACTCTGCTCCTGCATAGTCTCCAAACACTCTGTACTTCTTTTCACGGTGTTTCTCTGAACCCTTGTGTGTCTCACATTAAATCCTCAAATTGTGGGTGGTAGCAATTACTTCTTTTTATCTATCCCCAGAAGCTACTGGAGCCCTTTGGCACATGACAAATGGTCAAGAGACGATTTACTGCACCAAACTTGAGATGTTCTTCCCAAGGTTGAGGATACTAATTAGTATTAAAATGCACAAAAAAGCAGGTGTACAGGAAGGAACTATAAAGAAAACATGGCCTTGATAATCCACCAATGGGGTAATTATTTCTAAATGATTCAGACGAACCAGAGTTGTTCCTGAAAGATGCCCAAACAGTCAGTCAGTTCTTTGGAAAAGTCAGCCAATTGGCATCACAGAAACCCAAACATTCAACAGGCCATCCCAGTGGGCTCGTGGCGTTCCAGCAGGTGTCTGTGAATCCTGTGATGGAAGGGATTACTGATCACACTTTGTTCGTTTCTCCTTTCTCTTCCCTGTGGTTCCTTCCACAGCCAGCAAACCTACGCTAGTGTTACAGCACCCGTGTGAAACACTGATATGGAAAAGCTTTCACGTTTGAGTAAACTCCCCGAACTGCAGAGAATAAACACAGCATCCATGGAAAATCCTACATATGAAAGGGTAAGTTGAACCAAGTTTCTGTGAAGCAGGGCCCCCTTTTAGGTTCGGGACACGTGGCCTCTCCGGCTGAATGGACAGACAGTCTGAATGTGCAAGAGCGGCTAACAACAACCCAAACAAGACGGCCATTCTCACTCCTCACAGACCATCGCTCGGAGGGGCCTGCTCCAGGGACGGACTCTACATGCTAAGTAACTCCTATTCTTCATTCATGTTGACTTGATGGCTGGAGCCAGGTGAAAAGACAATTGACCCAAACAGCCCTACTGAACGTTAGCTTCGCTAACGAGGTGGGCATTGTAAGACTCCAAGTGAGTGCCACTTCCTAGCACTGCATCCTTTATGCAAAAGGAAAATTATTAAAGAAGACGAGGGTGGGCAGCAGAGGAGCCCTTTGGTGGGCTGTTTTCTACTTTTGTTGTGTTGTGTGCTTTCTTGCAGGCGACTTTTGGGCAAATGCTGCATCTTCAGCCAGGAGAAGTTGGCGGAGTACAAAAGGGCTTTTGAAGCCGTGAGTGTAAATTCAGACTCCTTTTCTTCCTTCCTTCCTCCCTTTCTTTGCCTCCTCTCTTTTCCTATGTCTGCAGACCGCTCAGTGGAAATAATAAATGCCATTGCTTGCCGTCCGCGTCCCATGAATTACCCAAACATCAAATGCACCTCTAGAAAGGAGGCACGCTTTATTCTCTTCGGTAGAAGTCTCGGCCCATTCTTTATTTACATGTCGCTGTGAGGCTAAGCAATAGACAGCCCGTCAACACACACACACACACACACACACACACACACACACACACACACACACACGGCCATTAAACAAATTAAAAGGGATGGGGCTGACTAGCGCAGTACTCTTGGAATCCTCAATTTGATTAGTCCGAGTTTAATATACAAAAGCTGGGGAAGGAGGGGCCAACCGCTCTTTAATAACCTGTACAATTAAATTATGCTGATGAACCTAACTATTCTGTGCTTTTTAACGGAGTCTTATTATCCGATTACTTACAGAAGAAAATCGTGTCTTCAGCAGCCTTTCTGAGCATGCCCCTGAAAGGCTTGCTCTGACAGTTTTATGTTTTAACTGATGGTTCTTTTTGCTTTCTAGAATGGTTTTTCAGTGTTATGAGCTTTATCTTCAAAAGATTTCAAATAGTTTTAGCTTCTTGGGAGCCTTGTCTTTCTTTCAGCCCCCTTGAAGCCTAGGTTCAGGAAAGGTAGTGCAATCAGGAAATGCTTTGCCCCTGGGTAGCTATTCAAGTATATTTGGGGTAAGTTTTGCTTAATTGTCTTAATGCATTTTAGAATGTGGAGAGCATCCTGTTCTTTTCTCTACGGAGGAGTATTCTGACTCATGTCTCATGGGGTCTGGGGGCTGGAGAGATAGCTCAGTGATTAAGAACATACAATGTTCTTGGCAGATGGATAAGGTTTTGGTTCCCAGCTTCCAAGTCGAGTAGCTCACACCCTCCTGTAACTCCTGCTCCAGATGCTCTGAGGTATCTGACGTCCATGGGCACTAGCATTCATACACACACAGACACAGACACAGACACGCACGCATGCATGCACGCACCAGTAGTGACAGTAAAATTAAATAACTAAAAAGATTGGGGTATGCCACCAAACATTAAAGGGCTGTTACAACAGAAAGTGGGATAGTTGGCTTGATTGTTGAGGAATCAGGCTGCCATGCTGTGTTGATCCTGTGAGTGTTCCATTTCAGATGGATTCTTGCTGTTTGCTCAAGTTGACTTCAAACTCACCATCCTGTGACTGCCTGCTCAGTAGCTGAGATTGTGGAATTGTGTGTATTCATTACAAGACCTGGATTATAAATTATCATTCTTTTATGAGAAGAGTATGCCTGTCTATCCAAGGACCACCCCATGTTTGGAACAGAACTCAAGTCATCACATATTAACCATGAAATCTAACATCCCCAGCCCTCCAATAATTCTTTCTAGAATTAATGTGTCTTCCACTGCCTTTACTTAAAAGTCACAGTGTAGGCAAACACTGTCCTAATAGAAGAATATATAGTTCAGAGACTATTCCCCCAGAATACTGGGTGGTGGAGTAAAAATTGGACAAGTGGCACAGATATGAAGAATGTTTTTACCGCTAGCTTCTACCACAGCTGCTACTGGACCTGAGCTGCTCTTAGGAAATCAGGGTCACCTGTTTCTACCTCAGATGCAGATGACGAATAAATAGTAGTGAATTACGGGGGCATCATTTCCAGATGCAAACAGTAGCAGCTTCTTGCTGGCATTGAGTTCTAAGAATGCCGTATGATCTTCCGAGGGGCTTGCAGATTGCGCTTTGTTTCAGTGTAGAACAATTTGAGAGTGAAGAGTCCAGGCGCCAGAGTGAGACAGTGTGGTGTCAGATCTCAGCTTCTGCCCCCTGACTCTGAAGGGTTGAATGTGCTGTACACATCTCTAATGCTCAGCTTCCTCACTAAAACAATGGGGGATAATAATGATTCCACAAAAAGTTGCTGTCGGAGTTGAATGTTCACCGCCGCCCTGGCCCCCCCACCCCCGGCTGTGGGAACTTCGTAGAAAAGGGGACAAACAGATGTAAGTGCCAGAGGAAGGGTGGAATGTTGTAGAAAGTTGTTCCAGACATGACATGGCCATGGCTGTTGTACCCTTGAACTCACAGCAGCTATGTTAAGCCACACAAAGCTTGCATGAGATTGGGCACAGCAACATCTTGTTATGGAGAGGATAGGGGTTCACCAGGGTGCACCCCTTCCCTGAGGACCTATTGACAGTTTCTAGAAGAGGGAAAGATGTTTTCTTCAGTGGTGTACACATGGGTAAGATATCCTTGTTCCTGTAGATAACCCCATACCCAAGCCCTTATTAATCATCCTAAAGAACCTCATTGGGTCATAAGAGGAAATAGAAAGTTAAATGGCATATGTAAGATCGTACAGCAGGGCCAGAAATGTGAGCTGGTTTCTTCACTGTGGAGTGCACATTATGTTCCTGCAACCCAATAATTCCATATGTGCTTTATTATCTCATGAGTATTGTAACCCTAAAATGGGAATAAATGGGAGTGGTAAATCACAGTTAGACTATGGCCATGAGTTATCTGACTTTTAAAACAAACATTTACTTGCCATTTATGCACTGCATATTTCTCAATATTCTGCAGCTCCCCTGCCCCCAAGAGTGTATAACCCAACTGGAAGTAAACAGTGAAGCAATCTGATCAGTATCTCCAAGAGGTGGCATTGAATGAAGGATCAGAAATGTAATACAGCAGGAAGGGACACAGAAAGGCAACATTACAGTGGTTACTGGAGCTGCGGGATCACACGTATTGGACAGGAAGATGGTTATCGAGTTCAGTGGTCCCAACAGAAATCAGTGTCCCGTGTCCAATATGCTTATGTAAAGAGCTAAACTTCAATGAGTGATGCTGTAGCTTTTATTAGACCAAGGAGGCAGCCCTGTTCATTGGAAGCTGAAAAATCTCAAAAGCGGGCATTAGTCTAGAATCACATCTGATGTAGGGCAAAGGGATGCAGAGTCATCTTCTTCTTCTTTGTGGAAAACAGAATCCCTCCCTTTACTTAAGCCCACCTTCAGTCAGCAAATACGTTTGTACATAGCTAGAAGAAGAGTGAGTGACTCGCGTGCACCAAAGGGAGTGATCACCTTCCTGCAGGGAGCTGATCAGGTAGAATAAGATGAGAAGAAATGAAAAGGGAGACCGAAGTGTAGGAGACACAACTGTGACCCAGAGACAGAATAGGTGACAGAATAGGTGAGGAGCAGAGAGGGGCTGGGAGGAAACTGCAGGCGCTATGTATTGTATGAGAGAAGAATTTTTAAAAGACAGAGCGAAAATTCAACACTTCCTCTTGGAATCAGAATTATAGAGAAAGAAAAGGAAGCATTTGCTTAATGAAAACCATTGATACAAGGAAAAGAAGAAACATGGATGTCAGATGAAAGTTACAGCGATTTCTCAACTGCCCTTCCCATCGTGGTTTAGGATACAAGAGAAAGGCAAAAGGCCATCTTGTTGTAGTAGGAGGCATCAAGTTTACACAGAAAGTTTGGCAAGGACTCTGGAGCTTCATGGGCAGAGGCATGATTCTCTGAGTCCAGCACTAGTGAGAATCAGATTTTCCTTAAAACATTAGGGTGCCCACAAAGGACCTTTAGTCAAGCACATTCCTATGGAAAATCAAGAGTGGAAGTGAGAGAGCTGGAGGCCAGCTTTTCTACTCCCATGCGAACTCAAACTTGTTCTTTAGAGTCTGTGAGCTGCTGGTCCCTTGTTTATAAATGAAGACATTAAACTGAAGAGTCCTCAGTCAATTAAACTTCATTATCTTATATGATATACCATATAGCTGCCACTTAAAAATGAAATGCAATGACCTTGATTTCATAAAATTTTGTAGCAGCCATTGGGGTGCTAATTTCTCCCCCCAAAGAGCCCCTCAATTCCTGGAGAGAAGTGGGTGTGCTTCAAAGCTTTGTTTAAAGAAAACTCTGTCCATGAAGTTCAATTATTGAGCAACACAAACCAACATGCCCATGGGGTCAGGTGGTGGAGACTTTAATGATTAACTTGGGGGATATGAGTTCAAGAGATACACTTGGTGAAACTCTGATTCTAGGCGCAGCTGATGTCAGCTTCAGAATTGGGTAATTATATCATGTTTTCTGGGAAGAAATTTCCAGGAAAAAAAATTCCAAACCTCTTGGAAAGAGTTTGTAGAAAATCACTGAAAGAGAAAAACACAAATCTGGGTATGGTTTGTTAGACAATAAAATGTCATGAACAGAGGGCTCTGGATTTGCTGCACAACACACTGTGGAACATCTCACTACAGCTGAGGTTGGCTCCAGAGCTGTGAAGGCAAAGGCTAGGCCTTGGCTCCTTCAAGTCTCTCTTTCTCTTTCTTTCTTCCTTTTTTTTTTCCTTCAGAGACAGTTTCTCTGTGTAGTCTTGGCTGTCCTTGCATTAGCTCTGTAGACCAGGCTGGCCTTGAACTCACAGAGATCCATCTGCCTCTGCCTCCCAAATGCTTGGATTAAAGGCGTGCGCCGCCGCCGCCGCCGCCGCCGCCGCCACCACCACCCAGCTCCTCTTTCCCTTTCTGTAAATAGGGGATGGATATAGATATATGTGTTGTTGGGGTGGGGGGAAACTAAGTAAGTGGGAACAGAGAGTTCTGCAAATTAATGTAGTTATTGTTATTGTTGCTATTGATCTTGTAGCCTAATTCTGTCCACTCAATTGCCCAACTGCCCTTCTTTCTATCATTCATGTTACCATCCCATAGTTTTCTATTGACACGGAGTCAGAAATCTACACAGCAGGAGACCTGTGTGATTCACGAGTCCTAGCAACCTCCTTCTGCCTCCAATTCGGGAAATGAATGAATGGGTTCTCGAACGATCTCCATTGCTCTAGTTTGTGCTTTATGTAATTCATTCTGGGATCCCAAATGAGCAATTTCCTTACTTCATATTCCGGTAATGGCCAACACAGAGGCAATGGGTTATCTCCACCACTTTCAACTTCCTGTGTCTCTTTCATTGTGTTCTCCTGGTTTTCAACGGCCTTCCTGTCAACTCACCTGGAGCCAGGTGCATCCTCCTGTCCCAGCATCAATACTAAGAAGAGGAGGGGAAGCCACATGTCTTCTCTGTCCCCAGGAGGGGAACCAAGGCTGAATCTTTTACCTTTTGCTCATCTCTCTCTTTCTTTCTGAAGTCAAAATCCATGCCTCAATATCATGATTTCTCTAGTAACTTAGAAATTTCCTTTCTAGCACTCGTTTCTATGTTCTAGCTCTTTAGTTTTTGAAAAAATATTAGGCTCCCAGCTTCTGAGACTTAAAATTCTGGTTTCTTCTATGATCTTCCCTTTAACCTTGGCTTCTTAGTGGATTCAACCAGGGTTATAAAGTATTTCTTTCATAATAATTCCTACTTCTATCTCATTCTTTACTTAGGCCTCTAAATTTTATTTCTTGTGCATACCAATCCATTCACTAATTCACTCATACAGTAATTCACTCAACATGTATTTGTGAAGAGCCTTTTAGTGAACAGGGCAGAAAACCACTTGCTTTCTAGGAAAGGAACACAGATAATAAGCAAATCAATAAAACATACACTTGTGTGTTTATATAATTGAATATAGTGATAAGGGGCAGGAAGAACACTAGAGCAAGTAAAGAAAATAGATGGGGAGGTCTGAAAAGTTGTCTCAAAAGATAAAAGTGCTTGCCCCCAAGCCTGGACCTTTCTTGAAACCCATACAATGAAAGTAGAGAATGAACTTCCACAACTTGTCCTCTGACCTCTACATGCACTCTGTGGTATGCACACACACACACACACACACACACACACACACACACACACACACACACACACACACACACACCACAGATAAAAACAGAGACAGAGAGACAGAGAGAGGAACAGAAAGAGAGATTACGATGGGTGCCATTTCCGTATTCCTCTTGCATTTGTGATATTTGGGCCAAGGCTCAAGGCAGTGGGGATGATCCAGACTTGTGCCTGGGATGAGAGTCATTGAGAGAAGCGAAGAGCCATCACAGAAGCTCCAGGAGAGAAGGTGCTTAGCGTGGTCTAGGGACAGAGGCCTGTGTGGCCGCAACATTGAACACAAAGACAATTGGAAAGAGTGGCTAAAGGATGCCTTGTCTGGATGAGCAACTTCAAAGAAGCCTCTTGACTCTTTTGAAAGGGGTGTACTGGAGGATCTCTGAGATGCCATGCTGCCTCAGCTGGACTGTCAGGAATGTTAGAGCAAGGGTTGCGTTGCATGTCTGTCTGTGTGTCTGTGTACATTTTACTCCTCTAAATTGAAAGGATACTCTGTAAGGTATCCTCTGGCTCTAACACAATTCACTATCTTATTTACTACTACTCCTACTACACACACACACACACACACACACACACACACACACACACACACACACACACACATATTCACAAAGCAGTGACAGCCACTAAACTGAAGTGAGTACATTGATGTCCAACTCTGTGATAGAAAGAAAGGGAACAGAGAGACAGCAGAGAACACTTCATGCAAGAAGTCCCTCAGTGAGGAATATGGATTCTAATGCACAAATTCCTGGATTTAGTCCCCACTGTTTAAGCTGGATGTGGTGACACATGCTTGTAATTTCAGCATTTGGGAGGTGGAGGCAAGTGTATCAGGGGTTCAAGGCCATCCTTGGTAACACACAGAGTTTTGAGGCCAGCCTGGGATACATGAGATCCCACTTCAGAAACAAAATCAAGACAAAATTAAGAAAAAAATTCATCTTAGATTATTGCACTAATGCCTTGTCTTTCATCTCTGTCCTTCCAAGTTTCTGGAATGGTATCAGTTTTTAACCATACAGTGGTTACACTTCAGCATCATCCTCAGCTCAAATAACTTATCTTCAAACTTCAGTACTAGAATTCTTTACAATTATAAAATTCCCTTTTATGCTTTCAATAGTATGACTCACTGCTACAGACTGTCTGTTTAGTAATCTAGTTTTTGAAGTGGAAGCAATATTTCCTAGATGACACTTCATGCTGTATATCCTCCTAATCTATGTCAACATTTTAAGAAATGGCTTACAATATGGAGAATAAATGCATGAAGTACCCACCATTCCTATATCTCCTCTCATTCCCCAATAAAGATACACATGCACATATGAATTTAGAAAAATTCAAAACATGGAAGTTGTGTGTAATTAAACTATGAGGGAGAACCGTTATAAACAAGTATAGTATTCCTACACACACTTGTGTGCAGCCTGTGACATGAGATTTAGGTCAATAGTGAAGGAGAGGAAGCTTGTTCCTTCTGTTGAGTTAAGGCAGGAGTTCGGCCAATGGCTGGAGCACCATTGTGAGTTTGCTTCTAGAGGGAGGAGTTTCTCAGGTGAGTCTAAAACAAGACTCTTCTTAGAGAAACAGCTGATGTGTAAACCAAGGATCTGAGCCTTGTGCTCTGAGCCTGTGTAGGTGGGGTTAGTAAGGGGATGTTTAGGTAAGCATGGCTGACTGTACACATGATTCCTGGGAAGATGGAGCGCAAGACACTTTGTCAAATTTGCCTGAGCTTGAGAACAGGCTTTGGTAATGATGACTTGAACTTTCATGTCTGTTTTGGGGAATTGGGTTGTGCCAAAACAGATTAGGTCTGGACTCACAGCTGAGAGAGGAGTATGGCTTTGGAGATTAGGACTGTATGTAGGAAGGATGATGTCAGGCCCCAAGCTCTCAAGTGCTGTGCTGATGTTTCTTCACGTGAGTTGTAGCTTCTCTAGATTGTGAGCACCTGATGTCAGGGATGGCCCCGGTCTGTCACTTCTGTTTCCATAGCCTTTGCTGTAGACTAAGCATGTTGTAGATTGAAAAACCAATTTGAGAGATTTCTCAATGGAGTTTGTTAAAAGGAGAACATCCATTGGCTGTGTTATGTTAGCCTGAGCTGTGCCTGATATTGTTTTCATATAGCCTCTGGACCTTGAAGACCTGTTATTGCCTTAAACATATCCTTGTATCCTTCTTCCTCATTTCACAGATGAATTTCAGCGTGAACTCTTAGCACTCCGCCCAGGCACGTACTTCTTCCAGCACTGCTGCTCCACCTCCTCAAACAATGCCACTGACTGGGGACTGAGGGTTCAGATATCTAAGTCTGTGGTGTGTGTGTGTGTGTGTGTGTGTGTGTGTGTGTGTGTGTGTGAGAGAGAGAGAGAGAGAGAGAGAGAGAGAGAGAGAGAGAGAGAGAGAGAGAGAGAGAGAGAGAATTTCTTGTGGAAACCACCACAGGAAGCAAAACTGACGTGACTCAGATCACACAGAACGTCACTGGGGTCCAGGGTGTGCACTAAAGCCAGCTGAGGGAGTGTATATAACTAGACTTCAATACTGTTTTTCCAGGTCTGTAGTATGACAAAAAATTTTACAACACATCAATTTCAACACATGAAATACTGGAAAATCTTCTCTTTTAAGGACATTTAATTAGTTAGTGATAGAAAGTGAAACACAGAATGGACGACCTTGTGGACAGGACAAAAGATCTAACGTCTAGAAGGCACTAGCTCTTGCCTTTTGTGCCCGTTGCCCTCCATGTTTGGCTCACAAGCAGGGCCAATCTAAAGCACGAGACCGAAGAGCCTTGGTGCATAGGGGGTAATAAAGCGGCACGAAGCAGGGGTGGCTGTGCTCCTTGGAGCTCAACTTGTGTCCCAGAAATAGTGGGCCGCCTGATTCTTTCCTCTCCCTGCACATCACACCCCAATCTGCCATTGATTGGACCTAGATGAAGCACCCTTTCCATGGAGCAGGATCAATTTAGCCAATTTGTCTGATTCAGACGCTGCTGAGCTCAGTTCCTTCAAATACAGGATTTGGCAAAGGGACAAACTTTGTGCAATGCTGTATTTAATTAAAACTGCTCCTTGTTCAATTAGTAAAAAAAAAAAAAAAATCTTTCCATTGTTTTTGACACTTCTGTGACCATAAGAGACCCTCTGACAGACAACAAATATCAAATGGTGATACCAAGCAAAAAGGGCGGCTTCTGAGGTGGGATAGGATTTTCCCTCCTTTAATAGAAATGGATTTCAAATATAATTTGCTGTTGCTACCTGGTGAAAGGCCATCTCTCCCCATGAACCCGTGGGATGCTGAGAGGAACTCCATTTCCTTCCAGAAAGCCATGTTTCAAATTAATTTGTTCAGATGCTAAGCGGAGGAGGCGCAGCCGGGCTGACAGAAGAACAATTACTTTCTCTGGGTAGCCTCCACGCTGCTCCCCTCAGCTCGCCTTACGTTCCAAACCTTGGCTGGGTCTTCAACAGCGGTTCAATATTTTGCAGGCTCAGTGGTTGTATTTCAGCCAAATCGGTGACACCAAAGATGAAAGCTGGGCGATCCTGTCGTGATATGCCAGGTTTACACAACCTGCCTTGGAAGTCAGAAAGGCCGTTTCTGAGAGGAAAGCTGGGAAACGTGTGTTTCTCATTAGCTTTCTGTTAAGGGGTATGTGTGTACCCTCAGGTGCTAATGCACATATGCGCAGGGGCATCCTGTTGGACATCTGAGTCCTCTTAGAGTTGTAACTGAAAGTGTCTTTGCATGTAAGGTCCTGTTAGCTAAGGCTCCGGTCTCTCCCCAGATCCCTGGCCAGACTTGCAAAGTAGGTCCTAAGGGAGCTTGGGGCTTGAGTACGTTTTCGTGGTGTTGTCTGGAGAGGCAACAGCCTGTGCTGGTGGATACCGAATTTAAAGCAGAAGATGACAGGGATGGGGTTAGTGAAGTGGTCCTGAACGCTAACTCAACACTCTCACTGTCACCACTGATAGATCAATAGGTGCCACCTCTTCTTTACTGAGTGCTGCTGATGCCAATTCTCTCTCAGGGGACACTGAACAAAGGCATATGCCGGGTCCTCACATTTTAGAATGAGGATAATCAATCTTGCTCCGTGTATAAAACACAGCCCGTGCTGAGGAAGAGCAATAAACCCTACCAGCTGCTCTGTCTTGGAAGGGAAAAGAGAAGGGGGTGGGGACTGAAAAGTTTTCTTTTTTCTTCAGAAACATGTGGGATCAGATTGGATAATAGACCCCTACAGAAAGAGAACGTGAGAGGGCAGTATGGACTGGTAGAGAATGAAGTTCATTGATTAGCTTTCTAAGGAAGACAGCTTCATCCTGAAAAGTCAAACTCAAGCTATACATGGTTAATAGGTGCATAAAGTTTTTCATAAACCAGCAGGTAATCTATGTGTGTTGATTCTTTTACATGCCAGGATTAGCAAGGCTTTGGGTATTCAGTAGGTAAAGTTATTTCACCAATGAAGAATGTGTTCAATAGTAACTAAAGGATAATTTAAATATATACATATATTTTCTGAGAAATTGGCAAGCTGGAATGTTGGGGATTTCCAGTAACATCATTTATTATTGTAAACTGACATGTTCTTCCACTTCAAGTGCAATCCTCAAATATGAGTTCTAAGACATTAGAAAAATATCTGTTAATAAAATAAGTACCATAAGTACTATGCCAAATTTGTTTTCTTCCTGCATGATCTTTTTGAGACTTTGAGAATGTCGATGTCTATGAGAATCTCCCAGAGTAGGAGAGGCTAAGTTGTGCCTTCAAAGTGTTCTTGATTCTTTATGCTTCTCTCAGTGAGCGATCTGCACCATGAGTGTTTGGCAAAGCACACTTTGAAGCATGGCCTTGTGAAGTTCCCAGGACTTGCCTTTAAACAGCACGAATTTAAGCCAGCCTTTCAATGTTTGACTCCATGGAAGTTCCAAGATCTTCCTTTTAGTTGGGATTCAAACTTAAGATGCCTAAGTTTCCACAACACTTGGGGATATTGAAGAGGAACTTTTAGAGTGAAAATCCAAGCAACAAGAAGAGCAGCAAGCCTTCTCCTATCCTGAAAGAAGGTGGCAGCCATTATATATCATGAGTCTGAATTCTATGATAATGGAACCAAGGACTCAGGGGCAGCAGATGACACACTCGACGTTTCACACAAAGTGGTGAGTCTAGACTTCACAGTTGCTCACTGAGAGTGGCCACCACCATTTACAATCAAGGAAACTGAAGTTAAAAGCTCCATATCCCACAGTATGATTGTGAAGTGAGTGGTGGATCCAGGGTTCAAGTAAACCTAGACAGTGTGTCGGGAACAAAGTGATGCAATGTGACTTTTAGTCTCTGTACTGTGTTGACACATCCAGATACCATGGCTCATCTGGGGTCACATCATCATTGCATCTCTGAACTTTACTTTCACAGAGTAAAATCACTGAGGTATGAAAGTGATTTTGGCTGGAATCTAATTAATGTTGGGAGGTATAAGCTTGAAATCAGTAAGAGTTTAGGGTGCCAATTTACTCCTCTACAAGGGATTTTTAAGAGCAAATGTAGAGAGTTTTGAGTTTGAAGTATCCTTTGGTGTTCTTTGTAGACTGTGTTCCATTTCTTGCAAATGGCGACCCGAAATCCTACTACTGTTTATTCTTACTTTGCTTGGAGAAAATTGCAGTTAAGGGCAATAGAAGATTAGTCTGTGAAGTAGAGAAATCCTATAAATTAAATATAAAATTTATAAACTCTATGATGCTTTCCTTCCACTCTTCCAGCAAGAAATGATAGGAACGGAACAGTGCTGGACAGTTTTGATAACTGGGATTTTATACACTTCTCTAAGACAGACTCTATTCTACTTTGTTTCACAATTTCAGAAATTTGATATCTAGGAAGATTTGCAGAACAGCTAAAGTTTATTTTTTATTTGATATTTTCTCCCCATTTCTTCCCACTGTTCACACAAAGAAAGTTCAATGTTTGTTACCACTTATTCTTGGAAAACCCTTGGCACCTGATAACATATCAAACACCATGAGGTAAACACCCCAGTTGAGTCATGCCCTATCATTTCACCTCAGGTGGCCTCATCTCAAAGGATTAGCCAGCCTGGTTTGTAACATAGACTATAGTCTCAGAGTCATACAACTGGCGATTCAATCAGCAATGCTTTCTAAGTTAAGTTGACTATACAAACTCCTTCTGGAGAAGGTGTCTTAAACATGTGCAAACTAAAAACCAAGAGTTCTTGCCATCAAAGAGTTGGGGAGATTCCTCAAATACCACAGGAGTGCATGAGAAACATAATCTATGGACACGATGAATGAATGGAAGATTAACTCTGAATAAAGATAGAGATTAAATGGATGACAGTGTTTATTGAAGAAAGAATGTGATTTCCAAGTCAGGGGGTGGTTGTGGCAGGAGCTGAAGAAAATTCTCACTCAGATGTCCTGACACAAGCAAAACCAAGACATGGTCAGAAATAGTTGATACATTCAGGATACCTCTTGGGTGGCTTGGAGGGCACTAGACCACAGAGTCATTCGTAAGAATACTGGAAGTTTCTTGAAGGTAGGAGAAAGATTTCTGGTTCATTATTGTAGGCTGATCATCCAATGCACAGCATATGTGGGAGAGAACAGTTAAAAGGTAGATGTTTGATGGAAGATTAGATTAATCCACGTGATCCCTAGCACTGGTGGAGCAGTACCTCCTGTGAACACAGGCAAGGCATTGGAATTTAGATAGAGGTAATATGACCTTGATGGAGAAGAGTTAAGTGGTATAAAGGCAATGACAGAGCTGTTTGTTTGTAAATCAACAACTTAACTTTGGTCTTTATAAATCTAGCCTTAAAAACCCAACATGATCCTCATTGACAGTGTCAGGTATGGATTCCATCTCATGGAGCAGGCACTGAATTCAGTTTTTAAAAAGTGCTTGGTTACTTCCCTAACATCTGTACCGCTATTGCATTAGTGGGCATAACTTGCAGGCAGGCTGTTATTACAGCTCAGGGTTTGTGGCTAGGTGAGACTGATGATTGCTTTTCTTCTATGGCAGCATATGAAACACATTTTAATACTATGAATGCTAGCCAGCAGGAGCGAAGCTTCCAGTGGAGTCGCAGCTTGATTTCTCCACGGTCTGTGCTAAAATGTGTGTTGTCTTCAGCAATGGAGTCCTACCACACTGAGACTAGGTAGGTGATAGGCCCCAGGGGAAAGCTTACTACTGTTGTTCTACTCAGTGAACAAGGCAATAAAATGACTCCCAGTGACACTGCTATACCCATAGATCAGTGCATCACTCAGCCCTCATCAGAGAAGCTTCTTCTTACCATAGATGGTAACCACTGGAAGACATAGAAGATCCACAACTGGACAACATACAGATGGTAAGTATACAGATTTTGGAGTGCTCCTGTCTGAACAGGAGGTCTTTATTACACCTCCCCCCTTAAGGCTCAGAGATCTATGCAGAAGAGGGGGTCAGAATGATTGCAAGAATCAGAGGTGATGTCTGACTCCAAAGAAAGAGTGTCTTCAAGAGACAATGGGAGTGATGCACATATAAACTCACAGGGACTGTAGCAGATTGTACAAGACCTGTACAAGTTCATATCAGACAAAATTCCAGAATAGATGAGGGGAAGTGGGCATAAAGGTCTGCCCTTCACCAAAAAGCTATTCATAAATGATAGCTGCTGCTAGGGGAGGGAAAGTCAGTTTTCTTCAGTGGAATGACCCTGGATATTATCAACCACACTTCAGGGCAAGGTCTATTCTCAGGAGAAGTTGGCCAACACAAATCACATCCAAATTTTTTAGTGGCTTTTTTTCTTTATTAAGACATTTTTTTAATTCATTTTCCATACTAACTACAGATCCTCCTCTCTTCCCTCCTTCCACTCCCCCCTCAAGTCTTTCCCCTCCAAATCCATCCCCCATTCCCTCCTACAACAAGGTAAGGCCTTCCATGGGGAGTCAACAGAGCCTAGTACATTCAGTAAAGGAAGGTTCAAACACCTCCCCCTGCCTCAAGGCTGTACTAGGTGTTCTACCATAGGTAGTGGGCTCCAAAAAGCCAGCTCATGCACCAGGGATGGACTTGATCCCACTGCTGGGGGCCCCCTTAAGCAGACCAAGCTACACAACTGTCTCGCTTATGCAGAGGGCCTAGTCCAGCCCCATGGAGGCTCCACAGCTGTTGGTCTAAAGTTCATGAGTTCTCACTAGTTTGGTTTGGTTGTCTCTATAGGTTTCCCCATCATGATCCTGATGCCCCTTGCTCATAAAATCCCTCTTCTCTCTCATCAACTAAACTCCTGGAACTTGGTCTGGTGAAAAACAAACAAACAAACAAACAAACAAACCCAGGATTACTAAAATAATCCTGTACAATAAAGCAACTTCTGGAGGCATCACCATCCCTGACCTCAGGCTCTACTATAGAGCTATAGTAATAAAAACAGCTTGGTACTGGCATAAAAACCGACATGTGGACCAATGGAATCGAATTGAAGACCCTGACATTAATCCTCACACCTATGAACATATAATTTTTGACAAAGAAGCCAAAAGTGCACAATGGAAAAAAGAAAGCATCTTCAACAAATGGTGCTGGCATAACTGGATGTCAACATGTAGAAGGCTGCAAATAGATCCATATCTTTCACCGTGCACAAAAATCAAGTCCAAGTGGATCAAAGACTTTCTTTTGTTTTTTTAAGTGAGCAAAAGAATGTGAATTTGGGTGGGTAGGGAGCGGGGAAGATCTGAAAGGAGTTGGGGGCAGGAAAGTAGTTTATAAAAATATACTGTTTGAAATTCTCAGAGAATAAATGAATTTTTAAAAGTCTAACGTGAGGAATTTTACTTTCTCACCTTCTTATGAAGTGACAAGCAAAAACCATCTAAAAGTCCTGGCAAGTACACAACATTAGGATCACGTGGGACCTGTTCTGTGTCTGATTCAAGATTTTTTATAACTTGGTAGATAAAATTATATTACCCTCTGCCCCAACACCTGTCCCATTACTTTATTTGCTGTACTTGATGAAGCTCATCAGCTTTAGAATAAACCACCAGTCTGCCTTCTTTGTTGGTTTTTTTTTTTCAGTTTTTAGAAAGCAAAAGCTGAAATTGGAAGAGCAGTATATTGTCGCCGTGCTCGAAATCTATCTCAGTTGGATGAATATTGACTTAGGAAGATAAGGTTTAAAAAAAAAAAAACAGCCTGCAGCCTGCTGATGCTCTAGGAAAAGGGAAAGAAAACAAGTGGTTTTCTGTCTCTGGATGGGTGAGATGCGAGTCAGCAAAGAAATTGTCTTCATGGCTCATTTCAGCAAAAGCTGGCATTACCCTGCAAAATAGGCACCTGACCCTTGGGGGATGGTGCAAGAAAGGACAGGTCTCGGCACATAACAAATCTGACTTGGTCCATGTCAACTTGAGTGGAATAATTCAGATCTCTGAGCCTCAGTCACCCCATCTGCAAATGAGAATGTCATATTTCCCTAGATGTGGGAATATTAGAGGTAATATGTGATGCTCACAATGCATAATAGACAATTTAAAAAAGCCCTCTTGCTGGTATTTCTTATGACTGATCCTTGCTGCAAGCTTGAAAACACTTTTCCCTTATTTCTTATTTCTTAATATCCCTTTTGAAGCATAATAGATTGGAAATTGAAATAATAATAAAAAACATGACCAAGCAAATATCTCTTAGTATAAGTCATAACAAAACAAGAATCCTTTGTAAGTAAAACACAACTTTAAGATTGTATTTTTAAATTTCAATGCCAATTAACATGTATGTGGTTTAAACAAGTTATTTAATTTTAGTTTTTACTTTGTGCTTGAGTACTGTTTATGGAAAGAAGTGTGCATAGAAACAAAAGGTCAGTGAACTGTCCAGTGGGTGACACTTATGCAATTGACCTCCATTGTCACCTCTAAATATGACCACTGTCTTGACTTATAACCTTGCAGACTTGTCTGGTCCCTTTGTATGCTTATACAAATTAGAATGCTTTTGTGGCAAGGGTGGGCAAGTAATGGTTCTAAATGGCTTCAAACGCTGTGTGCCCTGGCCATGGAATCATGTTGACTGATCTGGAAAGGATGAGTTACAAGATTTGGTCTGCTTCAATGGAATAAGCATGAGTTTTTGAGCAAATAAATACTGTAAAAGTAGGATTATAGCACTATGACTCTATTAAATATGACAATTATAATTATAGCAACTGCTAACCTAAAGCAAATTATGAATGATGATTATAAAAAGTACTGATAGTAGTCAAAAGATCAATGAAGGAAGTAGATTGCAAAGAGGACAACTTGTTTGAGTGTTGAGTGTGTGTGTGTGTGTGTGTGTGTGTGTGAGAGAGAGAGAGAGAGAGAGAGAGAGAGAGAGAGAGAGAGAGAGGAGAGAGAGAGAGAGAGAGAGAGAGAGAGAGAGAGAGAGAAGTGACCAATAAGTCAGTCTTAATATCTTCTTAGAAACCATCTGCACATATAATCAAAGCATCCAGAGGCTCTGAATGAGAGGAATAGAACCTGCCATTGGAGAAGCATCAACTCCAGGGTCCCCCCGGCATTTGCTCGGTATGTAACCTGCTACTCCAGGCTCATCACTGAGTGACTTGGGCAGCCTTGGTACCTCTGTAGCTCATGCAGAAGATTGGGAGGAATGTAGCTGGAAATTTTTTGGACAGCCAGCCAGCTCCCAAATAAAGACATGGAGACTTACTTATTAATTCTTAATGCTCAGCCTTAGCTTAGGCTTGTTGCACCAGCTATTTTAGCTTAATTAAACCTGTTTATATTCATCTATGTTTTGCTCAGGGCTTTCAATTCAATTCTTTCAATTCTGTATGTCCAACTTTCCTGCTTCCTCTGTGTCTGTTTGTCTGGCCCCTGGTGTCTCCCTATCATCTCTTTTTCTTTCTTTCTCAAACCTAAATCCATCCTCTTACTTTTTCTCCCTGTCCAGAAGTTCTGCCTTTACTTCCTTCCTTGCTATTGGCCATTCAGCTTTTCATTAGACCAATCAAATGCCTTAGGCAGGCAAGGTAAAACAGCAACACATCTTTACATAACTAAACAAATGCAACACATCTTTGTATAGTTCAACAAATATTCCACAGCAGTAGAAGGCCCAGTTCACAAACTCGTGACAATTCACTGCTTTTCACATTGAACAACTGCCATGTGCCATTCCCTGCAGCTTGTGGTCCCACAGTAAGTGGAAACGCTCATCATGTGCTTCTAAACCCACTCACTCGGAAGTGATTTTCCACACTCTGTGCTGTTTCGACATGGGCCTGGAGGAAGTGGAAACTACTACCAAGAAAATCATATGGAGGGGCCTGGTCTCCAAGCCTGGTCTTTAAATGGCCTGACTATGAGGTGGGGGCAGTGAGAACCAAGAAGAGGGACTAGTGTGTTCTGATATTTGTAACTCCACACAGATTTCTAGTTCCATGCTAGTATCTACCGTCGACTATAGAAGAATGTGACTTCAGGGTGGTAAAGAGAGAAACACGAAAGTGTCCAGCTTTGGGTGTCAGTTGACCGGCTAAACATGTGACTAGGCATTTTCTTTCAAGCAGGAATGGTATAGGGATGGCGAGCCCCGTCTCAGACATGGAATTTAAAGTCCAGCCAAGTAACAGCAGACAGCTACAAATGAACGCATTGTTTAATGGAAGCCTATTTTTTTGCCAAGCAAAGAAAATAAATTAAACATCAAATTGGTTCCTTGTTTTGTCTGAGTATAAGATTACTGCTTTATGGGAAAATGTTTTGTCCTTCTTTTCCCCATTTTTGGAAAGTAACTTATTTTATATATATATATATATATATATATATATATATATATATATATATATATATATATAATGTGAAAGGGGACTGGAGAGAAGGCTCAGTGGTTAAGAGCACTGGCTGCTCTTCCAGAGGACCTGGGTTCAATTCCCAGCACCCACATGGCAGCTCACAACCGTCTGTAACTCCAATACCAGGCCTTCTGACACCCTCACACAAGACACACATGTGGGCAAAACACCAATGAACATGAAATAAAATAAATTATATTAAAAACGAGAAAATGTGAAAGAATAAGAGAGCAAACATCTGGCTTTTAATACACGAAGCAGTTGTTATTTTGATATATTTCTTCTCATTCTATATTCTATCACCAATATTAATAGTACTTTAATCTGCATTTCTCTGATTACTAATTAAGTTGAAACAGTTCTCCAAATTACTTTTGACAGTACTGAAATTAGGCTAGGTTCTGTCATGCAGTGTAAATGGGCTACCTTCCTTCTACTGTGAACCTGCTGGTGTTGACATGTACCTAGGCTGCCTGCTAGATGTTGCACTTTATTTTTTACCTGCTTATTTTTAAATGTTACTTGGGTGTTTTTCCTCATCAAAGTATGTATGCTATTATTTCTATGGGAAGGTGGTTTTGAGGTAACTATGGAACTTGGTGAATTTTTACAAACTAAATCTAACAGAATAATCAGGGACTTAGATTAGGAATTCGACCATTGCTAGTACCCCTAGGTACTCTTTCCCCAATTTCACACCTCATTCTCCCTTTTTGGAAGCTATTATCATGGTGTTTGTTAGGAGAAATTATATTTTTCTCTTTTGTACTTTTCATATAAATGTAATCATGTGGCTTGCATTTGTGTATCTGGCTTCAGTTCTCAAGATCACCTTTCTTCCTGAGATTAGTAACACTCTTATGTCTCCAATACAGTGTAAGAACCCAGTGCAGGATTTACAATGCAATCTGTTGTTGTTTACAATGTATCTGCCGTTGAGGTTCCAGAGCATCATGGGTAATAGGTGTTAGGACATATCTTAGCACTTGTTTTCTGGTGACAATATACGTGAGTTTCTGTTGGGCATGTGCCAAAGAGTGAAACTGTTGGGTGGGGAAGAATGCACATATTTGAATATTACAGGTAATTTGTAGTTTATGTACATAGCATTTCTAATTTGGTATCTTGTTGCCAGTCTTTTAATGGTCCAGTTGCTAAGTATCCTTATCAATCGATAACTGACCGTTTTGTCTTCCTTCTTTTTTTCATCATTCTGGTTGATACACAGTAGTGTTAATTTGAGTTTCTCTAAGGACAAAAGAATTGGGTGCCTTGTACTAAGTTTATTAGCTACTGTATACCATCATTTATAATGAATATGTTGAATTTTTAAGCTCTTCTTTTTAATGATATACCTATTTCCTTATCGAGTTTTGGGTGTTCTCCCTACGTTTCAAATGAGTTCTTTGATCTATGCAAAAATAATATTTATTCCCATCTAGTTGTTTTTTAACCACTTAATAACAGTTTAATCATAACTATGTTTAATATATTTAACTATATGTTTCAAGGTATTTGATCATACTGTAAACCCCGAGATTTCATTATTTACTGGAAAACTCTATTTCTAGTTGTGGTGTGGCTCAGCCCTAGCACATTCCTTTAATCCAAGAACTTTCTGCTTATTATAAACAGGATTAAATAAGAACAACATTCCATAGGTCAAGAGGCAGAGCAAGTAACCAGTTGACAGGAAATAACCATAGAGAGTAAGAGGGGAGTTTTAGGAGGATAGATAGAAAGACTCACAGGAAGTAGCATGGACGGGCATTCAGTTTGAAGAGTTTTGTTTTGAAATGGCATAGGAGAAAGCTCCTTTTCTGGGATTTCAGAGGAGGAAGATTAGATGGGTGCTTTCTCTGCCTCTCTGAGCTAGCAGCTTTTCATCCCATCTGTTGGTATTCTAGCTTGTCCCTTGGGGACCTGCCCTGTGTCCTGATGTAACTCCTCTTTTAAGGAAAAATCCCTCCCTTTTTCTTTCTCTTCCTCCCTTTCTTAAAATGAAGTGTGCACACTTCCACTTTCTCTCTTTCCCTCCTTTTTTCTTTCTCCCTCTGTCCCTCTTCCCCTCTCCCCCCCCCCCTTATAATAAACTCTCTACATGGATGCTGTGTCTGCATGGTATGAGTGAATTTCCATACACCACAGCCCGCCTCCATGTCTGCATCCTGCCTCCATGTCTGCATGGTGTGTCTCCCTCACGCCATGTCCTAACACCAGCATCTGGCTTCCAAGTCTTTTTTGGTAAATTTAAGTGACTGAGATTTTGATAAAAACAACAACTATATTTATACAGTACTATAAACATGTTAACTGTATTTAACATATTTAATAAATTTAATAAAACATACTTTAATCAGCATAGTTGACAAAGTTGATCTCTCTTTTTAAAAGATCTATGTTATTTTTAATTCTGTGTAAACATGTTGGAGGTGGGCAAGCATTGCATACGTGAGTACAGGTGCCTCAGGAGGCCAGAGGCATTAGATCTCCCTGGAGCTGGAGTTCCAGACAGTTGTGAGCCATGCAGTAAGGATGCCAGGACCAAACTCAGATCATTGGCAAGAGCAAGAGGTGTTTTTTTGTTGCTATTGTTGTTGTTACTTGTTTGTTTCTGCTTTCTGGTTTTTTGAGACAGGGTCTCTCTATGTAGCCCTGGCTGTCCTGGAACTCACTCTATAGACCAGGCTGGCCTCGAACTCAGAGATCCACCTGCCTCTGCCTGGGATCAAAGGTGTGCACCACCACCCAGCCAACAGTAGGTGTTCTTAAGTGCAGTTTTTCTCTAAAAGTTTTTCTCTTTTATCCTTTACAACTAAATCTACAATCTATTTTGAATTTAATTTTCCAAGAATTGAATTACCAAGATAAGAGTTAAAACACATTTTTAAAAATTCTTTGCCATCTACTGAAAAGACCTCTTTGGTTGTTTGTCTACCTTGGTTTTTGAAACTGGGCCTGTCACTGACCTTGGCGCTTATTCCTTCAGCTGGGCTGGCTGGCCAGTGAACTACAGGGGTCTGCCTATATCCCTGTCCCCAGCTCTAGAGTTAGAGGTGTGGACCACCTCAGCCTTTACGTGGTGCTAGGGATCCAAACTCAGGTCCTAATGGTCTCAAGGAAGGCAATTCATGGGCTGGTTTCCCATGGTAGTATATATTGAGACAATCTATATTCCATAATTCAGAGAGAAAAATTCCCCTTGTACTGCTAGTGGGAAAGTGACTGCAAACAAGGGTGCTCTTTGGAAAGGAATGAGAGGAAGACTTATTCTAAGCTTAATTTTTTTTCTGCATCAGTTGGACCTCCCAAGGTGCATATTCAAGGAGAGGCAAAAAATTCAGGTTGCAAGAAGTCAGGCATTTGAGTTATCTAACCCGCTATAAAGAAACTTGATTTTTTTTTAGGATAAGGGAGAAAGCAAATTATATTCCAACTTGCCCAACTCTACAGCTTTGACGTCTTGATACAAGTCTGCAGCAGCAAATGATGATAAAGAAACTCCTTGTATGGTGCTGAGCCAGTGGGCAGTAGTTCTCTGTGTGAAAATCTCAGGTAATGTGTTCTAGAGTTTAACCCTGACTTTAGAAGATATGAAATATGTTATGATTGTTTCTTATGGCCCATAACCAATGTGTGTTTTATTTCCCCTGGTGGAAAATGAATCCATTGTCTACTCCCACCTACATTAATTAGAAACACATAAGGAATTTTGAGATAATATTCAATAAATGCTCATTTATTTCTTGGTTATTTCAATATAACTCATTTTACGAAAGGACCATTACTGTTTATGTCTGCTTATGAACTGAATTGGCTAAGATGAATATTATTTCCCACTTTCTCCCTCTACAGTTCATTGACTCAGGCAGCAATATCTGTGATTAGAGGAAGGAATTTAAACAGACCTTCATGATATAAATGTAGTCATCCAAAGAAAAGGAACTATTTGTTCATATTCTCCACAAATGCTATAGTATTTCAAATGAAGGCCCTAAATTAAGGAATTGGGGAACAAGGAACACAAAGTTCAAAAGAACTCCTATTTGTAGATAATTTCTAATTAACCAGCTGTTTGTGGTAGTCTAGACTGGTGCAAACAATATCATAGAAAACTCAGTTTCTATAAATTGGGGCTTTAAAGCATACTTTAAATCATTAAAGTGTCACGTGTTTAAGCAAAGTATGTTTGGATCTGGATCATACAACAAGGAACTCAAAGGGCTTACCTCTTGATAAAGTCAATAGAATATAAATACAATAAGAGTCTTGTTAATGAAGTTATGAAGTATCATTTCAAAAGTCTGTGTATTACAGTATTTGGTGCCAGCTGATGGGCTTTGGGGTCAGTGATTGGATCCCCAGAGTCCTGACCAAGTCAATGAATTAATCCCTTGACAGGTTCATAACACCAAGGCATTATTGGGAGGTGGGACCTTGGAAGAGGAAATGCATCATTGGAGACCTGTCCTGAATGGCATGCCTTGTGCCTGGCTCCTTCCTGGCTCTGCTTCCCTGCTGTCAAGAGGTGAGCAGTTACTACCACATGCCCATTTTGTTTGCCTGCCTCAGGGCCAAAGTGATGGATCCATTCAACCTTGGACTGAAATCTCTGAAACTTGAGTTGAAGCAATTTCTTAAATGGTTTGTGTCAGGTGTATCACTGTGGTGAACACACTAACATAAGATGCAATTAAACAAGACCCTTTGGTTCTAAGATGTTAACATAATTGCCCTTCTGGCATACTCACACAAAACCTTGATGGTGTCTCTGATGTGCTACTGTGAGGCTCTACCTCTACAGAGCTACAATGTTTGTTTTTATTTAATGACAAAATTGTTTTCCATCTGTGTTATCACCCACCAACAAAATAAAGAAGAGGGAATGACTGGACCATCTGTCCTTGCCCTTTGCAGATGTTTTGTGTGACTACTGAGAACAGGGAGGGATGCTGCCAGCATTTACTTCTCCCATTGTCCCGAGAGAGCTTTGTCTTGTCGTTTCTACTGTAAGAAAGGTTAAACCACAAGGTTGGTCCGGGCTATTCTTGCTGCTCATTTGTGAACCTTGAGTAAACATATTGTCTCTGCAGTCTTCACCTCCATTTTTCTGGATATTTTGTTCTGCCCTGTAATGTTTGAACAAGGTTTTTCAAAGCTGAGACAAAATGAGGGGCCAGAGAGCTGAACATGCTAACACGTACTGTACCTGCATTCCAGATAAACACTCTCCCTCCTACAGCTGTGGCTTTGCTCAGTGCACTTTGGAGTATTTATTATCACGAAGTGCAGTGAACGGGAAGAACTAGGGTGTAGACCAGTGGGATGAATTCAATTCTGAGACACAAAGACAGCCGGCAGGGGGAAGATTTAACCTCTGCTTTGCCCTGGGTCACCGCCATGGACTTGTGTAGAGAAAATGGTTCGCTCACTGCAAAGGCTCAAACATGAATTTGGTGTCCTGCAAGTCCTGCATTGCACAAAGTGTCCTTCATCACAGGGATCTGAAAGCTCTCTGGAGGCATCTGGATGGGGGGAAAATGATTGTTTAAAATAATAAAAGCCAGAAGCAGACCTGACAGGAGAAGAACTTGGCTCAGTTGTTTCCTCTTTTCAGGGTTAGTTTTAGCCACAGGACAGGGGTGTACATGCATGCTTGTTTTCCTACCCCGTCTACAGGTCTGCCTGTTTGCAGAAATGAAGACTTAATTTAAAGGAAAAGTGTACAAAATGCATTCTGAGCTGCTTTGGTTGGCGACAGCTTTTGCATCCACAGTGCCCTTTGTAATGTGTTCCATGAACAAGCCTGGGCTTTCTGGAAGGAATCGCCTGGACACATTGCTTGTAGAGCTACTGAACGTGCATCTAGGTCACACCTGAGTGGCATTCAGGTCGAGGTACTCTGGGTGGCTTTCATGGCTTTCCAGGAATTTGGAATGCGTTTTCTCACCACTACCCAGGGGCAAATGAGTCCCAGTGTCTCCTCCTGCCCCGTAGTACATATTAACCACAATTTGTAGACAATATTGTTTTTTTGTTTTGCTTTGTTTTTCGAGATAGGGTTCCTCTGTGTAGCTTTGCTGCCTTTCCTGGAACTCACTCTGTAGCCCAGGCTGGCCTCGAACTCACGGAGATCTGCCTGTCTCTGCCTCTGCTGGGATTAAAGGCGTGCACCACCACTGTATGGCAACTGATATTAAGTTTTTTAAATGCCTTAGCCCATATATAAACAAAACACAAGAAACAGCATTATTCTTTGCCTTATAACAATTAAGCATGTTTTAAGTATGTATGCAGTTTCTTTCGCTGACCAAATATAGAAGTTGGTATACATTTTTCTGAAATAGAATGTGATATTGGTCTTACCTCATTTGTTTTAATCTATAGTGCCTTAATATATAATATATAATTTAAAAAAAACCCACAAATACCATTTATTATAGTTTAATCATACATGTAATACAGGCAGAAAAGAACCAGGGGCTGGAGGTTTAGTTCAACAGTAGAGTCCCTGCTTAGCGCTCTGGAGCCTCTGGTGTTTAGCATAAAGAAAGCCTTGGATTTAATCCTTGTTGGGGGGGGGCAACAAAACAAAACAAAAATAACAGAAGAAGAGAACTTTACAGACACTTGCAATCTATTTTTAATAAAATATTAATTCTTTAAGAATTTTGTATTTTAATCATATTCGCAACTACTTCCACTTTGAACTTCTGGTGTGGGGCCATCACCTTGTCAACCTAGCAGGGGCCACACTTTAATGTCATGAGCGATACTTCTTTCCTCTCAGGGGCTCTCTGAGATTATAAAGATCCCAAATTGATCAAAACAGAATTGGAAAAGTCAGAAGTTTAGGAATGAGCTTTCAGGGCACCAATAAATTCTCTGCTCTTTTGTTGAATTATTCATTTAAAAATACATTTTAATGTTTGAAACAATTAAAAATAAAAAGAAGTACCTTTGTGAACCATAGGACTAACTTTATATATATATATATTTTTTTTTTTTGGTTTTTCGAGACAGGGTTTCTCTGTGTAGTTTTACACCTTTCCTGGAACTCACTCTGTAGTCCAGGCTGGCCTCGAACTCACAGAGATCTGCCTGGCTCTGCCTCCCGAGTGCTGGGATTAAAGGCATGCGCCACCACCGCCCGGCTAACTTTATATTTTATTAATAGTTAACGTATGTATGATGTGTGTGAGGGGGCTTGGGCACCAGACACAGACTTGTAGAGGTCAGAGAACAACGTTGCAGTTAATTCTCCCCGTCTACCTTTATGTGGTTTCTGGGAACTGGATTCAGGTCATCAGACTTGTGTACGAGCGCTTTCACCTGCTCAGACATCTTGTCAGATTTTCCTTTATATGTATGTGAAAGATGATAACCAAGAAGTAACAGAACTTAATTCTTTTGGGGGGAACACTGTGAAGTATGCAATTTATTTTGCTTTCTGGGCAGTGCTAATATTCACAGCATCTTGATTGCTTCTCTGGATAACATCTCTCCCATGTGTCCACCGACAAGAACTCAGCTGGAATGAAGTCGGGAAGTGATCAGATGAATAAGCTTTAGCCAGTCAGATCTGTGGCCTCCTGAATGTGAAGGCTTGTCAATGCTTCCTCAACAGCTTGGAGTGTTTAGACAGTTCAGCCCTTATGCAGTACTCAGTGTTCTAAACTAAATCTGATTCTCTCAAGGAGTCCCTCCTTTCTTCTCAGAAATGGTCTTCTAATTGAGCTGCCCACATGACCTTCAGTCAGAAACTACAACTCTAGTCAAATAGATAATGTGATGCTGTTGTTTCAAAAATGTAAGTGCCAAGTAACTTTTCCTTCACCCGTTAGCATCATATAACTCCCTAAAATATTTTTTAGCGTCATTAGAAGCCTCAAATGTAGTAAGGCCACGGGGAAGACTCTTTCCCACTGCTCTGCAGTCAGAAAGATGACACCCACATCTACTTTGCCTGGTCCATCGTGAAATTGCACTCTGCCTCTGTGGTATCTTGTTCCTCACTAAGGGACTTACCTTATGTCCTTCAAATACGGCTTGGGGATGGGAAAACATCCTGGGACTTTCCTCAGTCTTGGTAGGGTGACTGCAAAGAGCCACAAAAGCTTGGGAAGATACAAGCTTTGTGCTCAGGGCCGAGGGCACTGACAGACGCTCTTTCCTTTCCTTTGGTTCCCTTATTTCTGTTTTTTTTTTCTCCTGATAACTGGATGAAGTCAACATAACTTACCGAAAAGCATTTCAAACTGAGCTCGGAAAACACGTCTACAGGCTGTAAACACTATTCCTCCAAAGAGCTACCTCTGGGGTCTGTTTGTCAGACTCAGTGTCTGTGATGGCAAACTGGTGCAGGCATTGAGTTCTTTGAGCTGCTGCGCAGCACCTGGTCCTGTGTAGCACCGTGGCACGTGCTGTCTTTGCGTTCTCTTTTTTGATTCTCACAATAACTTCATGATAATTATGATCATGCCTGTGGCAGAGCTGGAATTCATAACTCAGGCAATCTGGGGCCTACTCGATGTTAGACTGGTTTTTGTATGTATGATAGCCCCCCAAACATTTGTATGATGTCATCTGATTCTCTAAGATCTTTTCTCTTGTTAGAGGAAAAACTCCAGGAAAAGCAAAAACAAAAACAAACAAACAAACAAACAAACAAACCAGGAGTTAGAGGCAAGTGCCAACTTCTCCACATTATGCAGTTTTCTCAGACTCCTAGCTGTCCCTGGTCTAGTGTCCTGAGTTGCTGGTGCCCACTTACCCCTCAGGCCAGCGATGCACGTGCCGACAGCCTGACTGCCTCCAGACCCTCTGCCTTATTTTGCTCTTACAAATTGCATGTTTTTCTACCTAGCAATTTTCCCAATTCTAGATTCCCCAGACCAGCCATTTCGTGAGCACTGAACTCTCCAAATGTGCCTCCTTTCATGGGTCAGGGCATTGGATACGCTGTCATTGGCTTGGAAACGAGGACGCCCCACAGCGTCTACTGTTCTGTACTTGCTTGTCCAGACACAGAGAGTTGCTCGAAAACTTTCACACATTTCCTTCTCTTTTTATCCCCTGGGGTGAAAACTTGCAGACAATAACCTCCCCCTCCCCCCCCCCCCCCCCCCCCCCCCGTCATGTTCCAACATAAAATGTGTTGCTCACAAGGCAGATAGTTCTGAACCAACCCAAGCCTCCAACCCTTGCCCCCATCTGGGTTTCACGTTCTGATCAGCGGAGCTCTCACACAATGCAGTTTAGTATATTAAATGGAATTGTGTATGTCTTTGTTTGGCATTTAATGCCTTGTATATGTATTTGCAGTTCTGGTATTAGCTATCTCAGAGGCGTGGCTTACTGCACTGCCTAAACTGACTGTCTAGTTTCCTGAACACGGAAGCCACCCTGTTTCTGAGACACACACAGATGAATATGCATGAAAGTGTCAGATGTATTTCAACAGGAATCTCGGTCCTCTGTGTCTTCTCTTTTCTGGTTTCCACCACTACTGACTCAGAACTGTCTTTTGACAGTTTGTTTCAAAGTGATGGGCAACATGGATTTTTCGTTTTTAGACTTTGTAAACTTTATTATTTAAAAAAAAACAACAAAAGACTTGCAAACAAGTTAAAACATCACAAAGCAAAATAAACCAAAAGAGAGCTTTTAGAAATGGAATCCCATCCCCTCTTTCTTTCTGACGCTCTCTCAAAAAAATCTTAAGTTTTCAGCCAGTCTATCCATAGGAAATATTCACATAAGTTTAGATATTAAGATCTCTGGAAGCATGCAAACAAAGTAATAACCCTGAGATACCACCTTGCCTGGGATGGAATTTGCCAAAAGGATTCCAAATTACCATTCTGAGCTCTGAGGTTTCAAATTGTTGTTTCTGTCTTGAAGTTATTGTCTATGCAGGAGAGATCTTGAAATTTATGAGAAAGAAATAAGAATTTATATTGTTTATCCCATTGCAAGAAAGCAATGATAAAATCAGTTTCAGTCAAATTCTGTACCCTGGAGTGACTTTTACTAATCACATTGATTTTAGTTTATTAAAAGCAACGGTAGAGAAATGATATCCGTAAAATAACAGTAGCAGCGAAACTAGACTCACAGATACAGCAGGAACACTCCTTGCCACATTTCCTTCATTTCTGCCCTAAGCTTCAGAATTGGAAACAATGTCACACAGAAGAAAAGCAGCAATTAATGGGGAGCACGCTAGACCTTTTAAATGCTCAAGATTTCCCTGTTCGTTGTATATTAAATTTGGAGCCACAATGTATACCCGTCTTTTCCTAACATTTTACAGTGGAAATTTTCAAAATATAAATAAGTTGAAAGAATTACAGAGTAGATCCCATAGACTCAGTCTTACACTCTAGGTACAACTAAACATTTTCCATAGTCGAACTCCTCTAAGATCTCTTTTATCTATCATATCAATCCTTTTGTGTTTTGATGCATTTTCGATTCAGTTCCTGCTACAGCAAACTTACCCCCCGCACTCGGCCTACACAGTTTACTATTTTGCTATTCGCTGGGTTTTGACACACTTTAATATTTTTTTGGGGGAGGGTGCGATCCTCTGCCTTTCCCAGAATTTATCACACTTCCTAACCAGATTTCTTCTTTCTTCAATTTTAATTTTTTTTCTTCTCCATGTTACCTCTAGTTCCACCTCTTTTTCTCTCTATTTTTGTCACCTATTGCTTCACGTCTTTTCTCTTTGTAAGTTAAATACAACAGGTCACTGCTAAAAGCCGGCTTGCGCCTAGTTAAGATTACAAAGTTTGCAGGCAGCTACATCACGGAACTGAGAGCGTGAGAGGCAAAGTTGTAGCCCACGCTTTTTGTTGCAGTAGTCAATGGAGACCCCGAGTCTTCTCACCCTGCTGAAGGTAGTTCAGGCAAAAGTGCCGTTCCCATGTAGTCCATGATTTAAAATTCAAGTGCAGGCCTGCATTCAGGTTTTGAATCCCACAGCAATGTTTCAAGCATATCTCACATTTGTCACGATGTGTCGCATGTGTGTGGAGCTAATACATTGTGCGTTGTTTGTGTGTGCCTCCCATTTGGGACCCCGGTGACCTACAGTTCAGCATGGGGTTTGTCCCCAAGCCTCTTTAGACTGTCAGCAATTTTTAAAGTTTGTTTTGTTCCTTATGCTAATAAAGCTTGTCCCCGCTTCAATCAAAGCATATTATCTCTTCTTTTTTTTCCCCCTCTGTAAGCAAGGAGCCAATCTGTTCCGTTTAAATGCCTCATCATCCTTGCTCTCCCATCCCTGCTCCCCTAGATTTTCGAGATTGTTGACTACGGACGTAACAGATGGTCCAACAGACCTCCGACTCTTTGCAGTGTTGGCCAGCTTGGCTCCGAAAAATAGCAGCACTGAAGTAAGTATTCCCAGGCATGGGACGCTCATGAATTTTAACTCCTCTTCAACAAAGGAATTCAAAGGGGGTAAGAGCCAATCTATCAGGAGCGGAGGCAATTAAACCGGGATGTAGGTTGGCATTCTGCGGCTGAGGACTCCCTTCTCTGGTTCTGAATATTTAGACGAGATTAGATCAGGCTGGCTTCCATTCATCTCTGCCCTGCCACAAGGTATCAAAACAATGACATGACTCAAAAACAGAAGGCAGTGGGCTTTTAGCTTTCCATGATAAAATGTTTGTGTTGTTGTGGAGAGCGCCGTGGGGGAAGGGACAGAGGAGTCACATGGGTGATCCCTCCTCATCTTCCAGGGACAACCAGGAAGAGGCCTCTGCTCTCCTCTGGCTCTCCCATCCATGGCCCTGGATTTTAATATTTTATTCACCAAGAGTTTGGGCTTAGAGTCTGGGTTGTTCATACTTTTGTGATTACTTAGAGCAGAAAATGGACCCGCAGGGCAATGGTAGGAGAAGCTGGAGAGGCTTCTGTTTTAACTTGAAAAAACAGAAATGGACAAAGAAGAAAATAGTTCTTTTTTTTTTTTTCGTAGTCTTAACAATATAAAATGCTTTGGGCAGATTTATTTCCTGGCTTTTATTTTTAATTTTTTTTCAGCACCCTATATTTATACTTGGAATTACACACACATGCGATTGCATTGTCACTTTAGAAATTATTGGTCAGTTACATAACTGTTTCCCACAGTCAGCTTCCAAACCTGTCCAGAAAGCCCACTTCCACCGCCAGCTCTCTCAGGACTTCAGAGTCAGTCCATGTTCATGACTGAGTTTTCTTTCTTTCCAGAAACATCTATCATAAATTTTTGGTCACTGGAAATCTCCCTCTTTTTTGTTTTTGCTTTTGAAGCCAGCTGCATAGTAAGCAGTGAGAAATAGTCAATCATTTCTTTTCTTACATGTATAGAACAGAGTGGAAGAAATTATCTTTGTACTTAACGACACCATTTTTTTTTTTTTTTGTTTTGTTTTTTTGTTTTTTTTTGAGACAGGGTTTCTCTGTGTAGCTTTGCACCTCTCCTGGAACTCACTTGGTAGCCCAGGCTGGCCTCGAACTCACAGAGATCCGCCTGGCTCTGCCTCCCGAGTGCTGGGATTAAAGGCGTGCGCCACCACCGCCCGGCTAACGACACCATTTTGAACACTTTGAATTGTGAATGAATTTTTTGTTTTTGTTTTTCTTTTGACAGAGTCAAAACCTTCTGGGCTCAAATTTAATACGTAGCAGAAAATCCTCCTGCTTATACCTCCAATAGAGGCATGGACCACCATACCTGGTTTGTGCCTTGCTGGGGACTGAACCCAGGGTTTCCTGCATGCTAGACTAACACTTTACCAACTGATCTGCATCCCTAACTCTTGAAGTTATTTTTAACCTAGAACAATAACTGGTAAATTCAAAAATAACATTGTTTCCATGCAGTTTAAGAACTTTTGTTTCACCCACATAGTTAGAGACATCACTGACTCAATAATATGCATTTTTGAGTGAAAATACTGAGAGCCAGAGAATTAAAGTAAAGATCTAAGGGTATGCAATGAATTAGGAGCAGAGTGCAGTCTGAAAACTGTGCTTTGGTCTTTCTTTGAGCTTTGGAATGAAGTGAGGTGTGCAAATAAATGTCTGCTGAATGTTGAACACGAGAATGTGAGATACGAGGGAAGTTTTCACCACTCTTGCAGTGTTGGAAACTCACAGGAGGCCAGATGAACCTACATGGTATCACTGGGAACGACAGAGACACATCACTGTGCTGAGTAGCATCTTCCTGCCTGATTGATAGTAATAGAAGCAAGGATTCTACAGAGGTAGACGATTAACCTTATAGCAGAGTTTAAATATAAGCTGAGCCGGGCGGTGGTGGCACACGCCTTTAATCCCAGCACTCGGGAGGCAGAGGCAGGCGGATCTCTGTGAGTTTGAGGCCAGCCTGGTCTCCTAAGCGAGTTCCAGGAAAGGCGCAAAGCTACACTGAGAAACCCTGTCTCGAAAAACAAAGAAACAAAAAAAAAAAACAAAAACAAAAAAAACCCTAAAAAAACAAAACAAAACAAAAATTTAAGCTGAATGTTGAAGGATTCAAAGGAAAAAAAACAGGACATGTTGACTCCAGGAGTGTGCAATAACATCAACTAAACACAAACTCAAAGAAGTGAAGATTGTTAGCGCAACTTTTCAGAAAGTGTAGGATCTTTTTCTGATTTGTTTTCTTAGAGAGACTATGTAATTCTTAGGGAAAGAATTTTGAATAAGACCATCACACACACACAAAACAAACAAACAAACAAAAACAAAACAAAAAAAACATGTTCGGTATTACTTACCTATATCTATTATTGATCTGGATTTCAAGGGCAGAAAATGAACATGACTAAGTACCTTGAGATTCTTCTTGATAGATGGGCTAGACCTTTTCAATAGAAAAACACCATACCATCCTTTCAAATGCCAATATCATTCTCCACTAGCATCACCAGTAATGCACTGTGGTGGCTGCTCTTCACTGTCAATTTGATTCGGTTTTAGAATCACCTAGGAGACACACCTCTGGGAGTGTCTGGGGGGACAATAACCACCTTTAATGTGTGTGGCACTGTCTCATGGTTTTGGGGCCCACACTGAATGAGAGAGAGAGGGAAAGAGAGAGGGGAGAGAGAGAGAGAGAGAGAGAGAGAGAGAGAGAGAGAGAGAGAGAGAGAGAGAGAGATCAGAGAAGGGAAAAGTTCAATGAGTGCCAGCATCCCCCTCTCTCTGTTTCCTAATCCACTGAGGGTTAACAGGTAACAGGTTGCAGCTGGACACTCCATCTGCCATGGAGCCATCTGCCTCTATACCTTTCCTATCAAGATGAACTATGTCCTCTCGAACCATGAGCCAAAGTCAATCTTACTCCCTTAACTTGCTTTAACTAGGTACTTTATCACAACTAGAAACTTAACTAGTGCCATGTTAGTTATGAACAGTACCACCGATAGCTTCACCCCCACAACCACAAGCACCAACATTGAAAACATCATCTAACAACTACCTCCAACATCCCCAGAAACAGTATTGCACCCTTACTATCAGCAGTAGCAACATCATTGCTCCTTCATCACCAGCACCAGCACACTCTGCCAACACCATCCCCATTGGCAGCTTCTGTCCCTCATCATCATAGCTAATGGCGACAACATCAACTCTCCCACACGCACAACATCACCTCGAGCAACAGTGCACCATGCTCTGCCACTCCCACACCTCACATCATCAAGGTCACCATTACCCTACCCAACAATGATAGAGCACTCCAAAATATCATCTGACATTGCTCTACAATGACCACTTTAACCAATGCTCTTACCCCAGCCAACAACAATGCTTGCTAGATGATTATAACTGTCTATTTCTCTGAGAAAAAAAAATTGTGTGAAGTCTTTACAGATAGAGTTTCTACTGAAAAAAAGCAAGATTTAGAATGAACATAGATGGTTCAGATGATTCAAAGACTCTTAGAAAATCAAAGCTATGGGATTTGAACTAAACCCTGGATAAATGACTAAAACAGATAAGGAGAAAATCCAACAAGCTAGACCGTTTACAGTAAGCAAAACGTGGATCCTTCTCAGGCTGTAACTTTTTCATTGGAAAAAGCAAGAGTTTTGAAGACAACCTTGTTTGTAAGTATGTAGTAAATCTATAACTATAATAAATTAAGAGCTAAGACTAGTCATACTCATGAACCAGAATTTTATGTATTTTTATGTGCTCTCCTCTCGGTTCTCCTAACTAGAATATCAATTTTCTAGTTGTGAAAATTGTATTGTCTCTGGTTATTATGAAACTTATAGGTTCCAGCTTTGCTGTGGCACATCCTAAGACAGTCACTCCCACTAACTCATGTACCAACATCTACTCTGGGAGCCATACATATTGACAGTGTCCAGACTGCAAGCACACAGGTTTGGATCCTAACGTACCTTCAACATCAACTAGAAGGCAGTTCTACAATCTACCTAGAGAGGTTCAGTGCTTAACATCTTTCTGAACAACTCATAATTGTGAATGGACTTTTGCTATTGTTTTGACAGAGTCAAAACCTGGTGGCATCAAACTTAATATGTAGCTGGAGATGGTTTTGAACTTCTAATCCTGGCACCTCTACCTCCAATAGAGGTGTGGACCATCACACCGGGTTTGTGCCTTGCTGGGGATTGAACCCAGGGTTTCCTGCATGCTAGACTAACAGTTTATCAACTGATCTGCATCCTTAGCTCTTGAAGCTATTTCTAACCTGAAATGATAACTGATAAATTCAAAAGTAGCATTGTTTTCACACAGGACGGGAACTTAGCTTGAGGACCCGGATCTTATCCTGGCTGGATTATTGACTAGTTGGTTGGTAGGAGGACCATATCATGAAACACTCAGGTTTTCCTGAACTGCAGCCCTACATTGATTGAGGGAGCTGAGGACAGCTGACAGACAGAAGGCCAGACTAGTGGGGCAGTCCACATCCAGTGTCCCATTATTGTGACAGGGTCAATCCTCCTGCACACACTCAAGACCATTCTGCCCTCTGGCAATCATATTATTTATACTGATCATAAATAATAATTACCACAGTGAAATACCACCAGGTTTGGTACTACTTGTTTATACTCCCAGCCACTCAGGATACTGTGGTAGCAGGATCATGAATTCAAGGCCAGCCTGGACAACTTAGCAAAACACCACTTGAAAAAGCCAAAACAACTTCCTAAAACAAGGCTTATTTAGTTCACAGTTTTGGAGATTTGCACTGTTGTGCCTTTATTGGCTCAGTTCTGAGGAAGTAGATGGTAGGCTACTGAGTCCCACACAGGAACAGAGCTCCATCTCAAGCCAGAAGTTGAGAGCAAGAGGGCCAGGGCCAGGCTTGCCTCTTTTACAACAGCCCTTTTGTTAGAACCACCAACGGGTCACATGAGAGCTACTTTAATCCCTTCCAAAGCCAACATCCCTGAGAGTCCAAGAACATCCAGCCAGGCTCTCTTTATTAAAGGATCCATCATCTTCTAATAGTGCTACTCTAGGGACAGCGATTTCACCACTTGGTGACAGACTAAATGGACACCTCAGCATACTGCCTAAGTTCTCAGCCTTGCTGGAGGCTGAAGCTAATTCTGCATGGAACTTGACTTCTGACTCTGCCATGCTTCCTTTCCCTTTTCCCCTATGAATATTGATCTTTAGTCTCAATGCCCCAAATATTATACTCTGCCTCATAGTTGGCTTCCTGGAAGAACCAACCTGGACCCAGAGCCTGATCTTCATTCTAAGCCTCAGAGCTCTCCTCTAAATCATAGACGTGTTGTAAGAATCAAATTAAGTTGTTCCATAAAATCTTTTGGGAAATCATGATGTAAGTTTCTTTTTCTTTCACTATCATGGAGATGAAAGGCATTCCATTCCAGCCACGTAGGATGGGTTCAAAAAGTCAATTTCTGAAGGTAGACAAAGTTGGCTTAGAAATACGGTTTACATATTACTTTGTGACATTGGGGGAAGTTACTTTGCCTCGCTGCCTCTCAGCTTTCCAAAATGTAAGTTGAAGGCAATAATAATGGGACTCACCTTGGGCTGCTGGCAGCCATCTTGAATTGGAACTGGAGTGGTTTCCTCTAGTTACTCTGACCTGTTCTCTTCACAAATTTCTTGGCATGATGTACACAGATAAAAATCAGCAGAGAGATATGTGAAGGGTTACAAGTCAGGTCTGCTATCATCATTGCCTGAAATATCTCTGCTGTCCTTGATATTAATTTAAGATAAAGAATGTGTGTTCCAGCATGGATAAAACTCACTTTTATCATAACCAGTATGAAAACCCATTCTTATTATGCAAATTGCAGAAGCTCCTGGCATTCTGCCACTGAAGTCTACGCTTCTTTGAGTGAATCTGTCACTAATACTCTGTCCTCTGTACAGTTCTGGACCTGTTTTTAGTCTCACAGGATCTTGGAGTAGGTTCTCACATATCAAGACTCTCCCTTCCCCCCCCACCCCCAAAATGGGGTAAAGGACTTGACACAGACACTAAGAGAAGTGTGACCATGTTGTCTGTGTCTGAGTGGAGTAATTAGTTATGAAATGTCATATCTATGCCTTTCTAGAAGCAACTAACAGGAACCTCCAGGGGGCAGCTCCTTTCACTGTGGGAGGAATACACCAAACATTCAGGCAGCTAGCATTCTCAGTGTTTGCAGGGCCTGAGGAGGAGTAGTATACGGGACAGGAGTTGGGGATGGACAAGGAAAAGTCCACACAAATATGAAAGATAGAAGACTGAGGAGAAGCAGTTGGAAGAGGATGTCCCCAAGTCATGGGTGAAGAAGCTATCGAATGTCTCCTTCTGCAAGAGGCTGGGCTGAAACATTAAAAAAGCAAACACCAGTCGGATTTCTGAGGTATAGAAGACAGTGAAGGTTGGGATTAAGTGTTCTCTGATGTTGTCCGGGAAGATGTGAGTAGAGGAAAGAACAATGAAAAAAAGAATGTGGGGGTGTATGAGAGAATGGAGTGAGGAGAAGGAGAGCAAGAGAAAAAACTGTTTACTATTGACAGAATGCTTTGAACTCCAAATGAGGTTTTCTGAAGGCAGATATGAAACAGTTTAGGAAAAATTCTGGTTAAATAAATACTCTGATTGATTGATTTATGGTTTGGGAAGAGGTGAGTAGAATAATTATGGGAGTAAGTCCCAGGAAAACTCCCCTCACTCATGGGTATCTCTTTTCTAACCTTCCTATCTTTAATTCCACTTGCCTCAGCTCTGGGCAGGTTATGGAGTTTACACCTGGCGCCACTCAAAGCGTGGGACACTGGAACCCTATCCAAAGACAGAAAGTCAGTAGCAGTTCTTCCGTAACTGCTCATGGCCCTATCCATGAGTCACAGGTACTCCTGAGGGCCTGGTTTCAGGCTTGCCTCTCTCTCCATTTCCTGCTCTGTCCACAGCTGTGCTGATCTTCTAGCGCAGCCTCTGGACCTATAGCACACACCTAGGATCAAAGACAGAGCAGTGAAGGCAGGTTAATGAGAAGACTGACAGCTTAAGAACACAGCCAACAATGGCTAGGGCCACATGGCACCACCACAGCCCAGCTATCCTACCAAAGCAATACTTGAGTATTTGAACAAAGTTGAAGCAAAAGAAAATGGCCTTAAAACCAACTTTATGAAGATGATAGAGGTCCTTAAAGGGGAAATGAATAAATCCCTTAAAGAAATTGCAGAAAAGAAAAAAAAATTGGAAGAAATGAGTAAATCCCATAAAGAAAGTCCAGAAAAAAAAACCCTAACAGGTGAAGAAAATGAATAAAACCACTTCAAGATTCTATGGAAATAGAATCAATAAAGAAAACACAAATTGAGTTTATCCTGGAGATGGAAAATCTAGGTAAATGAACAGGAACTACGGACGCAAGCATCACCAACAGAATAAAGGTATAGAAAAGAGAATCTCAGAGGTAGAAAATATGATAGAAGAACTAAATCTATTGGTCAAAGAAACGTTTAAATCTAAAAAACTCCTGACACAAAACATCCAGAAAAATCTATGGCACTACAAAAAAAGACCAAACCTAAGAAACGTAGGAATATAAGGAGAAGAATTCTAGCTCAAAGGCCCAGAAAATGCTTTTAACAAAATCATCAGAGAAGTTTTTCTAAGCTAATGACGGACATGCTTATTTTAAAGATACAAGAAGCTTACAGACCAGAAAAGAAAGACTCATTGCCAAATAATAATCAAACCCTAAACATACAGAGCAAAGAAAAAATATTAAAAGCTACAAAGGAAAAAGGTCAAGTAACATATAAAGGCAGATCTATTAGAATTACACCTGACTTCTCAATGGAGATCCTAAGAGCTAGAAGGTCCTGGACCGATTATCTGCAGGTGCTAAGAGACCACAGATGCTAACTCAGTTTACTATACTCAGAAAAACTTTCAATCACCATAGGTAGAGAAAACAAGATATTCCATGATAAAGTCAAATTTAAACAATATATACCCACAAATCCAGCCCTATAGAACATACTGAGAGAAAAACTTCAACTCAAGAAGGTTAACTACACCTTTGAAAACATAGGAAATAATCTCACACTAGCAAAACCAAAAGAAGGGAAACACACATACACACTACCACCACCACAGCCACCACCAAAATAACAGAAATTAACAATCATTAGTTATTAATATCTTTCAGTATCAATGGATTCATTTCCCCAGTAAAGAGACAGAGACTAACCAAAATGAATGCAGAAATAGGATCCATCCTTCCGCTGCATGCAAGAAACACACCCTCAACATCAAAGACAGACATTACCTCAGAGTAAAGGGCTGGAAAAAGATTTTCTAAGCAAATGGACCTAAGAAACAAGTTGATGTAGCCATTCTAATATCTAACAAAATATACTTCAAGCCAAAATTAATCAAAAGATACAGGGAAGGATACTTGGTACTCATCAAAGGAAAGATCCACCAAGATGATCTTCCGATTTTTAACATCTGTGTCCCAAATGCAAGGGCACCCACATTTGTGAAAGAAACACTACGAAACCTTAAACCACACATCTACCCTCATACACTGATAGTAGGGGGCTTAAATACCCCACTCTCACCAATGGACAGGTCATCCAGACAAAAACTAAACAGAGAAATAATGGAGCTAACAGATGTTATGACTCAAATGGATCTACCAGATATCTACAGAACACTTCACCCAAACACAAAAGAATATATATTCTTCTTAGCATCTCATAGAACATTCTCCAAAATTGACCACATAATCTGTCACAAAGAAAGTTTCAACAGATATAAGAAAAATAAAATAACCCTGTGTCCTATCAGACTATCATGAGTTAAAGCTGGATATCAACAACAACAGAAATCACAGCAAGCCTATAAACTTATGGAAACTAAAAAAACTTCTATACTGATCAAGGAAGAAGTAAAGAAAGAAATTAAAGTCTTCCTAGAATTCAATGAAAATGAATGTACAACATACCCAAACACAATGAAAATGGTGCTAAGAGGAAAGTTCATAGCACTAAGTGCCTTCATGAAGAATTTGGAGAGATCTCACACTAGCAACTTAACAGCACATCTGAAAGCTCTAGAATAAAAAGAAACAAACACACCCAAGAGAAGTAGACAGCAGGAAATAATCAAACTGAGAGCTGAAATCAATAAAATAAAATAAAGAGAACAATACAAAGAATAGATGAAATGAAGAATTGGTTCTTTGAGAAAATCAACAAGATAGATAAACTCTTATCCAAACTAACCTAAAGGCAGAAAGAGAATATCCAAATTAACAAAATCAGAAACAAAAAGAAAGATGTAACACTAGACACTGAGGAAATTCAAAGAATCATTAGGTCATACTTCAAAAACCTGTACTCCACAAAATTGGAAAATCTAAAAGAAATGGGAAATTTTCTAGAGATATCTCTTACCAAAGTTAAATCAAGATCAGATAAATAATTTAAATAGACCTATAACCTCTAAGGAAATAGAAGCAGTCATTAAAAGTCTCCCAAACAAAAAAAGCCCGGAGCCAGATGGTTTCAGTGCAGAATTCTACCAGACTTTCAAAGAAGAGGTAAAACCAATACTCCTCAAATTATTCTATAAAATAGAAACAAAAGGAATACTGCCAAATTCATTTTATGAGGCCACAGTCACCCTGATATCCAAACCACACAAAGATTCAGCAAAGAAAGAGAATCACAGACCAATTTTCCTTGTGAACATAGATGCAAAAATACTCAATAAAATACTCACAAACTGAATCCAAGAACACATCAAGATCATCCACCATGATTAAGTAGGCTTTATGTTGGAGATGCAGGGATGATTCAAAATACAAAAATCAATCAGTGTAATCTACCTATAAACAAACTGATAGAAAAAAACCACGTGATCACCTCATTAGATGCTGAAAAGGCCTTTGACAAAGTCCAACACTCGTTCATGATAAAGGTGTTGGAGAAATTATGGACACAGGGACAAACCTAAATATAATAAAAGCCATTTACAGCAAGCTGATAGCCAATATCAAATTAAATGGAGAGAAACTCAAAGCTATTCCACTAAATTCAGGAACAAGACAAGGCTGTCCATTCTTTCCATATCTATTCAATATCATTATTATAGTTTGAGCAGGAGCAATAAGACATTTGAAGGAGATCAAGGAGATACAAATTGGAAAGGAAGAAGTCAAAGTATCATTATTCGAAGATCATATGACGGTATACATAAGACCCAAAAAATTCTACCTGGAACTTCTTTTTTTATTAAGAATTTTTTTTCATTCATTTTACACACCAATCAAAGATTCCCCTTTTCCCTCCTCCCGCCCCCCCCCCCCCCCCCGAGCCTCCCCCTCCTAACCCACCCCCACTCCCACTCACAAGAAGGCAAGTTCTCCCATGGGGAGGCACATTCAGTAGAGGCAAGTCTAAGCCCTTTCCCCTGCTGCAAGGCTGCACGAGGTGTCCCATCATAGGTAGTGGGCTCCACAAAGCCTGCTCATGCACCAGAGATTCTACCTGGAACTTCTACAGCTGATAAACACCTTTAGTGAAGTGGCTGAATACAAGATTAACTAAAAAAAAAAAGTAGCCCTTCTATACACAAATGACGTATGGGCTGAAAAACAAATCAGGAAAACAACATCCTTCACAATAGCCACAAATAAAATAAAATAACTTGAGGTAACTCTAACCAAACAAGTGAAAGATTTGTATGGCAAAAACTTCAAGTCTTTGAAGAAAGAAACTGAAGAAGATTTCAGAAGATGGAAAGATCTCCCATGCTCACAGATGGATAAGGATCAACACAGTAAAAAACAGCCTTCCTACCAAAAGCAATCTACAGATTCAACTTGATCCCCATCAAAATTCCAACACAATTCTTTACAGACCTTGAAAGGACAATACTCAACTTCATATGGAAAAACAAAAAAACCCAGGATAGCTGAAACAATCCTGTGCAATAAAAGAACATCCAGAGATATCACCATCCCGGTTTTGAAGCTGTACTACAGAGCTACAATAACAAAAACTACTTTGTATTGGAATAAAAACAGACAGGTTGACAGTAGAATCGAATTGAAGACTCAGACATAAATCCACACACCTATGGACAATTGATTTTTGACAAAGAAGCCAGAAATACACAATGGAAAAAAGACAGCATCTTCAAGAAATGGTGTGCCACTAATAGACACGGGATGAATCTATACCCAAAAAACAGATAAATGATGGATTTTTTTCAATGAGAATTTTTTTAATCTATCATCTGTGTAGTTTGGCCAGTTTTCATAATTTATAAAAATTCCTGTTTCTCTATCCATTTGGTCCAGAGTTCACCAGTTTTGCCAAAAGTACAGAATTGAATCTTTTCATGATAGGATAATTTCCGTATAAATTTCTCTTAAAACTTCTTGTTCAAATACATGCGTTGTTCAGATTTCTCACTGAATTAAAATGTAAATTACTTGGGCAGCAAAATATAGTAATATAGATATTAAAATCACAAAAAGATCCTGGCAATGGTGTTGCACACCTTTATTCCCAGCACTTGGAGGCCAGAGAGGTAGGGTTGATCTCTGAGTTTGAGGCCAGCCTGGTCTACAGAGTGAGTTCCAGGACAGCCAGGGCTACACAGAGAAACCCCATCTCACCCTCCTCCCCCCAAAAAAGAATAAGATGCACACGGGGCGCTGAACAGCTCCTCCTTAGTACAGTGGTTAGTATCCCCACCTGTCACATGGGAGATGTGGTTCGATTCCCCAACAGGGAGATTGAGTTATTTTTATTGGCCCAGTATCAACCATTTGACAATCCTGTTAAATGTGCTGAAAAAAAAAAAAGAAAAGAAAAGAAAAAAAAAGAAAAAGAAAAAAGAAAGAAAGAAAGAAATTACAGAAAGTTCCAGTGTCAGGTCTTTTCTCTAGCTTGTATCAGATTTCTACTGCTGGGAGTATTAAGTTCTGACAAGGGTCATTTGGGTCTCGATCCATCCTTATGAAATAGCTAACAGGGAATGAGCTGAGGATCAGGTATTGTGATCCATGTAGCATGAGAGACTCAATGGCCCAAGGTCTTCGGAGACGGCTGGCCAGTGTTGGCCTCCTGGCAGATGTAGATCTTTCTCTTCCTTGCATGTGGTCCAGTCCTAGCTGTTCATCTCTGGGTACAGGCTAAAGATGTATCAGACGGAGGATGTGCCAATGTGAGGCATTGCAGCATTCCTGGACCTCAGGGACGCTCCAGAAACCCAGCCTTCTCCTGCTCAGTGTATTTTAAGATGTGCTTTATTACAAAGCCACAAAGGAGGCCCGCTCAGCCTGCACCCTAGGGCCAAGTCTACTCCTCACGCCTCCCCCGATACTTTGTCCTCCTTCTTTGGCAAAGAACCATCTCTAGTTATTTTCAAGTGAGAATTCATCTTTTATTTGCATAATTAAATTCAGGAAGAGATTATTTTCACTTCTTTGAAGATTAATTAGTTCTGATCTCTGTTTAAATATGATAAAAGACGCACAGTCTGTTTTCACCATTGTGATTGACTTTTATCCTGGTTTTAAACTTACACTCCTAGAAACAGAGCGTCTTGGAAATGATTTGAAAGCAGGATGTAAATAAGTCTAGGCTCCATGCATTTTAACTGACTTAAAATTTTGGTCTGATCGAGTGTCCTAGGAGTTTTCAATTTTGACCCCAGCACAATTACTCAATGTGCTACTAGCTTCTGAAGCATAAATGTTCGCTGAGGTTTTGATATAAAGCATTTATTCTGAGAAAGCATCGCTCATTCTAAACGCTGTCAGTCTGTGAACAGTCAACTATCTCAAGTCCAGGCTTCTTCTATAAAATAATTTAATAATTATTATGTTATTAGTTAGTATAATATAATAATTAGTACTGTAGCATTAGTAATATGATATAGCAGTGGTTATAAATATCATAATCATTCTCATGGATTTTATAGTAACAATAATTGTTATAGTAAGAATAAGATAAAAGTAGCTGCTATTTATCTTATTTAATTCTTAAAATAACCAATGGTATTGTATTTTTATTATCCCTGTAGTATTGATTAGAAAAGTGAGGCCTGGGGAACTGTTAGAGTAAGGTATTGGCATCTCTCACTGTCTTACCTCTAGTAGTGAGGATTCAAACACGTATCTCCAAAAGGCTCTTGACCACCTTCCCGACTGTCAACACTGTCCCCCACATCCCTCTGAAAATGGAGAATTCTCACATATGCATATGAGCTTTCTGCTCATTCACTCTGCAAATCCACTTTTCAAACCCCATTCAAGTGTCCCCGCCTCCCTGAGACCTTCCACAATGCTCACATACAGAATGAGTGACCCTCTTCAGGGCTCCTGTTCTACCCCTGTGGCACTCCATTTCCGACGTACCCCACTGTCCCAGGAATGAGCCTTGCCTGTCTCCGGGACTCAACTTTCCACCCAGGATCTCGCCCTTGGTCAGGTTTGTATCACATGTGCAGATACTGTGCTGGGCCAGAGAAATTGTTGTGTAAACTGACTATGGCTTTTTCCCTTCTCTATCATCCCTTTATCATACACCTCTCATACCAATAGGACCCTCAGTTCACAAGTCAGTGGCACGACCAGATTTTCTCAGAAGTAGGAAAAAAAAAAAGTCCAGGGCTGTACCACCACACCATGGGTCATCTATCAACAACAGGGCCAAAGGTCAAGTTTGGATTAAGGTGGCAAAATCAATTGCCTATCTCTTCACATCATGAACAGTGGTGCTGGCTTGGGGTGAAAGGTCAAAAATGGCAATTCTATGTGAGTGTACTCACACACGAGAATTGTGCTATTCCCTCTAGCAATTCACTTATCCTTTCAGCTAGTATTTATTCAATGTCTTCACTACTCCAGATATTAAGCTAGGCATGAATTAAGCAGAAGAGTTTTAAAAGGTTAAGCAAAAATAGAGACCACGTACAACTTCATATCTCAAAGAACGTGTAGCTGTCTGCTATAAAGACAGACATTGGACAAGATTCTGGTCTCTGATGTTTTCTGCATCTCGTAGCTCACAGTTCATTATGACTTAAAGACTAGTCGTCACCATATAATTTCCTGCCACCCTGGTATCTACGCTGAAAGGTACAGCCATCTACACTTACAAGTGTGTGCTGCTACAGAGAGCAACAAACGTGAACGGGAAAACTGCATTTACAACTTCTCACATGTTCGTTGAAGGAGTGTTGTACCCTCTCTTCGTATGTGTCTCGGTAATCAGTGAGATGGACATTTATCAATCCTGTTTGAATGTCAGCAGTTACTGATAATAAAGATGAGTCATTTGTCCAAGAGTACACAGCTGACCAGTGAAAGGCATAGTATCAGTATCTGCAGTAGCTGTAGGACCCCAAAGTCCATCTTCTCAACCATTTATCTGTACTTCTCCTCTTGGAGTGGGGAAGAGAGGAAGGCTCAGGCCAGTTAGACATGCCCTATAAATTTTAATGAAGCAGAACACTTTTCATGAGGGCACTTATTAACAATTGCTCTAGAGCCGGGTGGTGGCGGCACATGCCTTTAGTCACTGCACTTGGGAGGCAGAGGCAGGCAGATCTTTGAGTTTAAGGGCAGCCTGATCTACAGAGTTAGTTTCAGGACAGCCAGGGCTACACAGAGAAACCCTGCCTTGGAAAAAAAAAATCAGTAAAATTTACTCTAGAATAGTAGATAAAAATTGGGGCTTTGGGGTAAATTGGGAAATGTAACCACACATTTTATAGGTGATCCCAGGATCAAAACTTCAGGAATGTATACACTTAGATCATAAAAATGTAAATGATTTCCTTACGTTAATAAATCTAAGGTATAATTCATGAATGTTAGAAGCTAGCGTTTTCTCAGTTCAATATATTTGCAGAGTAATAATGTGTCCAGGGAAAAGGAAGCCAGAAAATTCACAAAGAAAACATATTTGACTTGGGGCCAGCACTGACTGCTGATGCTTCCCGGGCCATTGAGTGTGTCTTGGGAGCTGCGGAGGAACTTCTAGGATCACTTCTCTTCACGTTCTTACTTTCTGAAAGACAGTTACATCCACCTACGCATCCATCCTTCATAAGATTTCCTAAGGGCCTCCTTTTATGTGTCAGACACTGGATAGAAGAAGAAAGAGATGAGTAATGATGTTTGTTGTCTAGATTTTCACAGTCAAAGGAGGAGGAAGAGTCATATACAATCATTGTAATGACAAGGTTAGTGAAACATTTGTGTCTAGACATGAATTCCTCCAAAGCTCTGGAGCTAAGAAAATAGTCTTTTTGCCATCATAAATTTATACCTCCAAATCACAAATCTAAGGACACCAAAGTATTTAACATTTCTCTGTCCTCTGATTGCCAATTCAGAAATAACATGGCAGGCAGGCATTTCCAGATTCACTTGATACACAAGGACAATGAACTTATGTTTTCCAAGATCACAAGGCTAATCAGCTAGGAAGTAAAGATTTGAAAGGCCAAGGTTTTAATCTAAGAATCAAAGCTGTACCTAGGCTGCCTTTGTAAAATATAGCTGAAGGAAACAAATACTAATCCATAACTGTGTTTATAAATAAATTCCTATAAGGTTAAATGAAGCCCTTTAGGTCATCTCTGCTTCTGTTTTGTCTTAGAGTGTAAGATATGCATGCATGCAGACCTATTCTGAAGACCAAACAAACCTGTTTGATCTCAGCATTGACTAGAAATGATTCATTGCTGAAAGGAGAGATGATGCCACCCACAGCAGTTCTACCCACTTCCCTGATGTTCCTATTCTTTCTTTTTTAAATTTTATTTTATAATTTAATTTAATTTTACATATCAGCCACGGATTCCCTTGTCCTCCCCCCCCACCTCGCGCCTTCCCTCCAGCCCACCCCCCATTCCCATCTCCTCCAGGGCAAAGACTCCCCTGGGGATTGAGTTCAACCTGGTAGATTCAGTTCAGGCAGGTCCAGTCCCCTCCTCCCAGGCTGAGCTAAGTGCCCCTGCATAAGCCCCAGGTTCCAAACAGCCAGCTCATGCACTGAGGACAGGTCCCGGTCTCACTGCCTGGATGCCTCCCAAACAGATCAAGCTAATCAACTGTCTCACTTATCCAGAGGGCCTGATCCAGTTGGGGGTTCCTCAGCTATTGGTTTATAGTTCATGTGTTTCCATTCGTTTGGCTATTTGTCCCTGTGCTTTATCCAACCTTGGTCTCAACAATTCTCGCTCATACAATCCCTCCTCTTTCTCACCAATTGGACTCCTGGACCTCCACCTGGGGCCTGGCCTTGGATCTCTGCATCCGGTTCCCTCAGTCATTGGATGAGATTTCTAGCATGACAATTAGGGTGTTTGGCCATCCTATCACCAGAGTAGGTCAGTTGGGGCTGTCTCTCGACCATTGCCAGTAGTCTATTGTGGGGGTATCTTTGTGGATTTCTGTGAGCCTCTCTAGCACTTTGCTTCTTCCTATTCTCATGTGGTCTTCATTTATCATGGTCTCTTATTTCTTGTTCTCCCTCTCTGTTCTTGATCCAGCTGGGATCTCCCGCTCCCCTAAGCTCTCTTTCCCTCGAACCTTGCCCTTCATTACCCCCACTCACGTCCAGGTTGTTCATGTAGATCTCATCCATTTCTCTGTCATTGGGCGATCCCTGTGTCTTTCTTAGGGTCCTGTTTTCTATTCTTAACGTAACTTTCAACTTGCATTATTTATCCATATAGACCACTCATGATAGATGACAAATATGCATATAAAATTGAAGAATTTGACTCCTCCTTTTCCATTTCCTTAACTCCGCAATTTGTTTCCTCGCCTGCAGAGGCAGAATAAACAAGGAAGAATAGTAGCTATCTTGGATTGTTGTGAGGGAGAAACAAAGAAACCCGAACAAAAAGTCTGCCACTGATCCTGTCATCTGTCCATGACGGCAGCCATTGTTTAAGAAAAATCAAATGCAGAGTTATTTTGGATCTACAGCCTCATCATCCAGTGAATATTTAAGAGCTGACAAGTCTCAGGCAAGAAGGACCAAATTGAGTTGGGGACAACATGGTATTGTGAACATGATATCTGGTTAAGAGTTAGGCAAGCTTGAAGCGTTGAAGCCAGAGTCATACCAGCAGTGTGATCTTAACCAAATCAGCTTAGCTTTCTCGAGCATTATTCCCAACTGTGGAATATGGATCAAAATGTCTTCCCATATAGTGAAGACCAGAACAGATAAATGTTGATCCTACAAGAGGGGACATCTCAGCAGTGGCAGGTACAGAGTCACCTGGGTTGCTGAGTCTACGTGTGTGGCCCGTACCTACACAAAGCATATGCTATTACTTGAATTGATGGGAGTACTTTTTGGCAAAGGCCAAACCCTGTTTGCATCATCTCTACTTTTGTTGCTAACACTTCTGGCATTAGAGGTTTGGAGAGGAGAGGAGAGAAGGGTACACCTCCACGCCATGAACAGCTAAACTTTTCTAGGAATTCCTGAGAGATCTTGGCAAATGCAGGTATGTTTCAGGAGGTGAAGGACACCCTTGTCAGCACCCCCATTTGGGCAATCAAAATTTGCTCCCTTTGGCTGTCCTTACCAGTAGGCAGTGATATGCCCACAGGCTGGTCGATTGTTCCACAGATGTTCTTTTATAACCCAAATACCAAATCCAGAGCCTTCTGTGATTGAAATCATATTAACGTTGATCCCCAAATTTCCAAAAGTTTCATAGTTTCTGGAGAAACTTTTCCCCATGCTCATGGTTTCTGAAAGTAAATCCACTCACACCAGGAAAATCTGAATACAGTGAGTAGAATTGGAAGATGTCCTTGTCAGTTTATAAAGGCAGCCTGTACGTTTGACCTGTTCTTGGATACTGAAGGATCCTTTTAAAATAACCCCTTAGTATGCCAACCATTACAAGAATTCGCTAACATATTCCAAATATCTTCTTAACTTATTATTTAATTTATTCTCAAAGCAATTCTCAAAGGTGGGAAATGAGAGCATTTTCACAGGTGGGTTCTGAGGTCAGAATCCTTTGTGAAAAAATTCACTAACTTTTCTATGTGGTCTAGCTAGGAGCCACATTTATAGAGAGTTTATTTACTTCAGTGTCAGGTGGCCTTCTAAGAGTCCCTTTTAGCATCATGGGCCAGAGTAATGAAAACAGTTCACAACTCAACATCCGTGTAGAGGCTTTGCTCAGCTGTGTTTGGAGGCAAATACTCTCATAAGATCCTCTTGGAATTTCAGGTTGGCGGTAAAATTGATCCTTAAGATGACTGTGTGTCTTAATAAAATATCACTTAATAAAGACTCAAGGCTCAACTGCACTTCTACAACTTGGGCTATTCTGAGAATATTTGCCTCCAAGGCAGCTCAGTGATGGAGACAGAAGTAAGAGCATAGGAAATTGATTTAGAAATTAGCACTTGAGAGGTTATTTTTTCCTTTTCCCTTTTCCAAGGTAACAGACAATTGACTAGAAAAAAATGCCATTGCCACAGTGTGTTTGGGGACTTTATCAGTGAAACTGAAGTTCAGTGTACAATCCTTATCAACATAGCCCCAGCACATCAAGACACAATTACGCCAGGATCCAAACATTCATTCAGTGTTTGGGGGTGCCTTTTTCTGCAAGGGTTGCAGGTTTTCTTGCTTACCTTAGTAAACAGAGTCATTTCCACGAACTCTGACTGATAAACAGACTAAACCACATGCCCTGGGATAGACAGCTCTGCTTCGGGATTAATGGCAGGAGAATTTAAACACTGACTGAAAGTGAAGCCAAGCCTTTGGTCTTCCCACTGCGCTCAATCTACTTAGCCATGGATTCATAGCATTCTATTACGCTTTTCAATTTGAAAAGTGTTTATATTCAAATCCTTTGCTTTTTTTTTTCATTCAAAAAGGTAAAGGTATAAAAGTCCCAAGGTTCTGAGAGGGTGAGTGACTTGCTCTGTTGGGGAGCAGAAGTAGTTAGTTTTGATCTGTGGCTCCCACACTGCCCTGTGCACTTGCATCTGGCGGGTGGAGTGGGCTGCAGCTCTAGAATGTGCAAGGCCAATAGTGCTCATAGACGCTCATGTAAAATTCACGGGCTTCCAGGGAACACATTTTGAAGACCACCAGATTAAGAGAAAAGCCTCTTGCCTCCTATTCCAGGATTCCTCTCTCGGGAGCACCTTCTACCTTCCTGTGATGTGTGATAGCTGCTCCAACTAGCTCTCCACTGCCCTCACCAACAATTAAAAAAATGATCTATCCTTAAAATGTGAACCGTAAAGTTTTACTTGAAAATATTAAACCCTTTACAATGAAATGCCTCCCACTTTGTTAAGACATTTTGAACAAAAATAGAAAACATGTTTTCGTACTGGAGAGGAAAAGAACAATCAACTGTGATATTACAAACTGCTTAGAGAAAAACCACAACTTGAGAAAATTTAAACCATTAGGTACATTATAGCATTATTGTGAATGTCCTTATTTACTGAAAAGTAATAATAGATTAAATATGTAAGTAGTTTGGTTGGGATTGGTATTTCCTTCCCAAAGTCAATGTAATTGTTCACAAAACGAGGGCTGTGCAACACATATTTGAAGAATCCCACAGTATATAGAAATTATTATTTTTATCTAAAAAAATAACATATTCTAAATGCCTGATATTATGCTTCACTTGTATTCAACCAGGGGCTCTCAATCTTAATTTTTCTAACATTTGGGGTACAAGGTAGTTGCTGGGGGCTGGGTTCATTCTGTGCATTGTAAGATACTGAGCAATTTAATGTCCTTTACCTCCCTTGGTTATGACAATGAAAGATGTCTCCAGACATGACCACATTCTGAGAACTGTAGCTTAAGAGATGAGAACTCAAATTATGTGAGCCTCCACTCAACTCACCAGACTGAGTGGGACACTTTTGTACACAAGATAGTGGGATTCTTTAATTTGATGTGAATTAAGAGATATGGAAGGGCTTGAACCCCAAACACCTTTCTTGGTTGCCTTCCCCAAATCACACTAAAAACATGTGTTTTCCTTGGGGCTAAGCATTGCTTAGATGAAATTCCTTAAAGGTTCAGGGACTCTGGATGTAGTAACACCGCCACCCATACTTTAGTATATCTTTGCTTTCAGGATACTAGAGTAACTGGCTGGAAGGCCAGAGAAAGGGAAAATACACTGCACAAATTTCACTTGCTCCACATTTTCCCCAGTCTGTTTCTCAACAAAAAATGACAAGTCAGGCCAAATTCCACGAGTGTAGCTATCTTAGGATGCCAGATGGCTGCAAGCCTGCTACCTCCCAGCCTGAGGACTCCAAAGGTCCGTGAGCCTCTTTCCCCTCACAGTTTCACCCAGTAGTAATTCAGCAGCCTGAGCAGACTAGAAAACTCAAAGCCATTGGAAGTAAGTGAGCATATCGAGCTCTGCGTGGTGAGTGCTGTAGAGAAGCATGCAGTGGGAGTCAGGGAACCATAGAAGAAAAGCACCAAGCTCACCGGGCAGATCTGAGAAGACTTCCTGAAACTACGATGGGCTGGGTATTGAAGAACAGGTGGTATTTTCTCAAGTGAGGATGTTGCCATCAGAGGTTGCAGTGGTGTGCATGGATATCAGGAATAAATGAAGTTGGAGTTTTAGAGGCTAGATCATGAGTCTGTGGCATGCAAAGGACTTGGTCTGTATTTCATCCAGTCTTAGGGGCTCAAAGAAATAGTCTAATCAAGAAATGGTAGCTATCAAAATGAATGTGACAAAAGGGTAAGGTGGGAAGGAGCAGAGGCACTAAGCTCAGTTCCTATTAACTGCCCACCATTTCTTTTATATATTAGGACTGCATTTGCCTGAACCACTTGGACCTAGCCCCCTCCCTGCCAGCTCAACTGTCTCTTGAATGTAGCCTAGAAACCATGCCCGGCTTGTTTCTCAACATGGCTCTGTGGATCCCACCGATTACTTGTTAATGAAAACTTAAGTAGGATTTCCTTTTAACAGGGGCAGTGGCATGCTTGGCCTGATGAATTTGATAGAAGTGGAAGTGCATCACTTTCCAATCAGCAGAAGCTGGAACTGGATCCACACGGAAGGTGTCAAAGTTTTCCATACTGTGTCAAAGTCAGTGCTGAGTTTCCTGGTAGCCAAAGTAAATAAAGTGGTGATAATACCAAGAATTACCTGGGTCATTGGAAGAAAGACAGGTAACAATGGCCAAGTAGGGCTAACTGGTGTCGCCCCCTTTTTGCATACTGATGCTTCCAGAATATCAGCACTATTTATAAATAAAATCCTTGCCAATCTCTCTTCCCAAATGCACAAACCAAATTTAAAATACAAATTATTCATTTTGTAGAGCCAAAAATATTTTAATAAGTAACAAAGCAATAGCTAATTGCTTTATTGTGATTCAGAAGATTTCAGGGTTGTTTTTTCCCCTTTATTTGCATCAGTCATCAATGTTGATGACCTTTTCCAAACTTAGTTTAATGAAGGAATATTTCAAACACTCAAGAACATTTAAAATAGTGTACTGAACTCTACCTCTTGTGTAGAGTTAATAAGACACTTTACTTCAGTAGTTTGATTTAAATAAAGTACATTAAAAATATTTTTCCACAATCAACTCTCCTTCTTCACTCTCAGAAATAACCTTGCAAACCCAAGGCTGCTGAGGAGCCTTTCCATGTTTCTACTCAACATACATTTGCATCAACAAGCATGGAATCCTGGTTTGGATGCTTTGAGAATTTAAAGAAGTGATCCATACTCAGAGATGCCCAGGATTGTTGAGAGTATTTATTAGATAAAAGTGATCCTAAGCAAGCCTGAAAACCTGAGTTTGAGGCTCAGAACCCACAGTGGAAAAAGAGAACAGACCCCCAGAAGTTCTATCTTCTTATCTCCACATGTACACTTTGATACACTCATGCCTGCACACACACACACACACACACACACACACACACACACACACACACACACACACTCAGGTTTGTTCCTAAATTCTCTATTTTGTGGGTCATTTTTTTCATATCTCCCATCAGGATCATCTATCATTCAAAAGTCTAACTTTATTTTGATGATCTTGTGGATTATGTATCAACTGATGATTGTAAGGTCACTTCTGTGTTTATGGTTTATAGAAGACTGTCTTAGCATGTTAGGGTCAAGAAAGAATGGAAGTCAGTCCGATGTGTTCCTGTTTGTCTGGAAGTTTGTGGAGATGACCTTGTAGAAGGCCAGCAGGTGACCTTTAGCACTGAAAGTGGCCCCCATTGGTAGTTGGTGAGAAAACAGAGACAGGTTTTACAAAGACAGAATTAAATTCTACCCATGGCCACATGGCCTGGTGAAGGACTCTAAGGTCCAGAAAGGAACAATAGCTCTCTTGATTTCTGCCCTGTGAAACTCCGAACAAAAAATTATATCTAGACTTGGACATATTTCTGGTGGGTGGATGAGACCCAACCTTTATTATATATCTCAAGCTGGACTTGAATTCACTATGTAGCTTTGACCTTGAACTTACAAAAATCCCCCTGCCTTAGCCTTCCAACTTTTGAGGTGATGGACATGTACCACCATGCCTAGCTTATATGTGGACTTCTGGTGTACACAAACTGTGAGATAGTAACTGAGTGTTTTTAAAAGATACTGCTAAATTAGTGATAATATTCACATAGCAATCAAAAGTTGGTATAAAACTTAACACGATAGGTAAAAACTATAGCTAGCTATGGTTATGATCCAGGCCCAAATCTTTATTTAATATGAGTCTGTTCACTTCCTCTTCTCTAATTCCTAGAATCCATGCCTTGCCAGTTTTAAGTTTAGGCCTCAAAAAGTCCTGAAGGTCCCCCATCCCCATGAAGCTACCATGTGAGAAATTCTGAACTTGCCTAAGCTCAGAAAAAGTCCAAATGGAAGAGAGACAAGTCATTTTGACTGAGTCTGTCCTTCCCAACCAGACCTTGCCCACAAACTCATGAGTTAATTTAGCAAACACCAGGAGAAACACCCAGCTGAGCCTACCCCAAATTGCCAACCCATATAATTATGTACTTTTAACACTTACTGTTTTGAGCCACTAAATCTTGGGGTAGTTTGTTAGATAGTCAACCTACTTTTACAGATGTACTAATTTTGAAATAGGTGTGAAATATCCATGCATATTCATCAGTAAATTTACATTCCAACTGGATCACAGGGGAACAGGTGAATTTTTAGATAGATTTAGGAGTAATCAGCATAAGAAAATTTTGATATCAAGAATGTGCTTAGGAAGTGTCTTAGTTAGGGTTTCTATTGCTGTGACAAAACACCATGACCAAAATGAAGGTTGAGGAGGAAAGGATTTATTTAGCTTACACTTCAGCATTGCTGTTCATCACTGAGAGAAGTTAAGGCAGGAACTTAAACAGGGCAGAATCCCAGAGGCAGGAACTGATGCAGAGGCCATGGACAGGAGGTGCTTACTGACTTGCTCATTGTTTCAGAGATTTGGTCCATTATCATCATGATGGGGATGCCAGCATCCAGGCAGACATACTGCTGGAGGAACTGAGAGTCCTACATCTTGCAGACAACAGGAAGTCTACTGACTCACTGAGTGGTATTTTTAACATAGGAAAACTCAAAGCCCACCCCTACAGTGACACACTTCCTCCAGCAAGGCCACACCCACTCCAATAAAGCCACACCTCCTAATAGTGCCACTCCCTATGAGATTATGGGGGTCAATTACATTCAAACTACCACAGGAAGTTTTCTTATGTTCTGAAAAATATTTTAAGTACGTGATTATTGCTGGGTCCTAACAGCTCCCTTTGGGGAAGGGGTCAGAAGGCATGGAGTCAACAACACAAACACCAGGAGTCAGGTAAAAAAACAAAACAACAACAACAAAAAACCCAGCAGACTCACTTATTCAGTAATGGGGAAAGCCTTATATACCCTCCTCCCAGTACTGAGGTGGTATCTTCTTCAGGCAGCAACATGCGGCTGCCTCCTGTTGGCTAGGTGAAATCAGGAGCTCCAGCAGCACCTGGAGTTAGGTGCCCAGGCAGGCTCCAGGTTGGCTCATAAGGAAGTCTTTTTATGCACATGCTCAAGTGGCTGGTTTAAGCTGGTTTTGGCAAATTCACCAATTTCCTTGACCCTATGGGCCTGTCCTACTACACATGATGTTTATGATTAATGATATTGTTCTCCACTTGGTTCTGCTAATATTGCTTCTGAGAAGCTATCATTAGAAATGCCTCAAAACAAACAAACAAACAAGCAAAAACATTTTAACCTGTAGTATTCCCCTGCTCCCAGTTCCTTCATATCATACATATTCTGTCCCCCACCAGCTGTACATTTTACTTGTATTGTAAGAGTATAGGTTCCATATAACTTTTAAATGCATCCTTTATTTTAATTAACTCTTTCCTGGTCTCCTCTGGGATGGAGACAGGGATATGGGAGGGGAGAGAAAATAGGTCATAGGTTAACTAAAATTAAGGATAAATGCAGAAGGCTTATGGAAACTTAATAGTTTGTACGGTAATTAAAAGTATAATTTAAAAAAGGAAGTTTGAACAGAGGTTACCTGCATGGGGGAACAAGCCTGCTCCTAGAACACATAGACTATTAAATGAAATTCTCTTTTCCAGACATGGGATTCTTCCCTATGAGTTATTCATTGGTCAGGGAGGCCCCAGAAGTCTTAACACCAACACAACATTATTGCTATTGTTCTTGGTTGCCCATCATAACTAGATGGTAAGAACTTAATACTGAAGACAACACACACTTTGGTTGTAGTAAATCAATTTATTACATATTACTTATTGTAAAATATCAATTACAAAATAGAGAAACCAATTTAAAACTAACCAGGAGGCTTTCTCCCTGGTTTTCATGGTACCAAGAGGTAGGTGCTGTGCCGGGTGCTGGAGGAGAAAATGCCATATAGTCAACAGTCTTACCCAGCACTGAACCCTGTATGTTTTAATACCAACCTGCCAGGAAAGATGTGGCCACTGGTACAATAGTGGTGTGAAGGTTATGGAAGTAACCAGTCACTTTCTGATTGGATTTGAGGCCTGATCCTTGGAAGAGAGTCTCATGTCTAGTACTGTAAACCTACTCAAAAGCCCATGATCAGGGAGGTCATAGCCCTCTCGGGAATTGGTGAACGTGCTGAGAATACATGACTTTAAATGTTCAAATGTAGATGGATCATCTATATTACCTTCCTCCCACACAAATCTCAAGGAATATTGTGAAAGAATAGGCTGAAAGAATGTAAAAATCCAGTAGATGGAGACGAGAAATGTGAAATGCTGTCTTCTAGATATAATAGGACTGTGACACACCTGAACGTATAGTATCTGTGGTTACCTACACAAGATCAAACCAGTCAAAATTCCAGTATGGATGGGGATTGGTTTCTCAGACCCCCCCATACCCCGCTGAGGAGCTACTGGTCGTTGATGGTTTGGGCGAAGAAGAATGACATATCATTGGGGAGTATGGCTGCTGGTAGGCTCCCTTTTCCCAAATGGATAGTTCCACACCCATGTAGATATCACTAATTGGCCCCAGCTAGTTATTAATTTAAAAAAATTAAGAACATGAAGTTGGGAGGGAGATAAGTTTAGTGGTTCTAGAGGGAACTGAAGAAAGGTAATAGGGGTTAATATGATCAAAACACTTAGTGTACAAGTATGAAAGTTTCACAGAATAGAAATAAGAAAATAAGAGGATTATTTTCTTATTGAGCTCATCTGAGGTTTTATGAAGCTTTAATTATTCTTTTCAGAATGAAATATTTGGGGAAAATATTTAACTATGCTCTCCCACTAGACCATCTCCACATTTATTTTTCTGTAGAGTAGTAGACTACCCTACCCAAAGTAGGTATTATTTCTATGCATAAGTTATGTCTTTGGAAAATGATAAATCTAGCTGTGTCATTTAATATAATAAATTACAAGATCTTCCCTCAGATCTTTGTGATAACCCTACTGGGATGTCAATTGATTATCAATTTGACAAAAATCTAGAGTCACTGAAGAGATAAACCTCTGGGCACATCTGTGAGGTGTTATCTAGTTTAGATTAATTGAGGTGGAGAGACCCACCCTCTGTGTGTATGGTGCTAGTCTATGGGCTGAGATTCTGAACTAAATGAAAAGGAGAAAGCTAGATGACCATAAGCACGCGTTGCCTTCTGCTTCTTGGCTATGGACAGAATAGGCCCAGCTGTCTTAAACCTGTCCCAGTGGCATCCTCGCCATGATGGATGGTACCCGATGACTCTGAAGCAAAGTACACTCTTCCTTTCTTAATTTGTCTTGGTCACTTTGTTACACCAATAAGACAAGTAACTCAAACAGCTCCAAAGCCGGCACTAGGATTACTATCACTTTCTCTGGGTAGAAATAGAGACTCCTACTCCAACATGATGTTCAAGCACATCCAACAAGCAGGGCAACCCTGGACTTTCAACAGAGTGTTTTTTAACTACTCATCACACCCCCCCCCCCCCCCGCAGAAGATTTAATCCATATGTAACTGGTTTACTTCTCACCAATCTCAGTCAATCCCCCCAACACCCCCTAAGAAAGATGCTGTCCTCCCCAACATAGTATGTACGAATTATTTGACCCTGACTAAAATCCTTTGGCTATGATTCTACATGGCCCCAGAAATAGGGCAGAACCGGCCTGAATTGTGCTTCACAATGAGTCAAGCTAGCCTATCTTGTCATCAGAAATGGTTATGGGTCTTCATCTGCCCGCAAACACTAATTAATGATCATCTAACTGTACTGTCAGCTCTGCTTAATTTTGAGTGATACCAGTTGTTTCTTCCTTCAGCCAGCCAATAGCGACAGAGGAAGGTACTCATGCGTGCCATTGCCCGGGTGGCTCTGGGCCTATGGCGGCCCAGTTTAATGGGCATTCAGAGCTCATTAGTGAGCAAACACATGAGGAGTGGCCGCTCTGGTGCCACACGTTGCATCTAATAGCTCTGCTGAACAGAATCGTTTCTGTTTCTGCTCACTTGTGGTGAAATTCTTTCAATGTCAACAAGTGGTCCTGTCGGCAGGAGCCCTCCATCTTGCCCAGCAGTTTTATCCGTTGCTCTCCTGAGCCAGACTTATGTCCTCTTCCATTGTCCAGCTCTACAAAGGAGCCTGAGCAATCACAAAGACTTCACAGCCATTCATCATCAGCTCACTGGATCTATAGGCGAGCCTGCCCACCAAAGTCTGGGCTTGGCCTGTGGGTATGGCCTGGGTATATGGGACAGTGAGGCACCAGCCCGATAGTCTTTGCCTTGGGGGATCTGAATAACAAAGATCGAGGCTTGAGGTCCTCATACAAGAGAAAATCAAAATTACAGGAAATACACAAAATCAGTGAATGTACTTTTTGGTTTTCAGTCTTGCCATCCCCAAGGCATGCTGTAGAGAAAGGGATGCATAGTTTCTACTGAGAACAGTTTTTGCATCCCATCTGCGTGCAGAGAGAATGGAGGGCTGTTTGGCACATTTCTTTGGGGGACTTTAAAACATAATTGAATTGTTCAAATCAAATTTAGGGGCCCCTGTCACAAATCATTACCTGTCTTTCCTCTATCTTCTTCTCCTTGCTCTTCAAATGAATGCCACATACACTGACCTCCATTAGCTTAATTTGGTTGAGACATTTTCCAGCCCATATTATGAAAATGAGAGAGAAAATAATGTTGGCCAGGGGACCAGCTGTAGAGTTCTGTTGTATAAAAGGAGTATATATTAATTTGTATTTCCATGCCTTTTTATTTGAAACTACTTCCTATATAATTTTAGATACTTATAGAAACTAACTCAATACATTTCTCAGTTTACTGCCGTGAATTTGATAATTGAGATTAGTGTTTCTATTCTAAGGTGAAATTAAAAGTATTCTCTTTTTTTCTGATATGGGGTTTCTTTGTGTAGCTTTGACTGTCCTGGAACTCACTATGTAGAGCAGGATAGCCTTGAACTCAGAGATCACCTGCCTCTGCCTCCCTAGTACTGGGACTCAAGGGATACAACATCACCCTCTGCTAAAATTAAAATTAAAAATATTCTTAACTTCAAATCCTAACACAAAAACTATATAAAAATGATAAGGGTTCTTATTTGTTGACCAATGTGTCCCTTATGAAGTGATATTTTCTCTCTCTCAGATCTGCAGGAGGTACTGTGATATCAAAACGTATCCCGGCACACCAGCTCAACCACTCAATTTTTAATTCATTGCTTGCACTCATTGTTTCCTTCTTTAAAGTAAGTCATTTTTCAACTTCCCGGTGGGTTTATCAGTTTATACTGAAGACTAAAAAAAATATGACCAATAGGTTAAATGGTCATATGAAAATCAACTTAGGATAGCTTTAAAAAAATACATTTCAGTAACTATACTAGTCTTTAAGAAAGTGTCCTTTGATAGAGAACTGGTACAGTGGTGACTTGTCTACCAAATTCTTACAGTACAGCTAGGGTGGGGGTAGCTTAGCTGAACAAGCTTGAGGACCTGAGTTCAAATCCCTAGAACTCACATAAAAAAGGCATGTGATTTTAACCCTAGATCTGGAGGCAGGGGGCAAAATAAATACTTAGACAGTTCTGTGCAGTAAGTATTTAGAGTTAACAAATTTAATAGTGTTTAAGTCCTGACTGCTGGGTAGCCACTTAGAAAAAATATACCTAAGTTTAAATTTTTCTAATTTAATTCTTATAAAACCATAATTATGAACAAGATTTATATGCCCCTTGGACTTTATAAATCTTGTAGTTTGATTATTTTCTGGTCTGTATTTGCCTTTGCAAGGTACTTGCTTATTTATTATTGTCACAGTTTTCAAAACTCGGTTTTACAAAGATAAGATGTTATCAAAAACAACTTAACAAAATTTCATGTCGAAACCATGAACTGCCTTGAAGTACAGTTTGGTCTTGTGTCTGACAGATAACATATACTGCTGAATTTTCTATAATTTGGAATTATTAGACCTTGTTCCTGGAGTTCACTTTGGCATCTACCATCCAGCTTCAGTGTCCCTTGGCACACAGTTTGGGGACTGTAAGGATGGGCAATTTCATCAAGGTGAAAGTCCAATTTTTACTCCATTTTCTGGAAACTATAGAATAGAGATGCCATCATGAGTTCCAGAGATCGCATACTGGAAACCACTTGGGCAAAGGATCTGAAATCCTCTCTTAAGTACTCCAACTTTATTTCATTCATTCATCCATCCATCCATCCATCCGTCCATCCATCCATCCATCCATCCATCCATCCATCCATCCATTCATTCATTATTTACTTATTGGGCAACACTAAATAGCAGGAATTGATTTAAGCTCTTGAAATACAGCACTGAACAGTGGAGGCAATCTTTGCCTTGCCTAGAATTGACATTGGGAGGGGAGTGTTTAAAATAGTATAACAAGTAACTGAGTTGTGTGTATAGACTTTTAGAAGAAAGTAAGATGCAAGCAAAGATTTGGAGGAGAGTGCCCACCTTACACAGGAGGTGGAGTGCAGGAGCTCAGAGGAAGGGTACCCCCTGCCCCCACAGTTGTCTAAGGATCAGCGCGGAGATCGGTGTGACTGGGTTAGAGTCACCAAAAAGTAGAACAGTGGGAAAAGAGGTCACACATGAAGCTGAACTGGAAGCCTAGAGACTAGTACTGGGACTCACCATTTGTTATGAAAGGGATTGGGAGCCACTGGAGGTTTTGACTGGAGTGTGATGGGATCTGGGGGCCCGATGAAGTCCTGAGTTCTTGACCTGAGGACAGTCATGTCAAGACTCCAATGCCTTATACCTATGGAGATAGCAAAGCCTTACTTTGGTGAGCCTCAGAAGAATGGCAAAGCCTTTTTCTGGTCCAAGTATGAGTGTTAACACATGATTGGCTGTGTGGAGAAACTATGGACATCAGCTTCCTCCTCCCCCATCCACATGACTACAACCTGAGACTACAAAGAACTCCTAGTGAGACTACCTAGCTTGTCCTCCTTGTACTGTACATAACATTGGAGTTCTTGAGTTTGGGGTAGGTGTTATCAGAGCTAGCTCAACCTATCCGATCCCAGTGTTTCTGTATGTGTGTCTGTCATATTTTATTCCTCTATCACTCCATCTGGGGCTGGTGATGGTATTTTCCCTGGATGTGATCAGTCTTGATCTGCTTGCCCTGGAATCCACCAACCTCTTTACATTCCTTTGGTCTGCTCCCTTATCTCTCCATTCCAAGATATTCTTATTTAGTAGATATGGGTAGCTAGGTTGTTAGTGTTTCTAAACAGGGAGTTTCTAGACTGGGTTCACTTGGGATTCAAGGGCCAAGGGTTGCTCTCTTCCATGTCATTTCCTTACTGTGTCTGGATGGTGATTATGGTGAGCTGGAATGTGTGTGTAAATGAACACAGCAGACAAGGGGTTGGAAAAAAACGCTATTGGGTTTCTCCACAGGTATACTGTTCGAAGATGCTGAGGACTGAGGCTATGGGCCTAGGTGTCCATTTTGACAGGAGAGTGCAATGGGAACAGGTTCAGCAGAAGGGTACTCAGACATGTCCAGCTGAGTTGGAGACTCATGAAACAGCCTCAGGGAATAAGAAACCAGATATTGGAAATGAATGTCTGCAGAGATACAGTTAGACATTGATATTTAGAGCTGTGCTTTTAGAGGAAATACTTAAAATCATAAGACAAGGCTGCCAAGTAAAAGGAATCTAAAAGTTGGAATGATTTTTATAAAGACAGTCTAAGTCAAGGCTAGTGTTACGGCTTGAATGTAAACTGGCCCCCACAGGTTCACATGTTTGGTTATTTGGTAAATTCTAGTGAGGCTTTTGGGGGGAGATTTTGGAAACTTTCAGAAGTGAGACCTAGGGAGAAGAAGCTGGTCTGGGTGATAAGGGAGACTGCCTAAGCTCCCTAGGCATCAGAGATGTAAGAAACCTCACTACCATCTCCTACAACCCATCAGAGCACACTTCCTCCAACAAAGCCACACTTCCTAATAGTGCCGCTCCCTGTGGGCCTATGGAGGCCATTTTTATTCAAACCGCCACGTTCCACTCCCTGGCCCCTATAGACTTATAGCCCTATCATAAAGTAAAATGTATTTAGTCCAACTTCGAAATCCCCATAGCCTATCACAGAATCAGCATTGTTTAAAAATTCAAAGTCTTAGCCGGGCGGTGGTGGCGCACGCCTTTAATCCCAGCACTCGGGAGGCAGAGGCAGGCGGATCTCTGTGAGTTCGAGGCCAGCCTGGGCTACCAAGTGAGTTCCAGGAAAGGAGCAAAGCTACACAGAGAAACCCTGTCTCGAAAAACCAAAAAAAAAAAAAAAAAAAAAAAAAAAAAAAAAAAAAAAAAAAATTCAAAGTCTTTTCTGAGACTCATGCAATCTTTTGATTGCAATCTCCTGTAAAATCAAAATGAAAAAGCAGATCACATACTTCCAACATATAATGGCACAGGATATACATTATCATTCCTAAAGGGAGGAAAGGAAACACAGTAAGGAAATACTGGACTTCAAAACAAGACCAAAAACCAGCTGGGAAAATACCAAAGTCAACATCTTCACGTGTAATGTCAAAATGCTCTTCAGATCTCCAGCTCCTTTCAGCTTTTTTGACTGCAACACATGCCTTTCTGTCTGACTGGTTCCACACCCAGTCTGCAGCTTTCCTTGGCAGGTGTCCCATGACTCTGGCATCTCCAACATCTTGGAGTCTCTAACACAATTCAAGCTTCTCCCTTACAGCTTCATGCAGTAGTCTCTCTAGGCCTCCATGCAGAGACACCCTTGCCACACACCTGGCCTTAGTGGTTTTCCTTCGTCTTGGAGGGAGATTCCATAACTCTTTTTTTTCTGTCCTTAACTCTAAAACCAGAACCACATGGCCAAAGCTGCCAAGTTCTGCTTGCTGGGGCTGGAACGTGGCCCCCTCGTTCAATTACATCTTCACTAGCTTTCTAGTTTTGATGGTTTCCTTGGCTTGCTAAACTTGGCTGTCTTAGAACTCACTCTATAGACCAGGCTGGCCTTGAACTCAGATATCCACCAGCCTCTGCCTTCCCAATGCTGGGATTAAAGGTGTGCACCACCACACCCCAGCTCTAAGCTTTACTTTAATTCCTTTTCACTTTTCTTTAATTTTTTTTTTTTAACAAGTTGGAAGCTTAGCTGGGTGGGATCTTGCTCTGAGGTCACCTCTTCTTTTATTCCACTTTTCTTTAATCTGTTTACACTTCCCGGTACTCTTTTTTCTCCTCTAACTGCGCGTTTTGTAACTTTCCTTGCTCAGTCTGCTCCTTTTCATTACAGATCTGCATAAGCATGGCCACTAATAACCACATGACACGGTCCACAGTTGGCTGTTCGGAAATCTCCTTTGCAAAAGCAATTAATCCAAAACTCTTCAATTTAGCCTCAGGCAGACCTTTCTGACAAGGACAGAAAGCAACCACAATCTTTACCAAAATATCACAAGCACAGTCTCTAGGCCACATACTAAATTTTTCCCTCTGAAACATCTTGAGCTGTGGCCCTACAGTTCAAATCACCCTCAGCATCACTGTCTTCCATGCTTCTACTAATATGGCCCAGTAATAATTCCCACTGAAAGCATTCAACTGCTTTTCTAATCCAAAGTCCCAAAGTCCACATTCTTCCAAACAAAAGCGTGGTCAGACCTATCACAGCAATACCCCAGTCCCTGGTACCAACTTCTGTCTTAGTTAGGGTTTCTATTGCTGTGAAGAGACATTATGACTATGATAACTCTCATAAAGAAAACATTTAACTGAGGGCTGGCTTACAGTTCAGGGGTTTAGTCCACTATTGTCAAGGCAGGAAGCATGGCAGAGCGCAGGCAGGCACGGTGCTGGAGAAGGAGCTGAGAGTTCTACATCTGAATGGGCAGGCAGCAGGAAGAGAGTGAGACACTGGGCCTGTCGTGAGCATCTGAGACCTGAAAGCATGGCCCTTGTGACACACTTCCTCTAACAAGGCCACACCTATTTCATCAAGGCCACATCTCCTAATGGTGAGATTCCCTGTGGGCCTATGGGGACCATTTTGATTCAAACAATGATGTATACAAATGCACACAGCTAAAAATAAAATAATTATTAAAAAGGAAAGCGCTACATGTGAGGACAGGAGTAGTGAGAGCAGTCAGAGAATGTGTTAAGCAGAATGTTAGAGACTGGGATGTTGACATCGAGCATGTCAGATTATGTGCTTCTGGACAGAAGGGTAGAGGCTTGTTCATGCTATAACAAGGTCATGGAGCCACAGAAACATGAGAATGTTGGCCACTCCTGATAATAATCTTCTGTGCAAATAATTATTTCAATGTTTGGTTATTTCATGATAAATCATTTCTAAATGCTTCCGTGGTGACTGGGGAATTGATTCATTGGTGCTTTATGGTATTTAGTAAATATCGAGCAGGTAGATTGGGAAATGGGTGTGGGAGGCAGAAGAACATAGCGCTCTCAGGTCAACTAATGACTAACTCTTTGGAGAAAGAATTTCTCAGTTGAGTTGTGACTTGCTGTAAAAGAGCGTTTTTTACACTTAGAACAATGGGACTGGTGTCTGTAATTCGATGTCTGTTAATTTAGTGATACATATTTTCATGCTG